>NC_136072.1:331795993-332395993 GCF_964261635.1 Lissotriton helveticus | reverse complement strand
GCAATCCCTCACCCTAAGGGTGTCTGAGGGTCTCCACCATAGGGAATCTCTACCTGTGGTGTGTTTTGTCAAAGAAAAAGGCTGGTGCTGAAATGGAGTACTGAAGTGAGGCTCCACTAATTTTGGGCTCAACTTCCTCCAATCATTTTCCACCATAGAGGCCTTTCTTTCCAAGACTGAGTTGTTTTGGGCTCTCAGGGTCAACCTCTGGCTACCTACAGCTGGAGGTTGGGTCCCTCTGTTTGGCTTACTGGAGGGACAGGTCAGGTTTGGGGCCCTCAGGTCCCAGGTTTGGCTGTGCCCAACAGTGTCCATCTGTGGGAGGTCCCTAACTAAATTTAAGGGGGATCCCTCAGGAGTGTGTTTTATTTTCACTTGGCTAGGATTACTAGCTTCAGTGCCCTTAATCTGTTGATTGAGAAATTCTTTTGGACAGGGGGCCCCTTGGGGTCCACCACTGGCCTCCCTGACCTCTACAGCCCTGGGCTGACTGAGGCAGGGTAGAGAGGGGCAGGTTACCTGCTCCAGACTGGGTCCCATCTTGGAAGGGTCCACTGACATCAGGGGTTCTGCCAGGCTAGGCCTGACTACCTCTGTGGCAGTTTCTTCACAAGGGGTCAGATCAGTTCCCTGAGGAGGCTGATCTTTTCCTAAAGTCTGGTGGGAGGGAGATTTCTCTTCCTCCTCAATACTCTCTGTCTGAGTGGAGTGATCCATAGTTTCAGGCTTCACAACACTATCATCTGTCTGAGTTTGAGCTGTGGCCACCACAACTCTCCCAACCTTTTCAGGAGGGGGCTCAGTTTGGGTGTGGGCTGTTACCATGACAGCCTTGACAACCTGTTCTGGGAAGGAAGTTGTCTGAGATTGGGTTGTGACTGGCACAACCCTCCTGACCTGTTCAGGGAGGATATCTTGGACTGGGGCTGTGGCTACCACTGCCCCACTAACCTTACCATGGATGTTTACCATTTTAGAATGGGTTTCTTGCTCAACTTCAGCCCAGGCTGAGAGCTCTAAATCATTCCCCAGTAGGCAATCAACAGGCAAGTTTGGTGACACTGCCACTCTCTTGTGGCCAGTGACACCTCCCCAGCTGAGATTGACCACTGCCATGGGATGATCTCTCTGCACTCCATCAATATTGGTCACCTGGTATGTGGCACCAGGTAAAAGTTGCCTTGAGGGGACTAGACTCTCAGTCACCATAGTGATGCTAGCCCCTGTGTCTCTATAGGCCTCAACTTTTATACCATTGATGAGGGGCTCCTGTCTGTACTTGCCCAAAGTGTTGGGACAAGTTGTGAAGTTGGCAAACCCCATGCCAGTCTCACAGACAAGAGTATCTAAGTTTGGGGACCTGGTTAGGCCAGAGTCCCCAGGAACTCCCAAAGTAAATGCACCCAAATTCTTGGGGGCACTCCCACCACCTGGGGGATTACTACTAGTAGTAACAGGAGGTTTGGGAATGTTACTTGGGGGTATGTTTTCCTTATTGTTATTCTTTGGGCAACTGCTGTCAGTTTTCAAATGACCCACCTGTTTACAGGGATAACAATAAGGTTTCTTCTGGTTGTTGGAAGGATTCTGGGACCCACCCCCCTCAGAGGATTTTTGGGGCCCTGATGTGGTTTGATCTGGAGATTTATTCCCACCCTTCTCTTGAGGCTTGGTTGATTCCTTTTTCTGGTCACCACCTTGGTTCTTGGGCCTAATCCTGGTTCTGACCCATTTGTCTGCCCTCTTACCCAATTCTTGTGGAGAGGTCAGATCAGAGTCTACCAGGTGCTGGTGTAATAACTGGTTCTGACAATTATTTAAGACTTGCTCTCTCATAATAAGATTATACAATCCTGTGAAGTCAGTAACCTTGCTACCCAGTAGCCAGCCTTCCAAAGCCTTAGTGGCACAATCAACAAAATCAGACCAGTCCTGAGACTGAGTTTTCTGGGTGTCTCTGAACAGCAACCTGTACTGCTCAGTGGTTAAACCAAACCCATCAACCAGTGTATTCTTCAGGACCTGGTAATTGTTAGCATCCTCCACTCTTGTAGTGAGGAGCTTATCTCTACCTTTACCATCAAAGGAGAGCCACAGTATAGCTGCCCACTGACTCTGGGGAATGTTCTGCACAGTGCAGGCCCTCTCCAGAGCAGCCATCCATTTCTGGATGTCATCCCCTTGCTTAAAGGGGGGCACTATTTTAGTCAGGTGTTTAGTATCTAAACCCTTCTCTCTATCTCTTGGGAGATTGCTGCCACCAGTGGGAGCTAGCCCACTCATCTGCTGCTCTCTTGCCAGGGCAAGCTTCTCTTTGGCCAGGGCAATTTCTTCCCTTTCAATCCTCAGTTCAGCTTGTCTCATCCTAGCCTCATGCTCCTTCCTCTGAGGGGAAGTAAATCTCCTCTGTGGAGGATTCCTTCTCCCCTGAGAAGAGGCATTAGAGTGCAGAGATCTATTGGAGTCCCTAGAAAGAGATCTATCTCTCCTAACTCCAAGGTTAGGCCCACTTCGGGTTAGTACTGGGGGGCCCCCAGATCCTAGCCCAAGTAAGTCTAAGTTGGTCCTAGTTAGCCTTCTGACTACCTCAAGACCCTTGTCTACCTCATCCCCAGAGAGTACCTCCTGATCCTCCTCCTCAACTGCTGAATCAGTGTTGTGGAGATCTGGATCCCCAGAGGTTCCCTCTAAGGCTGGCATGTTCTCATGTAACTGAGAAAGCTTTCTGGCATCATATGTCTCTAAGAGACCTATCAGAAAGGAAGTGGTGGGGTTAGACCCCTGCTTCAGTTTTCTGGAGACACAGATCTGTCTCATCTCATGGAAACTGAGAGCTGCATATCTTGAAGTGACCTGTGGAGGGTCAACACTGACCAGGGGAGTCTCAGTAGAGTCCCCCTGAGTCGACATGCTTTTCTAGTGAGGTGTAAGTGGTGCACTTACCTACACTATATGTTTGCCTACTGATCCCTTGCTAGAGTTGTAGTTTAGGGTGTGCTAGGCCCTAGGAGCTACAACAGCTGGTTCAGTAGAACTCAGAGTATTCTAAGCTAAGTTATATGTACCTTTAGTACTTATGTGATCTTTCACAAGATATTCTTAGGATATGTGTGGTAAAACAACAGCAAGCTCAAATCCCAACCGCTGCTCACCAATGTGAGAAGTTGGCCTGATGTGCAGTGCTCACTATTCTAGTGATCACTATATATCAGTCCAAACAACCCTTATTGATGATTGGTTGTAAGTCAACCTTATAGACCAGCTATCCTAGTAGCATGGATACGAGCAGTCTAAGGCTAAGACTCTAGAGGGCGTGTTAAGCCAGCTGTTTTACCATCACATTACCCCTTGAACACCCAGTGAAAGGACACCACACAAGTTGTTATGAAAATAAACAGTGTATTTATTTATAACAAGACTACCCTGGCTCTTTATGAGACAGGGAGCTAAGCACACAACAAAACTCTTACGAAAATACTTTTAAGTTAGCACGTTACACAAATGCCCGAGGGGCACGAAAAACCATATACGCTAAAAGTGGAATGCGAATTACTAGCAGGTAAGTAACAGTTCTAATAGGCTTTGGAATCGCTAGGACTGGACTAGGGAATCGTTAGATTACTACTAGGAGGCCTAGGGGACTCGGGTGCAGAGTGTGCACTCTCACGCGGGATGCGGGACAAAGTCTATGGAAGCTAGAATTCACAAAGTTAGTGTTCACGGGCGAACCCGACCTGGTAGGGAGAAAACGACAGTGGATCCTGACCCTTGGATAGTGAGGCTATGCTGGGACACCGGAGTGCCGAAGTTACCTAGCCCAGGGGCTGCAGCTGCATAGGTCTGAAAAGACGTCGGGGATCTCGTTGCCGGACCAGGAGCCTGGAAGGAAGAAGTTGCTGGCAGGCGACCAGTGAAGGAAAGTTCGATGGATCCAAGCCTGGATCAAGGAAGAAGAAAACCTGAAAGCAGAGGGGACCAAGTTCTTGAATCACTAGCCAGTGATTAAGTGGGCACCAGGATGGCACCGGGCGAAGTCACCGCAGTCAGGTGAGTGGGCGCTGCTGGGCTCTGCAGTCTCTCGGACCAGGAGGCGTTGTCGGCGACCAGGATGGAGGTGCGAGCTGTCCCACGAAGGATGAAGTCGTTGGCGTCGAAGTTACCCAGGATTGGGCAACAAGCCTTGGCTAATTCAAGCCCACGCGGTGGACTCAAAATGGCGTCTTGAGTGGACCAGGAGGGTCCAGGGTGCTCCTCTTCTGGAAGGGAGCAAGGGCCAGTCTGGAGCAACCAGACCAGCAGCAGAAATGTCGTCGGGCGTCGTCAGGAAGGCCACAAGCCAACGGGCTAGTAGCCAAACAACGCGGTGAGCAGCGGAAAGCAGAAGGGCCCCACGCAGATCGTGGAGATGCTGGGGGGCTGCACTTCGGAGCTGGAGCTGCTCAGAGTCGGGGCTTCTCGGACCCCAAAGCACTCCCCAGTAGATTACTCGGCGGGCTTGCTGGAAAGAAGTCGTGCAGTCTTGCAGATGGCCGGTCCCTTGAGGTCTCGTCGCACCCACGGTTCTCAGCTGGGCTGTAGAGGTGGGTAGAGGTCAGAGGTGCCAGGGAAGCCGGTTCTCGTCGAGCTGGGCAGTCGGATTCCGGAGGAAGGACTTACAGCAGACCGCAGTGTTCTTGGATGGTGCCTGCGGATGCAGGGTGACTACTCCTTAGTCACAAGGGAGAAATCTTAGGAAGAAGTCTTGAGTTCCTTTCGCAGAAAGTAGTTTCAGGATTCAAAGATGATCTGATTTGGAAGGGGGCCAGTCTCTACCTTTATCCTGTAAAAAGGGGCTGGCACGCGACTAAGTCCTGCCCTATGGGTGGGACTAGGAGGGGGGTGGTTACACCCACTTCCTTGGCGGGCTTTTCCCCAGCACAGGGTCTGGAGTGACCCTGGAACTGGTTCCAGCCAGCCTATGCACAGTGAGCACCGGGGTGCCACGTGCAGTCACCTTCCTCTAAAGCCCTGCCTACCTACAATACACAAAACCCTGTCTGGGACGGTGCTGGCACCGCCCCTGGCAGGAAACCCTTTGTCCTTATCTCCTTCTCTGGGAGGACTCCCAGCAGCAGGAGGGCAGACTTGTGTCTCGGTGGCAGCATCCATTTTGTGGATGCTAAGGCTCTGTCTGACTTTTAACCGGGTTATAGGTTACAGGCATGTCGTGTCCCTCTAGAAGGGTGGAATGCTAACCCCGTCGCCAGAATTGGCGAGGGGTTAGTATTCCAATTCGTATGACACCTTACTCGACATGTTTTGATAAAGCGATACCAGAGTTGGCACATAACCGCGAGGATTATAATGCACTTAAGAGTATATGGTATGCGATATCATGGAAACGGCTAAGGGATGGATCCCGAAAGCCGCAGACAGGCTCAGCTCATGCCAGAGCACCATCTCACACGATTCCAAGCACTCTGCCTTCAGGATTGTTAAGGCCTGCCATAGGAGTGACTGATAGGAGATCTGTGTGTCCATTTTAGGGTTAGATATAGGTATACTATATCTAAAGCAAAGGGTGATTACACCACCTTGCCCCAGCTGTCAAGCAGCCAGTTGTGTCAGATTTGGATGGCCATCCAGGGGTGGCATAATACATGCTGCAGCCCCTGGTAGGCCCTGGGTACACCTATGCCCTGGGTACCTAAGGTACACTGTACAGGGACTGATAAGGTGACTCAGTATCCAATTTAGATATGTACCTAAGGTACATGGAATCCATTTTACAGAGAGAGCAGTAGGCCTGGGGCCCTGAATAGCAGGGTCCCAGGTCAACTAAGTCAGAAAACCAGCAAAACACCAGGCAAAAAGTTGGGGGCAACCATAGTCAGGGATCAACCTTCCTACACCTTACCTCACTGCAGGACAGTGAGGAGGATTAGATCATCTTCTGTTTCAATAGCACGGATGGGATGTTGGGTGCACAGGTGCAGATCGGATGAAGGCACACACAGGGTGGGCCCTGGAGCAATGATTGTATGAATAACTAGGTCATATGGAATGATACTGTTCGGTCTTAAGTTGGGGTATGTTATTTTATCTATATCAAAGGTTAAATGTAAGACTCACGTCCTTTGTCAGCACCGAGTCCTATGTAAGAGGTTAAAAGTAGTAGTACCTAAAGTTTACACGCTCTGCTTCATAACACGCTTGATAACTGCTAACTGATTGCATTGAAATGGCGAGCCGGCCCCAGGGTTGTAGGCTCATGCTGTGTACTCTGCTTTATGACAATAAAGGTCTTACAATTTCCCAAACAACTTTTTTTTTTTGTGTATCATTCAAAAACAGCATATGACTTGGGATGAGACATGCACGGTGCAGAGCCTCAGTGCCTTCTACCTGCCAGGATCTTGAACCCCAAACTGATTTAAGGTCAATTGTTTCCTTCCATAGCTCGTAGTCTCCAATAACTAACTGATCAAGGAAGGACTTAGAGTACAATAATTTGGTATCGGTAAGTCTAACCTTGGACATTGGCTTATTTGAAATTTTAAAATAAAAAGACTCTGGACTGGACTGATTAAAGTCAGTAAAATAAGTGTACTTTTTTAGAAATGTATCCAAACTGCCTCGTTTAGGTGCTGGGCAATGTTCCCACTGTGTAAAATTAACAGTATTCCTCCTGGAAGATGTTTTGTGTAAAAAGTGATTGCCAAAATGTTGGAAGCAAAACAAATCACCATAATTAGCGGATTCTAAATATAAATCCTCAACATCAAAGGCAGCATAGTATTTCAAATCGGAAAATAAACTTTCTACTGCATGAACATCCCAATCATCAGAACGTATGTTTTGTTTAACTACATCCCCCATGTTCACTCTAAGGACATTAGGAACATTAACCACTTCTGTAGGGCCATGAATTTGAAATCTAACAGCATCCCACATAATTCCATCAAGGACTGGCCAGGCAGTGATGTTAACGAATGTCAAGTCTCTTTTCAATCTGTGTGCAGAATGTGACGAGGAAAGTGGGGCCAAAGTTCCATTGAGATGTCTAATGCATGTTCTTTCCTCGACATAGTGTCCATTGATGAGTCGAAAAAAATAAAACACAAAACCAATTGACATAAAAAGGTAAAATGAAAAAAGTATCAGCCAAATGTATGTTCAGGGGGTAATTAAAAAATGTTTTTTAAATAACGTGGCATAAACTGCAAAACATGAGGGTTTCTGCGAGGCAATGGAAACCGTGTCAAATGCAAATCTTGATTCAGTGGCCAGACGGGTTTGCAGGTCAGGCATCGATAAGTCAGTGGGGTAAGTGTAATCGATATCATCATGGTCTGTACCAGGCAAAGTACTTAATAAAGGACTGGAAATGGCAGGTAATTCGATGGCCACTTCAGGCTCAGGATTTGATGTAGTAGCCAAAACTGAATTTCTCACCATGGAAGGACAGGATACAGCTGGTGTCATACTAAGAAGAATCGGCCATTCTGTGTACCTTGACATTGTCAATGGAGATAAACCTGTGTTCTTTACGACCTGGAAGAGGGGGTAAAATGACTGTTCTTGTGCCCTTCAAGCCAAGGACTGGGACCGGAGCGCGATAGGAAGGTCCAAATTCTTTCTTGTTTTTGATCTTCTCCCGAACCAGTTCTCCAACTTGGGGTAGCCAGCCAACTACCGGGATCTGCAATGCATCATTCGATGTGGAGGGCAAATGTTCCTTTGCAAGACTGTCTCTGGTCTTTTGTAGATCCTGTAAAACATTGCAATGTCCATCTGCTTCAAAGGTTGTGGCGCGAACCACTCAGTCTAGACCGTCAAGGTCAGGGACGTACATCTTGATGCCAAAGAGCATTTCGTATGGGGTCCGCCCACCCAGAGACCTTCTAGGGAGATTATTAAGAGCACGCTGCACGCCATTGAGGTGGGCCAGCCAGTTTCTGCCAGTGCCTATAACTCGGGCTGTCAAAGATTGCTTTAAGTCGCGGTTCATTCGCTCTACTACACTATTACCCTCAGGTCTGTAGGGAGACGAAAACTTGACTTGGACCCCCATCGAACTCATGGCATCCTTGTACGCCTTAGAGGCGAAAGCCGGACCCTGATCCGAATGGAAGGTACCACAGGCAAAAATTCCCACAAAGACACGCAAATCTCTAATGACAGTCCGTGAATCAGCGCTGCGATGGGGCCAAACCCATACAAAGCGTGTGCATGAATCAACTGCTACTAAGATGTACTTATACGCAGTATCAGAGGAAAAAGGACCGCAGTGATCCAAATAAACACAACCAAGGGGATTTATTTGAGATGTACAACTGTGTCTGTGGCGGACGCGCAGTAGTAGAAGGTTTAATCTGCTGGCAAATGTCACATTGAAGGACATAGTCGCGCGTCTGTTTGTACAGTCCCCGCCACCAGAAACGCTGTTGTAATTGAGTTACAGTGGCCGAGACGCCTGCATGCGCAGACGCCACACCTTCATGAGCCGCTGTAATCAAGTTAGCTCTGCGATCCGAGTTGGGAATCAAGCGTTCGCCAACATCAGGTATTTTCACAAAAGGAACCTTATCGGGACTTAAGTGGTATGTGTACTTCGAAAGGAACCCTGCAGGATGTTTACCTCCCTTCTCAGTGGCAGCCACTGCCGCCAAGATGTCATTATCGATCTTACTTTTGGACCGTGTAACTGCTGCAACAAAATAATTAGATACCGCTGATTTCGCTGCTTCATCTGCAAGCGAGTTACCGACAGCGTGAACTCCCACACGCTGGTGGCCGAGAGTATGAATTACAAAAACAAGCGGCAGTTGAGCCTTAAGCTCAGCCACTCGAACCCAGATCATCTTGTGTTTTATTGTGCTACCCTTGGAATCCTGAAAGTCATTCTGAATCCAAAAGAACAAGTTTTCATTGTAAGACTGGACACAGTAGTAAGAATCACTCAAAATAAGAGTCGTCACACTCGAATCTGCGTACTCCAACGCTAGTAAAAGTGCACGAAGCTCTTCCAACTGTGCAGTGCAGTCCCCTAGAGTCTGCGAATGCACTACTCTGGACTTGAACTCATCGGTCACCATGGCACCGACCACAATAGCGCATGCGGAAACGTAGGCGTGTTTAGAGCCATGCGCAACCTGCGCCGAACCATCAGTGTAAATGATGCAATGGAAATCCTCCAAAGGTCGCATTGCTAGAGGAGCAGGATGAACAAATTCATACTGCAAGTACTCCTGCGACCGCAATGAGGCGTCAAAAATAAACGTGACATCCGTGGATGTCAAGGAAGCAGCCCATTGAATCCACCGAGGGTGCAAAGCTTTTGAATTTGGTACACTGGCTTTCGTAACCGACTCCAAGTGAGGGCATGGTGTAACAACCAACATGCGTTTTCCCTGTGACAGCGCACGTTCCTTAAGAATCGCCATCTGCACAGCCGTTAAAACCTTTTCCACAGTGGAAAAACGCATTTCAGCCGAAGTGTACAAGTGCGACTTGTAAGCAATAGGTACTGTCTCCTTCATTAAAAGTGAGGTACGTGAAACCCACAGACCCAGCAATTATTCTTATCACCAGGTTAGTGTGGTTATCACGAGTCAGTAAGAATTTAGAAGCTAGCAGATCAGCCTGCAAAGATTGCAAAATGGCTGAGTGCTCAGGCAGTCAGCATGATTTGGAAAAAGTAGGTTGTATCAAAGCATACAAAGGCTTGATACGCTGGGCATATTCCGGAATGTATGTCCTTCCGAAATTTAAAAAACCCAGTAAAGACTGTAATTTTTTCAGTGTTGTTGGAGCTCGCAATTGTGCGCATTTCTCCAGGAAGTGAGGAGCCAAACCTCTACCTTCATTATTGAGCTCATAGCCCAAGAACAACTGTGTATTCTGCAATGTGCGACTTTGCAAAGTTAAATTTGTTACCCATGTCCGCAAAGTTACAAATTATGCTGTTTACGCGACACAGATGCTCCCAAATTTCGTCGTCTGTGAGATAGATGTCATCCACATACGAACAAGCATCCGGATCGATTCTCTCCAAAAGAGAGACTATGCGGGCAGTGAAAATTCCAGGACTATTCTTATAGCCCATTGGAAGATGCCGGAATTGTTTTTGGACCCCGGCTGAAGTAAAACTGGTCCATTGGGAACTAAGACCGTCCAATTTGTGGGCATAAAAACCGTTGGAAATGTCAAGCGTCGTTTTAAAACGCTTACGCACAAGACTATCCACGAGTGCAGAGCCGTGAGTATTCTGTACTGCACAGTTACGGCAATGCGAGTTTAAATGCCTGTAATCCAAAACCAAACGATACGATCCGTCTGGCTTTGTCACAGTAAAAAGAGGGTTATTCATCGAGACACACACGTTTCAATTACACCCTGATATTCCAATTGTTCAAGGATTGCCGCGACGGAAGCCTTGGCTTCTCGCCGGATGGGATGTTGAGGCTGCGGCTGAGACCGCAAAGGAATCTCGTGGCTTGGGGACAATTTATCCCAACCACATTGGTTGCGGTACAGAGCCGGTGCGAGAGCCAGAGCCCACTCTTCTGCAAAATGTTGCGCATGCTCTTTCGAGACAGTGTTCGCGAAACTGGGGAGGATTACCTCCTCCCCTCGCGGCGCTGCGAGCACAAAAGGTGGGGGCCAGTCAGCCTCCGAAAGCAAAATGTCATACGTAGACTAAAGGTTTTCCCAAAACACCCCTTTAATAGTGCGTTGTATGTCTCCTTCAATTAACAGGACAATTTCAAAAAGTCTATCAGGGGGAGCTACTCTCGTGTCTGCTGTTTCTATCACAACATAAACGTCAGTCGCTGTCACCTTCAGTAGTGGACGCCGGGCCTCTCTCACTATTGTAATCTCCGCCGCGCTGTCCAGCAAGGTCAGAGCCCACGTCCGATTCCGAAGCCGCGTTCTCACTATCTGTGGCATATCGATGCGCAGTTAAAGCCGCGACTTTCTTTTTCGCAAACTGCGGTCTTTTTGGCATTGAGTCCTCCTGCTTCCCTGCGCCGTCTGTCTGGCGGGGCTGGCCACGTCCTTGTTGGCCACCACGTCCCCTTCCGCCTCCTCCTCCACCGGTCTTCGGGGCCGATGAGTCCTGAAAGGAACGAGGAGAGCGTTGATCAGAAACCTGAAATCGATCAGGTGATTTAATCATCGCGCAAGTCATAAACTCTCTGTCGGCGCAGGAACTTGTGGCGCAGGATAAGAATCCTGAGTCTGCTGTTGTTGCTTCCCCTGTTTCTGTTTTTTAGGCCAATTTTGTTTTTTGGACTTGGGCTGGACATCTGCCTCCGCAGACTGCCCTTGTGGTTGTTTTTTCTCCTTAACTGCAAAATACTTCAGACCCTTACTTGTGCGACCAATAGTTTTATATGCGGCCACAACAATCTTCGCCAACTGTCGGGGTCTTTCGGCATAGGGTAGAGCTGCCAAAGCATTTGACACCTGAAAGTTCACAGCATCCCCCTTTATATTAGAGAGTATGAGATCGCTAACAATCTCAAAAGAACCACACAGGCGCATACCCAATTCAACCGCTGCTTCCGGTCCGTGATCATCCTGAACACGTTTAACGATCGTAGGCAGTACAGACATAGATGGGGTGCCGAAACACCTCGCATAAACAACCGCAAAAGTTTCCCCCCAACTTTCACAGTCAACGAGTTCGGGAGCTAAATCCTTAGGTAAAGTAATCGTCAACATTCTATGTTTATCAGCAGGAGTAGAATTAGGAAACACAGCGTCCAGTTGGTCAAATTTCTCGGCAAGCCAAAAAGGAAAGTCATCTTTGTCATCGGGGCGCTTACCAAAAACTGCATTGACCATAACTGGATTGAGCTTTAAACCGCCATGTTCCCTTTGAACAGCCGCACCCCCCGGGGGACCACCCGGGAGATGACGACCAATGTATTGCACTAATGCACGAATCACGGCAATCGAAACAACATGTAGTCTACGAACCTCCGCCAAGGTACAATTGCCGTGTTGAGGATGAGGAGTAAATCCAGCCAAAGCAGGCCAATTTGTGCCTGGAATGGACAAAGGACCTAACCTCGCAGCGGATAAAGAATGGGGTAGGGCGCCACCAAACCAAACGCGATGCTGCCAATGATCAATAGGTACTTCCAGTGCCCTGTACGGTGTATATTCAGCCGGTACAGGCGAGGGGGTGTAAGTGTGGAACACACCAGAATTTGCGTCCACTGCCGGAAACGTTACCCACGAATAAAACAGTTTGTAAGGGTACGCCGGATCCGCACACCCCACCAAAATCACAGCCAAGCCATCCACTGGGACCTGGAAAGCCTGTAAATGGTTGCGCACCGCAATGCGACTATGCTGCGGGATGTCTACAGCCTGGGCCATGATTACACCGGAACTACAGAAAAACAAAGTAAACTTTGTAGCACAATTGGGTAGTAATCCAAAGAAACCGTTTTAGATGGATTCAAGATTGAAAAGACCTATTTCAAAAAATAGGTAGGTTTTTCCGACACCACCGTTTACCGGAAACGACAGTGAAGGGGTTAAGGATTGAATGATATACTACTCAAGTGTCATGATATAAGACCACCAACGTATAGGCGCCATGAGACAAAATCAACAGTCCATTGTAATGACGGAGGAGAGTTTTTCCACCAAAAAGTCAATAAAATCTACTCATCCTTCCCCACCCACCCCTAGCTACCACCCCGTTAGCTCGGGCCAATACAACTTTGGCACACCCCCCACTACAGCCTCCACCCACACTGGATCACTTCCCCCGTCTAGATTTTGCATCCCTAGAATCCGTGGCTCGGAAAGTAAAATCTGGATCCCCTGACGATCCAGCCCCGCCAGATATCATAATGTCAGCATCCCAGATCACATTGCCAACCATAATGGACCTCCTAAACGTATCCATCACCTCCGGCACTGTCCCTCCTGTCTGGAAACAGGCCATGGTCCGAGCCCTGTTAAAGAAACCCAATCTGGATCCCTCAGATTTTAGTAATTACCGGCCTATCTCCCTGCTCCCCTGGGTGAGTAAAATCCTGGAGAGATACATTAACCTCCAACTGGTGAATTTCTTAGAAAACTACCAACTGTTCGACCCCACCCAGACGGGTTTCAGACCCAAACACGGAACTGAGTCCGCCCTCCTTGTGGTCACTGAGGAATCCAGAAAAATCCTAGATCGAGGAGGATCAGTGGCAGTGATCCTCCTCGACCTTAGCGCGGCATTCGATACGGTCAGCCACGACATCTTGCTGAACCGTCTGTCTAGTGTCGGAATCAAGGATAAAGCCTGGCTTTGGTTCAAGTCCTTCTTGAAGGACAGATCCTTTCGAGTATTCGATGGTGAGTCAGTGTCCACTAGCAGACCATTGAGGTGCGCGGTCCCACAAGGCTCCTCTTCAAGCCCTGCGGTTTTCAACATCTATATGACGCCACTGGCCGAGGTTGTCCATCTTTTTGGGGGTTAAGATTATTTCTTACGCGGACGACACACAGCTGGTGGTCTCATTGGCGCAGGAGGCCGACATGCCAATGTTAGGCGGGCTTAGAAAGTGTTTAGAGGAGGTAAAGAACTGGATGTCCTTATCATCCCTAAAACTAAATGGGGACAAAACGGAGCTGATGCTCCTGGGCCCTTCTGACCCCAGTTTCTTCAACTCTTCGTGGCCCCCCTGTCTAGGCACCCCTCCACTACCCAAGGATAACATCAAGAGCCTCGGGGTGTGGCTGGATAGATCCCTTTCATTTAACATCCAGGCTACAAAACTCTCGGCTACCTGCTTTGGCCTTCTCAGGATGTTAAAGAAAATTCTCCCCCTTCTACCCATGGAGGCTAAGCAGGTAGCCATCCAGGGTTTGATAGAGTCCCGCCTAGACTTTAACAACGTCCTCTACCTTGGTGCTCCAGAATACACCTTGCGTAGACTTCAGACAGTGCAGAACTGTGCGGCTCGCACACTGCTTCAGCTTCCACGCAGACAATCAGCTAAAGCTGGTCTGATCATCCTACATTGGCTGTCAGTGCGTCAGAGAATCCTCTTCAAGGCCATGTGCATTGCCCACCAGGCCTTTTGGGACACTGGTCCTATGATCACCCGTGACCTTGTCATCCACTATCAACCCAGCAGAAGTCTCCGCTCGAGCCAGGCCTTCATGGCTACCGCCCCAAGAATAAAAAAGACTAGGTCTGGCGGCAGGACGTTCACCTACAATGCCTCCAAGACCTGGAATACACTCCCCCTACATCTTAGAGCCAACCCCAACCTTTTTTCATTCCGCAAACAGTTAAAGACATTCCTATTCAACCTTCCTCATTAATTCTCTGTTAGCAATTCTGCCAGGCCACCTCTGTTGGCTCCTAGCGCTTGGACGCCCCCGGGCAGCAATCGCGCTTTATAAATCTACCTTTCATTTCATTTCATTTCATTCCATGTTCCAAGTAGTTTCCGTTCTCCCACAGAACTGTGCACAGAGGATTGGAACCTCGGCGAATTAGGGTGACCCAAAACTCACCTCAGAACCCAAAAAACCCTTACCGAGCTAGCTACAGTGTCTCATTGGTCATAACAAAACTCACAATGCTTAGACAAACCAGAACATGAACTTGCAATACCTCAGGTTACGTGGAACACATGAACACTCTTTCGTTATACAATCATTTCAACCCAGAACGTGGAGTAAATGAGGACACGTGCACGTTTGAAATATTTATTTACTAATGCCGTTTTCTCAAGCGCAGTATCTTAGATAATACAAGGAAACATATTATCAGAAGCAAAGTTACCGGCATAGTTACTAGTCCATAGAAAGCGAACGGTGACAGCATGCTATTATGCTGAAATGAATAAGTGTTAACCACACATAATTGTCACCCTCCCTAACTGCTATATTATATTAATATATTAGAAGGTCTCTTTGGGTTTTAGCAGGGCGGGCCCATACCTCAAAATCCTAGTATGAAGAGATCACATCTGCTCTCACCAGCTCTCTGCATGCGAACCGCATCAAGTGTAAGTGTGTGCTCTAAGCAAAGCAATACAAAACGCGCCTGAGGCCAGAATTTGGCAGGAGCTGCACTTGTGTTATGTCTATGAAGGTGCGGAGATCAGTTCTCACAACAGTGTCGTGTTATCCTTGTAGCTTCAGCACTCACTGTTCAGACATAGTTTATTAAGCAAAGCTGATTTGAGAGCAATAACATATTATTCTCACGTAAACTACTAGGTTGAAAGCTAAATCAACAATTATGTATCGTGTGCAGAAGCAGCAAATGGAAAAAATGGCGTTCAAACATTTAATGAGCCTATGCTAACTTAACACAGTATTCAGATTGACAGTAGCTATATGACACATACTTTCAGAACATTTCCATGTAAATGTATTTGAGCTTGTAAAGCACACTGCTACCCGTCCGTAGGTTTCCTGGCGCTGTATAACTCTGGGGAACCCGTCTTGGCTTTCCCTGTGGGATGGTCCCTGCTGGGAGTCCCCAAGGTGGAGCCAGGCATCCCCGGAATTGATGGGGCCGTTGTGGAGATTTAGGCAAGCTAATGCCCAGAGTTGCCGAGTGGAACCCCTGATTAGAGTAAGCACCGAAGCGAGAAATTATCAAGTCCGCTGACCCAAGTCCACGACCCTGCAGTGTCGGGAATTGAACCCTGGGACCGGGTCGACTTCTGCTCCCAGGTCTGCCGCCTCTAACCAGTGAGCCACACCACTTCTACAACAAGGCAATTTTATGTCCACACTAGACTTAAGACACATACTTTCACATTCCGATTCACCCCGCACATCGCAAAATATCTCCGATTTGTGATAGCAAGAGAACACTATCAGTTCAAAGTACTCCCATTTGGAGTACCTACTGCTCACACAGTGTTCCAAAAATGTCTAGCAGTAGTGGCAGCTCATCTCATAAAACAACATATTCATGTCTTGCCATTCTTAAACGATTGGCTCATCAAAGACAGCACTCACCAAAGGTGTTTGCAACACAGTCCGACTACATGAGACCTACTCCACCGATTGGGTTTTACGGTCAATACATAAGTCTCATCTTCAGCCTTCACAATGCATTCCTATTTGGGAGCAACTCACACAGCTTTAGCATCTCCCAATGCAGACAGAATTTGAAATATTCAAACTCTGTTACTACAGTTTCAGACCAACCAATACTTAGCTGTGGGGACTTTAATGCAACTGCTGGGAATGATGGCATCATGTGTCACAATAGTGCCTCATGCGTCCCCTACAAGAGTACTTAGCACGTCAGTGGAATAAGTCACAGGGTCAATTAACAGATCTAGTGTTGGTAGACAGCCGCACCCATCGCTCTTTGCACTGGTGGAACACACAACTCAAATTCTTCTTCCATACTTTTAAAAATGGGGATTCCCACAAATAGATCTGTTTGCCACAGTGGACAACTCAAAATGCCCAAACTTTGCCTGTGCTTTTCCGCCTCTGCTTCCATTTCTGGTTTGGAAGCTCAGGCAAAGAGCCCTCACACTGATTTTGTTGGCTCACACATGAGCCTGTCGACCACACTCTTGGAACAATCAGTGGTTCCACATTTAAAAACTGCATCTCTATCCCAGCCTTCTTACTCAGAACCATGGAGAAATCAGACACCCAAACCTCAAGGACTCAATCTAGCGATTTGGCTCCTGAAATTTGCTGCCAGATTGTAGGACTGTTCTTAAAGAGGCAAGAAAGCCTACCACCTGAGTATCCTATGCAGCAAAATGGAAAAGATTTGTTGTGTATTGTAACAACAACAATATTGATCTGCTATATGCCTCTATCCAAAATATTATTTGTTACCTTTTGCATCTACAGCGATCTCGCCTAGCCTACACATCCATTCCATTGCACCTTGCAGCAGTAGCCGCATATTTGCAAAACAGACCACATTTATCTTTGTTCAAGGTTCCAGTAATTAAACCCTTTATGGAGGGTCTTAACAGAGTAATACCACCCAGAGTACCTCCTGCACCAGTTTGAAATCTGAATATTGTGCTTGCAAGACGCATGGGTCCACCTTTTGAGTCGTTACACAATTGCCCATTACAGTTTCTTTCATGGAAGGTTGCCTTCTACCATGCCATTACTTCATAAATGAGAGTTGGTGAGCTATAGCCATTAACCTTAGAAGAACCCTCATTTCAGCTTCATAAAGATAGAGTAGTTCTTCGCACCAACCTAAATGTCCTTCCAAAAGTGGTTTCTGCTTTTCATATTAATCAATCAGTTGAGATACCTTGTTCTTCCCTCAAACTGATTCATTAGCAGAAAGAGCACTTCACACACTTGATGTCAGAAGAGCTTTATTGTACTATATTGAAAGTACAAAAGATTTTCGTAAGACAAAGCAACTGTTGGTTGCGTTTGCTACACGTCACAAAGGCAATCCTATCTCTAAATCTGATACTTCAAGGTGGATTGTTAAATGCATTTAAAATTGCTATGCTAAATGTTAGAACTGGGGGTCTCTAGTTAGCAATGGCTTGCACCTTTGTCCAAATAGGGACCCTGGCTTCTAGTCAGAGTAAGGGGACTACACTCTTAAATAACCCCTGCTCAACCCTGTGGTAGCTTGGCACGAGCAGGAAGGCTTATCTCAGAGGCAGTGTGTAAAGCATTTGTGACCACATACAGTAATACAGTGAAAACACTACAAATGTACACCACACCAGTTTAAAAAAAGAAGTAATCTTTACTAGACTTAACAGAAGACCAAACAACAAAAATCATAAAAAATATGACTTTAAAATGGTAGCAATAGCTTAGTTCAATGTAGATGGTAAATGCAACACTCTCAAAGTACATTGGATGCGTCACGCAAAACAAACAAAAGGGTCGCAGGGAAGGTGATGCGTCGGTGCCTTGCTACAGGGAGGTGATGCGGCAGTTCTTAACTGCAGCGCAGGGGAGGTGATGTGTCGGTTCCTTACTGGAGAGGAGGTGATGTGTCAGTTTCTTACTGCATTCCGGTCACGATGCAACAAGATGGAGCCGCGATGCGACGATCTGGTGCGATGCGACAAAATGGCGTTTTTGATGCAGCGACAACGTGGATGTGATGTGTGCACGCCTGGCCGCCGTGCGGCGAAATCGATGAACTTTGAAGCCACAACAGGCCCTGCGACACGCTTCCCCGGTAATGCAACGGCGTCCTATGCGGTGGCGGCATGATTAGTCTGCGATGCACCGGTGAACAGCTGCAGAGGAGGCACGCTTCTTCGGCAATGCGACGGCAACTGCTGCGGTGGCGTCGCACTTCTCCTCATTGCGTTGCGCCTTTATCTTCCTCTGATCCTCTCTTATCTTAGGGTGGCAATATATACCTCTCTTGCGGTTACCTATAGTCCTGAGAAATCTGTACGTTGTCTCCAGCCTCGACTATCATCTCTTCAGTAGGAGAAAGTGGCTCTCTTAAACCATTGGAATTCTTTTCTACTTAGTCATTCCAGACATAATGCTGGTTAAATCTCCAGTCAAGACTCCCTTGTTCAAGTTAGTAACCAACTAACCACCAAACCCCCTTGTTCCCCCTTTTGAGTGGCCCTGACCAATTGGTGCCACTTAACAAGAAAATCTTAACAGCGATTGCAGTTTCATAGATAAAAACCCTATTCTTTACTAAGTGGTTTAGCGCGTCCTGTGGTGAACTGACACCCCAACCAGCCTACTACCTGTAGTCCAGAGCCCTGTGTGCCTCTGGACTGCTGTACCAGTAGTAAAGAAGCAAACGGAAAGCTGTTCATACTCTTTAAAAAAAAAAAAAAAAAACACCCAGACATGCTCTCTATTGCACCTTCAAAACTTTATCTGGTGGCTGGTCACTCTTTCCTTGGATGGTGGGTGCTTTTGGTTTTGAGAATTATTATTATAATATTTTTTTTGCTAAGATGTACAGAAGCGGCGAGAGGGGGCAACCCTGTCGCATGCCACGCGACAGGCGGAACTGTTCAGTGATAGTGCCATTGAGGCTCAATCGTGCCACAGGCAGCGTGTACAGCAATTCCACTGTATTCACCAAGCACTAGGGTATGCCCATCCGGCGCATCACAGACATAAGGAATGGCCATTCTAAAGAGTCAAACGCGTTTTTGGCGTCCAAGAGAATCGCCGCCGCTGGGATGGTAGGATCCACCCGGTGCAGGATGGAAAAAAGGGTGCGGAGGTTGAGCGAAGTGGAGCGATGCGGTACGAAGCCAGACTGTGCCGGGGAGATAATGGACTCCATTAATAACGAAAGGCGGATGGCGATGGCTTTCGCCAGGATCTTGTAGTCCAAGTTTAGCAAAGAGAGAGGGCGATAAGAACCACACAGTGTGGGATCCCTTCCCGGCTTGGGCAGAAGTACTATGACTGCTTCCCTAAGTGTGGGGGGCAAACAGCCCGTCTCCAGGGCTTCGGCGTACACTTCCACCAAACAGGGGACCAACAGCTCTTTATAGGCCTTGTAGAAGTCTGCCGAAAAGCCATCCAAACCGGGGGCCGAAGACCCTTTCATGGAGTCGATAGCTTCAATGATAATGTCAGGTGTGATGGGATCAGCCAGAAAATCTCTCATCCAATTCTCCAAGTACACCATCGCTATCTCATTAAGATAGTTACCACGGTCAACAGTGTCATCAGTCAACGTGGAAGTGTACAGAGATGTGTAATAGTGCAAAAAGGCATCGCATATTGCAGGTGTGGTGTGCAGAGTGTCTCCCGTAGGGCCTATTAGTTCAGTGATGTAAGCAGACTTGTGTGGGGGCCGCAATAGTTGAGCAAACAATTTGCCCGGTCGGTCGCCCTCCCCGTACTGCCTATCCGTGTGTGCCCTAGTCAAAAATCTAAGTTCTCTTTCCGCTTCCTCTCGGAATTGCATCATCAATTGTAAGCATTTTGTTTCCCTTTCCTCCGTATGTTGTAGGAGTTGTTCCGCATCTAACGCCGCTATGTCGCGCTCTGTCCGGAGCAGTTGCCAATACTGCAATTTTACTTCTTACTACAAATGCAACAAGAAGAACAGAAATAAAACTAGTTCTTCAGGCCAATTACTTATCGATTTAATCTATTTATTTCCAATACAAAGTCACTCAAAATTATTTAAGCGGCAACTTTCCTTCATTATCAAAAGATTAAGAAATTCAATACACAGGAGAGAGAAAAGGAAAAGAATCCTTTTTGACAATATTTACACTCACTTAAGGTTCACATTCAAACAGGCATTCGCTCATAAAACCTCAGTCAAACTCGTACATACTTTGTGGAAAAAAGTGTAAAGGAAGAAGGAAGGGTGAGAGGAGGGGGAAAGCAAATCCAAACAAATACAAAACTGTGTTATACACAACTGTTATTCAGTCAAATGTTACACTTAGAGTGTATTTACAATGAAACACTTGCTAATTTATACAATAGGCCATCTGAATAACAAAATAATTTTCAAAATCTGTTATCAGGTTTTTTAACAAAGATTGGCCTAGCACGGTGATGGTCGACGCGTTTCGAGTTCCTTGGGGGAGGAACTCTCTTCAGGACCTCAATTTGGTTCTGAAAAACATAATAGAAGGTCTTAATGTGTTGTAAAGAAAACTAGTAACCCTTCTGTCTTCAGGGCGGGGGTGGGGCCCTCTTACCTTAAGGTTCACATCTTTTCTTTTTTTTCTTTATAATAACATTCGTACTCTGAAAAATCATAGAGAAGGGATAAATAAATCAAAACCTGTCTATCTAAAAGCATGTGTGCAGTGTATCACTAAGAAGTGGGCTTTATCCTTTCTTTGGGGTTGTGGGAGCTGTTTTCCGGTGTGGAACTTCAATGTTTCGAACACTTGGAGCTTGGACCTGGGGTTGCCTAAAAATGTAAAAAGACACTGCTTGGTGGTATCTGTTACAGCGGTGCATTCGTAATCTGCCGAATTTGCATGAACAAAACGTTTGCCCATCCTACCTTCGTTGCCTCGTTGTTGTGGTCACTTGATTTACTTGAAGCGAGCACGTCTTGTTTAAATCTGGAAGATAAACGGGAGCAAAGTCATGCTACTTAGCCAGTTGGTGTGGGGATTGTGTGCCAATAAATTCTATTTTAAATGGACGTTTGTACAAGGGCTCGAATGGTAGTCTTGTGTTTAATAGCCTTCCTTCGTATTGCATGGTGCGCTGATAGATTTTATTTAAAACAGACTGTTGTGCTGTGTGTTCCTAGAGTTGCGGTATTATATTATTGCTCCTCACTCACATGAAAACTCGACATTATTCGAATTATGTGTATTTACCTTGCGTCTCACTCAGCTCGCTTGCCGTTCGTCTCTCTCCATGCAATCCGTTTTGAGAAGCCGTTGTATCTGCCGCTTTTGATCTCGCGTTATTTGTTAGTCAAAGAATTCTGGGGCATGTAGTTCGATGGATGTGTTAGACATTTCTAGCCGACGAATCGACTCTTCGAAACCACTTTTGTCCGTATGAAAACTGCTAGTAATTGTTTTATGAATTATTATGCGACTGGTTGATGTATGACTTAGTGCATGCCAGTGGTTGTACCGAAAGGCTTTACATAAACACTGTGACATCCGCGTCTAAGCTGTTTGTGGTTTATTTAAATTATTTATGCCGCATCTTATGATGTTATGAGGCAAGAAGAGATTTATTACACTACAGGTTAAAAATCTCTGACAGCTCGTTAAGTCCGTCAATGGTCGTGTTGAATTTGATAATAAGCATTGCTTCTCGTTTTGACAATTTCGCTTCCAGGTCTCCTCCCCTGGCGTCCTCTTCAACATTCGAAATTATAGTCCACTGTAGTTCTTGCTCTGTGTGGGTATGCATGTGCCAGTGATTTACAAGGGGAGCCGTGTGTAAATTTTTTCAGATCCTTGATTTATGTTGGGATATTCGATGTCTTCCCTCTTGGCTCGTTTTTTTTTTTTTTTTTTTACATGGACACAAGATTGCGTAGATAACATTTTTTGATTTGCAATTCCTGAAGCTTTATGCTTCCAGAAGACCCCTTTATGGCTGAACAAATCTCCTTCTATTGTCGAATTACAACATAGGCAGGTGCCACATTTATGGTGGCCTTTTATCGGGGGCAAATTCACAAAATCACGTATTGTTGGTATCCGCTCTTTTGGAAGGGCAGCTCGTATAACTTGGTTTGCAATGCTCTTATCTCTTTTGAAGGCAAAAAGAGGGGCTTCATTCAATTTTTTGTCCAACTCTTGAACTAGATGCCAGTTGTTTTTTATCTGTTTTTTGAGCCAGTTTGATGTTGGGCAGTATGTGGAAACGCACACAATCCGATCCATGGGTTTCTTTGGTTTTGGTTCTAAAAGTACCTCTCGGGGGGGTCCACCAAGCTCTCTTTATTGCCCTTTTCAGCATTTTTTTGGGTTGGGGTAACCTCTGGCAAGCAGGTTGTCTTTCAACTTGCTGGCATGAAAGAAAAATTCATCTGTGAATGAGCAATTGCGCCTAATTCTTAAAAATTGCCCCACTGGTAGATTGTCTTTTAAACTGCGCGGATGGTTGCTGGTGTAATGGAGCGATTTGTTTCTATCTGTTTTCTTCTTGTAAAGTGTTGTTTTTAAACTTCCTTCTGAGGGATATATTTTAACATCCAAAAATGCCAATTTTTCTTTTGAGAAATTGATGCTGAATTTTATGTCCTCTGTTTGGTTATTCAACCAATCGTGAAATCCATGTAGCTGGCCTTCAGAGCCTTTCCATAGCAGGAAGACATCATAAATATATCGGACCCAACATCCGATATATTGATGGAAGGGGTTATTTTGGTAGACAAATTTCTCTTCATATTGAGACATAAACAGCACAGCTAGCTCTGGGGCAAAAGTGCACCCCATCGCCACGCCCTTTATCTGGTAGTAGAAATCATCTTTGAACTTAAAGTAGTTTCTTTTTCAAACCATACGAGCTAATTCCAAAATGAAACTCGTGGGTATTTTCATTGGTCTTTGTCGTTTGTCTAAGTATAGTTCTAATACTGCCAGTCCTTCCTCCTGGGGGATCTGGGTGTAGAGAGATGTTACGTCCATACTAACCAAAAGATCATTCTGTTCATCAAATTCCAGCAATTCGAGTTTATTGATGAAATCAGTTGTATCCTTTATGTATGATTTCACTTCGGTCATCCAGGGTTTTAAGAAGAAGTCCACAAATTTTGAGATTGGCTCAAATAAGGATTCACATCCTGAGACGATTGGTCGTCCAGGTGGTTTATGTTCGTCTTTGTGGACCTTTGGCAAGGCGTAAAAAATTGGCGTTCTTGGGTGTTTGTTTTGTAAATAAGCATGTTCCTTCTTTCCAAGAAAACCATTTTCAAAACCAATTTGTAAGATTTTAAAAAGTTCGCCTTGTAATTCCCAGGTCGGGTCCTTTGAGATTTTCTTGTAACATTGTTCATCTGAAAGCTGTTGGGTTACTTCTGTTGTATATTCTGAAGTTCCCCACACCACTATTGATCCGCCTTTATCGGCTTGTTTTATGACTATGGAATGGTCATTTTTGAGATTCAATAGGGCCTGCTTTTGTGGTTTTGTCATGTTGTATTTAATGAAGCCTTGTCTTTTTTTTCTCTTGTGCTGTTATTGCCGATAAAATTGTCTTTTCAAAAGTGACAACCTCTTTTGATATTTTGCTAGTTGGTGGACAAAAATTTGAGGGTCTTTTTAGACCAGTGGTTTCCATGCTTTCTAGTGGTTGTTGTCCCGAGAAGAAGGTGGTTAATCTGATCTTTTGGCAGAACTCAATGAATTCTGTTTTCATTAATACAAGATTGGTCAATCTTGTAGGCACAGAAGAAAGTCCTTTCTCTAGTGCACTTATATCTGTAGTTGTTAGAATTTTTGATGACAAGTTATGTATTGATGTTTCCTTTAGTTTCTGTATGTCCGTGTTCGAGTGGATATCTCCCATGGTGGATCGTTGAATCTTGCTTTTCCGCGTGTTTTTTGTTGGCCTCTCCCTAAAAAAGGCTGTTGTTGGGCTTGAGGATTTGACTGAAAATTTTGTTGAAAATTGCCTCTTCTATTGAATCCAGTCCTGTTATTGCTACTATCCGTTTCGCTGCCACTTGATGACGATGATGTGTCCGAAAAAGTAATGAAATTGTGTCTAGATCTACCTTGGTGGTCTATTAAGTAGCGCCTTGAATCGGTTCGTGTGTAAAAATCCTGCTGTAAATATGGATAAGCCTTTTCCAGGGAGAAACTCTTTTTATCCTTTTCAAATTTAGTCTCTTTTTGGTTTATTGTATAATCTTTAAATTCCAAGATGTCTTTTTCAACTTTGTCCAATAAAGCTTTTGAATCTGTGATGAGTTGATTTGTTTTGATTTCTGATTCCAATTTCTCGATCTCTATGAGTTGGTCCTTTGAAAGACGTTGTGCTGTCTCTACAGTCAGGACCATGAGGTCCCGGCTGCACTTAGTTTCGATGAAACTATACTCCTTCTTATAAATTGGATCCTCGGTGAAAATCACTGGCACATTTCGTATTATCAATCCGTTTGGGGTAGTTCCTGAACGTAGATGTTGTATTAAGTAGTGCCCATGGAGGTCTGTTCTTATTTGTTTCTTTTTTAGTCTGATCAATTTTTCGGATTCATTATTGATCTTGGCTGTGGAACTCAAAGCCGCCGAGCTAAAGAGTGGAGGGTTACTAATTAGTTTTTTAATGTGGTCCTCACTATAAGCAATAGTTTCATTCTCTGACATTATCCAGACATGTGAGAGACTCTGTCACCCAATGTGTTTTGTTGTGAAAAAGAGATGTAGGGCAAAAACTAAATAAACAAATAATAATAAATAAATAAGTAAAAAACGAAATACAAAAACCTTAGTATCTCATTCAACTTCTGTCTATCCTGTGAATGTTTAGTCGAACATACACTCACTCAAACAACCATAGAAGACAAACACCAGTTTGTCTGTTGAAGTCCCCCTCGCGGTGGGAATCAATAACTTACAATGATCAGACGATCTGTCTCGTCCTACGTACCTCGCGGGACCGCTCCCGCTACAAATAGCGTAAACAAAGAAAGGGTCTTGCTCCTTTGCAGTAAGGCCAAGCCTGATACTTTAAGAAACAACCACAATTGCCAATACTGCAATTTTACTTCTTACTACAAATGCAACAAGAAGAACAGAAATAAAACTAGTTCTTCAGGCCAATTACTTATCGATTTAATCTATTTATTTCCAATACAAAGTCACTCAACATTATTTAAGCGGCAACTTTCCTTCATTATCAAAAGATTAAGAAATTCAATACACAGGAGGGAGAAAAGGAAAAGAATCCTTTTTGACAATATTTACACTCACTTAAGGTTCACATTCAAACAGGCATTCGCTCATAAAACCTCAGTCAAACTCATACATACTTTGTGGAAAAAAGTGTAAAGGAAGAAGGAAGGGCCGATGACTTACTGTCTCTGGTTGGGTTAAACAACAGATTAAAATCGCCACCGAGTATCAGAAGACCCGGCTCCAAGTTTAACAGGTGTACCTGTAACTCAGTGAAAAAAGCAGGCGTGTCTGTGTTAGGTCCATAAACCCCAATGAGTGTAATCCTGTGGTCCTAAAGAGTCCCTGCAACAATAACATATCTACCCTTGCTGTCAAGTACCGTGTGTGATAGCGTAAAAGGCACGCGTTTATGTATACAAATAGCGACTCCCCTGGAGTACCTGCTGTAGTGGGAAAAGAAGCGATGAGGGCCCCAACTTTTGGCAACCTGGTAGGCAGCGTCTGGTGACAAGTGAGTTTCCTGCAGGAAAACTACGTCTATCCTGTGTCGGGCAATGTAATTGAAAACCTGTCTGCATTTCCTGGCGTTGTTTAGTCCCCTAACATTCCATGACATCAGCGAAAGGCCTGAGGGGCCGATCTGTAACCCTAACCTGGCCATGAGTGCCGGACCAAGAATGACGACCTATGACACAAGCAGCTCAGCACACAGTATGCAATTGTGACAATGTCGTGACACATTCGAGGAGAACAAAACCAAACAAAACCCCACTCCCGCCCCCCACCCAACCTCTCATAAACCCCAAAGAGGAAATCCCATCCCAACATGGCGGTGAAACAGAATATCATGTGTTGAGAAATAACAATGCAGACTGAGTTCACCGCAGTAAGTGAAACAATAAACTCCAAGTGAATAAAAGCATTCGCCATGGGGGGGTGGCAATGCCACAACATCCGGGCAAACCAACCCAAATATTCATGCAACATACAATTTAATGGACATTCAGATGATTGCTAGAAAGTCTGTGTCATTAAAGAAGAAGCAAGGGGAAGAATCAGTGTCAGCCTTTGCCGGAGCCCGAGAACAGATCCACACTGTTCTGTGAGTCTTCCTGTGCTGGAGAGGGCGTTCTGGAGTTAGCTGCTGCCTGTGTGTCCTTGGACTTATAAGTGTGACAAAATTCTTGGACCTCCGTAGGGGTATCAAAGATGCGTGTTCTGCCAGCGACTTCCACTCTAAGGCGTGCGGGGTAAAGCATTCCATATTTAAGGCCTAGATTGCGAAGCGTAGCCTTCACCCCAGTGTATTTCCGGCGGGCTTCCTGAACCATGAGAGTGAAGTCTGGATAGAATGACAGGGAGTCGCCTTGCCATCGTATCTCTCCTTTCTCTCGAGCCGCTTTAAGTGCCGCTTCACGATCTCTGAATTTCATGATCCTGGCTATGATGGGGCGTGGTGGTAGACCCGGCTTTGGTCGGGGACCTAGTTCCACCACAAACCCCGGAGTGAATTGATCCCTGCCAAACAGGTCAACTAGCAGTTTTTCCACGAAGACATCCATCCTGCCAGTTTGGGTAGATTCTGCCACACCCAAAATACGGACGTTTTGTGTCGTCCGCGGGCTTTCAAGTCCTCGTTTTTTATGGCCACTTCTTTCAGGATCTTTTCAACTCGTTCAAGCCTTTTCCGGTCTTTTGCGCCCGTGTCTTCAAGGTCTGATACACGGGCTTCGACTACATCTAGCCGGCGATCGTGTGCTTTTACCTTGGAGCCCATGTCCGCTAACTTTTGCTCCAAAGTGTCAAATCTGTTGTTTAGTGATTTGAAACCGGCCCTCATTTCGGGCATCATGGCGGTGACCAGAGTAGTGGTGGTGTCTTGAGGGGGAGGGGGCATCACGTCCGACGAGGATCACGTTGCACAGTCCGTAGTAAGCAGGGATGACTTATCGAAGCTTAGTTTCCTTTGGTTAGGATCTCTCTTTCCCATGGTGACCAGCAGGGATCTCGTCGCAGATGACCAAGGTCAGAGTAGGAAGGTTAGTGTCGTGTAGGTGGCAGGAAGGAGGTACAGCGACAGTCACGTAGTCTCCGTGAAGAGGAGAGGTTCCACTGAGGTCAGGCACACTAATTCAATTCTCAGGCAGACACAGGGGAGGTCACACACCCGGATAGTCACTGCCGCTACTCCGTTGCCGGAAAGAGGCGTCGTCCCCAGGGGCCAGAGTGCACCGGGTCGCAATGTAGGCCTTCCCCACGAAAAATGGCAGACCAAAACTGTTGCACAGTTAGAGAGAGAGCGGTCAGTGCAATTGTGTGTAGCGCTCTGTTCAGCAGGCAGTCACAGGGAGAAGTCTCCGATGGAAGGCGAGGCCACCCAGCCCCACAGTGGTTCCAGCCCCAGAGACGCCCTCCACCACCCCCGCTCCCCCCCGCGGCACCGGGACCAGGCCGCGCAGTCCCCCAGTCCCAGCCGGGATCGGCAGCCACTCGAGTCCCCGGCTCCGGCCTACGCTCCGGGCCCGAAGGCCACCGTGCGCCCCGGAGCCCCGAAACCACCGGGCGGCCCCCCAGCAGGACCAGAGGAAGCACAACCAGGCCCCCAACGCCCCAGGCGAGTCATGGGGGAGTAGCAACGCGTCCCCGGTGCAGAACTTACCGGTAGGCCAGGCGCAGCTAGAGAGGACGCCGGTAGGGTGGCACTCCTTCTCCTCCGCCGTGTAGTCCTCCGAGGCGCTCCTGGGCCCCAAACAGGTTCCGGATGGTGGCGAATCGCGGCCGTTTCAGGATGGAGGTGCTGAACGGGGTCAGTTCAAACGAAGTCCGGCAGGGTGGAGAAGATTGACCGCCCGGACGGCGGAGCTTCAGTCAGATGCTGCCATCTAAGTCGCCTCCGTGGCCACGCCCCTCTGGTTTTGAGAATTTTAGTATGGACATTGTTTGCTAAGCATACATTCTTTGGAATGTTATTCACATCCTGAGCTGTTTATTCAAAGACCAGACAGAAGAGTTACGATAGTGTAACATCATGTAGTGTTGTGCCCTGATATGTGTAAGTTGTTTTCTTCGAAGTCTTTCAAACCATGAGGTACTGTGATGACTCCTCTTGCTGGTAAAGTGTATGGTCATTGACTTCATTGTTTCCTTTCTACTGCCTGGTTCGAACGTGTGCTCCCGTGCTCGAAACAGTTGTGGTGTTCCGTTCTTTCTACACGGGCTCCTTCCCTCCGTCGGTATTATATCTCGATCATGTTTCTCTTTTATCTTTGTCTTGAGTTGACAACTCTAGCTTTCACTGGGTGGCTTTTGGGTCGACTTCAGTGCCTACTTCCATCTCAAGACTGCGTAGGAAGCTGGCTTTTTATGTGGTAGTGCCAATGTCGGGGCACACCGAGAAAAAAGTACAAACAACCCTTATAGGTTTACATGGCTTAAATTAATAATCCCAAATGGTCTATTTGTGGTAGTGTGGTCGAGCAATTTAGGCGTATCCGAGGGTAGTGTTAAGCACTTGTTGTACACACAGAGTCAATAACTGAGACACACACTCAAGAAATGTATTTAGAAAATGGCGCAAAATAACAGATTTTTATATCATTTTAGACACTAATATTGGAATCTGGTAAGTCTTTTCAGAGTTATAGAATTTAGTAATATTGGAGTAATACAGCTGAATAATGGTGTGAGGTAGGGGTATCGATTGCGGCTAAGTTATCCTATGGGAGAAACATACACTGAATA
Organism: Lissotriton helveticus; assembly: GCF_964261635.1. Lineage (NCBI taxonomy): Eukaryota > Metazoa > Chordata > Amphibia > Caudata > Salamandridae > Lissotriton > Lissotriton helveticus. Next base: position 332,366,990 of record NC_136072.1, on the reverse strand, counting down.
CATATACTTGCAAACGTCTCTTTATTTGTATATAATAATTGTAAAGCGCATCAATCATCCCTAGGGATATCACGGCGCTGGAACGGAACTTAAAGCAAAATTCAGTTTGATTTTAAAAGATCATTATCTAGGAAATAAGGTGGTTTTCAGTTTTTTTCTGAACAGCAGATGGTCAGCTGTCAGGCGAAGATCCAGTGGTAAGTTGTTCCAAAGAACCGCAGCTACTTTGGAAAACGATCGATCACCCATTCTAACCTTTGACGTGCGTTTGACTGATGCAAGGGCCAAATGACATGATCTCAGGTTTTGTGGGGGAACATGAAATTGCAACTTACCTTGCAAGATGTGAGGTCCATTTTTATACAAGGTTTAATGCGCAAAACACAGGAGCTTAAAGCTAGCTCTCTGACGTACAGGTAGCCAGTGAAGTTCCCTTAGGCAGTAGGATGCTGAGCTATATATTGTTTTGTTATGAATTAATTTAGCAGCAGCATTCTGGACAACCTGCAGTCTTGCAAAAAGGTAGACGGGCATGCCAACATAAAGGGCATTACCGTAGTCCAGTCTACTTAAAAGAAAAGCCTGGGTCACGGATTGTCTGCAATTGTAGGGAATCCAGGGAAACAATTGTCTAAGCAGTTTTATTGTGGCAAAAGCTTTACCACATAAGATGCGTACTTGGTCCCGCATGGAAAGGGTGTCATCAAAGACAATGCCCAGGTTTTTTGCTGCTCGTATAGGTTTTGGAGCAGTACCTAGGACCTGGGGCCACCAACTGTTGACCCAAATTGTCTGGGCGCCACCAAAGAGTAGAATTTCGGGCTTCCCAGCATTTAATTTTAAACAGTGCTGGGATATCCAGTTTGCAAGTTCGGAAAGGCAGTTTATTAGATTGCCCTTAGTCTCTGTATTGGTCAGTTTGTTTAGCAGGGGAATCACCAATTGGGTGTCATATGCGTAAGAGCAAATTTCAAATCCCCACTTCCTGCTAATGTCCGCCAATGATGAGACATATGCATTACAAAGGGTAGGACTCTAGGTCGCTCCTTGCGGGACTCCATATTTAATATTCTTTGAGGAGGAAGTGTAGGATCCCATTTGAATTGTTTGGGTTCGGTCTTTGAGAAAAGAGGCAAACCATAATAGGGCTTTACGGCAAATCCCTTTGTTGTATAATATTTGAAGTCATTTGGTATGGGACACAGTATCAAATGCCGCAGTAAGGTTCAATAGGATCAGTGCTATGGCTTGATTTTGGTCGACCTGTGATCTGATGCTATCCGATACTGCTAATGGGGTAGCCTCTTGAGTGTGCCTTTTGGGCCTAAAGGTGCTTAGGGGCCAAGAGGCAAGAAAACACCAACAGTTCTGTTTTACCTGCCCTGGTGAGTCAATGTGCGGAGGTGATGGTTACGTTGATAGCCTTGGGTGCCACCCGGTAAAGTCAATGTTAAAAGCTCCTGTAAAAAAGAGGCTGCAAGTGGGGACAAGTTTGGCAGAACTCCAGTTCAGAGGTTTTTTGCCCGACAGGTCGCTGTAGTTGGAGGCTCTCACTTGGGTTTGGTGACCTGGAGAGGGAGAGAAAAAACAGGAGAGAAGAACCACTCCTGGGAAAGACCTTGTGGCTCCTGAAGTCCCTTTGACTGGCGGTCTGTATGGGTGGTGTCTGGGATGGACACGCAACAAGTCTTAGTAGTTGCAAGGGTTTTGGTACCCAGAGTATTGGTGTTGAGAGGCTCCGGAAGGGGTCAGATAATCGAGACTTGAGAGCGATGGGGCTGACCTCCTCGACTCACAGCAAACACTTCCTGGCGAGTTAGTCCCACAGTGGGCCTGATGACCAGCAAGACAAAGTACTGGGTCGATGCAGTTAGTACCTGCAGACGCAGCGGAAGGCTTCTCCACTCCAAGGGAAATGCTGCTTGGTTGTTGGAGGTAAGACCAGTTCTCCAAGGGTTTGGGGAGGTTGGTCAGCTGGATGAGTTGGTCTTTGTAATTGTTGTGGTGCAAGCAGCCAGGCAGGGTTTGACGCCAATATTTGTGCAGGAGCTCTGTTCTTATAACTTAGGCTCTTTTTTGTCCTTTCTATGGGTTTCCAGTAGACAAATCTGAATCTCTGGTGTCAGGGGGGACCCCTCAATACTGAATTTAGGGGAGTGCAGGGTAGTAGCCAATGGGCTACTTACCCCTGGAGTGCCTGCACCCTCTATAGGACTACTTCTTGGAGAGAGCTGGCATAATCTTAACCCAGAGTTCCTAGTTTCACCAAATTAAAAATGGTGAAACCCTTCCTTGGCTGTCTACGTTAGGTGACACACCTTAGTTAGAAGTGCGCCTAGCCTGAAAGTGTGACACGCCTTCTGACTAACTAATTTCCTGCCTGCTGTGGTGCCAAATGGGCACTAGGGCAGGGTGTGGCATTCCCCAGGTCTAGGGAGAAGCTGTTGTCGCATATCAAGTGCGGCAGAGGCTTTAAAGTCTCTGGCCTTGACATGCTAATTAATTAGCCATCCTGCTGAAGGAAGTGTGAGCACTTTCCTCCAGAGCAGGCATTGTTTCTGGACTCTGAGAGCGTGGGCTCTAAACTACAGGGAGTTAGAAACGTGTCTGTGATGGCAGGCTGGACAATAAGTCACCCAGCACACTAGAGGACCAGTAGGTTTTCAGGGGGCACCTCTTAGGTGCCCTCTGGGTGCATGTCATAATAAATATAGTACTGGAATTGGTACAGATTTATTAAGACGTGGTCTTTGATACCAAACACCATTGATTTCCGTGCAGCCATCGTGTAGCTGTGTAACTTGTAATGGTCGGTACCCAGTACGTAACGTTAAGATGACTTCCTGATCACTTTTAATATCTAGTAATGAAACTTGACACCACAGGGACCTATCGGCTCGTGCAGATGTGCCTCACCTATAATATAACGCACCCTGTCTTAGGGCTCTTAGGCCTGCAGTCTGAGTGACTTAGATTTAGTATATGCAATGTACCTTTGAATGGCACACGGGAAGTGCGCCATGTCATAATTTCACAGTAGTTTGCACCATTTCACGCACCCTGCAGTGGCAGTCTGCATTCTATTTTTGTGTCTGTCCCTTTGAGTGGCATAATACATGCTGCAGCCTATAGGGACCCTCTGTAATACCCGTGGCCTGGGTACCAGGGGTACCATTTACTAGGGACTTACAGGGCTGCTAAAGTCCTTGCCAGTTGGTTTAAAATTAGACCTTTACCTTGTGCTTGGGGAACAAGGGTCGTCCAGCCGCTCTGGAGCACCAGTGACAGGTTGCCAGGCCACCACTGCCTTCGGGCAGTGCTCAGCACCGACCACCACATTCTGGCGTAATGCCCAGCTGTGGTTCTGAGCTGAAGAAACCATTGAGGCTGACTGCTTCAGAACTGCCCGCCTCCGGCGCCGAACCGACTGACAGAGCGGTTACCTTTGGCATTGAAATTGGTGTCCGAGCTGAGAACTTCGGCACTGACCAGTAAAACTGGCCTCGGCTCGGGTGCTGTTGAGCCGATCCTCCATAAACTTCAAGAGAAGATCGACACCTGGCAGAAGCACTTGATGATGCATCCCCACATGGTTCGGATTCTTGGCCGCCCTCCAGAGACTGCTGCTTAGCTGTCAAAATGTCAACTGTCCCTTGAGAAAGCCTTGAACATGCCACCTCCACTGAAGCAGAGCAAGAAAATCGACTAGGCTACTAGCCATTTACCTGTCACTCTGTTACCATCATTGTGAGAAGTTGGCCTGGTATATGATGATCACTATTCTAGTGAGCACCTTGCACCAGTCCAAACAACCCTTATGGTGATGGTTGTAAGTCAACCTTATAGACCAGCTATCCTAGTGGTAGCGTGGACAGAACAGTCTTAGGCTAAAAGACTCTTGAGGGCGTGTAAAGCCAGCTGTTTTACCATATGTAACCCCTTGAATACCAAATGATAGGACACCTCACAGGATATATATAAAATATATATGTATTTATTTACTAACACACTCATCTGAACTCTTTATGAGATCAGAGGCCAAAGCACATAACAAGTTACTTAGTCAGAATACGTTAAGTTACACAATTTACAGTTAGGCCCTAGGGGCGAAGCAAACCTATATTAAGAAAGTGGTATAAGTACCACGTCACGGGAAAAGGAAAGGGCTAGGGCCTAGAGAATCGCTGGGGCTACACTATCTGAACCTTAGGTTAGAAGTAGGAGGCCCACAGGCGGCGCGTGCAGTGCCTTTACACAAACGCGAGAGTCAATGTTAAGTCAATGGGAACTTAGAAGTTAGAAAAAGAAGGATTTAGGACACTTCCGGTTTAGCTAGGAGGAAACCAATAAAAACCTAGACACTTGGATAGTCAATACCCTTGGGAGCGCCGAAGTACTCGCATTACCTCACCCACAGGAAGCGAGTGCATAGGTGTGAAGATGTGCCGTTGAAGCCTATGGAGCCTTTGAAGAAAGATGCTGCAGGCGACCAGGAGGAAGATGTCCGGGTGGATGCAAGGGTGGATAGAGGATGAAGAGGACCTGAAAGCAGAGGGGACAGAGTCTGGGTCACTAGCCAGTGTCCGGGTGGAACCAGGAAGGAACCAGACGTCGAGGAGCAATCAGGTGCTGTCTTGAAGCTTGTCTCTTCAGCCACGCGGACCAGGAGGCGTCGAGGACGACCAGGTGCTGGAGGCGAGCTGTCCCACGAAACAGCTCAAACTTGAAGGACTCCGGGATATCCTAGTACACACCAGACCACTAACCAATGACACAAGAGATACCCAAATGTGCCTCTTTTCAGTCCAAGGACACCACCCTTCTGGTAGTTGCTGTGTTTGTTCGCTCACAAGAACGACACGCACAATCACTTTTGACAACACCACCGCTTGGGACATAAGACAATTCACCAACTGCAACACTGAGGTTGTGGTATACATGATAACCTGCTCTTGTAATCTACACCACGTTGGAATGACAAGTTGGAAAGTCAAATTAAGAATTTGTGAACACCGTAGTAATTTACGATGCAGACAAACCGCCACAAAAATGTCTTCTCATTACATTGAACAGAATCACACCAATAGTGACTTCCACTGGCTCATTCTAGAGCGAGTGAAACAAGAATCGCATCTCTTTGAAAGAGAACAAAGATTGGTGTTCTGTCTTAAAACCCACATTAGGGGTTTGAATGAAAATATCCCCCAAGGTCATTTCTTTAAATAATATGGCCTCTTCCACAACAGTAAGAAAGAGGCTTTGCAATTTTTCTCAACTGGTTGCTTATCTCCAAATTTCTTTTTTCTTAATATTTTTCTACCTTTTTAACAATTTGGCCAATATAGAACTATTTTATTTATTTAACAATTCGTAATCAGGGTAATGAACCTCTTTAATGAATTTCTCAAAAACATTTCGAGTCTTGCTCAGCAATCACACAGGTTTGCTCCGTGGCAAAAACGCCCATTTGCCTACCCCCAGCACTCCCACCTTTTTTTGATAGAACCCTTCTATACTAGAGGGTTTAGTCACCACCAGCACACCACGAAGTTGGTGGCGGCCATCTTAAAAGTCAGTGCACTAGTTGCGCCTGACACGAGGATGCTGACTCACCACAATCACAGAGTAAAAAGAGCCGGCTACTGCAGAGAAAAGGGCAGGCACTCACCTTAAAACAAGGGAGTAGCCTTAAGGCAGTGAGTATGGCATGGTTGCTTCCAGACACAAAAGATATCGAACCATCGTACCACTAATAATGATGAATTTCTATTTGAATTCTCTTTCCGACCCATTTTCTCTGATCTAATGTTTACATACAGTGTGTGACTACAGGCAGCCCTTCCCACGTAAGGTCTCATGTTTTAATTAGAGGCAACTAATCATGTAGGTGTAAACAAAGAAAGGTAGTGGTGTTTCCAAAAAATTGGAAAAGACCGCACATCCACTAATACTAGTAAGGTCAGAAATAGTACTGGACAATCAATAAAATCTTTCTTGATATCAAAAGACGGAGTGCTACAAGGACCAATATCCCCCACTACCAAGAAGGAACACAATTTATCAAGCCAGAAGGATTGACAAATAAACATATAGGCAAAAATGGTCAAGAGAGCACAATCCTACAATAAAAGTATAAACAAGACTAGTGCAGTGTAAAGTCTGAACAACTGTAAATCCAAGTAAAATCAACAAATCCTCATGGTGTGCAGGACAAATAGATGGATAGAGTTCATATTTTGTATCATTTTTTCCTTTTATTGATTCTTAAAGGTCATTTTCCAAATGATAGAACGACAGCCAGCCTGTCGTTCTATCATTTGGAAAATGACCTTTAAGAATCAATAAAAGGAAAAAATGATACAAAATATGAACTCTATCCATCTATTTGTCCTGCACACCATGAGGATTTGTCGATTTAACTTGGATTTACAGTTGTTCAGACTTTACACTGCACTAGTCTTGTTTATACTTTCATTGTAGGATTGTGCTCTCTTGACCATTTTTGCCTATAATCATGTAGGTGTGGTTATCTCCATTGATCTTTTATGTTATGAGTTTGTATGTCTTGGGAGTGCCTCATATGTTCATTTTCAAAGAAAAATATCGCTGATGGTAGCACTAGAAGTGATCACTTTTGCTATGAAAATATATCACGTTTTTTTTCACACAGGTGAATTGCTTTTGCTGTTGGAGCATTGACTGTAGTGCTCTGGATGTGTGTAACATAATCATGCCTTTTTCTTTCCATTGTAGTTGATATCTATCAAGATTTTGACACCAATGGGTGCTGTATATGTTTATTATTGTATTTACTAAAATAAGAGTGGTATCAGGAAACCCTCGCATCTTTGGGCCTGAAGAATAGCCTTTGGGTAAGTCTAGGATCATGTCGACCAGTGGAACCTAGTCACATTGTATCCTTCAAGTTACCAAATTTCCCGTTATTTTAACCCATGTCTCGATCAGGGTAACAGTAAAGAACATTTTTCCTACTAGCCAGGTATTTTTTTTATTCTGTTTTTCCCTCCACTCAGACCTCAACACATAGTACCAACTAGAAGTGCTCTGTAGGTCATAGCACGCCCTGTGCGGCAGCAGGATAGGAAAAAAACAGATGATGAAGCATGCCACTAAGGAGTAACCCTGGTGGGTGAGTGTTATTTCAGGAAAATTCATTGTTTTCCTTTAGAAGAACATCTTAGTGGAAAGAAAAAGACCCTTCATGTAACAGAGAGACTCCCTATGATTATTACATCCACATATTGCGACACCTGTAGGTGATATCCCAAAGGCACCCTCATTGATTGGTTATCTCTGGGGATTCACCCAAATGGATCCATCGCAATGTAGAGAGGGAACACTCCTGTCTAGTGCCTCCAGGCACAAAGCCTTTTATAGCGAGTCACGTTGAGCATCTTTAATATAAAGTAAACCTGAAGAGAAATACAGCAGCCGAGCAACACGTCTTCCACCTTCACAAGTTTATATCAACTGCCTCCTTTAGCTCATTTGAAATCTCCATACAACATTCCCCTTTGTTACCTACATACAATTTCAGCCCTAGCAACGAACCCGCAACCCCCCTCTTTTATTAACAATACAATCCAATTTGCTGGAAGGAAAAAAAACAAAAATAAAAGGCACAGCCCCATGTACAACAATTTGCAAAAGACTAAATATTGCATCACAAAAGAATTTTCATGTATTGCTTATAAAATATTATAATGCACATCATCTTCTAACCACTTAAGTGATTTCCTAAACCTTTTGTGGACTTCCAAAGACCATCCTTTCTTGGAACAGCAGTGTCCTCACAAGAAATCTCAGCATCCTCACACAAAACAACATCCCCATACAAACCAATATCAGAAGCCATGTCAGATGCCACACCTTCCCTTCCTTCACCAAACATTAGAATCAAGAAGCTGATTAGTCGTACTAGTAGCCGATTCGTAGGTGAAATCAACACACAGGACTTTTCTACATATTAAAGTATATTCTCTTATGGATTTTGAATCCCTTCACAAGACCTATTCCAAGCACATTTCCACACATTGCTGGTTCCAAAGCTACACACTTTAAATTCCACTCGTTCATTGCTCAGTTTAACTGTGTTCTACAAAACCTCAGCAACTTCAGGTTCATAAAACTGACTCACTCCCTTGGCCACACATTCAGGTTTTTCAACCCACACCCAGTCATCAACTTTAACATTCACCAAACTCAAACCTTTGTTACAATCATAATGATTTATTTGTCTTTTTTCCATCACAAATTCTGGTACGAGCATCCTTTCACCATCAATTTTTAACACCACTGAAGCAACCACCCAGGATTTCACGTAGTACTAGGGTTCCTTCCTCTCATCACAATAGGTGGAGACATACCTGTATCTTCATTATTAGTTACTCTGTAAGTCCATACACACTTATCAAGTTGAATGACCCAGTCCTCAGTCATTGCCATGACTGTATAACCCCCTTGATCACACGGTTAAACTTCCCCACCATACCATTGACTGCATGATTATATAATTAATTTATTCTATGTTTCAGTCCAGCCTTTTCAAAATAGTTTTGCTTCATTAGACATAAATTGCACATCATTAATACCCACTGTGGTGACTGGAATAACCTCAGATGTAAAAACGTGATTAGGAAACTCCAAAACTTAATCGGTCTCCGCTTTCTCCACAACTTGCCAACTAGAAAACAAATCCACAAGATGTACATTTTTGGAGACCCAATAGGTCCCATATTGCCCACTGGAACAGATTCCCATGGGTTCTGTGGATTTAAACCACAACACAGGAAGTCTCAAAGTTTTCAATGATTTGTCGGCCTTGGAAAATTTAAGACACTGTCCAACAAACCCTTCCACAGGCACGTCCACAAACCCTTCCACAGGCACGTCCATACCAGGCCACCAGAATAATTTCTTTACAGCAGATTTGGTCCTGGCTATACCAATATGTCCCTCATGCCACAGGATAATAAACTATTGTAAAGCCTGCAGGGGAACCACTCTCACCCCTCAACAGTGTACCAAGTCCACAATCAGTTCTGATCTAACCTCCCAAAACGGTTTCAGTGTCTCATCCATAACGCTTTTCTTTAGCCAACCGCCATTTAAGTAATTCAAAAGAATCTGTAAGCTCTTATTCTTACATTTCGTCTTCCATTCATCCACTTACACAGCAGGAGTACCCCAATCTTGCACAAATGCTACCCGAAATTCTTTCCATCGCTCATCTTCGTCCTCCTCCAATATTGTGGGCATTCTATAATCAAATATGTGCGGCAACATTATCCATTCATCCTGCATGTGCATGGACAACCCCAGATGAACCATTCATCATGTCATCCGTTGTTGGAAGTTTAACAAGGGGTTTGTGATCACAGCGTGAAGCACATGGTTTACCCTATACACAGGCCCTAAATCGATTTAAGGATCATGCATAAACAAATGCTTTGCGCTCGATGACAGAGTACTTTTATTCAGTCTTAGACAATGAACTCGAAGCATAGGCAATTGCACTTTCATTGCCACGCTCCTCTACCTGAGAGAGTACCGCACCTAACCCGTTGCAGCTAGCATCTATAGCAATGATGCTCACTGCATTTGGGTCAATACCCATTAAGGCAGATGCGTTTGCGATAGCAGTTTTTATAGTGCCGAAATCATCCTCACAATGCTTTGTCTACTCAAACTTGTTTCTGCATTTTAATAACTGTTTCAAATTATATGTTTTGTCTGCAGATTTAGAGATATGCTTAGAACAGTATTCTGCTGAACACATAAAGTAGCAGACATCCTTTCTACAAATAGGTGCAGATGCTTCCTCAGTAGCTCGAAGGAGGGGTGGTTTAGGTTTAACTCTATCTACACCAATAACATGACCCAGGTAAACAAAACTATTTCAGAAAATGTATATGTCCCAAACTACTATCAACCCCTTTGACTCTAGAATTTGTAACACCTTCTCAAATTAGTTATCATGTTCGTGTATAGTTTTCTGAAAAACCAAGTTGTTGTCTTGGAGAAACATCACACCAGATTTTTTAGAAAACAAATAGAACATGAAAGGTTGAACACTGCAGCTGCTGACGCCAAACCTGACCGCATACAAATAAACTTGAAACACCCTTCTGGCATGACAATCATAGTATATTTTCTGCTTTCTGGGGTTAGAGTAAATTGATGGTATGCCGATGATAGATCAGGAGTCGAAAACCACTTAGCATTCCCAACACGTCACCATCTCATTTATTTTAGGTAAAGCAAAATTATTAATAATCATGTTGTTAAGGTAGCCAAGATCAACACATAACCTGATCTTGCCATTCTTATGCCTGGCCACATCCAAAGGTGAAACCCATTCAGAAGCTTCAATCACTTCTAATGAAACCAGTCTTTCTAACTCTTTAGAAACTTCTTCACGAACCATGAAAGGCGTACTTCTCACTTTGTGAATCCTGGAATTGGCGTTATCCTTCAAAATAATGTTATGCTCAAAACCTTTCAAGTTCCCTAGATTCCCACTAAACACATTTGGAAATCTGCTCAGCATATCATTTCCTACTTTGACTCCATCATCCAGCACCTGGTCTTTACTGTTCGGATCAAGCACTATATGCAAGCACTATATGCAAATTCCTTTGTTAAAACAGGGGTCCTTTTTTACCACAACAATTTACCATGTGTACAACCTATTCTTGAATCTGAATGTGAACCAACATATCCCAAGCGTGTCTGTTTGTTTACCACTGACCCCTTCTGGATTGAAATTCGGCTTCAGAAGACATCCACCTCCTTTATCCTCAAACCTTTCCCTCCATAACTTTTCATTAATAATAGTAAAAGGTGAACCAGAGTCTGCAAAGATTTTTAAAGGTGCTCCACCTATAGTCGTCAAACATTCAAGTTTGGTTTTAATCATCTTGCTGTTGATATTCAGAACAAAGGGCCTGATTACTAGCCTGGCGGCAAGATGGCGCAGGGGTGACGGTCCACTGCATTGCCGATTACAACTTACAAAGTCGTATCGGGGGTGGACTGTGAGAAAGTGCCCTCTTTCTTGCATGGTATTCCCCCACCTTTTGCTGAATTGCTGATGTTCTTTGACTGAGTGTGCCCTGGGCTCCTGCGAATCAGGTACCCAGGGCCTATGTTCCTTCCCTAAAATTGTATTGAAGCCTAAACCCAATTGGCATCTTTGGCCACATGTCAGTCCCTGGTATATGGTACCACAGGTACCCAGGGCACTGTGACCAGAGAAGGAGCTTAAGGGCTACAGCACTTATTGTGCCCCCCTTAGAGGCCCGGTAGACTGACACTCACACACTGTCTTTGCAGGCTGCGTGTCTTGGGCCAGAACAAAGTGAAGAGTCGACATGGCACACATCCCTGTGTGCCATGCCCACAAACCACTGCCCTGGCATACACCAGTCACCCCTCTAGCTGGATGCCCTATGCCAGTGGTGAGGGTACAGGTGCATGAGCCATGTACCCCTACCATGCCCAAGTCCAATCCTGGGCACTGTAAGTACAGTGCTGCCATTAAGAGTATATGGTGCTGGGAGTTTGTCATTACGAACTCCACAACACCATAATGGCTACACTGAAAACTGAAAAGTTTGGCATCAAACTTCCCCGCACATTAAATCCACACTGATGTAAGTGTGGGATTTAATGTGAAATGCATGTCAGAGAGCATCTTAGAGATGCCTCCTGAAACAAACTCAACCAACTCGTAGTGACCTGACTGAGTGGCTGCTTAGGCTGCCACCAACAGACATGTTTCTGGACCCCTGGGTCGAGAGCTTGCTGCTCTCGGGGGCCTGAAACAATGCACATCCTGGGACGAGGTGCCAAGCCTCCTTCCCCAGGATGGGCAGGGTTCATGAGAAGGGATGCTTCAAAAAGCATGCTGCCTTTGTGAGCCTCCCCAGACCATTCAAACAAAGTACAAATTCTATTGCATTTTCAAACTGTTCTATATCCAGTAACTTATTACTGAAAGGTTTTTAATGCTTACCTGTGCCAGGCTTGCTTGGTTCCAAAAATAAAACAGTATATATTTTTATACAAATACAATTGGCCCAGGGTTCAGTTATTGAGTGTGTGAATTCATTTGCTGACTGAGTGTGTACATCAAATGCTTAACACTGTCCTCTGATACTGCCTTACTGCTCGACCACTCTACCACAATTAGAGAGTAAGGTTCTATCTAACTTTAACCTCTGCCTACCTCTGGGGTCACTTGGTCTCTATACACACTATACCTCATTTTGGTGTAGTATATATAGTGCCAGTTTCCTACATTGACTGCCTGCTGCACCAGGGAACAATTGTTCCCTAGTGGTGGCGTAGGAGCGCTACAACTCAATATGCTGAACATTGACTGGCGCAGGCCTGCACAGCATATTTCGAGTTCTTGCACAGCCAGCCTTTTCATGGCGGACACCTACCATGAAAAAGCTGGCAGTGCAAGAACAAAGGGGGTCCTAAAAGACCCCATGGGTATACATTCAGGGGGTATAATAAAGGGTGATCCCAGTTATTATTGCATCAAATCGTGTAAACAAATATGTAATTACATACAAACAAAATCAAGCGATTAATATATAATTGCAGCAGTGTCATTTAATCACACTGAGCACATATTCCAATTAGAAAAACATTTGAAAACATTGTTTGAGTGCCCAACTAGAGGGATGGAACAAGGGTTGGGTAAGGTGTAGGTGTTTTAGGTGAAGATAGTGAGGTACGTGAAGCTAAGGAATAGTGCATAAAACAAGTTAACTACTCCGTTGGCATAATCATTGAGAGCAAAACAACAATAAATCAAATAATTCTCACAATAGTTTAAATAACCATATATGTCAACAAGAACACAGTAAATAGAGTACTATTGATGATACTGGTGTCCGAATAATGTTGACCTTTCAATCCCTGAATGTGTTTAGGCCTTACTGTCGGGGTCTTCCTTAGGACTGATGTGAAAGGGGTGGGGCACCGTAACTGGGTAAGAGATGACCTCCCAAGAAAATCATGTGAGGGCGGGCCCAACGGCTCCAGAGGGATGCGGGCGGGAGAGAGCGAGACACACTCAGTGAATGAGTCAAAACACATTAGTCCAGTCCATGGCAGTCATGCTAATCGATACTGCTAGCCTAAGCCTGCGAAATATATACATTCAGGGGGACACAGCATGTAACCCCCCACCCCGTTTGTATTTCTCCCCCAGTTCCAGCACGGCATGAACGTCGCAGTCCATGCCGTCCTGAAACTTTTTGGCAGTTTTCATTGCAGTGCCTGTTTTCAAGGCACCGCCATGGAAAAGGCTAAAGAACCTCCGACCTCATTACGAGTTGCATATGGTCGGCAGTGCTTGCGCGACTTTGACGCGGCGGAGGCGGCATTGCCCCTTCGCTGCTGTGCCAAAGTCATAATCGGGTCCAAAATTGTTACACAAACTTGCACCATTATTGCCACTAACCTTCCCACGTTCAACAGGTTTTTTCATCTCATTATTTCACATCTTTACAAACCCACTTGATGTCATTATTTTTCTTCCTGCATGCTTTCCAAAAAGTCGAACAATGCCGCTATTGCTACAATTTTGTTTGGCAAAAGGACCATTATAGCTGTAAGCCAAATGTTCTTTACTGTCGCAAAGATAACATATGGGCCAATCGTTCAACTTCCTCTTTTCTTTCCCCGTCAAGGTTCTGTTACTCCCTATAGTCTGAAGTTTACAATTTTGCTTTCTCTCATTTCCTATTTGAGTCTCAGCACATCTACTCGTAATCTCAGCTTTTACGCACTATAGCTACTACATCATCCAAAGGAGAATCTCCATTTAACCACAAACTCTCCTGAATAGCAGTATCGCTATCGTGCATCACTAATTGATACTGTATTTATTTTATTTATTTATTTTCTTTGAGAATTTTTATATAGCGCTGGCTAAACCCGGAGGGATCAGAGCGCTTTACATGAGGGTCAGCGAGTTGCAGGTTACATAGTTACATCAATTAAAACAAAGAATCACAGAGGGAGGAGGGGGAAGGGAAGGAAACACAACGTTGAAACGAGGAAGACCATGTCAGATGACCGGCTGGGTAGGTGACAGCCGAGGGGGTGAAACCAGGGCTAGACTCCTCTATAGCTGCGTATGACAGCTCCACTGGGCATTGTCCAAGGTTGCTCGTGCACCGATGTGAGTACAAACTGTTTTGGTATCTAAAAATCGTCAAAGGTCCAGCGAAAAGTTCCATCAAAGTTCCACCGGGCATGGACCATGTTGATCCGGCTCCGTTGTGTGTATAATGTTCAGGGTTTCAGACCGGGGGACATCGTCAAAGATCAATTGGCAGAACCCATCCTGGAATTACTGGGAAGATAAGACTTACTGTGGGGTTGATATGCATTCGATAGCAATGCGTCCTGCGTTTGTTCAGGGAAACCAACCAAAGAGTGGCTACGGCGCCATCTTGCCTCTGCCGTCGCCTCCAGCCTCACCACAACAAAGCTGGCAAAAATGTAAGTGTGGCATAGATGCAGTCTCTGACTCCTGTGTGATCTTAGTGTTCCTCCAGTGGTTTCAGAACCTCCCAGTTGCACCTTTTAGCTCCTTTCCCAGAGGATTGGTGGCCCAGGACCTTGTGGGGACGATTGGATTCAGCCACGTAGGAGATTGTCCTGCAATAGACCAAATTTACTATCAGTAGCAAGTGTTTTTTAAAGTTAGGAATATAATCATCAATCAATTCTTCCTTTTCTTGTTTATGTTGGAAAAAATGTAAACCTGGCTACGCCAATGCAAAGCTTGGATCTAAAATATGTTTCTAAATCACGAATTGCTGCATTGAAAACATTAGCATCCCCTGTAATACTGGCTTTAGACATTTGAGAATACACTTTCAAGCCTTGAAGTGCAAGGGAATGCAATTATCTTCTTTTTTTGTTCAGTAGATATTGAGCTAGGCTCATCCACTACAACTATATATATTTTTTTATACATTTCCATGCCCCCATTGTGCCACCCTGAGTGTGGCAAAGTACATCATGGCTACCAACCTGCCACTGAGCCTGGAGGAACAGTTTTAAACTGTTAGTTCGCCTTTGCCATGTTAACCAATGGCAAAGCCCACACGTATCTTAACCATATATATATATATATATATATATATATATATATATATATATATATATATATATATATATGTATATGTATATATGTATATGTATATGTATATATATATATGTATATATGTATGTAAAAATAGTTTCGCCAATCCTCGAGCCTCACTCCGACGGCGGGCTGAAACAGGGGAGCGACGCCCCTAAATTCCACCAAAAGCTCGTTGTCTCCAAACAAAAGCAGTTTCAGCCCTGTTCTGGGATCTTTTTGAAAGACTATATAATTTGCCCACTTGGGCTGAATCGAAATTGCATGTGGTTAACAAGCCCACAGGGGCATTACAAATCATGATTTTCTTTCATTGAAAGTATAATTAACCAGAGTCATTTGGACACTATAAAATGGCTGCCAATCTTGTATTATCCTAATGCTGTTGGGACGAGTAGTCCTACTTCTATGTTTATGTTTTGAGCACTTTATAAGAAATGCATGTAGTAATGAACTTTACCCGCGCTGCACCGAAACGCGTCGGGTGATGAGTTTGACATGGATTTTGTTAAATAAATAATCACGCTGATTAAAAAAAACAACAAAAAAATGGGCTGAAACTGCTTTTGTTTGGAGACAACGAGCTTTTGGTGGGATATATATATAAATATATATATTTATTTATTTATTTATTTAATTTGTATAGCGCTAAAGCTACCCACCAAGGGGTTTCCCGGCGCTAGTAATTCAGAAATGCGTATTTTGCCAGTCAATATCAGATGTTAAAAAGCCACGTTTTTAATGCTTTCCTAAACTTCACATGGCTGACTTCCGAACGTAAGGAATGAGGCATCTTGTTCCAGAGGGATGGGCCTAAGAAGGCAAAGGATCTTCCCCCCCATCCGTGATAATTTGATTTTGGGAATAATGAAATTCGCGGTTGCTGATCTAAGGACTCTCGAAGGTAAGTAAGGATGCACAAGGTTCCGCAGATATTTAGGAGCAGTTCCAGTTGAAATTTTGTGCATAAAGCATAGGGATTTGAACCTAATCCTATTTTCAATTTTCAACCAATGAAGGTCACGGATGTATTTAGTAGTGGGGCAGGACATAGGGATTTTGAAAAGAAGTCTCGCCGCTGCGTTTTGTACTAATTGCAGCCTTCTGATTGTAGCTTTCTTTGCCCCTAGGTACAGCACATAACTATAATCTAGCCTTGAAGTAATCAAGGCATTGATGACAGTTTTTTTGGTGCCATCAGGGAGCATCCAGCAGATCTTCTTTAGCCATTTTAAGACTGCAAAACATGTAGCAGAAGTCTTAACGGCTTGCTGGTGCATATCTAAAGATTTGTCAATGATGACTCCCACGTTACGTGCCTGTGAAACAGGTATAGGAGGAGGGCCCATTTCAGATGGCCAATGTTGTGTATATATATATATATTCCTGCTTCCTTGTGCCGCCAAGTCGCGCACTCGAACACGGGTGCTTGTATGCGGGGGGCGTCACCCCGCTCTTATCGAAGCTTTCCTCTCCCTCACCTTTGAAGAAGACACAGCACTCACGAGAGGAGGGTTCAGATTCTTTATTGCAACCCTCAGAGAACCAGACGCGTTTCGGCTACCGCCTTTGTCTA
This sequence comes from Lissotriton helveticus, assembly GCF_964261635.1. Taxonomy (NCBI): domain Eukaryota; kingdom Metazoa; phylum Chordata; class Amphibia; order Caudata; family Salamandridae; genus Lissotriton; species Lissotriton helveticus. The sequence goes on along the minus strand of NC_136072.1, from coordinate 332,350,218 downwards.
TGGTACACTGGCGCGCCATTTTTTTGTTTTTTAAATACCCATCACATGTGTGTCTTTGAGGTAAACAAAGGACTATTACATGGTTGCCATCTTATAATGGTTTTTTGTGACATTGCATATCGCGCCCTGAATGGGCAATTACAATCCATCTTAATACATATATGATTATAAACAAATTATCATAGACATATGTTGGTCTCATTACGATTCACATGTGGCGGTATGCCGGCATAAATTGTATTTCGACAACCTTGTTGTTATATGCATCTGATGATCCAAATGCGATATTTGCAAGCTGTCGAGACATTATAAGCACAGATTCCTTACATGATGTCCTGAATGGACTATTCTCCCAAGCTGTGCCACCTTCGCCAACCCCGCAATGGTAAGTCCAATTCATATTGCCCTGGATGGGCTGTTACTTGAGATCATTACAATTCGTCATGCATTGTCAATATAAGAGGCAACTATTCCATTGCCTGACATTTCGCCCTGAATGGGCTTCCCTGTCCTGATCACCTCCCTCAGACATTTTCATACTTCATACAAACCCACTGTGCAAAATCATAATAACTATAACCAACCAAATTATAAAAATCCATTAAAACACGAGGTCTATTTGCCAATTTCATAACGAACTCTTAGGATCTGTTCTTCCACAACATTCTCTCATCTTGAAGCAGGGAGCCCCCTACCCCAGATGTACTGTCATCTCTTCATGGCTATTCAGGCCCCCCGGTACCTTCGTTCCGACATCTATTATGTGTCTGGATTCCAGCCTTCTCAGTTTTTGTATTCTATCGCCTCCTCTAGGGCTCGCTTGTACATGATCCAACCCAAAAACAAAAAAATGGCGCGCCAGTGTACCATAGACAAAGGCGGTAGCCGAAACGCGTCTGGTTCTCTGAGGGTTGCAATAAAGAATCTGAACCCTCCTCCCGTGAGTGCTGTCTTCTTCAAAGGTGAGGGAGAGGAAAGCTTCGATATATATATCCGGTCTGGAAATGATGCTATTCTAGCAAACATTAGGAGAGGAGGACGTGTCAGGAGTGTTACTGAGCAGCTGGGAAGATCGTGGACAGTACTTGCAAACCCAGAGTTGGTTTTAATTTGGATTAATGTCATCAGTGCACAGCACCCCACGGAGGGAATACTAATGAAACTACAGGTACCATGTGGCTTTGCCCGTAGTCAGTGGGCGGGTACCTTGTAAATAAAAGAACGCTTTGCAGCTGCTGAACTATTTTGCCTGTGAAAAAGTGAAAGGGATTCACGAAACGCGTCGGCATGCTATTAATGTGCAAGATGTTCCCGACTTCCTGTTGCAAGCTACCTGAAATAAACACGATGATTTCACCTACCTACGTGTGGCTCATCTAAGAGGGTAACCTTTAACGTGTGGATATATATATATATATATATATATATATATATATATATATACGCTCAAAATCCTCCCACATCGGGTAAGGAAAACAGCACTCCGGTGGCAGCAGATAACAGCGGTTTTATTTTTTGCAACAAACAAACGTTTCGGCATAAGCCTTCGTCAGTGTGTGTGTGTATATGTATGTATATATATATATGTATATATGTATATGTGTATATATGTATATGTGTGTATATTACGCCATTCTCCTGCACCATGGTTCCCAGTTTCCATCACGCTGCATTCTGGGATATGCAGTCCTGCGCTACACTCGGGACTGCACACAGGTGCGGGGAATTCACCACAAAGGGGGCGGAGCTGGCTTGCACTAGCAAGCGTTCAAATGAGGGACTTACTTGCAGCGTGACATCTCACTGGTAGGACGCTTTGGGCGCTGAGGAAGGCAGATAGGCTGCCGAAATGCATTCGCATCTGTGTCAATAAACCAGTGTTTCCTACCGTTTCCTCCTGGGTCGCTGTCTTTTTTCGTTTGGAAGGAGTTTTGTGCATATATATATGTATACGTATGTATATGTATATATATATATATATATATTCACTGAAAAAAACATAGGTTATAGACCATATATAGTTAGGAATTAGCATTTAAAAAACCTTATTTTACTCACACAAAACCATTGAAATTCCATATATAGTTAGTTGCACTAACTATATATCGCGCACCCGCAATCCACTGCTGATCATGTCACATATTACATCATTCATGACATGGTCAGTGACATCACTGATGACATCACTGATGACATCTCAAATGACATCACTGATGACATCACTGATGACAACATCCAGTGACTGTATTTTTCTGTAAAGTTAAAATATGTCTTGAGTGGATGTATAAGTGTCTGGATGAAGGATTTAGTAGGTGCATGACTGACTGTATGAGTGAGTGATTAAATGTGTCTCACTGAATGCATGGGTTAGTGACTAAACTGTCTTAATTTGTGCATCATTATGTCTGTTGTTCTGTAAACTGCTGCATGTGTTGATCATTAGCTATACGAGAGGCTATATGTGTTATTAATTGGTTGCCCAAGTATTTCTATGGGAGATTGAGTTTGTGTGGGGGTGGCTGGAAGGTGTGTGACTCTATGCATAGATGTGTGAGCAGTTTATTCACTAGGTGTATGAGTTCAAGAGTGCATGTGGAAACAGCTACATGGGCAGTTGACTGTGTGCATGAGTGTATTGATGAGTGAATGGATATCTCAATGCTACATGTCATAGTAAGTACATATGTAAAACACAGTACATGTGAGAGTTGGCATATATAAATAACTGTGCATGAGAGCCACTGAATGAGTGAGTGGTTGTATCGATCATTGTGAACTTGTATCAGGGATTGTATAAGAGAGTAAATATGTGTTAGTATATGTTTCAATAAGTAAGGTGTGTTTAACTGTATAGTTGAAGAAATGGAGGTGAGATTGTTTCTTTGCATGACTGACTGGGTGTGTGAGTAACTCCATGGATGAGTGGCAGTGTGTGAGTGTCTGTATACACTGAGTGTATCTAAGGTTATATTAGAGTCTGAAGAGGTTTATCGTATTAGCACAAGAATGATGTCAAATGAGATGTCATCAGTGATGTCATCAGTGATGTCATTTGAGATGTCATCAGTGATGTCACTGACCATGTCATGAATGATGTAATATGTGACATGATCAGCAGTGGATTGCGGGTGCGCGATATATAGTTAGTGCAACTAACTATATATGGAATTTCAATGGTTTTGTGTGAGTAAAATAAGGTTTTTTAAATGCTAATTCCTAACTATATATGGTCTATAACCTATGGTTTTTTCAGTGAATTTTCAAGGTTTTGTAAATGCTAATTCCTAACTATATATGGTCTATAACCTATGGTTTTTTCAGTGAATTTTCAAGGTTTTGTAAATGCTAATTCCTAACTATATATGGTCCATAACCTATGGTTTTTTCTGTGAATTTCATTGGTTTTTTAACAGCTAATATCTGTAGCTGTAAAATGTATTCTTCTTTAAATCCAAAAATATATTTTATATGTTTATGAATAATTTTTTTTTTTTATATTTTTTTTTCTTCGTTCCCGCTTCGCAAATCGGGAAGCTTCCCGTTAGCTGACCTTGATGCCGCGAAATAGACCGCGAGCCGGTAAACGTTTCTTTACCGCAAGTGCCGCGTTACAAAACAACATCGTGACGCCTCCCGTCCGCATGACGTTTCACGTTGTCGCGTGATACGTCATATGACGTACTACGTTAGCGAACTGGTACGCGAAGCGAGTCGCAAAGCGCAGGTTTCTGGAAGCAAACCGGGAGGCCCTGCAAAGCGCTTAACGTAAACACAGCAAGTCATGTGACTTGGTAATAACACTTTTCATTGGTTCATTTCACTTTTGGTTTCCTAATGATGTAAGACTAGGTCATATAATCTAAAATGAACACTTTTGATTGGTTGAGAACTCTTGTTATTCCCAAATGATGAAAATCCCTCCTTCTTTCCTCACTCTGACTTTCATCATTGTGAGAGAAAGACCCTTTGTGATCACTGAGCAATGGCTTCTTTAGTAGCTTCAGCTGGTGCTTCCCCACCACCTCCACCACATCCAAGGAAGAGTGGACCACCTGCTCAAGTTATAATTCAACAAGAAGAAGAAGAAGAGGAACAGGAGGACGAGCACGAAGAGAGGCAGTTTTTGCCTGAGCAGCCCAGGACGTCTCACCGGAAAGAAAACTTCATTTGGCAATTTTTTAAAATTCCCAAAGGTCAGAAAAAAGTAAATGCAAGATACGTAACTTGCCTTATATGTCAAGATAGACTGTCCAGAGGGACCGACAAAAAATACAGTTTCGGAAACTACACAATGCATCGCCATATGACTAGGTGGCATCCTAACAACTACAGTGCTGCACAGTTTCGGAACGACCTAGATAATCTCCCTATTATGGCCAGAAGATCTGTTGTACCGGAAGTAACGGGACCAGAGGGCAGGGAGATGGTGCCAAATATACAAATGAGATTTGGTGATGTAAAACACATCTGCGCATTTTGCGATGGATTCATTTCCTACGGAGAAAAAAGCATCACTCTGATCAACAGAGCTATTGACTATCATATGCAAGTTTGTCCGAAACGCCCAAAATAATAAATACTTCTTTTTTTTGTTTTGTTGCTCCTGTTGAGCCCTTTACAATGAATCGTTTTCATTGCCCCCTCCAAGAAAAACCCAAAAAAATATAAAACTGTTCCGAAAAATTCAAAAACAGTAAAAAAAAATTCAGAAAAAAATAAAAAAAAGTTCTTTTCAGAACTACCTCCCCGTTATTAAAAAATTGGTACAATATTTGGAACTGTGCCAACCTCTATTTCTCTTAGTTCGCTTCCCAGTTCGCTCGCCGGTACGCGAACCGGAAGCGAACCAAAAACAGTAAGTATAAGGGAAGGAAACAGACACTTATGTTAAAAGAAAGACAGCTATAAGGGAGTAAACTAGAGATACCATTACCCGTAATCCACTGCTGATGATGTCACATATTACATCATTCATGACATGCTCAGTGACATCATCAGCAGAGGATTGCGGGTTTTTTGGCAACATGCCTTATCCACGGTTTAATAACGCTGCCTTTTGCTTTATATAAGTTTTCAAATTGTATGAAATATATACCAATAGGTCGTTATGAACCTTTAGGTAGTGCTTTTCTTCATGAGGTCTGGTCGCTTCCATACACATACAGATGTTTCAAAGATGATCAAGAAGTTTATCTGAATGGAGAGGAATGCACTGAGACGCCAGATCATTCACTAATGTGTAGGCACATACAGTTACACGGTTCATGCAACAAACACCGACCAAATATGGCTTGCGTGTTGCAAGGCACGCCAGTTCCTGCTATCATCCCCACGTTCAAGTTCTTGGAAAATGGTAGTTATTTGATGCTCAATAATGAAGATTGTTCTGGGTTAATTAAAAGTATTCATTTTATCGTAACAGTAAATGAACGGGTTATTTGCTGCAGAAATGTTCTATTTCCTCCCACACATGAACATAGGGAGTTTTCAATCTGGCCACAAATACCAACCTTGGGAGCACATTTCAACAGCATGGCAAGAATAAGAGCTCTTTTGTCTCAGAGAGAGGTGGCCTTGAGTTCGGCCCGTGAAACTTTCGTGCTTCACATAGCGAACACCCGTACAGAGGTGCAGACCCTTTTAAATACAGATTCGACTTTGCATTTCAGCAAGATTACCCATTCATTTCCATGCAGCAGGAGGCCCATAGGAATGAAGGTGCAATTTGCGATTAGCAATTACCTCATCGCAAATTACGAATTTTTCCGACGGTGCAGGGGTGTCTCAAGAACACCCTGCTGCACCCCTGAAAAAAAAATTTGGGGTCATATGGCGCACATAAATTTTGAAAACATTCCTTTACCTCAAAAACGATTTTCAACTCATAATTTGAAAACACTGCACATGGGGAAATGACTTAAAATGTCCTTAAGACACATAAAAGCATTTTTTGATTGCCTTTGCAGCATGTTTCAGTCACCTTTAACATGCCTATGTAACGGAAACATTCAAAATCTAAATTTGCCATGCACAGGTGGGAGCATATTTACAAGCAATTTGCTCCACAGACAAACTTCTTACATTGAAATGGGAAAAATAACATCAGAGACTCTCAATTACCTTATAAAGAAGCAGACACCATTATGTCCTTCTCATCAATATTAAAACCATTGCTTTTTCTCAAAAACGATTTACAAGTCATAATTTGAAAACACTCCACAGCTCCTATGCACATAAAAGCCCTGTCAGTACTAATACTTCACATTTTCTCCAATTACAATTTCTCAAAGAAACAAAATCTATTTGTGAAACACTTGAGACAAAGCAACATTTGAAAAACACAACTTTCTTCATAATTTTCTCCTTAAAGCACACTATTTTCTATCTAAATTAATGAATTTTTTTCTCACCTTAGCACAGTGCTTAATTTGTGCCGGTGCTTTCCGGTGCTTAGCACCGGCACTTATTTACCAGGGCCGGGTCTAGAAGTCAAGGCCAAGTTACAACTCACATCAACGGCTGGACAACGTGTGTAGTGTCAGCCAATATAAACACAACTGTTGAAACTCTGTCTTTTCGGTGAAGAGCTGAACTGAAAATAAATCAATGCCTTCCGTCTGTTTTGCCGGTGGGCGGACCACTATTTGGGCTGGATTTGGTCCCGTGCAGCTGCAGGAGCATGTGTAACCTTAGTGACACAGATCCTTATCACATTGTTAAAACTGCTCCGACCTCGTCTAAGATGAATTGAGCCTGCTTCAGTGCACTCGTGTGATTTTTCAAAGGTGCAGCCTTTGCAGAAAGTCAGTGCAGGATATTGCTTTCATTTTACAACTGTTGTCAGGGGCAAGCAGAGCCAGCGTTTTCACACACTTCCCTTACTTTACGGGAGGGTTGATGCCCGGACAATACTATTTCAGCAGAGGCACCTCTTCCTAACAAAACGCATCAATTACCCGGACTGTTTTTGTGGCATTGAAGGCTTTCTTAATTATACGAAGAAGTTATTTCAACTTGCGCCGCCAAACCTGCTTTCTGTTACAGCTCCCCGGGTCACGGCAGTCCCCACATGGACACACTGTTGCGGAAGAGCCATGGAGGAGCCATCCGGTCGGCGCGCATTCTGAGGCATGGTGTTGAATATCCTGCTTGCCAGTGGGGCCCCAAAGCACACAGGAAATCAATCCTTGGCCTGCTGCAAGGCCTTGAGTTAAAGCAGGAAGCCGGTGTTTTAAGGATTGACCACCTGCTCACCACTGTCTGACCTGGACCTGTGCTGTGCGTGCCCTGCCAAGGCAGAGCCCAACGCCCTGGACTCACCACGCCAGCGTGAGTCTCCTAGTGGGAGCAGGTGGCACAGGCTGAGGCTGCACTGCCGCATGGCTCGCTGTCTGACTCTGAGCAAGAGACAGGCTAGTGATCCACGCAGAGCCACACCTGCATCTCCTCTGGTAGATCATTCTGACAGCTATAAAGAGATTCAGGTAAGTCAGATATTCATTTATTACTCTGTTACTGCTCACTTTTACAACGTTTGTGTTACCAGAATGGAGAGGGGACTCCAGCACGGAATAAGCCTTGAAAATGGGCACACTAACTTGTCAGTCTGTGCTCTAAATAAAGGGCCTTCTAAGGTGGAAGTTTTGCCTCAACTAGCAGATTTGCTGATTCATTAGTGAAGTGTTTAATATCCGTGCTTGACAGTGGCACTATGAAGCAGCAGCCTTTATTTTCCCAGCGCAGTGAGACTTGCTAAGTTAGAGGTATGTCAGGTGATTAATGTTACCCCTCGATAGAGGTAAGACTTTTGTCTGCTGGCAGTTTTCACTCTGACCATAAAGCAGCGCAGAGGGTTAATATGCCTACTGCAAAGAAAGTCAACCACCATATTGTATTGTATTGAACTGCAGTATTGTATGTGGATAACTCAGTGAGTTGCTGCATTTATCACAAAGATCTTTGTAACATATGTTTCAGCCGCTAACTGGAGGTTGGGGTGGAGGGTGCTGATTATTTAAAAATTAAATAATAACTATTTAAAAATTAAATAATAGCTTTAAATGCACCTGCTGCAGAGTTCTATTTTCTTCTTGCTCAAATGAGTGTGATTTCTGTTTATTTCCATAGACTTCATTGTATGATTTTGGTTGCAAGAAAATGCCACACAGTTAGTCGTTGAATGACTCTCATAAATCCACTGAATCTATGACAATCTCACACATAGGCAATCTGTACATTAGCAGCTATACTCAAATGGGTGCGATTTTTTTATATATATATGATTCCCTCGTCTTCATTGCTTGATTTTGCTCACAAGAAAGTTCCACTCATATTTGTTGGAATGGCAGCTATGCATGTCGTCTTGAGGCACGCATGCACGCACTACACACTAGCCAGCAGTCCGGCACAATTAACTGAAGTAGCAGCATGGCATGCCATGCAGCGTGCAGCAGCAAGCCTGTTGAAAAAGGCAGTAATCAAGTAATAACTAACTCTGCTTTTACCTGAGCGTGCCACATAGGTCATTGAACGGTGGAATCTGCTTGTTCATAAATGTTTTCTGACCGTAGTTTCTTCACGGGCCCCTGAAATGTGGCATCTGTTTGTTTTGCAATGTTCAGTGTCTGCCATGTCTGTACAAGTAAATGAAAGATTTGATTGGTTTGTCCTGAAAGTTTTGGTGTGCAACTGGCGCTCGGTGATGCAAGTTCGTTTTGCACAGTGTGACTGTCATAAGGCCAATTAGTAGTATTTAAGTGGTCTAATGCTGTAGCGAGATATTGCATTTATGTGCAAATTAATGGTTTCCGGCAGTCAGGCCACAAGCCTGATAAAGAGAGATATAAAACGAGCGATGGGAAGTGTAGGGTGAGGACAGGTCCTCGCACTTCCCTGGTGCAAGCTCCTCGTGGTACCCTCAGGTGCCAGCTTGTCACACTGCTTATCAATGCCAGACAAGGGATTATCTAGAAAATGAAAATACCTCCCTCTTTGAACATCCCTGTAAAGCGCCGATGAGCAAAGAGGGACCCCCCCATTCCTTGAGGTTTTCAGGGGAGTTTGTGCTTAAGAAACCTTTTGTCGTAGGTAATGATAAAATAGGGTTTTAAAGAAATTCTCCAAACACAAAATGGCTTCTGAATGCTTTCTCATAAAAAAATACAAAACTTATTTCCAGTTTGCTGAGGCTGACAGTTGGGGTTTTCTTCCTTTTGTCACCCTTTCTCCACTTTTCCTTTCCACTCATCCTTTTCTCACCTCTATACTTTTTGTTTCCTTTTTGAAAATGCCAGCCTTTGTGACCGCAAAACTCTTTCAAAATCAGCCTTATGTGGGTAAATCTAAAGTCTGGAGTGCTAATAAAAACGAATGCTGACAGTATAACACCTGATGTAACGCCAGGGAACATTTCCAGTCCTCAATTCAAATATTCATTTGTTTCAAACACTAAGTGTTGAAGTTAAATTGTATTATATATTTAATGGCAATCGAACTTTGAAACAGAGTAAACAACACATGCCTTGTGTTGGGCTGCAATAATGAACATCGAGGGAGCCAGTAAGTGCATATTTTGTTACATTTGTCATCTCAAACCACCAACCTCCTTGATGCTTTTCAAAAACATAAATGTCACACAATGATTAGCATTCAGCACATTTTAAGTCAGCTACCTTTTAGGCTTGACTTGATGACACCTGCGTCATTCATGGCAGATGTTTCTATATGATATGCACGAATGGACTAGGACACAGGTTAGTAGAATTGCTTGCATTTGTTTGAAAGAGATATGCAATTACTTGATCCAGGTGTTAGATATGTCAGCACAGACAAGCTTGAGGTAACATAGAATGTTGTGACAACTAACTTTCTCAACTAGGATGGCACTGAAGCCTTACTGGACAATCTATGCCACAATAAATCACTGTTTTCTGCGAGTTGGTACCAACCGAAACAAGAACCACTAAATTTGGCATTAAATCCACTAAAAATGGTTCCATGTGGTGCCTGTGGACGTAAAACAAACCAGTCTCAACCTGTAATGCAAGTTGTACAAGACTATTTTGACTGAAGATAGCCCCTCTCTAAAACATACCTGTAAGGCCTCCATAGTGCCATAAGGAGAGCCAAAAAGTCTTAATTTACTAAATTCATCTAGCTGGTCTGACTGAATAAGAGAAATCTTCAGCATCTTTCAAGAACTGTCTAACCCAGATACCCAGAAGCACAACCCCTGCGCGTTACAACAATATTGTGACAAAACTCCTGGATTCCTTTTGTTCAAAATTAGCACCATCAGTGACTCCAACATTACTGCCCTCTACCATCTGCCTGGCACTCTCTCTCCTTCACAGTTTTCATCCTTTCTCTGCCTCTGTCTATCTGTGCTATATTGCTATTGCTTCACTTGTAGCACTTAACCTTCCCTGTTAGCTCTGGCATGGCATTTTAATGGCATTTTATTTAGGAGCGTAGGCATAAACAATAGGAAGATGGGAGCCCATGAGGTAATAATTATAGCCTAGGTGTCCCCTTTAAGTGCATTAGTAATTTCAGCCAATTTATTCAAAAATTGTGCTTTAAGTGCACTTTTTGATTTAATTTTTCTCAAAAAGTTCTCGGGCTGGGGGAACCTACTATCAAACCCTTACTTAAGGAAGGCTCAGTTGCTGAAAATTCAGATGTGGTATTACATCTGGCTTTCAGCAGTGGCAGTTGAGGATGTGGGTGGAGACATGTGGGTGGAGCCAGTGGAGGAAGTGGGTGGAGCCGGGGGAAGGGGTGTGGTCTCCTAAAAAATTTGAGCACCTGCACTTAATATTTTACAAATTAAGCACTGCCTTAGCAAATACTTTGAGTTTCAAAACAGTCTCAGAAACACACCAATTTGTCTTCAGCAGAGCAAAAGGTATGCACTCCAGAGTCTGCAGCTATCAAAAGCACAGAAATGCTGTAATTCCTCACACAGATCTCTCATGTCACCCAATCAAAACTCTTCCCTCACTTTTTTTCAAAGCAAAACCCTTCCCCCCTCTGCCCCTCTCTGCTTTTTCTGCATAGCAACCACCTCTTGCAAGACCTCTCACACAACAATGTTGCAATTGAACTCTGAACTCTCAGTGCACCTGCATATCCAAAGCATTCTTTCATTTAATGATTTTTTCTTCGCCACTCAAAATACATCTTTCAACGAACTCATCCATGCACACTAACTTTCTGTTTTCAGCAATCAAAATCCACCAATCACTCTTACTGCTTCATTAACACAGAAACTCCTCAGTTTTTTTCATTTTACACTCTCATTTTTTCAACTGCCATTTCATTGCCACACTTCATCTGACTGCAGGAGAACCTTCTCTCGCCATGTTTTCTGTCTGGATTGTTGGACATAGCTACATCTATTGGGCTCAAAGGTACGCTGAAAACAGGAATTTACCTAACCTCAATTTACAAGATGTGGAAATTAAGTGGTTTGGCCACAGAGGATTAAAATGTCACCAATTGATACCATTGGTGAAAACCTTTATGCATTTGCCAAAACCTGACCTGTTAATTGTGCACTGTGGAGGTAATGATTTGGGCACTTTGACTGGGGTAGGTCTGGAAATGCTTTTAAAGGACACCTTTGAGCAATTGATGGCACTTTTTCCTCAGACTGCCTTGGTATATTCAAATATATGCCAAAGACAGAAATGGAGGTGGTCGAACCAATTTTGTCCACAAATTGAGAAATCGAGGAAGCATGTAAACAAATCTGTTTCAGCTTACATGAGAGACCATGGAATGGGCTCCCTGTACAACAATAACTTGCGTTACTACATGCAAGATATCTACAGAGCAGATGGAGTTCACTTCTCAGATGAGGGCAACAGAGTTTTCACTCTGAATTTAAGACTGTGCATTGGTACCTACTTATAAGTACCTAAATGTACCATAAACCCAAAAGCTCTTCTCAGAGCTACCCTACATCTGATCACTCACAATTATTATTTTACTCTAACTTTTTTCACTAATTTTCAAGAAAGTACGCTCCCCAGACCGCTTCCCGATTCGCGAACCGGGCGCACTCCACGCAAAAAAACTAAAAAAACGGTATATTTTTTTTTTGCCCTGCGAGACCCTTTCAAAGACTCCACATCAAACCTAGGGGGTCAGGGAGGGTCTACTATGCCCCCTTATGGTCATTTGCCCCTTCGCTTTGGCCTCCTCTTGTCTCTCGATCCTACCGAGAGACAAGATGGCGGCCGCTACGGACTGTTTGGAATGTTTACAGACGCCGAAAAACCAATCAGCTTCGCAAACCTCCGTAACGCGAAAAGTACGAGAAGCGGAGCGCTGTTACAGATATATATCTTTTTTTGAACGTTAATTTCTCAAAATCCACTAGAGCACATATATTGAGACCTAGCAAAGGCACATCGGGCTACCAGTCCCTACAATTTTGCCAAGTTTCGTGCAAATCCATTCAGCCGTTCGATTATTATTATTATTATTTTTTTTGCCCCGCGGGGCCCTTTTAAAACCGCCACATCAAACGTAGGGGGTCACCGACGATCTACTATTCCCCCTTATGGTCATTTGCCCCTTCGCTTTGGCCTCCTCTTGTCTCTTGATCCTACCGAGAGACAAGATGGCGGCCGCTACGGACTGTTTGGAATGTTTACAGACGCCGGAGAGCCAATCAGCTTCGCTTCGCAAAGCTCCGTAACGCGAAAAGTCCGCGAACCAGAGCGCTGCCCGGTCCGCTGTTACAGATATATATCTTTTTTTAAACGTTAATTTCTCAAAATCCACTGGAGCACATATATTGAGACCTACAAAAGGCACATCGGGCTACCAGTCCCTACAATTTTGCCAAGTTTCGTGCAAATCCATTCAGCCGTTCGGGCTAAAAGTGAGGCCAACCGCCCTATGGAAAACTCAATGTTAAAAACACGTTTTGGGACCCCCCTTTTTTCTCGGCCCCCCCTTGACGAACCCCCCCAAAATTTTCAGGGGCTGCTCAGAAACAAAATGTGCCATTTTCCTGAAAATTTCAGCCAATTCCGTCCACAAACGCCAAAGTTATTAGACATAGAATTTTCAAAACACCCATAGAGAAAAAATCCTAACTATATATACCTACTGGCGACCGCCAGTAGGTAATATGTATGTATATATATGTATGTATATATGTATATATATGTATGTATATATGTATATATATGTATGTATGTGTATATATATATATGTATGTATAGATGTATGTATGTATGTGTATATATATATATGTATGTATAGATGTATGTATATATGTATGTATATATGTATATATATGTATATGTATATATATGTATATGTATATATATGTATATGTATATATATGTATATATATATGTATATATGTATATATGTATGTATGTATATATATGTATGTACTAGCAGCCCGCCCCAGCGTTGCCTGGGGCAGAAAGGGGCTGGGGGCAGCATTTGAGGCTTGCGTGCACTCCTGCCCCCTCCCGCCCCGGCCCCCTCCCCCTCCGGCCCCCTCCCGCCCGTGTCCCGGAGATCCTTACCTCAGCCGCCGGTCCCGCTCAAGGCGCCCCGCCCGCACAGGCCGCCACTCTCCAGGCGCCCCGCCCGCACAGGCCGCCATTTCGCACAGCAGCAAGCAGGGCCGCGGCAGTCCTCCCAGCAGGTCGCGATCTTCGGCGCCATTTCCGGAAGTGTTGCCAGGGAGCGCAAACGCAAATGATGTCATAACGCAGACGCCGCGGCCGGCGCTACTTGCAAAGGACTACTTTATTTTTATTTCGAATTATTTTAAACAACGTATATTTTTGATTTTTAATAGCCTATGTCCTTCTGCTTGCCCTGAGGATTTCAAAGGTGTTTTGATTGGTGGTGTACTTTTCGAGTTTACCTGGCTCAAAGGTTTGTGTTCTCTCTTTATAATAGTAGTATAGATATATGTATGTATGTATATAGATCCAATCCAGGTTGGGTTAGAAAGAACAGGCACCGACTCCGTGAATGGAAATCAAAGGTTTTTATTAAAAAAACATAAAAACGACCAGACGCGTTTCGGCGGACAAGTCCGCCTTGTTCACTACATATATCCCCTAGAAGGCCTGTCGTGCCCTATTGCAAGGAACTGTGTATTATTAAGTGGGATATAAATGTTCTAATGTCCTAACAGTAAAATCCACCAAACTATTGTTTTTACAGTGGAAAGACTAGTAGCCCCATTGGCCAGTAGAAAGTTACAAGCTGACATCTCAGCTCTGCTAACTTCTTATTGGGACTCCTAAAAATAGTACTTCAAGATGACAAATTAATTGTATCATTAAACCATACTTGATGCTCAATTGGAATTTAATGGCACTCCCCCTTGCTGGAATCCACACAGGATGTTGGTGTAAAAAGCAACTTCAAATGAGAAGCTGCCTTTGATGGGCAAATGCCAAATACACTCGACATGTGCTGCTACTTTGTTCTGGTAGACAGGCTGGCAGCGGGAACAGAAAGGGTAAATTGAAGCTAAACCTATTTTTCTGTCGATGTGTAGCCCACAGGTGGCTCCACCTCTCGGGTAGGCTACCAAGCTCCCCACACTAGAAGTGGTTCAGACATTTTGAGAATGGGCAGAGTAGTTTATTCTGGGTTTGGTAAGATGGCACACACAGTCGTAAGTCACCATATTGCAGGAGGGAACCTTTAGCTAGTGACTGCTTATCTCCCCGGGTACTTTCTGCTCTAAATATGGTACCCTGAACCTTATATCACATCTGGACTGGAGAAAGGACCGAAGGACTGCCTTACAGACCCCAGGACTTGGCTAGACAGGCTGCATCAGCCACTGTACTGCACCTGCTGCTCCTTAGGCTAGTGCAAATAGGCCTGTAGTGCCTGGCTTGTGGAATAGTGATTTCAGAGCCCAGGACAGAAAAGGTGAATTCCACGAGTCAGCCAGCTAACAACCTGTTCCAGCACCAGGTCCATTAAAGCTGAAGTAATCCAGTCTCCAGTCACAGGAAGTCCAGCGGTTTTCTTTAGGGAGGTATAGTGTCAGTCTATGGTGCTTAATCTGCACTCTGGTAACTCTCCCAGGTCCGGCAGACTCGGGTGCAGCTTTTGTTTACTGAGAAGTCTTCTTGGCTGCACATTGGCCTTTATTGCTGATTCAGTGAACATGTTAGCCATATTTAAAAATCTATATCTCTGGAACCCTTCGGTTTGGGTTAATTTGGTTCACTTTTATGTCTAAACATGTTTAAAAATATAATCTGTTTTTATGGATCGGTGTCGGATTTATTTTGTGCTGTTACTTTCGTTTTCTGTTGGGTGCGTCTAAATGCTTTACACTGGTTACTTTAAGCCTTGATACTGGAAGCCACAGATGCCCACGTTTAAACAAGCGGTTTTACAACCGAGCCAGAGTGTGCCCAAGACGGTTTTGTGAGTGTTTTATATGGTGTGGATTTGTGACCTCACCATGTAAAGCACTACAACCTTCCCAGTATTCCACATGCTCCTTTTCATGTTTGGTAAAATAGTACATTGACAATTATGTCACCGTGCATTCGGGCCCAACTGCATCAAGATCAGTCACTCGCTTCACTACTTTCTTCTTTTTAGGTCGAGCCTGGAATTCGCATCCAAAGGATGCGTCCAGGTGGAGACTTATAGCTAGCTGACTCGGGGGAATGAAGGACAAGAGACTGTTACTAGCTTTTCTCCAGGATTTGGGTGCGCGAACGCGCACGTCGGCTCCGTCCACGCGTGCGCACACAGCCAGCCACCACACAGACTGAAACACACGCGCGCTGGTTACTTTCACTTTCCATCCCCCCCACCAGTCATCGGCTCTTTTTACACACGCACGCATGCATACATACACACACACAGACACACGCGCACACACAGGCACACACGCAGACACAGACACATTCGCGCGCAGGCAGGCACACACACACACACACACACACACACACACAGACATACAGACATACAGGCAAACACCACCCCCCCTCCCCCCCCCCTTACCAGGCTCGCACCACTGTGGCCAGCGTGTCCAGGTCTTCCAGCCGGCCGGCCGCCGCCGCGCACCACTGATAATAATAAGGAACTCCTAAACACCACTGTGAGCCGCGGCAGAAGTTGAAGGCGATAGCCTTGAGGGCAGGAGCTGCGCATTACGTTGTTATGGGATGACAAGGTCGTGAGGATGGCCCTTTTACCCCCCGACCCCCACCCCGTCCCGTTAGGTCGCACACTAACGGTCCCTAAGGGGCTCTCCGTGTATTTCCCTTCGGCTCCGGCCACTGCATGATAGCCACGCCCCGAGACTTCCGGCCCTTTGTCCCTCCTTCCGGACGTGGCTCTGACACACTCTATCCAATCAGCCTCAGGGGCGCTTTGTGTTCTGAGCCCGCCCACATGCCGCACATTCTGCAGCCCGGGCCCGGAGGCGCAGATTTGGATCTCCGAGGAGCGGGGCGGGCAGAGGAGGCTGGAGATGCCCGGGGAGCAGCCTCAGGAGTCCCCCCCCCCCCCACAGGGCCGCACCAGGGACCCCGTCAGGAAACAACGTCACCCGCCTGTTGCTGCTGTTCGCTCGCAGCGTGGCACTGCTGGCACCCGTCTACATGGCACAACATCAGCCTGGTTGTGGTCCTGGGCGGCCTGCTGGGCTATCTGTGCTGGAAGCACCGGCGCTCTAGCAAGCAACGCAGCCTGCGGACCGCCATAGAGCTGGTGGAGGGCGAGGAAGAGACAGTGACGGCCACGGTCAGCCCACGGGGGCTCCTGCGGGGCCTACCAGCCTGGGTGAGTGCGCTGAACCCCTCCCTTTCTACTAAGGTCCGACCCTGGCAACACCAGCCTTTAGCTCCCACCCACCAAAAAACATGTCACCAACTGTTACAAACAAACCCACGGACTTCGCCCAGCTGCCAAAGCCAGCACAACCTCGCATTAGATACAGGCGTCAGTCACTGACAACTTCCAGCATCCAACGCATCCTGCCTCAGAGCTTCTCGCTCCCAGCACCAACTGCCCACTACACAGTCACCCTCTATCGAGAAACTACTGTCCTCGCTCCATTTGCTACCCAACACTCCAGACATTGCCCATTCCCACTTTCGACTCACAGAAACTACTTGCTGTATCATCATTGACAGCACCCTGTATCCAGCCCCCACAGACCACACAATGCAGCAGGCATCAATCACTGGCAACAGAATACAACACCAAACCGGCATCGCCGCGAATCAGGGTGCACTGACCAAACTGTACCTCATACACTTCACTTAAGGGCAGCAATCATTGATTGAGTTACTGTACTCTATGCCATCAGAGATAATGCATCATCATCCTGCATTGTTGTTCGTCTCCATAAACAACCGTCCCTTCCTGTTCCCCATCACCTTCATAGACCACCAGTACCTTCTCACAGCATCCTGCATGTTACAGACTGAACCCTTTACCTGGCACTCACTAACCATAGCATACCTAATCACATCACTTGGAGACACCAAAACACTTACTTACATCACCCAGCATCCAAAGATGGCATCCTCCATTCATCACTAATGTCATGAGTCATCCTGTATCCTGCACCCATTGAAAACAAACTATTAACCACAGTCAACATTAAGGGGATGCTCTACAGACTTATGGCCTGGGTGAGTAGGCAGGACATATCGATAATCTTTGGTACCCATAGACCGCATTCACTAACAACATCCATCCTCTCACTGGTCCCACCCTCCTGTATCTACCATTCTTCACCCGCTGACAACACCCAATAGTAGTAATTATTCTGTAGCACTCAGCATAGACTGCCAGTCCATAATTGTTAATTAATGTTTTTGCTGGGCTTATCTCTGTGGGGGCTGCCAGCCTGGGAGGATGTGCAGGGATGGTGCCTGATCGTTAATATCCACAGACCACATTGTGTCTACCACCCATCATAATACAATTACAAAATGCCCCTCAGGATAAAAATACATAAATATCATATCGCATGTACAGACCCCCGTGCACTGCAGATTTTGCTTTCATGGTCTGTCGGACAGACCATTAAGGTAACCACAGCATCACTCTGAAACACCACAGCATCACTCTGAAACACCACAGCATCACTCCAAATACCACTCAATGCCACATAATTACACTGCACTCAATGCAACATACACTCCAAATACCACTCAGTGCCATATAATTACAAGCCACATAATTACACTGTACTCAATGCAACACACACTCCACACAATACCACTCAGTGTCACATAATTATATGTTACATAATTACACTGCACTCAATGCAACATACACTCCAAATACCACTCAGTGCCACATAATTACACGCCACATAATTACACTCTACTAAATACAACATACACTCCACACAATACCACTCAGTGCACATAATTACACAACACATAATTACACTGCACTCAATGCAACATACACTCCAAATACCACTCAGTGCCACATAATTACACGCCACATAATTACACTGCACGCAATGCAACATACACTCCAAATATCACTCAGTGCCACATAATTACACACCACATAATTACACTGCACTCAATGCAACAATACACTCCAAATACCACTCAGTTCCACACAGTTACACGCCACATAATTACACTGCACTCAATGCAACATACACTCCAAATACAACTCAATGCCACATAATTACACGCCACATAATTTCACTGCACTCAATGCAACATACACTCCAAATACCACTCAGTGCCACATAATTACACGCCACATAATTACACTGCACGCAATGCAACATACACTCCAAATATCACTCAGTGCCACATAATTACACGCCGCATAATTATGCCGCACTCAATGCAACAATACACTCCAAATATTACACGCCACATAATTACACTGCACTCAATGCAACATACACTCCAAATACCACTCAGTGCCACATAATTACACGCCACATAATTACACTGCACTCAATGCAACATACACTCCAAATACCACTCCGTGCCACATACACTCCAAATACCACTCAGTGCCACATAATTACACGCCACATAATTACACTGCACGCAATGCAACATACACTCCAAATATCACTCAGTGCCACATAATTACACACCACATAATTTCACTGCACTCAGTGCAACAAAACACTCCAA
This sequence comes from Lissotriton helveticus, assembly GCF_964261635.1. Classification (NCBI taxonomy): domain Eukaryota; kingdom Metazoa; phylum Chordata; class Amphibia; order Caudata; family Salamandridae; genus Lissotriton; species Lissotriton helveticus. Next base: position 332,331,067 of record NC_136072.1, on the reverse strand, counting down.
ATACCACTCAGTTCCACACAGTTACACGCCACATAATTACACTGCACTCAATGCAACATACACTCCAAATACAACTCAGTGCCACATAATTACACGCCACATAAATACACTGCACTCAATGCTACATACACTCCAAATACCACTCAGTGCCACATAATTACACGCCACATAATTACACTGCACTCAATGCAACATACACTCCAAATACCACTCAGTGCCACATAATTACACGGCACATAATTACACTGCACGCAATGCAACATACACTCCAAATATCACTCAGTGCCACATAATTACACGCCACATAATTACACTGCACTCGATGCAACAATACACTCCAAATATCACTCAGTGCCCCATAATTACACTGAATGCAACACGCACACTCCACACAATACCACTCAGTGCCACATAATTATATCTATCGCCCTCACTCTATCTATCGCCCTCACTCTATCAATCTATCTATCTATCACCCTCACTCTATTTATCTATCGCCCCCACTCTATCCATCGCCCCCACTCTATCGCCCTTTCTCTATCTATCTATCGCCCTCACTCTATATATCACATCACCACAACATCACTCCGCACCACCACAGCATCACTCAGGGGCACCACAACATCACTCAGCGCCACCACAGCATCAATCTGTGCAACCATTCAACAACAACTAGTTCAAGTATGTTCTCTCAATGTTTCAAGCTTTATTATAAATGTCACAAAAAAGATGTTAATATTTCACATCTATTCTTGGATTTTCATCACAATAAAATACACTGAACATAATCTTCACAAAAGTTATTTACAAAACTTTAAGCTATTGCCATTATAAATTACAATAACTTTTATTTAAGTATTAATTATTAAAAAATAAATAAAAGCCATTTATTTGTAATATCAATACATGTAAGTCACGTAAATAAAACACATATTGCATTACAAATGCTATAGGTGTCACATTTGCGAAAGCTATACCTATTAGCATTGTAAATGACAAAGCTATTAATTTCGCTATTTTCAAAACCAACACATAAATACAAAATTTGTCATTTACAATACCAATAGCTCAAACTTTTCTAATGCGAGACCTATTGCATTGCAAATGCTTGTTATATTAGTTTGGGTGTGGAGTCTAAGTACTGGCACCAGTGACTCTCCTTGCTTCAAGACCTTATTTTAGACGCTGATGGGCCTCCAGAACCTTCTAGATCAATTCAAATTTTTTTTCACTTCAAAAGTGTTGCCCTTCAGTACTTCCAAAACTACGTTCGTGACCTACAGACCAGGCAAGGTCTTCACAAAGCTGTAGAGAAGGTACCTGCTTACTCGAGTTCTTCAAAGACATTAAGAACTTTTTATCGCTTCGTTTTAGTTTCTGGGTAGTCCATGTTGTTTAGTTTCTGGGTATTCCTTATTGTTGTAAATACTGGCTGTTACAAACATAGCCATAGGGGTTATTTACTTTTATTCAGGACTTAACGTCTGCCAGGGCTCCCCAGTCCACTGCACCACCTGCGTGCCAATTGAGTGGTGGGAGGACTGGTTGTTGTACCTCCTTCCGGTGTGCCATTTCTCAGGCGCCGTCTTGGGAGTGAGGTGGTCTGGTCTCCCCCCCCCATGCTCATTTCCTACGAGCTTAAAAACAGAGGATGGCACCGACGTGCTGCAGATGCCCCAAAAGGGTTCTCGGGTCCAGTCTGTCTGCGCCTTTCCATTCCTGGATTGCACCTAGCGCCCGTCCCCCTGGTCTGGCAACTCCAGAGGTAGTGAGAAACATCTGTTATTCACAAGAAGTGTTATTAGCACTGAGACCTGTGGTAAGTGCCCCCTGCATATTATGCCTAATGCTTCCTCCCTTTCCACATTCCTCCACCTTCGACCTAACCATTACAGGTGCTCAAGACCCAAATCTGCAAGAAACGTAGCTCATACTGAGGCACTCGAATATTACACGTATGCTTTTAAATACATGTCCCTAGTGAAGCATCACCTAGAGTTTTCCGACTTAGTTCAGGCGCAGTATGCAGATATCGTGTTTGTAACTGACACATGGGCAGATTTAAATTCCGGCACAGCCATCCGTACAACCACATCCTGGCAACCAGCTGACAACCTGCAGCGGAGTGTTGAAAACCTTTTGCTCTGGTTAATCTCGTTTTTTGACATTCTAGCCCCGGTCAAACATAAAACTATGTCAAAGAATGTTTCCCAGCCATGGTACAATGAGACCGTTTGGACATCAACGTGGGACTGGACTGCTGTAGGCAAGAACCAACATGTAGAAAAAACTGAGGTAGAAGAGAGAAGTATCTTAAAAAATAAACTAGCCTCACATAAAAAAGTGTGTTCTAGCTGCTAAAACTTCCTATCACTCTGAGCAGGTAAAATTAGCATGTGATGCAATAAAACCCTCTTTCATGTTATTAAAAAAACTGGTAGTACCAGCCAGTCCCAATCCAGCAGTAATTAATCAAAATTGTTGTGATGTCTTGGCAGATTTCTTTCAAGAAAAAGTAGCTAACCTCTTCAACAAATTTGCAGCAGGGAGGACAGCCACACAACCTTAAGGACAAACCTTGAATGTGGCATCCATCAATCAATCAATTTGTAAAGCTCGCTACTTACCCGCTAGGGTCTCAAGGCGCTGGGTGGGGGGGGGGGTGGGGTGGGGGGGGGGGGGAGCTGCAGCCTGTGGTCGAAGAGCCAGGTCTTGAGCAGTCTTCTGAATGCCGGGAGGTCTGTGGTCTGTCGTAGGAGGAGGGGGAGGGCGTTCCAGGTCTTGGCGGCGCGGTGGGAGAAGGATCTGCCCCCGGAGGTGGTTTTGTGGATGCGTGGGACGGCGACCAGGGAAAGTTCGGTGCAGCGGAGTATCCTGTTGGGTACGTAGAAGGAGAGTCTGCTGTTGAGATAGGCTGGGCTGGTCTTGTGGAGTGCTTTGTGTGCGTGGATCATGAGTTTGAAAGTGATTCTTTTGTCGACGGGGAGCCAGTGTAGGTTTCTCAGGTGAGGGGGTGATGTGGTCTCTGCGTGGGACGTCTAGTACCAGGCGTGCGGAGGCGTTCTGGATTCTTTGGAGTCTGCTGATGAGTTTGGACGGGGCTCCGGTGTAGAGGGCGTTTCCGTAGTCGAGTCGGCTGCTGATGAGGGCGTGGGTGACTGTTTTCCTTGTGTTTGTCGGGATCCATCTGTAGATCTTGCGAAGCATGCTGAGGGTGTGGAAGCATGAGGAGGAGACTGCGTTGACTTGGTTGGTCATGCTGAGCGTAGAGTCGAGGATGACCCCTAGTTGCGTGCGTGGTTGGTCGGTGCTGGGGGGGTTCCCAGGGATGGAGGCCACCAGGAGACGTCCCACGCCGAGGGGTTGGGCCCGAGGATGAGGATCTCCGACTTGTCCGTGTCCAGCTTGAGCCTACTTGCCTCCATCCAGCCGGCGACTGCCTTCATACCCTGGTGCAGGTTGGATTTGGTGATGAGGGGGTCCTTGGTGAGGGAGAGGATCAGCTGGGTGTCGTCGGCGTAGATTATGTTGAGGTTCAGTAGTCTGGTGATGCGAGCGAGGGGAGCCATGTAGACGTTGAACGGTGTCGGGCTGAGGGAGGATCCCTGTGGGACACCGCAGATGGTTTTGGTGGTACCGGATTGGAACGGGGGGAGGAGGACTTTCTGGGTTCTGTCGGTGAGGAAGGAGGTAGTCAAATCCAGGGCTTTGTCTCGGATCCCTGTGTCGAAGAGGCGTGTGCGAAGTGTGTGGTGGCAGACGGTGTCGAAGGCGGCGGAGAGGTCCAAGAGGATGAGGGCTGCTGTCTCACCGTTGTCGAGGAGGATTCTGATGTCGTCTGTGGCGGCGATGAGGGCGGTCTCGGTGCTGTGGTTGCTGCGGAAGCCAGATTGGGAGGGGTCCAGGATGATGTTGTCTTCTAGGTAGCGGGTGAGCTGGTTGTTGACGGTCGACGGTCAAGCCAGATTGTCTACCTTCAAGGTTCCCTCTGAAGAACACCTTATGAATCGAAATCCATTAATCAAATCTGGTGCCCCGCAAGACTCTTGCCCTCCAAAAAATAATGCACGTCATTCCAGCACAAGTGGCACAACATCTGGGGCAAATTTTCAATCTTATGTTTGTGGTGCCTATGTTCTGCCTCTGTTAAAAAAGGACAATGTTAATGCTCTGGATTTGAATAACTATCGCCCTATTTGTAGACTTTCCTTTGCCACCAAGCTGGTTGAAAAAGTAATGAATGAACAGCTATCCGAGTACACTGAAGAAAACAGTCTACTGGATGATACCCAGTACGGGTTCAGGAAAAACCATAGCACAGAATCCGCCTTGGTGGTAGCCACAGAAGATATCCATGAAACGCTTGGGGGTGGGACTGCGGCTCTGATTTTGCTGGACCTCTCCACGGCGTTTGATACGGGCAACCATGAGATCCTGGTTGATTGTATACGGAGTCTGAGGATAGAGGATTCAGCACTAGGTCTCCTCCAACCCTTTCTAGCCAACAGACAAAAAAGCTTGGCTTTGGGCAAATTTATATCCAAGCCTTTTTCCCTGCCCTATGGAGTACCCCAAGGCTCGGTACTGAGCCAGACATTGTTCAATTTTTGTCACACCGCTGGCTTCACTTAACAAAAAAATCTGGCTTTTTTTTAGCATCATACACAGATGACACTCAAATCATGGTGTCACTAGCAAAACTTGAGAACAATTCAGGTTCTGCATTTAGAACTTGCCTGAGCAATGTAAGCAATTGGATGGACAACAATTGTCTTAAATTAATCGCTGCCAAAACCGAGCTCATCACCTTTGGCAATAACACTTGTTTCTGAATGCCTGAATGTCGGCCACCTGAGTTAGGCCCTCTTCTTGAACCAGCTAATAAAGTTTAAAAAATGTAGGCTTTCTGCTGGACAAAGAGCTGAAGCTTAAAGACCAAGTGAATACAATTACATCTGCCTTATTTTGCTTTCTGACGCTTGAAAAAAAAAAAAGGTTGAAATATTCTTGCCATCAGAGCTTTTGTAGACTGTAATCATTGCACTGGTACTTTGAAGGATCGATTACTGCAGTAGCCTATATCTTAATCTTGCCCATGGTTAGTTGAATAAGCTTAAGACTGCAAAATGCAGCTGCTCAATTTCTCTTTACAATCACTAAATATGAATCCGCTAGAGGAGCTGTCAGGAAACTCCACTGGCTCCCAGTCAAACAACATGTTGGGTTGAAGGCTTTCTGCCTGGCCTACAAATCACTTCAGGCACTGGGACCAGTCCGGTTTAAGGATAAGCTCAAATGGTATACCCCACGATGGACGCTTCACGCTGGCTCAGCGAGGAACCTTGTAGTGTCAACCCCCCCTCCCCAAACACACACACTTTTTAGGGAGACAACCTTGGGTGGGAAGAGCTTCTTCAGGACCACAGCCTTGCTTTGGAATAGCCTACCATTAGACTTGAAAGCTGCCCCATCGCTACTTGCCTTTAGAAAGGCCTTGAAAACCGGGCTCTTCTCTCAGGACTAGGAGATATCAGAGTATTTGCAAGAACTAATAGCTCTGGAGCTATGCCCTTTTCTACTGCACCAAGACGCCCTAGGGCAGGAGTTTGCGTTTTATAAATCACTTTCATATTCATATTCAGAAACATCTTCTGAATGGGTAGATCTGATAGACTTCTAGCTGCAGATTCCTTACTTTAGGATTATCCCCAGAAATGTTTGAGTACTACCTACATCTGTGCACCAGCAGGTGGCGTTGTTCGGCTCCGCGTGGTGCCGTCCCTGTCGGAAATGATGTGTGCAATGCCTATATAGGCACCACCCCAGCATGCTGACGTCAGTTCTTTTCTGTCACCGCCAGTCAGCGCAGATCTGGGTAGTGCTACCACTTGATTAATTTTTGGTACACTTTTTTAGGTTTCGCCCTGGCCGTTGCAACTGCGTAGCAGTTGCTCCGCCCAGGGCGAAATCTTATGTCTTACATATGGGGCTTTGGTCCCGCCTCTGACTCCCATTGGCTAGCTCCATAAATGGAGGCTAGCCATTGGAAGAGATTGGCTGTCAATCACGCTTTCCCCGTGAAAACGCGATTCGGGGGCGTTTCCGGGTCTTTTTTTAAGTCCCGCCCCTTTTTTCATCATGCCGCATGTTCCCGCCCCCCTCCCGCTGTCCGTGTCTCCGTAGATGTTTTATGTTTGAGCAGCTCGTTTTTTTAATCTTCCACTTTGCATATTTAAAATGTTAGCATGTATACACCTGCTACCCAAACAACCCTACACCCAAACTCGCTGATCACCGAAAAGCTATTCAACTGGAAAACATATTGGTTGGTTTTACCAATACGTGTTTTCTAAAAAAACATCACCGGTCACGTCTTGCTGCCTAAATTCCTCTTCTACTCCCATGTGTCTTCTCCCTTCAGCTACAGCGATCAAATGACAGTCCTCTTTCGATGTCTATGTCGCCCCCCAAGGTTACCAGCTTGACATCACAATGTCGTCACAGCTGACGTTCCCTCTGTCGGTATGGCAACGACGTGACGTAGCTTTGAGTGACAGCTCTGGAACCGGTGTCTCCCTATCGGGGGTCAGTCAGTCTGCGTTCTGGAGCGGCTGGTACGCATTCCCTACTCTTTCTCACGCTATGGCCGGAGCGTGGTGCCCGGACGCGGCTCCAGTTAGGTGCGCGCTCTCTCAGCGACTTCATCGAGCTCGCCACGTTTCGAGAGCTCCGCGGTGGCGGTTGCTAGATCCGAGCGCAGCAGCCAATCAGGTGAGCCGACCGGGGAAAGGGGCGAGGAGGAGTGCTCATGTGCGCTCGAACCGGCATTCTGCGGGTCACCACAGTTCGGGATCGGGAAGGGCGTTTGATATATAAAAGCCTTCGTTTTTTATTTGAAGTGGAAAACTCTTAAGATTTCATCCAAAATGCCAGCACTGTGCTTACCCAAGCAAATGATTAAACACCTATTTACTAATGGATTTAACAAAATGGGCAAAAGTAGATTTGCCCATGTAATGTTTTGAACATGATCTCGCTACATCTCCCAAACATGTGCTCCTTCCTAAGGATCTGGGGCCAACTTGAGAAGTTCAGGATGTTAAATCTAGTTTTTTTTTTTTATTTCCTTACCGGCCCACCTCACGGCTCCCATTGGCAGTTCGGCCCCTCCCAAGAAGTTCAAAAAAGTAAAAGAAAAAAAAAGGCTGAAAGTAAAGCGGGAGGAGGGAAAAGTGTAGTTTTTAGGCCTAAAGCTCTTTTAGGGGTGAAGGGAGAATCATTGTGAAGTTCACGCTTCTCCCTTTGCCTTTCCTCCCCCCCCTTCGGATTATTACCCTCTTTCTAGCCCTGTGAAGTTGGCGGAGGCAAGAGGAGCCTGGAAAGGGACAGACGGGGGCGCCCCTACCCCCACCATGACGGTAAGTCTGTGTCTCTCATTTTACTTTCTCTTGTAAGAGCGCCACTCTCCCAAAGCCAGGTAAACCAATCAAAAACTCCCCGTGGCCTACCTGCCCCATCCGGACTGCCCCCTCCAGGACCAGGTACAGTATACTGCACTCACTTGGTCTCCAGCTTTACCCTGAGCCGCCCAGCCGATCCTCTCTCTGCCTCTACTTCCGAGCTCCCAAGTTTATTTACGACCCTTTTTTTCTTAACCCGTTTCAAAAAGCACACTTCTCAATGTTGTGTTTTAGCTATGCAATTATGTTTAAATCCAGGGTCTTCAACCTGTTTGTGATAAGAGATAGTTATGTGCGAAGGAAATCATCAGTTTTCGAATAGTGACCACATCAGGCTAGATTACATTGGTAGCCACCATATAAAAATCACTAGCAATGATCACACCAATGAGTCGAGCAGGGTTGCCAGCAGTAACGTTAAAAAAGATTTTGTCCATTTGTAAAGTTACTATATGGGCAACACATAACAACCATAGCTGCATTGCTCTGGCACAAACCTAATAGTTATGAGTCTCCCTGCCCCCTGGCTGTGCTTGCTTCCCTGCCCCCTGGCTGTGCTTGCTTCCCTGCCCCCTGGCTGTGCTTGCTTCCCTTCCCCCTGGCTGTGCTTGCTTCCCTTCCCCCTGGCTGTGCTTGCTTCCCTGCCCCCTGGCTGTGCTTGCTTCCCTGCCCCCTGGCTGTGCTTGCTTCCCTGCCCCCTGGCTGTGCTTGCTTCCCTGCCCCCTGGCTGTGCTTGCTTCCCCGCCCCCTGGCTGTGCTTGCTCCCCCACCCCCTGGTTCCCCTTCCCATGGCTGTGCTTGCTTCCCTGCCCCCTGGCTGTGCTTGCTTCCCTGCCCCTGGCTGTGCTTGCTTCCCTGCCCCCTGGCTGTGCTTGCTTCCCTGCCCCCTGGCTGTGCTTGCTTCCCTGCCCCCTGGCTGTGCTTGCTTCCCTGCCCCCTGGCTGTGCTTGCTTCCCTGCCCCCTGGCTGTGCTTGCTTCCCTGCCCCCTGGCTGTGCTTGCTTCCCTGCCCCCTGGCTGTGCTTGCTTCCCTGCCCCCTGGCTGTGCTTGCTTCCCTGCCCCCTGGCTGTGCTTGCTTCCCTGCCCCCTGGCTGTGCTTGCTTCCCTGCCCCCTGGCTGTGCTTGCTTCCCTGCCCCCTGGCTGTGCTTGCTTCCCTGCCCCCTGGCTGTGCTTGCTCCCCCGTCCCCTGGCTGTGCTTGCTCCCCCGCCCCCTGGTTCCCCTTCCCCTGGCTGTGCTTGCTCCCCTGCCCCCTCGCTGTGCTTGCTTCCCTGCCCCCTCGCTGTGCTTGCTTCCCTGCCCCCTCGCTGTGCTTGCTTCCCTGCCCCCTCGCTGTGCTTGCTTCCCTGCCCCCTCGCTGTGCTTGCTTCCCTGCCCCCTCGCTGTGCTTGCTTCCCTGCCCCCTCGCTGTGCTTGCTTCCCTGCCCCCTCGCTGTGCTTGCTTCCCTGCCCCCTCGCTGTGCTTGCTTCCCTGTCCCCTCGCTGTGCTTGCTTCCCTGCCCCCTCGCTGTGCTTGCTCTCCTGGGTGTGTGTGGCGCTCTGGGTGGGTGTGTTTGTGGCTCTGGGTGTGTGTGGCGCTCTGGGTGGGTGTGTTTGTGGCTCTGGGTGTGTGTGTGGCTCTGGGTGTGTGTGTGGTAGTAATTGCTGTCTGCTGAGCTCGTCCGTAGGGTACAATAGGTCTCACATTTGCGAGAGATTAAGTTAATGGCAATGTAAATGACAATGCCATTTATTTATCTGTTTTCAAAACCAACACATAAATACAAATTTTGTCATTTACAATGCCAATAGCTCTAACGTTTCCAAAGGCGAAACCGTTGCATTGTAAATGCTTGTTCTAGATTTGGTCACTATTTAGTTTTTTTCCCTTCTGATGTGGTAGGAATGTCATCAAAGAAGGCCAGATTCAAGCCCTGCTGCATCTGTCACCACTCAATCACTGATGGACCTGCTCCTTGTTTGCCATTTGTCCCTCGACCATGACCCGATAGCCTGCTCTGCTTGCCACGCCTTGAACCCGAAGGCCTTGAGGGACCTGCTCCTTGTTTGCCATTTGTGCCTCGACCATGACCCGATAGCCTGCTCTGCTTTCCATGCCATGAACCCGAAGGAATTGAGGAAGCGTTCCTTCAAGCTCCTGGCAGCTCGATGTGCAACATGACTGTCCAGATCCCAGTTGAGAGGAAGGTACTGGGAGCGGTCGCGAAGTCCAAGATCCTCATCGCGCTCATAGCTGTTAGGCTATTCAGGTAAGTTCCACTCCTACAAGAAGTCGTCGAATCATGCTTTGACTGAGACAAGGGCGTGCCGACAAACGAGGCCTGGCCTTGCTCCACTGTTCAGCCAGTGCCTGAGTCGTCTCCGTGCCTCTCTGAGTTTCTGAGAGCCGGTGTACTGTTGCGCAGATGCTGTCAAAGGTTCCGGAGCAGACCGGGGCTGTGCTTTCCCATCTGTTGCCAACTGGAGGGATGTAGCTAAGTTCACCATTACGTGTGTACTGGACACCACTGACTTGATAGGCTTAGCGGTTTTGTCGAGGGTGGCCCTACGGCTCCATGCCTGGTTGTGGACTACTGATTTTTCTGGGAACGTCCAAAAATCAGTTATGGACCTGCCTGTTGATGGCACCGGTCTCTTCGGACACAAGGTGGTCTTAGCTCTGGAGCGCTTTAAGGTTATCAGAGCTACAACCAGGTCCTTGGGCATTTCCATGAACCCTTGTCACCCCCAATTCTCCTTTCGCTGCTTTCGTGTCCACAGAAGGGGTTCCAGCTGTGTCTTTACCCGCCCAGCCACTACGACGCATAAGCTTCCAAGACTGCATTTCTAAGGACGCAGCACCCACAGACCCCATAGGTCGGACAGCCAGAGGTCTGGCCAGTCCAAAACTCCCTCTGCAGCTGCTGTCTCCAAATCCTTAGTCTGCCCTCTTACCGACATGAGCACCCAGTGTAGGGCAGAATCCGCCATCACCTGCCGCACTTGCGGTTCATAAAATCGGACCAGTGGGTTGTGCAGATCGCCCAAAGGGGCTACTTCCTCCCCATTAAGACTAGCCCTCCGTCTATGCCACCTACATACGACAGACTGATGGAGAACCATCTATCCCTTCTCCACAAGGAAGTAACTGCTCGCATGGCCAAGGGAGCCGTAGAGCGAGTGCCAATGCCAGAAGCAGGTCGTGGTTACTGTTCCTGCTACTTTCTGGTGCCGAAGAATGACAGAGGTCTTTGTCCTATCCTCGACCTGCGCTTACTCAATTTCTTCCTCAAGACGAAGAACTTGAAATTCTCACTTTCACTCAGGTCCTGTCTGCCCTGGACACAGGAGACTGCATAGTAGCATTGGATTTGCAGGACTCATGTTTTCACATTCCTGTCCTGCCCACCCGCAGACATTTTGCAGCATAGACCTCTTCTAGATTCACATAATGTACATATTCTGTCATCTAGTGGTTGGAGTCGGAAATTGTTTTTTTTGTTGTTTTCTGTGTTGGATGGTTGTGAAATCCGATACCTGTGGTGAGGCTACAGCCCCCTTTGTGTTTGTGTGCAAGTGTGTGTGCAAGCTCTCCATTTATTTTTTCCGGCATGGAGCTTGGAGGTGCACTGAAGACGTATGCGAAAATACAGAAACAGACCCAGGCAAGAAGAAAAAAACTCCAGAATCTCCGGAGGGAGAGGTGGTACCAAGATAGGTTGCATGAGGGGGACATTTTTTAGCAAGCAAGCCACTTTTTTTAGGCGCTGTTCACTTGTCTCCTCGTGTACCAGAACAAGTACAGTTTTCGCAGGCAGAATACAGTTTCCAGGTATTTTGGGGGTTTCTGCAAGGAGCTTCTGGTTCATCTGAGGACAAGGTAAGAATTTGTCCTAGTTGAAAGAGACACGTTAATGATAGATTCCTTACCTTAGAATATCCCCAGGCGTCAGACTGGATCCGGAAAATTTTGCGTAGCAATAACCCTGCGCACCGGCAGGCGTCGTCCGCGGCTCCGTGTCCGACGTCGTTAGCGCCGGAATGACGTCATCGGAGTACTTAGACGCCGCCCATGCGCGCTGACGTCAGTTCTTCTTAGTCATTAGTCATTTTGTGACTAAACTTTTTTGATCTTTTGATCATTTCTCTACTCGAGTCTTCGACTCCGACGGTGCCGGTAGGGATGCCCGGGTTTCAACCCTGCTCCAAGTGCGAACGACTGATGTCAGTTACCGACCCCCATCGCCGGTGCCTCAAGTGTTTAGGCCTCGACCACAACAACCGCACCTGCTCCGACTGCGGCTCGAGCTCCGACAGTCGGCCCCGCGCCGCTCCATTTCCCGGTCGCACAGGAGGTTGAGGGACCGGTAGCGGGGTCAGAGTCCTCGTAGCTCCGGGAGTGGACATCGGTCATCAGGATCCAAGTCCTCGGGTAAGAAACCCTGCTCCAAGTGCGACCAACTGATGTCGGTTACCGACCCCCATCGCCGGTGCCTCAAGTGTTTAGGCCTCGACCACAACGACCGCACCTGCTCCGACTGCCGGGCCCTGACGTCGAAAGCTAGTCGGGAGCGGTCCCGCAAGCGACTCTAGCTCTGGCAGTCGGCCCCGCGCCGGGTCTGGTCCCACAGGAGGTTGAGGGACCGGTCGCGGGGTCGGAGTCCTCGCAGCTCCGGGAGTGGACATCGGTCGTCAGGATCCAAGTCCTCAGGTAAGAGACATGAGAGGTCGGAGAGACATCATTGTTCCTCCGACTCACCCCGACGCTCGCACGATGCGGCCGGGGTTCAGGTGACACCACCCACGCGGCTCCGACGGAGTCGCAGGCGTTGCTGCCTGCCCCACACCTTCGGGTCCCTGGGCATGACGCGACGCCAGAGGAGGTCGAGCGGTGCCTCATGGCCATGAGGTCCCTCCTTTCTCAGCCGGGTCCCGTGGCGCCTACGGGCCCAACGGCCCCGGCTGGAGACCCTAGCGGGTCGGGTGCTTCGGCTCTGACGCCGTCGGGTGCTTCAGCCCCGCCGCCGCAGGACCTCACTGGATCCGGGTCGTCGCCCTCACGACCTCACCGGCGCAGCAGGTGTCGCCCCCGGCGCCCACTGTGGACGCCGTCCCCAATCTTCCCTTCAGTCCAGCTCTGGCGCCGCTGCCGACGGCCTTTGGAGATTTCTATTTCCACAAACCGGCCCCGTCTGTTGAGCCTGATCTGCAGGAGGTGGGTGACGAGGGTGATTGGGAGGGGTCTGCGGACCCTCTGGCACAAGAGTGCCAGTCTCAAGAGGACTGGACATATGAGCTTGGGGAGGCCAGTGGAATTGACACTTCGCCAGACACTGGATTTGTCTCCCCTCCCACCGTGGCTACGGAGGAGAGGGCTGCTTACAGTGTAGTGTTGACGCGGACGGCCAAGGCCTTAAACCTTGAGCTCCACGTTGCGGCCGTGAGGACTAACCTCCTCACTGAGGTCCTTAAACCGCAGGCAAGCTCCAATGAGCCTCTACTGCTGTTTAATGAGGCCTTGTGTGACGTTCTTGTGGGCACTTGTTCCAAGCCCGCCACAGGTCCGCCTGTGGATAGGAATGTGGCCAGACGCTACCGCCTGGCCCCGGGCGACCCTTGCTTTTTGTCCACCCATCTCACCACCGAGAGCCTGGTCATCCAGGCCTCCACTTCCCGATCGGGAATCCAAGAGGTATGAACAGTTCGGGAAGAAAGTGTTCTCGTCGCTGAGTTTGGGACTGCGGTCTGTCAATACCGCATGCCTCTTGGGCCGCTACACGCACACCCTGTGGGACACGGTCGCGGACGTGCTGCCACAATGTCCGGAGGAGGTCCGGGCTAAACTCGCCCAAGCCCTTGCGGAGGGTCGAGATGCAGCGCAATATTCCATCCGGTGTTGGCTGGATACCACGGACTCACTGGGCAGGGCGATGGTAACGACGGTGGCGGTTCGACGCCACACCTGGTTGAGGTCCGCCAACTTTTCGGCCAATGTCCAGGCCACGCTTCTGGACATGCCGTTTGATGGCCGTCGCCTCTTTGGCGACAAGGCAGACCATCCGCTTGAGCGTTTTAAGGACTCCAGGGCTACGGCCAAGTCCTTGGGCCTCTCGGCCACACGCCAGCAATCGGGTGCCTTTCGCTCCTTTCGTGGCCACGGAAAGGGTGGCTCCCACACTTGCTGCCAGCCACGCACCGCAGAATGTTCAACAGCGCGGTGGCGGCCGTGGAAACCGCTGTGGCGGCGGTTGGGGGACAACGGCGAGGCCAGTCCACACCTCCCCCCGCAGCATCCGCCTCAAAACCTTCCTAGTCTTCAGGCCATGTGACGCCAGTGGGGGGCAGGGTTCGCCATCACCTCTTCCACTGGCGCACTATCATGTCGGACAGGTGGGTGCTGCAAATCGTCCGAAGGGGCTACTCCCTCCCCTTCGAGGCGACCCCTCCAGCCATGCCGCCGCAATTCCACCGCGTGTTGGGGGATCACTTGCAACTTCTGCAAGAGGAAGTCACGGCCCTCTTGTCCAAGGGGGCCATTGAGCGCGTTCCTGGGCCAGAAGTAGGGTGTGGTTGTTACTCCCACTACTTTCTGGTACCCAAGAAGGGCAAAGGTGACCTACGCCCTATCTTGGACCTACGGAACGTCAACGGCTTCCTCCGGAAGGAGAAGTTCAAGATGCTGACTTTGTCTCAGGTCTTAGCTGCCCTGGACCCTGGAGACTGGATGGTAGCGTTGGACTTCCAGCACGCTTATTTTCACATCCCGTCCTGCCGGCCCACCGGCGTTACCTGCGGTTCACAGTAGGCCCCGAGCACTTTCAGTTTACCGTGCTCCCCTTCGGCCTTACCAGCGCCCCACGGGTGTTCACGAAAGTGATGGCGGTGGTCGCAGCTCATCTGCGCAGGTTAGGGGTGTCAGTCTTCCCCTACCTCGACCACTGGTTGTTGAAGGCGGGCTCGCCCCAGACAGTCGTCAGCCACCTCCAGACTACGGCCGACCTCCTGCACTTGCTGGGGTTCTCCATCAACGTGCCGAAGTCGCACCTGTGTCCCTCTCAGAAGCTCCTCTTCATCGGAGCGGTTCTAGACGCGGCGTAGTTTCGGGTTTATCCTCCCGAACAGCGGGTTCGGGATATTCAGGCTCTGATTCCGATCTTTCAGCCTTTATCCCGAGTCTCGGTCAGGTTGACGCTGCGGCTTCTGGGGCTGATGGCCTCCTGCATCCTTCTGGTGCATCACGCCCGGTGGCGGATGCAGGCTCTGCAGTGGGCATCACACACATGTTCCCTCCTGTTCCTTTCGTGATGCCCCAGTGGGACTTGAACCTTGTTCTTACTTACCTAATATGTACTCCCTTTAAGCCGCTCCATAACTGTCCTCTCCGTCTTCTTACTCTGAAGACTGCTTTCCTGGTTGCCATCACCTCTGCCAGGAGAGTGAGTGAGCTCCAGGCTCTTTCTTCCACACCGCCTTTCCCCTCTGTCCATCCGGACAAGGTTGTGTTGCGGACAAGACCCTCTTTCCGGCCCAAGGTTGTCACGGCCTTCCACATCGGGCAGACCATTACCTTGCCCACCTTCTTTCCGCCTCCGCATCCCCCGAAAGAGGAAGAGAGGCTCCACCGTCTGGACCCAAAACGTGCGCTCTCTTACTATCTGAATCGCACACGCCAGTTCCGGGTGGATGACCAACTCTTTGTTGGTTACGTGGGCGCTAAGAAGGGAAAGGCAGTGCACAAGCGGACCATCTCTCGTGGATCATCTTGTGTATCCAGGCATGTTACTCCTTGGCTAAAAAGGAGCCCCCTGTTGGATTGAGGGCTCATTCCACTCTGGCCACGGCGACTACAACTGCCCTGGGCCGGGGAGTGCCCTGGCAGGACATTAGCCAGGCAGCTACGTGGGCCTCGCTGCACACGTTTGCAAGACACTATTGCCTGGACAGCCAAGTCCGGAGGGATGGCTTCTTTGGCCGTTCCGTCCCCCAGGACTTTCTGGTGTGATTATTGGTTCGCAGACCCACCACCGAGGTTGGTATTGCTGGGGTTTCTATTCTAAGGTAAGGAATCTATCACTAACGTGTCTCTTTCAGATGCACAAGTTACTACTTGTGTAACGATATATCTGTAAGAGACATTAGTTAGTGATAGATTCCTTACCAACCCACCCATCCTCCCCGTTCTGCGAACCGATATCTAGGGTTAAGGTCACCCCCTTTTAGGGCCCTAGTTTCATGGCACCAGTGTTGGTTCTATCATGGCTCTGCGTATCTGGCGCGGAAAAGCTGTGTATCAGAACTGACGTCAGCACGCATGGGCGGCGTCTAAGTACTCCGACGTCATTCCGCCGCGGAGGACGCTTGCCGGCGCACATGGGTATTGCTACGCAAAATTTTCCGGATCCAGTCTGACGCCTGTGGATATTCTAAGGTAAGGAATCTATCACTAACTAATGTCTCTTACAGATATATTGTTACACAAGTAGTAACTTGTGCTTATATATAATATCTGAGCAAAGTACAAATGACTGGCTCCAGCTACTAGCATAACAAATTTAAATAAAGCAATACATCTGCTTCTTATTAGTACATTGGAAAATTCCAACACATCTACCAGGCGGGGCCTAAGGCAATATGTCAATAGGTCGTTTACACACCACATTTAAATTTCTTTAAATTATTTTAAATGTATTTTGAATAGTCTTGCACTACGTTCAAAACGCGCAACACATCTACGTGGCTGCACCTCTGGCATTATCTCAATGCGCTGATTAACACTGTGTTTTTTTAGGTCATTTAAAAAATATTTTTTCATAGTTTGGAACTACGGTAAAAATGCACAGCACATCTACCTTTCGGCGCCTCTGGCAATGGGTCAATGTGCTGGTTATACAATACTTGTGTGTGTGTTCAGTTATTTGAACCCTACTTTTATACACTACAGTGCCTCTCCCAGACAGCAAAGTGCAAAACAAGTCAGGGAACAAATTATTCCCAAATCTTCCTCCCAAGAGAAGCCTCTCAAAAAACCATTTTCCCATACCAACGAAAAAACAAGCAATAAGCCATCATGAATGATTTGCACTCGGAAATAAAAGCCCTTTATTTTTAGGTCTCGCCTAGCGTTGCACGCATGCGCTGCTCGCTCAGCAAGACTTAGTTAGAGATTTAGTTTTGAGAAAGGGGCTTGAAGCCCTGCCCCTCATTTTCATTGGCTAGTGTCACCTTTTATGCTAAACGGTGGCCTGCCATTGGAAATGGGGTTTTGTAGCCACTGCCCTTTCCCTTTTTCAGACGGTCCATCCGGACAGGCTCGTCTGCTTCACGGCTGTCGTGAGGCTCTTTCTTATCTTTATGGGGCCATGTGATTCTAATTAGCGTGGAGGAGCGCACTGCTCCCGACCTCTCTAAGGAAAAAATCTTGGTTTCGACAAGATTTTTTTCCTATGAGAGTTTGAGGGCAGTGCACGCCTTCACGCTTATTAGAAACACATGGCCCCAAAAAGATAATAATTTGCTGTCCTTGTTAAGCGTCTCTCATCCTTGCAAGCCCAGAATGCGCCAGAAAAACATTTGCAGCCCCGGTGTCAGGAACATCTCAGTTTTTTCTGTAACTGTTTGCTGAAGAAGAGTTCTTCCTTCCAAGTGATTTGCCGATCTGGGAGTAAAAGGCACCGAAAGCCTGTCCTTGCAGGACACTCCTCTCCTTCTGGACGTCCCTGGGTGTTTATTAAATAAATAGCAGTTTTGCTAAAGCATCAAATACAGAGCCTCCCAGTCTGTTTACACTCTCAAGAGTTCGGGATATAGCGTTCCAATAAGAGCGTGAGCAGCGGCATCAGGTCTTACAGGTAGGGACTGCATGCAGGCACAGGCAGGTGGGGCTACAGTAACCATGGGAATTCAGTGATGTCACGGTTGAAAGTGCATGTCAAGACGGCCAATTGCAAGAGTGGCTGATTACAGCGTCCCATAGGCTGGGAGGCAGGTATGCAAATGCAGAGTGTCACTTTTGGAAAAAAAGCAAAGGAGCGGCTGAGACATGGAAGGGCGCCTTACCTGACAGCTCCGAGGAACTGTAATTCAGCCTTGGATAAATGAAACCTTCCCGTGGAGCGCAGGATCTGGCGCACGCTGCTCACCTCGTGCATCAGCAGTGGACATCCCCAAAAAAAGGTAAATGAAAGGTGATGTGTAGTGGGCACGTGCTGGTACTGCGTGCTGGTAGCATTGCCACTATGGCAGTGAAGCAGTGTCCTGGGTGCTGCTGTACTGCCACTTACGCCTCCGGTGCATTAGATTCTGTGTCGCTTTGTTTAAAAAAAAAAAATGTATTTGGACCGTGAGCGAGTAGCAAGGATGCCTCGCTGACTTTTGCGTTCCGATGTGTAAAGTATGGATTTGGGAGAGGTGTCATGTCCCAGGTGTTGTACTGTATCCTCGCAAAAAGAGCAAAGATTTAAGATGTCTCCCTGCAAGAATAAACCCTGTGTTTATTTAAGACCGCACAAACAGCCTTTATTGTATTTACAAACAGACTGTACGGCATTGTAGCATGTATATAGCGCATGCTGCCCCTATGTGAAGTACTGAAGCGCTTGCACACATGAAGGGGGTGTGGTTGGAAGTGTGTTGTCCTTTTTATGTCCTTTTCCAGCTAAACATGTACTCTAGAAATGCACTTAGAATCGATATATAGATTTTGATAAAGTTCAAAGTTGCAAGACACATTCTTGTTTGGCAGGTTTACAGTTTGGCAATTGTTGCAGCATTTGCAATACTCCTCTGCGATCAGAGTCCGCGATACTGCAGCAGAAATTGTTTCTTGGGAAGTTTGGACGGTGCTAAGTTATTGGCGCGCAATAAAGCAGTGCTTTTCAGAAATCAACCGGAGCCACTGCCTCCGGCGCGGCACACAGTGACTCGAAGCACGTATGGCTGGTTAGCTTCAGGATGCAGACGTGTTTGCCTCACTCCTCTTCAGAGGGGATGCCGACTGCCGAGGCTCTGTGAACAGGCCTGTATATAATCAGCCATCCTTTGACACCAGGCACTCGGCCGTTCTGTGCAAACAGAAGTTTAATGTCTCTCGCATGGGCGGAGGTCGCTGGTGACGGATAAAAGATCTGAAAAGGTGGCTGAAGGGGTTAGATTGGGGACAGCGGGGCCCGGCTCTTGTGATGAGAGGTAAATAGGTCCAGTGAAAGGGGTCGCCTCTTCAAACCAGTGTTAGCTGACCACTCTGATTGGTTCTTCAGTTAAAGGACAGAGCCCGCATCTTAGAAGAGAATGACAAAATTATTTATGTAATATCTTATGTAGCCTCAGCTCCACCCTGTGGGGCTTCGTTACGCAGTACACCGCACTCTTAAAGATGGCCGGTTAACCATTTATTGACTGCTGTAAACACGCTCCTAATGCAGTTGAAATCAGTTTTGCCTTTCTTTTGAGAAATACGTGCTAAGCACGGACAGTGTGCTAGCTGCAAGCTCACATATGTTCTGAATGGCAGCTCTCGATCGCTCTCACGTCACATGTACCGTGTTGCTCATACCTGCGGCCACTGCTTTTTTTATGACGGTCACATGCAGATAATCATTGCGGGATCAACAGGGGGTAAAACACATTGTCATTTATTATGCGATTACTTGATTAATGCTTCACGAAGGAAAAAAAATAATTACATTTTCAATGCCAATAGCTCAAAACAATGTCATTGCGAGACCTATTGCATTGTAAATGCTTGTTTGTTGCAAAAAGTAAATGTCCGGGCTCTACACTCCTAACACTGCAGCAGATGCAGTTCATGTCTGCAAATGATTTCTAAGCAAATGAACAGAGCGGTCATAAACCACCCCACCCCCCACCCCCCCCGCGCCCCTCTACTTCAAAAGCAATTCTCCGGGTCAAGCAAAGGTACCCCATAAAACATGTGCTTATCTCAAGAAAGCACATTCCTCAGAACAGAGCACTGAGGCCCCAGCAACACCACAAATCGTTTGTTGACTATTAACCTGGTCTCTCAGGCAGATTAATACAAACAATATCTGGAGGGGGGGGGCAACAGTTTGCATTCTCTGGGTCCATCAAAACATACAGCTTCACTGCTAAGCTTTTAGGGCCAGATGTAGGTAAATCTCATTTACCGATTCATAAATACCGAATTTTACTGATTCGGTATTTCCGAATCGGTAAATGAGATGTAGGTGAAAATTCGGTATTTTTTACCGAATCGGTAAGATTCGGAATTTACAGATTCGGTAAATACCGAATCGGTATTTGCTATTGAATCCTATGGCCCTTGAAGCCCATAGGATTCAATAGCATATACCGATTCGGTATTTACCGAATCGGTAAAAATACCGAATTGCTAAGGAGGACAGGGTGTCACTTTGACACCCGGTTGCACCCCTGTAACTGGCGTTTGCGCCATGTGGCACACATACATGCCGTTAGGGCATGTCTCTGTGCCACATGGCACAGGTGTACATGCACAGATGTGCATGTACACAAGAATTCGTTATTTACCATGCAATTGTATTGCATGGTAAATACCGAATTCTAAAGGTCCTGTTGCACTGTTAGAAGTGCTACCTACATCCCGAAATACATTTTCGGTATTTTTACCGAATGGTAAATTTACCGAATCGGTAAAATTTACAGAATCGGTAAATTTACCTATTCTGTAATTTTACAGATTCGGTAAAATTACCGAAAATTACCGTTTTTTGTGCCCCTACATCTCCTTAGCCCTTTACCGGTCGGAAACGGCCGAAAATCGGTATTTTTGGCCGATTCCGACTGGTAAAGGGCTACCTACATCTGGCCCTTAATGTTTGGAAAGCAACAGTTCACAACTACATTATCCTTGTGCCTCAAACACGCACCAACACGTGGACCAGCACTACATTTACCATGTTGCATAGGTGATAAACTAATAAGGATACAGAACAATAACAATATTTATGCGACATACTTTTTACATTACATCTCAAAATATTTATTAACAGCAGATCCATTGTAATACAGTTAAATACTGTATGGCCCTAAACAACACACTATTGCTTGTACTATGTCATGGTTACCAGTTACTGCGGTAACTTCAAAAGAGTTTTATAAACTCAATGCATAACATTGCAACATGCAAAATCACAGATCAATATTTACTAGTTTCTGCAGAAAATTTAAAAAAATGTATTAACTTGCTGCATAGTATTGCAGCATGCAATGCAAAGGAGGGACCTCTTACTACAAGGTATAAATACACGCAGTATGGTAGCATTACCTGCTAAGCCTCTACAAACTCTAAGGTGGCAATGGGAGGGTAATATGATATGTTAACCGTCTTATACCAACAAGACCAGGTGCACTGGATGAAGAATAGATGCAATTTGGCTCATACCCAAAAGCACATGGCCTAGTTCTACACAGACATAGAGGCATGCACTTTTCATTTCAGAATTACCCCCATCAAGGGCGCAGTAATTAAGCATAGGGAGTTATAATTATTCTGCAAATAACAGTGCAGAATTAATTATCTAATCAAGGTATGGTTATATAGATTTATATGCATATGTGCACATATTATACAAAGCTGGGAAAGCTTCTCGTTGTGAGAGTGCAGTTTGTTAAATGGACACTCCCCACTGAGCTTGATGTAACGAGCGGCCGTCCTGCCGCTGAACTAGCTCAACCCCTCGTAACGGGGGCCACGGAGCCTGAGATGTAAGGGCTTTGTTTGTGGGGCAACGAGAGAGGATGAAAACAGCCGCACTCACCGGGGCTCATGCGGAGCCTTGAATCGTTGCCTTTATTTCAAAGCGCTTCCATCTGTGGATAAAATGAGGACTCTGTCTCCCAGCATGCAATGCCAATCTCATTCAGAGGCGCCAATCTTGGCTGGCGATAGGAGCATATTTAAATGGCAGGCGGGGCCATTCAAGAGCTTGCAGGCTGCAATTCCCTAGAAGAAGAGGCTACCCGAAACGTGTTGGACTGCGGCCACATGCCATCATAATTTTGGTGAAGGCGACTGAGTGTACCGAATAATAAAGCTTTGGGGAAGCTTCTCGTTGTGCAAGTGCAGTTTGTTAAATGGACACTCCCCACTGAGCTTGCTATTGAGATATATATAAAAAAAATATATATATGTAGATATATATATATATATATAGATACACCTATATATAGATAGATAGATATAGATATATAGATAATTAGATATAGATAATATATATATATATATATATATATATATATAGATATATCTATATATATATATATAGATACATGTACCTAGGAGGGAAACATACCATCCAATACCGATGTACATATGAATATATACATAGACTGTTCAAATATGTGTGTGTATATACACATATATACAGATAAACTTAAAGGAAAGACAGGGAGATTTTCCTCTACAGAGCACATGACTGCGTCTTTTAAACCCGGTTACACTTGACATTAACAAAAACCAACTCCCTCCCCCATTCACCACTACGGTGCTTCACAACCCAATTTTTACAACAGGGATGATTCTACAGTCCACCTCAAAAGGGGCCTGCACATAGAAGCACTTTACACGCTTCTTGCATACACCGGTCAACTTCTAATTACGGGAATAGGTTTCACACAAGAAAATTTACTATCCCCTAAATACGAGTGCATATTTTAAGACGCTATCAGCATATTTACATCACACAGCATATATATGCAACACAACAAGGTGTGTACCATAACAACAGAAGTGACTTTTCATTCCACACGCGTTTATTGGGCATGGTGACCCAAAAGGTGATTCAGCTCCTACACGGAGACTGATCTTCACACCGTAAGGGAGTGGGCAACTCTTCCAGGTTAGTTGACCGCAACTTCCAAACCTATCACATAAGGCCGGCAACTCAGGTTGACCGCGACCTTTTGGGACGCCGTAAGGGAACCGGCAACTCTTCCAGAGGGGTTGACCTCAAGTTCCAGCAGTATCCCAGATGGCTGGCTACCGAGGTAGACCGCGACCATTAAATTTGCCACAAAAAAGTTGAGGGTTAACACCCTACCAACACATAAAACACCTATGCACAGCAAGTGGGAAAATAATCACTACCTTGAAACATACGGGATTACAAACTGGGTTATCAGACACAAACATAAGGCCCATATCTCACATCTGGTCCACCAGATTGGGCCGCCTACTCAAAATCATGAAAATACAACAATAACAGCCCTTTACCAGGTGATTTTTCACATACAATGGCTGCATAAAGCAGATTGAAAACTCCACAAGGTGCATGTTTTCTTTCCGAGCTGCATTACTACATTATAAATAGTGCACAACGTCTGCACACAACGCACTCTGGTTACTGTAGCTCTTGCTTACATATTACCAAGGGCACTCTATACCAATAGAAATATGCATTAGCCCACGAACAAAAGTGGAGCCCATACGAAAACAGTTGGCCACATGCCCATGGCGAACACTACAGATTAAGGACTGTAACCCAGATCCACAGGCCACTGATGTCCCATGGTTACAGAAGGAGCACACCCTTCAACCACAACCCAGAGCTATCCTCCTGCCAGAGCATACATACACGTATGTAAGCATACTCACAGCAAACATACATGTGTACATGCGTATACATATAACCATGTCAACAGCTTTGGGATACAATATGGGTTGAGTACTCCACATAAGGAAATAAATACAGGTGGGGGTGTGTGTGTGTGTGTGTTGGGGTGTGTGTTGGGGTGTTGGGTAGGGTTATAGGTAGGGTTTTTGGGTACAAACTAAAAAGGCCCCAAAAACTCCCATTTCGGCATTACTATACAAACACATTCTGCATATTACAAGGTAAAGCCTTCTTTCCTCTCCCCACAATTGCGCATAAAGATATGGACAGATCACTTAATCATATAATACCGTCCACGTTCTGCAATACCATACACAGGGGAAAGGGAGAGCGGACGCAGCATTCGCGTAGCATTTGATGTTGCTACCCAAAGAAATAATCAAACAAAGCATACCTACACACTTGAAGCAATAAGACAACTCAAACAACCCTTAAGTCATACCTACACACATCATTTAAACTGGCCCATTGAATCCAAAGATTTCAAGTTATATACAAACAGAAGCTAGTGGTTGGTAAAGACCATATTAAATATCTAAAACAATGGGCCTACTAATTTTTACTTTGAAAAAAGGGGGTTCTTCGGAGTCAAGGCTATAAATGTTTGTCACACTCATTAATGCAAATGGGCATAGCAGTATCTATGTGTATACTCTTCTAAAATAGAGCTGTTTACAAGCATACTATATACACACAACTGCAGGACACATATTCCCTCAAAGACAACAAGTGGTACGCAACACTATATTTTTTGTTTTATAGTAGCCTAAGGAGAATAAAGACACTTCACGCCCTCCTCCTCAATCACTGAATACCGCTTCACAATCTATGCACATTGTGATTCTAGAAGCGTTCTATGCTGCATAACGAAGTAGTTACTTACCTGTAACAATAGTTTTGTAGCATAGACTCTTCTAGATTCACATAAGACCCTCCCTCCTCCCCTGCGAAGGAGTAAAAAATAAAGCAATATTAAAAAAAGACAAATAATGCATAATAGTCCCTAAATAATCACAGTACATAAGTACTGGTAGGGGCTAAGAAATAGCAAAAGGCTATACGTCTCCTCTTACAGTAGTACTACGTACTATATAAGAACTAATAAACAATAGCAGATGTGATACATCTGTCCAATTATAACAATGTGACCTGTTTCAACACAGTCACAATGAACTACCCCCATCCATACTAATATAATAAAGAGAGAGACCAAACCTTTGAGGCGGGTAAGCTCCGGAACCACAGCGCCAACCGGAGCGCCGCATGCAACATTTGGAAAGGTGAGGCAAGGATGGACATAGGCTATACACCGGCGCAACATATACTTTGGGGTGGACAAAGCATGTTGTGTGACAAAGTAGTCCTCTGGAACTAGCACCGGCTCTGAGGTAGGCGTGTGCATACGTTTGGAGCGTGTGAATAGCGTTCTATCGTGGCGGATCAGTACGCCGTCATGTGACATTTGGAGCATGTGAATAGCGTCCTATCGTGGCGGCTGAGTAGCGGCGTGTGGCATCTCAGTGCATCACGCCGTGTTGTGGATGCAGAGCCCGGGCACGATGTGCACGGCAGAACGGCAAGAGGCACATATCGCTGGACTTCAGAGCAGGTACACACGCGTCGGCACCTGCACATATCGCTGGGGTGCATTCTAATTGCAGACAGGACGGCAAGAAGTACATATCGCTGGGGCGCATTCTAATTGCAGACATGTCGGTCATACCCGGACAACGTCGGGACGGGCCGCTAGTACCTCATAAACAAACCAATAAATAACAAATTGTAAAAGAATAACACATACGTTACGATGCTTATTATACTATTCCAAACAAAATATATCCAGCAGCATTGTTAAATACAAACAAGTATAGCTGAAACATAAATAATAATTATATAGATATATAAAAATATATATAAATGTATAAAAACAAATATATATTAATAAATCACATTTTAAAGGTTAGTTAGTGTCCCTGCACTCTCAGCTCAATAAACACATACAAGAAATATTGAACTTATTAAACAATCTAACACAATCTCAAAGCAAAAAGGGGAAAAAATGATCTGAGAGCTTGCACACACACAAAGGGGACTGTAGCCTCACCCCAGGGATAGAGTTTCACAACCATCCCACACAAAAAAAGAAGACAAACAAAACACTGTCCGACTCCAACCACTAGATGGCGGAATATGCACATTATGGGAATCTAGAAGAGTCTATGCTACAAAACTATTGTTACAGGTAAGTAACTATTTTGTAACCTGTGGCTCAAGGTAGGTCACATGCACTTTGAGTTCTCCGTACTCCCCTTTGGCATTACCAGCGCCCCTTGGTTTTCACCAAGGTGATGCCGCCGCTTGCAGCTCATCTGCGGATATTGGGGGTGCCAGTCGTCCCTTATCTCAACCACTGGCTATTAAAACAAGCTCCTCCAAGGCTGCGGTCGTCCACCTCCAGACTACAGCTGACCTCCTGCTTTCCTGGGGTACACTATCAACATACGAAGGTCACACCTGACTCCCTCTGAGAGGCTCCCTTTCATCAGTGTTTTGTCTGAACACAGTGCAGTTTTGGGCCTATCCTCCCGAACGGCCAGTCGAGAATATTCAGGTGATACCCACGTTTCAGCGTCTATCCTGAATTTTGGTGAGACTGATTCTGAGACTGCTGGACCTCATTACTTCTGCCTCTTCCTTGTGACACTTACCTGGAGACACATGCTGGCTCTACAGTGGGACCTGAAGTTCCAGTGGGTCCAGCATCAGGTTCATATTTCTAACTTGGTCCATATCTCTGAGTGAACTGTAAAAGATCTGCAGTGGTGGTTAACGAACCGAGATTGGGTCAGCGGCAGACCCCATTCCCTTCCCAAACCAGATCGGACAGTAGTGACAGATGTGTCACTCCTGGGATGGGGTGACGGGTGGACTTGTGGACCCTTTGTCAATATGCTGAGTTTCTGGACATGGCTGGAACATCAGGGCATTTCCCTGATGGTTCAGCATCTGGCGGGCTTTCTGATCGCCAGAGCGGACGAGCTCAGACAAATATGCCTATTGGATCACAAATGGCGTCTCCATCTGGAGGTGGTGCAAGGTCTCCTTCAGCAATGGGGAGAGCCTTGGCTGTTCTAAGATAAGGAATCTGGGGCTAGAAGTCTTTTAAATGAACAAGTTTCTTACCTTTGGTAATGCCTTATCTGGTAGAGACAATATCTAGCAAACGATTCCTTATCGCCCTCCCCATCCTCCTTGCTCTGCGAACGGATTTCTAGGGACAGGGCATTCCACTTTCAGGGCCCTGTTATTCCACACCAGTTGTCCGTGTACTTTGTGGCTCTGGGCTTCTGGGCCTATATAAGCACCACACACGTTACTTCCAGTGTGGACGATGCCACATGGAGCCGAGCGACGTCGCCTATCAGCGCGCAGGAGTACTGCTCAAGAAATGTTTCCAGATCCAGTCTGATGTCTGGGGATAATTCAAAGGTAAGGAATCTGCGGCTAGATAGCCTCCACCAGTTAAGGCGTTGCCAAAGGTTAGTAACTAGTTCTTCAACTGTGACACTAAAGACTTCAACTATGTAGATGTAAAAATCTTATCAGACCTTAAATGGGAAATTCAACAGGTCACTTTGCTAGGAAGCATGGCAGGCTGGTGTTTTCTCTTGTTCCATACAAGAAATACAAGTAAGATGCCAAGATGTTTCACTTTAAGGAGTGGAAATTGGGGTCTGATGGAAAGTCACTCCACTATCTGTGTCTGTCCGGTTTTTTGAAAGGCCTACTGTGCTTGCCATTTAGTGCTTCCTCTGTCCCCCTGCTGGTGGGCCTTTGCATTGTCCATATATCCTCCATTGATAGACTTTGTGCTCCGCTTTTAGGTTTGGGAGTGGTGGACCCGAGAGTTAATCCGTTACAGCGTTTGCTGTGACATTTTTAGCTTTTTGGTAGCAGGGATTCATCAGTAAGGCTTATTTAGATATAGTTATAAACCTGCTATGCATGCGTCAGTAAAGGACTTCCCCAGAGACTAATTCCGCCAGAATGGCAGTTAAAGTCAAAGCCACGTTCAAGGGATGGCTACAGAATAGACTGTTTACAAATGCTTCCAGAGGCTCTTTGATAGATTTTTCCTGATGCATAGTAACACTCCAAATTGGAGGCTTTTGTGAATGAGGATAAACCCTCCATTTGCAAAAAGGTCAGGGGTATACCACACCGAAGACAAAGTGGTTTGATTATTCAGGAAATGTACAAAATGGATAAATCTAGGAAGATGGCGTTTACTGTACCATACTATTGACAGTAAATTTGATAAGGCGTTATTGCATATCATTTATTTGTCATGATAATGAACAATTGTGTTAATTTCTATAACTATTTCATTGTTTTTATCTGATGATTTTAGCTTGTTAAGGTAAAGTTGTTATTGACTATCTTTACTATATTTTGGAAACATGCTAAGAAAATATAACTATGTTCAGCTGTTGATAGCACAAAATAAACACTCATACTTAAAAAATGTTCAAACTATCCTCACTAAATTATGAACTTTGTTGTTCCAAATTTACTTCATAATCATGCATAAAAAAGTTTCAATTACTTTAATTTTAAAAATGGCGCTGCTAATGTGGCAATGTTTTCTGTTAGGTCGGTTTCCTTTGCTCACCTGCTTTCCTTTTTCTCAAACATCTTTTTAGTGATTTCTCGTCTATCTCAGCTACTTATTTTCTTAACTCCAGTCTTCTGTTTTTAAGCGAATTTACGCTATTCAGCAGCA
This sequence comes from Lissotriton helveticus, assembly GCF_964261635.1. NCBI lineage: Eukaryota > Metazoa > Chordata > Amphibia > Caudata > Salamandridae > Lissotriton > Lissotriton helveticus. The sequence goes on along the minus strand of NC_136072.1, from coordinate 332,303,217 downwards.
AGCAAGTAGAATGTATTAACTGAGTATCTTATTGCTCATAGTCAGTTGATAATTCATTGTATAAACTTTGTACCATTTACTCTGCTTTGTACTACAGATTCTCGATGAAATTGAAGAACACGGTATCAAGATATACCATTTGCCAGATGCAGAATCTGATGAGGATGAAGACTTTAAAGAGCAAACAAGACTGCTAAAGGTAAGGCTCAATACTGTTTGTTCTCCAGAGTCGCGAAACTTATATTGCTAGCAGAGGATTACTTGCACATTTAGTTTTGGAAGGTCCATTACTAAAGTAGGTAATAAAAGAGCCTAGCTGTACATAACATTTTTCTAAAGGATATTCCTTCCTTCTGATTCTGCTTTGTAAACACATCCCTGAACAGTTCTGTTTCCCTACTGATAATTGATGCTGTTGGAGTGTCTGGCAGGGATCTACATAACCTCCTTACCATAATTCCGGAAGTGCACGTTGTCCCCAAAAAAACTAGTTGCCCTTTATCTGATGGTTTTTTTTCTAATATTTTTCATGAGCTCTCGAGACTTTATTCCAATGGATATGAACCCTTTTGACACAGTCCCAGGCAAGTGTTTCGTTTCTTATGGATACTTCTAACCACAGATGCCTTGCATTTAGAATGTTCTCAGTAGCCCAACTGAAGCAAAAGATTTTCAGCAATGCTCCTTTCACCCCAGTTACTGACACCACATGGCTTTGCAGAGATCTTGCTACCATGGAAGTGACAGAGCAGACCCACTTATAAGCTACAACCCTGCGCGCTGACATCAGTTAATTGCTTTTCAAACCATGTGTTGTGGGTCCCGAGCTCTGCTCCCAACTTTGTTGGCTTGCCAACGAATCCAAAATGTATCTTGCATTACGCCGAAGATTTGTTCCCCCTAAAAAAACAGGATTCCAATAGTACTTTGACTTCAGGGAGCAAATGTCTCTCACTGACCCAGATAGTGGCCTACCTGTACTGCTGGGACTCCAGTGGCGACTTAAAGCAGTGCAATTAGTGTATCCGAAGCAACTAGTGAGCAGATGGCGACACCTTCTGTACTCTTTCAGGGGCTCTCCATTGATAATCATAAGCAATGAATTGTCCCTCCCACCATTCAAGCAAAAAGCAGATATCAGCGCCACACTGGACAGCATCCTTAAGAAACTAGCCGAGGTCCATGATCTTGCAAAATCGGCTAAAAAAGACACCGATGCCATCAAGCTGCAACTCGCAGCATGCAGAGCGGACATCCACACGGCCAACAACAGGATCACCTCGGTCGAGCAGAGAGTCGGTGAAATTGAGGACAAATCGCAACTTACAGGCAAAACGATGAGCCACATCTCCAGAGCAACCACAGACCTTCAAAAACAAGCGGCCGAATTTGAAGACCGACAGTGGAAAGGAAACATTAGAATCCTTGGCATCCCTGAAGGTGAAGAAGACCAAGCAGGCTCCTGCGTGGCCATGCTACAGGACTTCATCCCAAAACTAACAAACCTAAAGTTTGAAAACCCCTTCGAACTAGACAAAGCATAAAGAATCCCAGCGCAGAGACAAGGAAATAGACAAACGCCAAGACCAATAATATGCAAACCGCTTCGGTCACACCACACAGATGCCATATTCGGAGTGGCAAGGAAAAATACGAACTTGCAATGGCGGGGCAGTAAGATTATATTTACGCAGGACTACTCCAAACCTACGGTGGACATTAGGAAAGGCTTTCTGGCACAAAGAGAAGATCTAAGAAGGAAAAACATAACCTACTCGTTTGCCGGCCAATCAAGATTCAAAATAACCAACAATGGCTCAACCTTAATCTTCGATGATCCAGCAGAACTATCACGATACCGGTCGGGAACGGCACCGCAAGCGATGGAACTAACAACTACATCATCAAAAAGAAGAGCATCACAATTAGACAATAGTTCTGTGGCAGTCTCCTGTCTCCATTTTTGAAAATGGGGTGGTTGATATTACCATTCCATGATGGAGGCTGTTGCTTACGGGCAAAAACTTGGTTAAACAGGGCAGACAGCTGGAGGGCCCAAAAATCAGCGTTATATTTAAATACTGCATTAGGAAGACCGTTCGGTCCTGGTGCCCCTTCTATTTTAAGTTTGTTAATAAACTTTTTAACGCTATCGCTGGAAAATGAGTCCGACTGTATCGGCAGGTCATTAAGTCTTCCTATATCTCGGTTATTTGTTGAGTTTTTTCTACTGCTCCTTTCAGGTGGATTGAATTAGTGGTGGGATTGGAACAACAATAATTTTCAGAAAGAGATTCGTCCATTTTGAAATAGAGCTTTTTGACATGGTCTTCCCAGCTTTGTTTGCTAATGCCGGGGTCCTGGGATAGTACTTCTGCGTTGTTTAATTTATTAATAATACCCCAGAAGTCCCTTGTGTTGCGCTTCTTACTGGCTACTAGCAATTTCGCCCACATTTCTTCCTTCTGTTTGTTCTTGGCTTTCCACACCATTTTACGATACTTTTTTCTCATACTCCTAACAAGGGAGTAGGTTAGTGAGGAGCGCTCGATGTTACTCCTTATTGCCTTCCGTTGCACCTGGGCTAATTTTCTCTTTTCCTGTCTTAGTTTATTATTAAACCATGGTTTCCGTAAAACTAGTGGGACTTGATGCGAAGCAAAGGGTACCGAGTGTTGAATGGACAGGTTCTCGAACAGATTTTCCCAAGTTGAAACCGGATCTTCTTTTTGTTCATTTTCGTGTAGAGCAAAGAAGTCGCTTGCGGTTTCGTGGATGGCTTTGGTTCCGCTGCCCCTCCAACGCAGTCTTCGTAAATTGAATTTCTCTGTATGAGCAGAGAGAGCAGTTAGTTGGGCAGACTCCGGCACCCCTAAGTTGATCCAAATAATTTGAGGAAAGTGGTCACTCTCAGATCGCATTACTATTTCATAGCCCTCCAATAAGTCGATCAGTTTGTTACTGATTAAGGTAAAGTCGATCGTTGACAAAACCTTGCCACTCATGTATGTGGGAACTGTTGTCAATCCGCCTACTGTTTCAGACTTTAAGATTGTTAATCCCAACGTAGTCAGTTGTTTTGAGATTGATGAGTTGGGCTCTGCCCGGGTGTTTTGTCTAGAGATACGAGTATATAAATCGTCATCATTTAGGTTTAAATTAAAGTCACCTGATAGAATCAGCAAGCTTTGAGAATTTGATTTCTGGAGTGTTTTTATAAGTTCAGTAAGCACGGCCAGTTTCTCTTTTTTTTTCGTTCGATCAGGGTGAATGTAAATGTTTATTAATAACAATTGGTGGCGGGGTTTTATAGAAATCTTGGTTACCTGCACCCAGTTTAGTCCCACGTCCTGTTTTTCCGGCTCCCAATTGTTTTTCTGCGAGATGTAAGTAGATAACCCACCACTGGGGTGTCCAAACTTGGATGTTCTCTCAGCAAGGATGTGATATTCGGTGAAGCCAGGATATGCCAGATTCCAGGTCTCTTGTAGTAGTAGAATGTCATGTTTGTTAAAAAACAATTGAGTATCACTGTCTTGATCCATACTACTAACTCCATGAATATTCCAACTGCAGATGCCTATTTTAGGCATTTTAACCCCGTCCTTGAATACAAGTTTTGGCTGTGTACTTTGATTTAAAAGTTCATTTTTCTTGGGTATACTTTTGATTTAAGGTTATCGGGATCCATGACCAGTCCTGGGTTTGGGACCCGCCTGGACAAGATTGCGTTTGGAATATATCGTTACCACAGTTCTCTTGGGCTAATGTAGCCGAGAGGGCACCATGAAGACACAAGGTTTGCTTGTGGTTGGTTCTGTCCTCACTGCTTGTATTCTGCAAACTTTTTACAAGCGGGAAGGGATATCTCTTGCGTGTATGTTGTGTAATGATAATTCCCCAGTGTTCAAATGATCCTTTGTTTTCAAAGATTCTTGCGGCTATCTCCTTGGTAGCCCAGGTTGTAACCGAAACTTCGATGTTTGCATGATCTGTTTTTTGGCCGAACACAACTGAGACAAGGTCTTGAGAGGATATACCTCTAAGCTCGGGAACAAGTCCAAATAATTTCAGTAAGTTTCCTCTGTTAAAATGTCATGCAAGTCCTTTGACTCCTATTCGGGGGTAAATGTTAGCATTGGTTCTAGATCTGGTATCAAGTTTTTCAATAATTCATGAGGGCGTGTGATAGAGTGATTGGAGTTACTCACTGGATGCTTTTTTGTTTTTTTGGTCACATTTTGTGTTGAACCCATGTCGCTGGAACTCCTTGCGGGAGAAAGGGTTAATGGTGGCTTATGGTTGTTTTTGGGTTCGATAACCGGATGTGATTGCACTGTACAATTGCGGTTTTGCCCGTTTCTAGTTTTTAAAATCGGGGTGATGTTCCTTTGTGGGACACAGGTTCCTGGTTTGTGTTGCATTATTCCCGGTTGGGCCATTGTTTTTTGTTTGGTACACTGCCTGTCATTCCCGATTTTGGTTATTTTGATCGGGGTCAAATCGTGTACTGAGTGGGCATGGGTTTGGCCAATTCCTCGTTGGGTCCTACATGATGTTGTGACTCCTTTTAGGTTGATTGTTAGTTGCTCCGAGGGACATGTTTTTTCGAGCGGGTCACTCCCAGCTATTGGTCTATTTCCTTGTACGGGAGTCTGATTAGCATTTGGAGTCGGAGTAAAGGTTTTCACCAATGATGTCGGTTCCGGGGTGAGTTGTAAGGGTGATTTTGTGTTGGTACGAGCAGTCAGCGCTTTCTGAGTCTTGCTCAGTCGTTCTGAGGATGGTTGGCCTGTGCCGCAGGAGTGTGCCCACAGTTTGGAATTTTTCATTGAAGTTTTTGCCTGAATGAGGGATTGTCCTTCCGACAAAATAGTGACAGTGTTGGAAGAGGTGTTTGCTGATCCATTTGCTCTTTGCTGATTGATCGAAGTTTTTGAAAAGAAGTCGTCGATGGTGAACCCCTGTTTACCTTTTAATTTGGGCCTAGCTTTCCTTGCTCTTTTCCTTAGTTTTTTTGTAAGGTTGTCGGGGGGCAGTGGTTCAGGATCAGCCATACCTTTGAGCGAATGGACGATCGAGATCGAGGAGGCTTTATTCTGCGGCTTTCGGTGGAGTGGCGGGCAAGGATCCCCGTTCCCATCTGGACTCTCGCATAAGGAAGGTTGAAGGGTTTGGAGCACTTGGTTTCCCCGTGTTATAATTTTCTCCCAATGGAACTAGATTTATCATCTGGTTGTTTCCTTTTTTTACTGCTCCCAGAATATCTTTGAGTATTGCAGGGAGTGTGGCCAGTTTCTCGATGATGCGCCCACAGTCGCAACTGGACAATAGGCTTGGAAGGCATTTGCCAGTTAGAGCCTGTTTTGCCAGGGCAGTATCCGAGGATTGTTTGCTTGTCAAGAGAGTGATGATTGTGTCCGTTTTAGAACTGATTTGGGCAATGTGGTCTGCAATGACGTTTATCAAGTCTATTTGGACCTCCATCTTATCGGATTGGTAGTTGAGAGCCTTTATAGCTTGGTCCAAAGTGCTAATCAGAGTGTTCCCCCAGGACCCGGAAGGCGCTTCGCTGGAGCTGATCTTAATCTGCTCCTCCCGTTGGGAGGTCGAACTTGACGAAGACATTGATATAGGAGACTGTATTGATTTTTTTTGGTAGATGCTGCGAGTTCCCGAGGTGTCGTCGATTAAGATTCTATGAGTTGTGCTAGAGGCAACCACATTATGGGGCGTATATAACATGGGATCTGTGCACACGTCAATTCATTCACTATACAGTATTGACAAACAAATTATGCACAATATTTAGCACAAAGTAGAGATTTCGCAACATAAAATGAAACATCACTGCCCATTGGGTAAGAAGCACAATTCTGCTAAACCCTTGATAATTTTATTCTAGATCATTTTCTTTTAGACTTTCCTTTCTACTAGATCCCCTTTTCTCTTTGGGAGTCCATTGGGTCACGGACAATATTTGGTGACTGTGTGGAAGTGCACATTTATTTAATTAGATCAATTGTATGATTTTAATTATAAGCTTGCATGCTTGCAAAATTAGGATACAGTGAACGCACGGCACTCTTGGTGATATGGTATGGCTTATCCATGGATTGAGCTATATGAAACTTCTTTTTCCTAACAACCCCTCTCTTCGAGTCTGGATTGTAGACTTACACTTACCCCTAAGCACCTTATTGTGATACAAAACAGTTTATAATGTGTATGGTGTAGATACATGTATGTAACATGTAGCCATTATACATTTTAGAGCCCTGACGAAGTCGTGGGTGTACTACCCTGATGAAACACGTGTCGGCTGGGCATTGTTGCAAATAAAATCAGAACTGAAGATCACATCAATCAAGACTATTTCGACGTTATTGACTTTGTGCTAAATATTGTGCATAATTTGTTTGTCAATACTGTACAGTGAATGAATTGACGTGTGCACAGATCCCATGTTATATAGCATCTAAGGGCCTTGGCCTATTTGGGGGTTTCTGGCTATCCCTCCTTTCTGGGGCACCGTCTTGCATTAAGTGCTCAAGACTAAAATTCGTGACACACAGCAGGCGCCATAGCTGGTCGGTCTCTTCAATTAGCCTTGTCGTTTGTTGCAACATTATGGGGCGTAGACGCCGCTGGATTTAGATTTCGTTCCTCGGCCAGTTGGTCATAGACCAAATTTAGATCTAGATTTAGCTTTTGCGACTGATGGCTTGGGGCCGAGACCAGTGTCGCATTGACCAAATTAGGAAGATTAAATCCAGTCAAGTGGTCAATCTGGTCGTCTTGCCTTGTAGGCCTCTGGATTGATTGCGTTTTTAAACGTCCATCCCCATGATTGGTTTTGGCCTTGTTGTGATCAAGAGCATGATTGTTATCGCCCATTATCGATTTATTATTGAAATCATTGGATAAGATTTCTAAAGAGTCCTGACCAGGAGAAATGGGTGAGGGCAGAACACGTTTTTTACCCGGGCTTGTTTGATTTGCTTGTGGAGAGCTACAATTATGAATCATTGCCTGTACGAGATCTGTTTTTTTTTGCGAGAGACTTGAATGGTTACTCAATTAGTGGAACCGGTTTAGATTGAATGAAAGATTCTGAAGTTTGGTTTAAGGCCGTTGATGAATTGCCACAATTTGGGGTTGCTGGGTGGCTAGAGTTTGTCTTCTTGGCCGGTTGGATGGGACTTGGTAGGTTCCTGAATTCCCTCGTTGTTGCCATCATTGCCGATACAGGGTCTTTTAAAAAGAAAAATTTGTTGATCTTTTGCTGATTTCCTCGTAACCGTCTGGGGCTGACCGGGGGCGAGGGCGGGCTTAGTGTCTCGCTTGTCCCCTCTCCGTCGCACACCCCCTCCTGCAGAACGACTAGGGGCGAAGTTGCTTGAGCTTGTTTTGATGCATCTGACTTCTTGATCTTTTTGCTGCGTGATGCTTTGTTTGTTGTAGCCTGTCGTTTGGTACCTGAACGCATGTTTGTCCTTCACAGTAATGTGTTGGAATTGAAGCTGGAGAAAAAGCTGAATGGCCTGCTGGTTAAGGCAAGGTTGGGCCGAGGTGGGGCACTAAGGGGGGCGGTTGATTCAGACGAGTGGTGCACTCAGGGGGTACCTTGAGCCAAAACGGACCTAGTCAGCTTGGCCTGGGCTGCCCCCCCCCCCAGCTCTTACTTAGCGGCTGCCTCTAACGGCAACTGCGCTCGTGCTTTGTCCCTACCCTGCCCTTCACTTCCACTCGCTTGCCTCTCAGCCTCTCGATGGCAGGCCAAGAAAGGTTCGAGAAAAGGTCCAAGAAAGGTCCAAGAGGGGGAGGGTTTCCCGGGCGGTGGGACGTTGCTAATGCTGGCCCTGGCCCTAGAACACAGCAAAGAAGCCAACTGTAGCAAGCAACGAGCTGCAAGGTGAAGCGCAATAGCTAATTTACTGGGCTGCCTCCTGCGTACCACCGGACACCAAACAGCGGGCTCCTCGCCCCTTGAACTCACCGACCGCACCTCTCCTTCCTCCTCGGTGGCTCTGAGCTGGCCGGAGCGTCCGGACGTTATGCAGGGGCAGGGGCAAGGTCCAAGGTCTCGGCTTCTCGGCCTCCCGTCTGCGCGGCTGAAGGAGAGCTGGAGAGCTGAAAATCAAAGTGCGGGGGGGCTTGGGCCTCGGGCTGAGGCTGGGTACCCCCGAGAAAACCCCAAAGAAGCCTCTCACTGCAGCGCCCACCGCGGCTCAACCACAACTTGACTATACACAGTGCCTAGAGCACGTAGAATCGCTGGGACCCCAGGGAACCACCCAAGGTAGAGACACAGGGGACTCACGGAGGACACGTGCAGTGTGAGAACACAGCCGCGAGCGCCATACAATCCTATGGGAAAGTCGTGGTTGGAAAATTAAAGATTAAGGACACTTCGGAGAGGACTTGGAGCAAATCCTTTTAGACTTAGAAGGTTCTAAGGCCAGGACCTATGTGAGCACCAGAGTGCTCGTGTTACCTCACCCAGGGAAGCCGGGTGCATTGGTGCCAAATGGTGTCGGGAATAGTTGCTGGTTTCAATTGCGAGTTGCTGCAAAGTGCTGCTGCCGTGGAAAGGAAAAGTGTCCGGTGCAATCCAAGCCTGGATCCAAGATGGGAAGAACCTGAAAGCAGAGGGGACAGAGTCTGGGTCACTTCCGGGTGACCAGAGGCACGGTAGACCAATGCCCACCAATGTCTGGTGTTTCAGGTGCGATGAGGTGAAGCTGGACTCCGCTGCCACGGGGACCAAGAGACGTCGATGACGACCAGAGTCCGCAGGCGAGCTGTCCCACGAGGGATGTAGAGTGCTGGGGGGTCGGTGTCTGGATCGGAAACCAACAAGCCTTGGCAATAGCAACCCACGTGGTGAGAGTAAAAAAGCTTCAGGGCGGACCAGCAAGGTCCAGGGGACTCCCCAAGTGATGGTGAGTCAGGGCACGTCTGGAGCAACTAGTTAATCCCGTTCAAAGTTAAAATACCCTTCTCAGGGACCCACAAGTCGACGGAGAATTGATCGCGAAGGGACCTCAAGAGGAATCACAAAATACCAGCCCACGGGTCACTCGTGGAGTGTAGGCCAGTAATCTTTGGTGGAATCACTGCTCAGGGTCTGGACTACAAATATCACAATGCGCAGCCACAGGGATCACCAAGACGTATATGCAGCTGCAAATGGTCACGGTGTCCAGGGGTTCGGGTTGCACGGTCCCCACGAGGGCTTTGGGTCTCATGTTGGCTGAGAACACTGATCGGCCTCGGGGAAGCTTGGAAACCCACCTCTTGTGTTGCAAAGTCTTAGGAGTCCTTCAGGAGCTGCGTAGTTGCAAACCGGACAGATGCTTCTTTGGTGCCTGCCTTGCAGGGGAGTAGCTCCTTTACTCCAAGGGAGATTATTCGGTCATCCAACAAAGTGTAGATAGTTGAAGTTCTGGGATTCTGTAGCAGAGTTTCGTCCAGGTATACCTAAAATCCTGTAGTCAGGGGTTACTACTTTATACCCAAGGAAGGGGTGGGACAAACTCTGGGGACCCACCTATGGGAGGATCAGGATAGAGGAGTGGTTACACCCATATCCTTTGTCCAGTTTCACGCCAGAGCAGGGGCTGGTAGCCCCTGCAACCGGTTTGAGCTGGACTATGCACAGAGACACCAAATGTGACCCCAGTGCAGACATCAAAGCACTCTTGGAGTGCACCCACCCAGCCCCAATACAATACACCTAAGCCTGTCTGGGAGTTGATTACACCTCCCTGTGACAGGAAACCTATTGTCTAGCCTCCCCTGCCAGAGTTTCGTCCAGCAGGAGGCCAGACCCGTGTCTGTGGCTGCAGCATCCATTTTGAGATGCCAGCATTCTGTTAAGCTGGTACCAGGTGTACCGGTGTAGTCATATTTCTCCCTCTAGGAGGGTGGAATCATACCTCTGCCGCCAGTACTGGCGGGGAGGGATGCTTCCAAGGTGTTTGACACCAAACACGACATGTTGCCTTGCAGCCATTCCAAAGTTAGCAATTACCGCAAGGTTATAATGCACTTAAGAGTATATGGTTTGGCTGCATCACAGAACAACCCCAGATAATGGATTCTGAAGTCTGCAGAGGGAGCCATGCTCATGCATGGACACCCTCTCACACAAAACCAAGCACCCTGCCTTCAGAATTGATGAGGCCTGCAATAGAGGTGACTGATATGTGTATATGTGTAGTGATATAAGGTAGATATAGGGAACCTATATCTAAGTAAGGGGTGCATACACCACCTTACACAGGCTGCTGTAGCAGACCTGTGGTGTCATTTTGAGTGGTGTTTCAGGTGTGGCATAATACATACTGCAGCCTCTGAGAGGCCTCTGGGGTACCTATGCCCTAGGTATATAGGATACGATGTACAAAAGACTTATAAGGGTACCCCAGAATCTAACCTGTGGTGTACCTAAAGTACATGCAATCATTTTAGAGAGGAAGCAGCTAGGCTGGGGCCCTGGATAGCAGGGTCCCAGCCAGACTAAAGTCGGAAAACAGTGAAACATCAGCAAAAAGTGAGGGTAACTATAAGAAGCAGATCCTACTCTCCTACACCAAGTCATCCTTGTGGTTCAGGACTGGGCTCGAAGAGTTTGCCGCCCCGAGCTGTTTAGCATGGCCATCGGTCCTCCAATCAGGCTGCCTCTTCAGGTCGATCTTCTGTCACAGCAGAAAGGAAGGGTTCTCCAAGAAGGTATATGCCTGCTGTTGGGGCAGGTTTGTGGAATGGTGTGCAGAGGAACAGGTTGACCCTCTTTCTGCTCCTTTTTCTCAGGTCCTTCACTTTATCCTTTCTCTTGCCCTGCAGGGATCTGCTCTGGGCCCCCTAAAAGGCTATCCTTCTGCCATTATAGCATTTCTGTGGTTACCTGATCAGCCATCCCTCTTCAAATCCTCTGCTATAAATTGGTTCTTGAAAGGTTTGCAACACATATACATCTTCGCCCTTCAGCATGCCTCACTGGGGCTTTAATCTGGGCTTAACGTTTCTGCTGTGCACTCCCTTTGAGCCATTGTATAGTTGTCCTCTCGGGCTCCTTACCATCAAGACTGCTTTCCTGCTGGCAATAGCATTTGCCTGTAGAGTCAGTGAGCTTCCGGATTCATCATCCCAGACTCCATACCTGAACATCTACCCCAACAAGCTGGTAATTTGCACAAGAGCTTCCTTTCTACTGAATGTGGTCACTCCCTTTCATGTAGGCCAGTTGATAATCCTGCCTACTTTTTACGCCCTGTCATATCTCGCCAAAGAAGTGGAGTGACTTCTCTGTCTGGACCGAAAAAGAGTCTTGTTGCTACCTTGCTACCTTGACCGTACGAAACGGTGCTGGGTGGACAACTAACTCTTCGTGGGTATGTCGGAGCATAGAGGGGAAAGCCTGTGCAGAAAAAGACCAAGTCACTATGTATTGTGCTCTGCATTAAAATTTGTTATCATTGGCCAAGAAGCAGCCCCTAAAGGCGTGCTTTGTCATTCCACCAAAGCCAAGGCTGTGACAACTGTTGGCACGCGGAGTCTCGTTCCTGGACATCTGCCAGGCAGCAATGTGGATCTCTCTGTCCAGGCAGCTGCATTTTGTGAATGTGTGCAGTCAGGTCTGTTGGGACGGTTACTTTGCCCGTTCTCTCCTGCAGGACTTTTGGGTGTGAAATTGTTTTGCAGACCCACCTCCGGGTAGGTATTGCTTGGGTATCTATCCTAAGGTAAGGAATCTGCGTCTAGAAGTCTCTATCAGATGAACAAGTTACTTACCTTAGGTAGCGCCTTATCTGGTAGAAAGACTATATAGCTGCAAGTTCCTTACCGACCCACCCATCCTCCTTGCTCTGCAAACTGATTTCTAGGGACAGGGCTTTCCTCTTTCATGGCCCTAGTTTTCCACATCACGTGGATCTGCCCGACACCACCTATCCGCACTCAGGGGTACTGCTTACGAAAAAGTTTGTCTCCAGACTGACGCGTGAGGATAATTTTAAGGTAAGGAATGTGCGCTAGATAGAGACCCTACCAGATAAGGTGTCACCAAAAGTAATCAACTTATTTGCTACTTTTCTCCTTTCTTTCAATTATATTTTGTTTGATGGGTATGTATTTCCACCCAGATTCCTTAACACCTCTCCAGAGGGTGTTAAATTCTGTGTTTTGTATTTTTTATTTCGCCTCCATTAATCTCAAATTGTAACCTTTTCTCACAACTACATGGCATGGAAATAATACATGTTACTGTCTTCACCAGTATTGATAGCATTATATGGGGTCCATGACATCATAAACTATGGAGCCCTACAGATCTGTGACTGGAGTTCAATTGGCCCTGGTAATTTGTAGTGCTGCAAATAAATTCCTGATGAAGTCTTGTACCTGGTGATAGGTATATAGGAGTCTCCCTTAAACTAAGTTGCCGTCTGACCGTTACTGAAAGCATCATATTTGCAGGTGTGTATAGATGAAAGTTGTACCACCTTTCTTATGAATCAGTTTAAATGCTTTTTTTCTACCAGCCCACGAAATGCTGCTGAGAAATCTCTTCAGTCACCTAGATAAATAAGCAGTTATGTGCTACACTGCATGAAACTGCCTCACTCAACTAGAGGGCAATTTCCATGTTTTGCGTTGCCAGATAAATTGGCTGCTGTCCACAAGTCTTCTAGGTCCGAGGCAGTTCTACTCAAAGTAGGGGATAATCTCCTTATGTTTTCCCTTCGTCCACTGCTTTACTTAAGATGGGATCGCTGCTTTACATTCTTATGTATAACATGTAAACCAGCAGTAGAGTATGGTATGATAGTGTAAAGTGTCAGTTGCCTGTAATAATAAATTTGCAGCTCACTCTGGTTGCGGATTTACCTGTGACTATCCCAGGCAACTGGACTTAGTGGAAGAGGAGGGTCAACTTTAGCCTAGTAATGCACATCTATCATGAAGGTGAAGGGGTGAATTTAATGAGATTAAGTATGTGTTCCAGTCTTTTGTGGGCTCAAAAGGTTGTAATGAGGAGTCAGGCATGGTATTGTTACATTCCAAATCTAAGCATTAAATGGCAGAAGAGTTATTTTAAAGTGAGTTGAACAAAACATACTGCAAACCTAGGATTGCATTCCATTAAATCAATATATTTTTGCATTGCCTTGTTTGACAGTCCGTTATTTCTAAATGTTATTGTACTACTTTGCTTTTATTATTAAATACCATTACCACTTGACAGTAACCATTGTTCATGGTTGCTACCAGTAATTGAGCTGCTTAATTAACACAGTGCCTGAATTAAACGGCTTTTACCTGGAGTTCTGGCTTGAGGCGACTCTCTGCCTTTTTATCTGCCTAAAGATTACCTGTGAAAGAAAGATATTCAAACCCCCTTTCATTGTTTCGTTTTGAATTGTCACTATTAAAGCTCTGTGGCTGTTCATTGAAGCTTCTTTCTAATTAATTATCAATGGTACCCTCACATATGAGCTAAAAAAAAACAAAAAAACCTGCAGTGTTTTCTTGGTACACTGTTTTCAGTAGTTTTACTGCGATCAGATGCAATCTGAGTGTTCTCAAAGTACCAAGAGCCTGAGACAATGTCCACTGGCCAGAATGTGTAATCACATATGTTCAAATCTGACACATCAAGATTAATCTTTTAATCTCTTCTAGGCCAGTATTCCATTCTCTGTGGTCGGCTCCAACCAGTTGATTGAGGCCAAAGGTAAAAAGGTTCGAGGTCGACTTTACCCCTGGGGCGTTGTTGAAGTGGAAAACCCAGAGCACAACGACTTTTTGAAGCTGAGGACAATGCTGATGTAAGCACACCTAGACTCTCAAACAAAATCAACAGTTCCGAAGGAAATAATTTATAAATAGTGTCAAAGAGAGTGCAGTGGTGCTCTAATGTTGCAATGGTGCGGTTTGGCTGTAGGATTGCAATCAAAGTGGCAGGTCTAATGTGACACCTGTTTGCTTGGTGAAAGTATGTAAACTATTGTGAAGCTGCACTTACTACATTTTACTTAAACATTTTACAGTCTGTTGTAGTTGTCTGTTCCAGTTAAGAGTGCTCACTTCGTTTAATTAGATGCACTTAAGGTATTCGATTTTCAGACATGTTTTCTACTTATGTCTGCGGAGAGACAAAGAGAGTTCATTGTACTTTTTCCTTCATTGTATTAAATGGTTATATAAGGTTCTTTCATAAGCTATTTGTTTATAGTTCTATTCTATTTTTGTGTAATTACTCTGCTTAGCCACTTCACCTCGTAAACCATGTTAATAGCAGTAATTGTGAACTTATTACGAATTGATTGCATTGAATTGAAAAAATGTGCCCAGTATTTGATTGTTTGGGGAATGGGGTGCTTCCGATAAAAGCAATTCGCACTACAACCAATCTGCTGTACACAAAAGACAACACTGCTTGTGTATTGTGGCCTGGACTCTCTTCTCTGGGAATAGACAAATGGCATGAGTGGTTGGCGGGGAGAAGACTTTTCTTAGATATACAGGCTGATATTCTCCGCTCCCGTGGGATAAGGGAGCTACAGTTTGACTCAGTTCTACTAGATCTACCTTCCCTGGGTTCCTCAAGAATTTACTCTGATATAAATCTACATATTTATATATTACAGTGGCAGACAAAGAAGGGTGTCATGCCCTGGATTATGAGAACTCAATGAAGGACTTCCACACGTAGCAATTTAGTCAAATGTATTTCCTTAGCCTAAGCCTACTTTCTCTGTTCAGTCACATCTTCTCCCCCCCAAAAAAAAACTAGGTGCTAGAAGTCCACAACAATGGCAAAGTTATGTCTGGGAAGCACTTAACAAAAACAATTACAGAGCCAAAAAGATCAGATGCCCCAAAGAGAAACTCATTGCTTCTTGGATCCATGTAATTATTTGTTTGTTTTCAAGAATCCTCCTCCTCAAGACATTCCAGGTACGATTGCACTTTCCTGTCCAGTAGCCCAAAATGGCCTGCCTGTGAAGGAGATATGGAGGTCGCAGGGGCAATAAAAGTTACCCCAGATGGGCAATGTGGTGCGGTAATTCACCTTGCTTAGAACGGAAATTAATGTTCACAGCGTGCTACTCCAATCCCGAATCTAGAAGAATTGTTGCTCCCATCCTCTTTGAATGTGAAAAATATTTATAAAGGTACAGTGGAACTGTTCAATAGTATACCAAGTGACAAGCTTTGAAATAAATTTGATCTTCCAGTTACACAGGATTAAAGCTTAGCAAGCTCATTCAATTTTCCAGGTGACTGGCCAACTTTTGGAAGCCTGTCAGGTCCTCCAATGAATTCATGAATTTGTTCTTGCTGGAGAAGACAAGGTTCAGTTTGGATCACATTATTGGCCTGCTCTTAATTCTTGCAAGCACACCAAAGGAGAGTAAGTTCTTCTTTGGTTATTGTGTTCTTTACAGGTTGTCTCGATCTACAATGAAGCCAATCTAGTTAGTTTTGTTGGGCGTTAAGGCTTTTATTCACTTTATTTGGGATATATTTGTACTGAGAGTACGTTTTCTGCTTAGCCGATATCCCTTCTGTCAAATTGAGTGAAAGTCAGACCTTCTTTGCTCCGCTTCATCATTCGAGAAAGGAAGAAAACTATATTGTTTGGACCCCAATAGAGCACTCCGCTTTTCAATTGCACCAAAGAACATCTGGTGGAGAGTTAGCTGATTGTGGGGTTGTCTGGACAAAGAATGGCAAAACAGTGCAAAAATGGACCATCTCGCAATAAATTGTCCTCTTTATTAGGATATGCTAGAGGCATCCTCCGGAAGGCCTCAATGCTTATTTCACCAGAGCTAAGACTACTATCACTATTTAGGCACTTTAAGTTCCCATCTGGATATTTTTGAGGCATCTACTTGGCACCAGTGCAAATAATCACGAAGCCCTACTGCCTTGACATTCGAGTTCGCTCTGATTAGAATTTTGCACACTTGTTCCTGCAGGACTTTTTCTCTGAGCCATTCCTCAGTCTCATTACATTAGGGGGGGGGATACTGCTTTGAAAACTAGTCATATGGTGAGTAATCTGCAGTTAGAAGTATCCATTAGAAGAACAGGTTACTTACCTATTGTAATGCTTTTTCTGGTGGATATTTCGGACGAGACAGAGGTCCGTTTGCCCTAGAGGCCTAGCTCTGGGATGCAGCCTGCACCTAGGCCATCTCTGTACCTCCCTGAGATTCTTGGAGCTCGGGTAAACCTGCCAACTAACGTAATTCTACGTGGCTATGCACCTCATCTTTTTTGCGGTCATACTCTTCTGGAGCGCACTCTGGCCTTATTGGTTCGGTAGGGCCTTCTACTAATTTTCCACCTGCATGACTGCCCTGCGACCTCGAAACCCCCCCGCCCACCAATCAGTGGTAGCACCCCCATTGTCATTCCCGACTGCAACACAGAACCGAATGGCTGTTATCTGACACCTGTTCCAGCGCTGATCGGGGACAGACAACACATGTTGCAGCCAGTGCCTTATTCTTATGGCATGTCTGAATTGGTACCAAATGGGAGGGATCTGAGGACCCCTATTGTTACCGCCTTTAGAAGACTCTGAGGACACCTGGTATGAGGATCTTGCTGATAGCAGTGGAGGGTGTCTCTTTTGCTTCAGTGGTGAGGAGGGCAGCTGAGGTATTCACCCTGCAATTGCCCTCATCAGCAGTCAAGACTTCTGTCTTGACTGAAGTGCTTCAACCGGGATGTCACCCCCATCTGAACCACTTCTCCCTTTCAAGGAGGCCCTCACTGGCCTGGGGCCTGGTCCAGACCCTACACAGGGGCTCCTGTGCACAGGGCAATTGTCTGCCTTCGCCCTGCCTCATTGGACACCAGTTTCCTCACCCAGCACCCCATCCTGGAGAGCTTGGTTGTCCAGGCTTCCACCGCCAAAGTCATCCCTGCATGTTCCTTAGCACCCCAGTGGGCAGGGACTCCCAAGAGGCTGGATACTATTGGAAAAAGGATGTTCTCTTCTGCCACCCTAGTGTTGTGGTCCGTGAACACTGCGTGCCTCTTGGTCGATATTCCCATACGATCTGGGACTTGATTGTGCAAGTGCTGCCTATGGTATCGGAGGAGACACCCCTATACCCCTCCCACCATAGACCTAATGAGAGAGGTAGCCACAGTCAAGCCAATCCACCACCGCTCCACCAGCTGCAGCCGACAAACTCCTTTAGGAGTGATTTCTTAAATAAGACTCTTGGACAAAAGCGGGATCCACACAAACTAAAAATACCTTAGGGTTCCTCGGTTATCACCTTTATTCGATCCGTGAGGACTCTGAGTTTATTCAAAACCATTCCTTTTGATGGGTATCAAAGAGTACAATGGCTCAAGCCAGTCTCTTATTTCACCAACAGACAGAAGACCACCCCTCCTTACTCTGTCAGTAAGTGTCAGCTCTCTTGGCCAAGGGAGTCCTAGAGTGGGTGCTGGCATCAGAAGTAGTTTGTGGTGCTATTCCTGCTACTTTCTGGTGCCAAAGGACGACAGAGGCCTCTGTGTACCAGCCCCTTCTCAATCTCTTCCTCAAGGAGGAGAAAAAATTAAAATGTTCATGCTCATTCAAGTTCTGTCTGTCCTGGACACAGGAGACTGGATAGTAACGTTGGAGTTGCAGGATGCATATTTCCACATCCATGTCCTGCCTGCCCACAGACGTTACCTGCAGTTCACTGTGGGCCAAGAACACTTTCAGTTTGCCATGCTCCCCTTTGTCCTTACAGCACCCCTCTGGTGTTCACCATGGTGATGGCAGTGGTTGCAGCACACCTGCGGTGATCCGGAGAGCCAGTCTTATCTCGATGATTGGCTGTTGATGGCGAGCTCACCCCAGACAGTAGTCTTCCACCACCAGACTACGATGGACCGCCAGCACTTCCTGGGGTTCAATATCAATGTGACAAAATCAAGCCTGACTCCTTTTCAGATGCTTCCCTTCATCTGAGCAGTTCTGGATAAACTGCAATTTTGGGCCTATCATCCTGAGCGGAAAGTCAAGGATATTCAGGCTATGATACCAAAGTTTCAGCCTTTGCCCTGAATTTCAATGAGACTGACTGTGGGGCTGCTGGGCCTTTTGGCATCCTGCTTGTTACGGTTGCCTGTTGACATATGCAGACTCATCAGAGGGACCTGAATTTCCAGTGGGCACAGCATTTGGGGCATGTTTCCAACATGGTCCAGATTTTGGTGGGAACTGCGAAAGACCTTCAGTGGCTGCTAACGAACAGTGATTGGGTCAGGACAGACCCCTTTCCCTTCCCCAAACAAGGCTGCCTCTAGTGACATATAAGTCACTCCTGGGATGAGGCCGCCATCTGGGAGAGGTGGAGATCAGACGACTCTGGTCTGCAGCAGTATCTGGGTTCCACATCAATCGGTTGGAGCTTCAGGTGATCTTTTTGACATGAAAACCTTTCTTCCTTCAGTCAGGGGAAGGCTGGTACAGGTGTTCACGGACAAGCCCACTGCCATTGTGCAACAATCCGGATGGATGGGGTCCTGGACCCAATGTGTAGAGGCATTTCGCCTCTTAACGTGGCTGGAACACCAGGGCATATCACTAGTGGTTCAACACTTGAGTGCCAGAGCGGAAAAATTCCGCCACCAATGTATTACGGTTAACGAATGGCATCTCAATTTGATTTTGCCACAAGGACTCTTTCAAGAGTGGGGAGAGCCTTGATAATATTAGATCGCTACCCCTGAGAATGCGCAATGTCAGAAGTTTTGAGCACGGGACCTTTCAAGGCAGCTCTGGCTCTGAAAAGCTTTTCGTCTGGGCCGGAGCTCTGGCCTCCAGTATGCCTTTCCGCCAATACCATGCCTGAGTTCTCAAAAAGATCAGGAACAATATGGCTCATGTAATTGTCGTGGCTCTGGATTGGGCACAGAGAGTCTGGTATTCAGAACTGTGGAGCATTGGACATGTGATCAGGCTGCCTATTCGGAAGGATCTTCTGCCCCAGCAACAGGGCAGTGTTCTGCAACCGAACCTGAACATACGTTACCTTCATGCATGGAGATGGAGTGGCAACAGTTCTCAGCTTACAGGCCAAAGTCTGCAATGTTAGTTTGGCAGCCAGGCATCCTTCCACCAGACGGTATACGCCTGCTGTTGAAGCAAGTCCATAGCATGGTGTACAGATAAACCTGTTGATCCTCAATCTGCTTCCCTTTCCCAGGTTCCTCTGTTTATTATTTCCTTTGCCTAACAGGGCTGTCATTTGAGCACATTAAAATGTTATCTTTCTGCCATTTCTGCAGTTGCTACACCAGCCATCCTTTTTCAAATCCCTTATTATAAATAGGTTCCTGAAACGTCTCAAGTAAATGTTCCCACCAGCACCTTTTATTATGCCCCAGTGGGACCTAAATCTGGTTCTTACATTCTTGGTGTGCGCTTCCTTTGAACTACTCCACAAATGCTCTCAGATTTCTCACCATCAAAACAGCCTTTCTAGTGGCAATAACATCTACCAGGAGGGTCAGTGAGTTGCAGCCACAGTCAGCAAATCCTCCATACCTTATGTTCTACCCAGGCAAGCTGGTCCTTAGGACTCGAGCATCCTTTTTACCAAAGGTGGTAACTCCTTTCCACGTAGGCCAGTCCATCGCTCTATGCACCTTTTATGCTCCACCTCATCCCTCTAAAGGAGAGACTCCACCTGCAGGACCCAAAAAAGAGTGTTATCATTCAACCTTGATTGTACTCGTGAAATCCAGGTGGAAGATCAACTCTTTGTGGGGTATGTCAGGCCAAGAAAGGGAAGGCAGTCAAGAAGCGGATAATCTTAAGATCATTAGAGCTCTGCATCAAAATCTGCTAAGCATGGGCCAAAAAGCAACCCTGAGGGCTTGTAGTCTCACACTACCAGAGCCAAACTTGTGACAGCTGTTAGCTCGTGGAGTTACTGTCTTGGATATCTGTCAGGCAACAACATGGGCTTTCTTGCACAAGTTTTCAAAACTTTACTTTTTCAACAGTCCGGTCGTGCATGACAGTCACTTTGCCTGTTGAGTACTGTAGGACTTTTTAAGCGAATCCATATTGTAGCCCCAACTCTGAAAAGGTATTACTTGGGGTACCTACTCTAAGGTAAAGAATCTGTGGCTAGAAGTCTCTATCCGATAAGCAAGTTACTTATCTTCGGTAACCCCTTGGGTATTAGAAACTCTATCAAGCCACAGATTCCGTACCGAACCTTCCATCCTCTCCACTCTGTGAACAGATAATAGTGTAAAGGGTTAACCCTTTTAAGGGTCCTAGCTTCCCACACCAGTGGGCAATGTTTCTTGTGTGACTGCGCTTCTAGCGAGGAAAGACGCAAAAAGAAACTGACGTCAGCACACTGGGCTGTGCCTATATAGGCACTGCACACATTACTTATAGATTGGACGACGCTGATGCGGAGCCAAATGATGCCACCTATCTGCGCACAGGAGTATTGCTCCTCAAAAGTTTCCAGATTCAGCCTGACTCCAGGAGGATATTCTAAGGCAAGGAATATAAGACCAGACAGAGTCTTTACTAGATAAGGCATTACTGAAGGTAAGTAACTTGTTCACCAAGACAGCTATAGTGAAAATTGAGCTTCCCGCTATAGGTCTTTTATTAAGATGAAGTCAAGGACTTGAGCTAATCCTGCTATTCAGAGTCTACCAAGATGGCTCAAAGGCTAAAGCTTGCTCTCAATTACATCTTCAGAATTTCACAACAATCCTGCAATTGGTTCAGCACTGCCATAGCTCCCCAGACCTTCATTGAGCCCACAGCAAATAGTGTCTTTAAAGAGGCCATGTTGCAGGTTTTTTATGTGATTCTAGCTCTCTGGCGTGCATTTCAGCTCCACAGAACCGCTGAGATCTCCAGTTACACTTCAGTGGCCCCTACCGTGACATCATCTGCCTCCTCAAGCCAGCGGTGAAATGTATTTGCTCTGGTACTTACTTATGTCATTTTAATCTATACTGTTTCCTGCTGGGCAGACAACAATTCTTCCAGTGTTGAGCGATGAGCCGATCCAGGCATTGATCTCCATCACAAACTGATATTGTCTATTATATGCCTATGTTTCGCTATGAAATCACGAAAGTCCAGTAAGTAGTAATACAACTGTATTCCAGTCCAAGACCTCTGTCCTGATGCTATTCCCAGCAGAGGATTTCTCTTTTTGGTCGAATTCAGATGCCGTTCAGGAGGCACCCACTGTCCCCCAAGACACACATGATGACGAAGGGAACGTGTTTTTGACTCGTTATACAAATGATGCATTGCATTTAAACCTATAAACTGCCAGTGGGATAGTCTACTCTGAAGCCATGAACAGAGGAAAGTGCTCTGTTTGCAGTGTGTTTTGAATCGCAAACGAGATGTATTAAAAAATTTGCAAATAGTTAGCGATTTCTTGCCATTCCTTAATTGCGATTTGCAAATTGCGAATCGCAATTAAGGAATACCTTCCCATTCATTCCTATGGGCCAGGGGGCCCAGAGAAATGCATGGGAAGACATTCTCAATTTGCGATTCGCAATTTGAGAATCACAAATTGAGGATGCAATTTCAAGGGTGCCAGGGTGTCCAAAAGACACCCTGATGCACCCCTAAAATGAGCATTTGTGCGCATGTGGTGCACATACATGCCCTAAGGGCATGTATGTGCACCACATGGCACTTTCAAACGCTCCGTCTATCATCCCCTTTTGTATCGCTTTGTTCGCCCTAAGTGTGGCAGGGTATGCTCAGACGTGAGTCCCTTGTTCACTTGGCCACTGGATTCAAGATAGCCTGGCTGATGAGGATTATGAATCCGAAACCGGTCCCAGGATGCTTGTTTCTGGTCCAGGTAAGACATGGCTTGGCAGTTCGGGCTGGACTGTTCCCATGAGGCACAGGGTCAGACTGATTTGCATATAGCCATGTCTGAACTGGGGTGGCTGAATGAACTAAAGAATGGTGATGGATTAAACCCAGATCAGTTGACTGGGGGTGAGTGTTTGATTTGTTCAAACGCTCCGTCTATCATCCCCTTTTGTATAGTGTACTCTGAAGCCATGAACAGAGGAAAGTGCTCTGTTTGCAGTGTGTTTTGGAGAGACGCTGAAACACTAGTATTGCAGTTGCTTACTATCAAAACAAAAACAAATGTATTTCGGCCAGGGCCAGCTTCATCTTTGCCACTATTGTCATTTAATGAGGCCCTTCTGGCTATGGGGCATATGTATCAAATACTCTATTTGCGAGTCTCAAATAGCGATTTTTTTGAGAATCGCTATTTGAGAATCACAAATTGAGGATGCAATTTCAAGGGTGCCAGGGTGTCCAAAAGACACCCTGATGCACCCCTGAAATGAGCATTTGTGCGCATGTGGTGCACATACATGCCCTAAGGGCATGTATGTGCACCACATGGCACTTTCAAACGCTCCGTCTATCATCCCCTTTTGTATCGCTTTGTTCGCCCTAAGTGTGGCAGGGTATGCTCAGACGCGAGTCCCTTGTTCACTTGGCCACTGGATTCAAGATAGCCTGGCTGATGAGGATTATGAATCCGAAACCGGTCCCAGGATGCTTGTTTCCGGTCCAGGGAAGACATGGCTTGGCAGTTCGGGCTGGACTGTTTCCATGAGGCACAGGGTCAGACTGATTTGCATATAGCCATGTCTGAACTGGGGTGGCTGAGTGAACTAAAGAATGGTGATGGATTAAACCCAGATCAGTTGACTGGGGGTGAGTGTTTGATTTGTTCAAACGCTCCGTCTATCATCCCCTTTTGTATCGCTTTGTTCGCCCTAAGTGTGGCAGGGTATGCTCAGACGTGAGTCCCTTGTTCACTTGGCCACTGGATTCAAGATAGCCTGGCTGATGAGGATTATGAATCCGAAACCGGTCCCAGGATGCTTGTTTCCAGTCCAGGGAAGACATGGCTTGGCAGTTCGGGCTGGACTGTTCCCATGAGGCACAGGGTCAGACTGATTTGCATATAGCCATGTCTGAACTGGGGTGGCTGAGTGAACTAAAGAATGGTGATGGATTAAACCCAGATCAGTTGACTGGGGGTGAGTGTTTGATTTGTTCAAACGCTCCGTCTATCATCCCCTTTTGTATCGCTTTGTTCGCCCTAAGTGTGGCAGGGTATGCTCAGACGTGAGTCCCTTGTTCACTTGGCCACTGGATTCAAGATAGCCTGGCTGATGAGGATTATGAATCCGAAACCGGTTCCAGGATGCTTGTTTCCGGTCCAGGGAAGACATGACTTGGCAGTTCGGGCTGGACTGTTCCCATGAGGCACCGGGTCAGACTGATTTGCATATAGCCATGTCTGAACTGGGGGTGGCTGAGTGAACTAAAGAATGGTGATGGATTAAACCCAGATCAGTTGACTGGGGGTGAGTGTTTGATTTGTTCAAACGCTCCGTCTATAATCCCCTTTTGTATCGCTTTGTTCGCCCTAAGTGTGGCAGGGTATGCTCAGACGTGAGTCCCTTGTTCACTTGGCCACTGGATTCAAGATAGCCTGGCTGATGAGGATTATGAATCCGAAACCGGTCCCAGGATGCTTGTTTCTGGTCCAGGTAAGACATGGCTTGGCAGTTCGGGCTGGACTGTTCCAATGAGGCACAGGGTCAGACTGATTTGCATATAGCCATGTCTGAACTGGGGTGGCTGAATGAACTAAAGAATGGTGATGGATTAAACCCAGATCAGTTGACTGGGGGTGAGTGGTTGATTTGTTCAAACGCTCAGTCTATCATCCCCTTTTGTATAGTGTACTCTGAAGCCATGAACAGAGTGCTCTGTTTGCAGTGTGTTTTGGAGAGACGCTGAAACACTAGTATTGCAGTTGCTTACTATCAAAACAAAAACAAATGTATTTCGGCCAGGGCCAGCTTCATCTTTGCCACTATTGTCATTTAATGAGGCCCTTCTGGCTATGGGGCATATGTATCAAATACTCTATTTGCGAGTCTCAAATAGCGATTTTTTTGAGAATCGCTATTTGAGAATCGCAAACGAGATGTATTAAAAAATTTGCAAATAGTTAGCGATTTCTTGCCATTCCTTAATTGCGAATTGCAAATTGCGAATCGCAATTAAGGAATACCTTCCCATTCATTCCTATGGGCCAGGAGGCCCATAGGAATGCATGGGAAGACATTCTCAATTTGCGATTAGCAATTTGAGAATCACAAATTGAGGATGCAATTTCAAGGGTGCCAGGGTGTCCAAAAGACACCCTGATGCACCCCTGAAATGAGCATTTGTGCTCATGTGGCGCACATACATGCCCTAAGGGCATGTATGTGCACCACATGGCACTTTGAATAATGCCAAAAAGTGCATTTTTCAAAGAAATCGCTAGTTACCACCAACTTGAAGTTGGTGGTAATTTGCGATATCTTAAGGAGAAATCGCACAACGTAGGTGCTT
This sequence comes from Lissotriton helveticus, assembly GCF_964261635.1. Classification (NCBI taxonomy): domain Eukaryota; kingdom Metazoa; phylum Chordata; class Amphibia; order Caudata; family Salamandridae; genus Lissotriton; species Lissotriton helveticus. Next base: position 332,278,730 of record NC_136072.1, on the reverse strand, counting down.
CATACGTTTCATTTAAGGAATCGCAATCTTAAATGTAATCGCAAAATAGCGAATCGTAAATTTTGTGATTCTCTAATTTACAATACACTTTTGGGATGATACATTTCTAAAGGCCTTTTCCCGTTCGCAAACGGGCCGTTTCTGAGAATCGGCCCGTTTGTGAACGGGACAAGGGCTTGATACATATGGCACTAAATTGTCAAACTATGCGTAGTCCTGTCAGTTAATAGACCTGTGACTAGCTGAATAGACTTCCTGACAAATAGACCTACACTGGAGAACCGGATGGTTAAAGCTTCAACTGACCTACCTAGACAGACTTAACCTACCTAAGATAACAAAAGAGGAAGCAAGGGCACTAGGCCAAGACATAAAAACCAATGAGATTACTATAGCTATTACGTCCATGAAGGACAACAAAGCCCCAGGGCCAGATGGATACACAGCCCCTTCTATAAAACCTTCCAGGACCAGCTACTTCCGGTCATGAAAAGTCTTCAACCACTGCGAAAGGGAGGGGGAGTTAACAGAATCTATGTCACAAGCCAACATAATTGTCATACCCAAGGAAGGCAAAGACACACAGTGGCCAAAAACTACCGCCCCACTTCACTAATCAACATAGACTGCAAGATATATGCCAAAATCCTAGCCACTAGATTAAACAAAGTGCTCCCACATCTGATTGGAAACACACAGGTAGGCTATCTGAAAACACGCATGTCTCATGACAACACAAGACTCCTGTGCCAGGTCATAGAGCACTCCTCCAAATCCGACAACTCTGCGGTAGCAATTACGCTAGATGCAGAAAAGGCCTTTGACAGAGTGTCCTGGCAATTCCTAGAAAAGAGCATGCAAGCGTACAACCTGGGAGAAAGCTTTATGAGGAAAGTTATGGCACTTTATAAAAGCCCTAAGGCACAGATACCAATTAACGGATCAACGTCAAACCAATTCAGCCTCCAGCAGGGTACAAGACAAGGCTGCCCCCCTATCCCCGGTTTGGCCTACTAGCACTCAGACCCCTGATTAAGGACATCCAAGCAAACAGAAATATAGCAGGAGCAACCATCAACAAGACCACAGCCAAACTTGCAGCCTATGCGGACGACATACCCATAATAACAGAGGACCCAGATCACTCCATACAAGCACTCATGGACACCATAGAGACGTACTCTAGCCACTCTGGATACAAACTTAACGGAGATAAATCGGAATGCATGCCACTCAACATACACAGAACCAGAGAGGTAATAGGAGACTATAGGCTAGCCTGGCATCCAGGTTTTGTCAAATTCCATGGGGTACAATTTGGGAAAAATCTGAGAATCACTCTAAGCAGAATGAGAAAATAACCCTAGAAAAGATCAAAGCGCTCCTGGAAACCTGGTCGCATAAGTTCATCACATGGTGGGGGAGAATAGACACCTTTAAGATGATGATCACTCCGATAGTAAACTACCTAGCAGGAATGCTGCTCCTCACACTCTCAGACTAATTCCACAGAAAAACAGACAAAAATGATGAACAAATTCATATGGCGAGACAAAAAAACCTAGAATAAGCCTCCCAAAATTAAGACTAGAGAAGAAGCTAGGAGGACTAAACGTGGCGGACCTCAGGACATTCCAGACTGCCTTCATAGCCAGACAAGGAATGTACTGGATACTACCGAACCAGAAATACACCCCAACCTGGCTCTCTGTAGAGAAGGCCATCTTAAACAACATCGACCCTTTGACTCTCCTCACCGCCAACAAGCAGGCACAAAAGAATAACCCGATATTTAAAACCACTAGGCACGCACTTCTCAAGGTAGACCAGAAGCTCGAACACGGCATCAAAAATTCGCACTGGGAAACACTCTGGGCAAACCCCAAGATTAAATACAGAGGGAAACCCCTGGACATAGTCATGGAAAAGGCTAGGACTCTCGTATCAAGCACAGTTGGAGGAAGAGGGGCAGCCTCACACCTTCAACAGCCTGAAAACTCGACATAACCTCCCAGACATAGAACTATACAACTTCCTAGCAATTAAAACAGCCTTAACAAAATCAAAAATAACCAAGCATAAACCCTCAATCTTTCAATATATGGAGAACTTAAACTAGGCAGGACACCAGGTGTCTCACTTATACAAGCTGCTCCGCCCTGTCTCCTCCAAATTTAATGCCAAGAACACCAGTTATTGGGAAATGCAGCTAGGTTCCATACTCACCGAACAAGAGCTACACACCCTTTGGGCGGCCCCATCACAAAATATGATATCCCCAGTGCTAGCACAGACGAAATTCTGGTTACTACACCAAGCATACTGGACACCAGCGCGCTTAGCATCGATAGGACTGAGAGATAGCGACCTCTTGCTGGAACTGCGGCACAGAAAATAGGGATCTAGCACACCTCATCATCCAATGTAATAAGGTTAGAAATTTCTGGGAGAAGGTGTTCAATTTCGTTAACAAGGCCCTAGGCTGTACTCTAAAAGAAGAATTTGTCACAATCTCCACAGCACACATCACAGCGGACATAGCCACACAACAAGGCAGAAACCTCCTGGACTTCCTCCTGACGACAGCAGTCAAAACAGTGCTAGCCAAATTGAAGGACACCACCAAAGCCACATTAATGGGGTGGCTGAACTGGGTGACATATCTTAGGGGGGGCGGACAATACTGCACTAAGAAACACACCATGGAAAAATCCCAACAGAGGGATGTGGTCAACACTAGACAAATTCCTAAACACATACGAACCCCTATAAACAACGTAAAATACGATACAACTAGGGACCGGCCAAACAGAAGTGTGTGGGGGCAGAAAGGGGTGGAGAAGTTGCGAAGGTCTCAAACTCCCTAGCGACACCGACGGTCAACCACTAAATAACCGCCAAATACATATATGTTTTGTGTTATATGTAACGGCTAGATACGCGACCAATCGCAATTACCTAAATGTTCAATGTTATATGTGTGCAAGTCAGACGGGCAGATAAGTGGGGACTGAAAGACCAATCGCTCACCCACAAATACAAGAAGCCAATATCGTAAGCCGTATGCCCCAATGTGACCTACCGCGAAATGTGCTATTTGTTATATGTATGTCTCATACTGTATTGTATAAATACCAATAAAAATATCTAAAAAATAAAATAAAGCTTCAACTGACAACATGAGTCCCATCTCGGAGTAAAAAAAATGTAATGTTGGGGGGCGTGGCCTAGCGAGCCATCATGGCGGACGTGTGCTAGGAGAGCTCCGTCCAGCCCGCTGCAAAATCCTTCATTATCCTGCTCCCCCGGTCCATCTCTATGCCCAACCTGTGTCCTGTGGGCGCTGTGAGCTGCGGAGCTCCTTCCTGCCGAGTTGTGGGTTGCTCCGAGGCTCGGAGCAGGTGCCATTGACCGTGGCCCTGGATCGGGCCCATCTGTGCTGAGATTGGGCAGCCTGGGGTGGACGTTGGAGCACCGGACTGCGCTGGGCCTTGCTGGAGCTGGAACTTGGTGAGCTGCCTCGGTAGAGCGGGCTGCCCCGGAGCTGACGGTGTGTGGTGGGCGCTCCCGGACCTATCGAGCACTCGCCGGGGACGGTTTGCGCCCCCCCGTGCCCACTGAAGTGTGGTGAGTGCAGCTGGTCGGTGGCCGTATCGGGGACGAGATGCCGGGGGTGTGCACAGCTGGACTGAGGGCTGAATATCACCGCTGTGGGACTGCTCCGGGCTGGTGATTGCGGCTCCCTAGGGCCTGGGGTTATGCTGTGCCCTCCTCCCCCTGTGAAGCGAGTGGGGCTCGCACCTGCGGTCTATCTGGCCGCGTGGGCCCCAGTGGAGGACTGTGGGAGTGGTGGCCCCCATTGACTGTGTTTCCTGGGGACCGGAGTGCATCCTTTTGCCGTCCCCCTCCTCTCCTTTGGAACTGGGAACCTGCGATCGGCGGCACAGTCGAGCCGTGCGAGGGGTGGTGCAATCTGCCTCAGGGAGCGGTGGCCATTGCACAGGCGAGAGTCTGGGATCCTGCAGGTGCCTGGTGTGAGGCTTCCGGGCCGGTGCTGACGGCTCCCTCGGGTCGAGGGCTCGACTGTGTGTGCTCTTTGCCCCCGTGGTGGGCAGGGCCCATATTGGTGGCTTATCGGGTCGAGAACCTTATGCCATCAATCAGCGGCTGATCCCTGACGGGGGACAGAACACGCGTATACTTCCCTCTCCCTGCTGCGCGCGGCATCGCCTTGGCAGTCGGTCGGGCTGTGGAAGCCAGTCACACATCTCTTGCTGAGGCTGCAGTGGCGCCGGCCCTACATAGTGGGAGAGATCCTGAAGGGCTGTAGCAGGGCTGGCTTGGGGCCTCCCGTGCCTCGGCTGGGAGCAGTGCACAGAGTGGATTGCATGGCTACGGGCGGGACCAGTGGGAGGGGTGTTGCCCATATGTGTCTCCTGGCTGTGGGGAGTTCCCCTCCGCCTTGCCCTTGCGCCCGTCCCGTGATCAGTGACCTGGTCGCACCAACTGGGGAGGACCCCCTGTGGGGTATGGGGATTGCGAGCTGGGTTACTGGACATACCAATAGAACACTTCTTCCCCCAGTGGCATCCGGTGGTCCTCTAATAGCGGGGCTATACTATACCAGGGGTGGACACGATACCCTCTAACACACACAGACGCCTGGGGTCTGCCATGACGAGGGACCGGCACAGAGGGGGGGTCGTTCAAGCAAAGTACCATGGACAAATTCACGGGCCCTGGGGCCTCAGCAGTGGCAACGGGGGGGACGCCGGGGGATATGCCTGACAATGCTGCCCTCCTGGGCGCCATCACCCAGTCGAGAGATGCCCTGGATGCCAAAATTGGAGCGGTTGGATCCGACGTTATGTTACTGCGTCAAGATCAACGTAACGCGGTGGCACGGATCACGGAGACCGAGACAAGGGTCTCTGGCGTGGAAAATGTGGTGAATACCCTACAGAAGCGAGTGACCTCGGTTAAGACGGTCCAACGTGGACTGGCATCCAGGGTGGAGCACGCTGAGGGGAGAACACGCCGTAACAATCTTTGCTTCGTAGGATTTCCAGAGGGGTGCGAGGCGGGCGGCATGGAGCGGTTCCTCACCCAGTGGCTCGAGAGTTGGCTCCTTCCAAAGTCGCTGTCTAAGTGCTTTGTGGTGGAGCGTACCCACAGAGCATTGATTCGGAAGCCTCCCCCTGGTTCCCGCCCGAGACCGGTCATTGCAAAAATTCTCAACTATCTCGACTGTGACTCTATCCTGAACCATGCGAGGGCCAAAGAGCCACTGCTGTTTGACAATGCCTGTATCCTAATATTCCCCGACTACACTAAGTTGGTTTAGCAACAACGGCAGTCTTTTATGGCGGCGAAGGCCCGGCTCCGGGAGCTCAAACTCTCGTATGCTCTCCTCTATCCAGCCAGGCTGCGGGTGGTTTATCATTCCCACACTTACTTTTTCGATTTGCCGGAGGAGGACTTTCAATGGACAGATGAAACAGTGCGTCTTCGTCCGCACACTCCGCCTCGGAGAGACTCCTCGTCCAGTGAGATGGTGCGAAAACAATCTATGCAGCAGGGGGAGGAAAGAACAGACGCGCTAGGTCTAGACGCAGGTCTCAGTCGTGTAGCGCCCCATCCTGAGCTGCATCGGCCCAACTACTACCTGCTACATCGGACTACCTTGTGGGGGAGTGTAACTGTTTCAAGGATTCTGCGATATGTCTGCCTTGACCAGGGAAGCACAATTTAGGGCCGATACCCCTGCAACACACCGTTGACAGGGAAAGTGCCAACTGACAATGGGCTGTAGGTTGGGGATCCATTGGCGGGCGGGGTTGGGCCCCTGTTGGGGTCTACTACTTATGCTCACCGTGACAGATACTTAATCGTTTTTGAGGTATAGGGTGGAGGGGTATGTTGTTGGGATGTTTAGATGGAGGGGGGTTATATTGTTCTATCGCACTGGCCTACATTGCTTCAGAGTCACCTTATCCAGACCATATTTTTTGTTGTGCACACATCCATGCCTCAAACCTTCTCATGGCTGGGTCTCCTAGTGACGGGCGGGTTCTCTCTGGGACCCTTCAAATAATGAGTTGGAATGTCAGGGGGGCGCTGGACAAAATCAAGCGGGCGCAATACTCAAGCAGGCGAAGCGAGCACATGCATACGTCCTCATGCTGCAGGAAACGCATCTTATGGGGACGAAGGCGCTATGCTTTTAACGTTTTGGGTATATGCATGTCTTTCACTCCGGATTTGTGAGGGGATCCCGGAGGGTTGCGATCCTAATACATAGACGTGTTCCATATACGCACATGAAGGTATGGAGTGATACACAGGGTAGATATTTATTTCTCCAGGGAATGATAGGGCAGAATCTATAGTGTTGGGCTGTGTATATGGCCCCCTGCCCCTCTCCGGGGGCATGGTGGTAAAGCTCATGACTTTGTTGGCGGACATGCCCGACGGGTTAGCATCTGGGTGGAGGGTGCGCGGGTTATTGGAACGATGTGTTGGACATGGTAAGGTATCGTTGGTGGCCTGGGGGCCCATTGGCTGCCGGCGGGTCTACTAGACTATATTCCTTGGCGACGGGTCCGGATTGGGTGGATCCCTGGCGACGCCTACAGGGGACGGCGCAAGGTTATACATACTTGTCAGCCGTCCACGGTTCCTTCTCCTGCCTTGATTACAACGTTGTTCCTGAACCGTGGACCATAGGGTGGTGGCCTCCGATATTCTTCCACGTGGACTATCGGACCACTCTCCGATCACTCTTACGATCCGGGTGGGCCGCTTCCAGCAGCCTTTCCAGTGGCGTCTTTCGGCATGGAACCTCCAGAGGGAAGATTATAGAGAGCATTTGGAAAGTGCAATTGACCAATTTTTGTCACTTAATGTAGGGACCTTGGAGGGGGCTAACTGTCTTTGGGAGGCGATGAAGCTCACGCTTCGGGCGTGGATATTTTATTTTGCGTGGCGGCCCGCCGATCGCGTAGGGAATCCCTCGTCCAGGCAGAGGTGAAGCTATTTGAGTTAGAATCTTGCAGTAGAGATCATACGAGCACCGGGTGCGCCGCCAACTTCTTTTGACGCAGCAGGAATATGCTCATATTCTACTGGACGAGGCGTGGCTGGCGACCCGCAGTAGAATCTACCAGTGGGGAGATAAATCCAGCAAATTACTGCAGATGCTGTGTTCGAGGGCGCTCTGTTCCCAGGCCCGAACAGGCATTTTGGGTCCCGACAGGTCCGCTCTCGCGGATCCCTTCACGATTGCTGAAAGCTTTGCTGTGTATTATGCAGACCTTTATGCCCCTAGGGAATGCCTTCCCACAGATGTGGTTGGTCGCTTTCTTTATGATTTGCCGCTTAAGGATGCAGTGCGCGAGGATCTAGATCTCCCGCTCACTGAAGAGGAGCTAGGTGCGACGGCGCTGGGCGAGATGCAGCCTGGAAAGGCCCCAAGAAGAATGGCTTCCCCTGTGAATTTTTTTAACGTTACTATCGGCAGTTGGGACCCCATTTTTGTGGAGTGGTCGAGGAGGCCAGAGAGGGGGGTTTGATTGCCTAGGGATTGGAGACACGCAGAGATTGTGGTATTCAACAAGCCCGGAAGGCCCCCAGATCAACATGTGTCGTATCGCCCGATATTCCTCCTTAATGTAGAGGCCAAGGTATTAGCTAAGGCATTGGCCAACCGCCTCCGTGTCCATATTACATCTCTGGTTCATCCCGACCAGGCCAGGTTTATGCCCCAGCGGGCGACCCGCCACAATATTCGGCGTGCACATGTTACAGTAGCGACAGTCCAGGGGCTGGGGAAGTGGGCCGCGCTGTTGTTAGCGGACATGAACAGGGCTTTTGATTCCCTTAGCTGGGTATACCTATTCGCACTTCTCCGTCGATTAAATCTTGGTCCCGCTTCCTGTCCTATTTGACCCTCCTCTATACGGACCTGACTGCATCCATACGGGTGGCGGGATATGTTTCCTCCACGTTCGTTATTGGGCGGGCCACAAGGCAGGGGTGTCCGCTGTCCTATTTATTTGCACTAGCAATGGAACCCTTTTTTCTATCAACACTTATCAATGTGTTTGAAATGTATCATAACCTTGTGTTTTCTGTATATATTGCCTTGGACAAAAGGGATAAAACATTTTTTTTTTTTTTTTTAAAGCAATGAAACCCTTAGCGTCCTGGGTTCGGATTGATGCCCAAGTGACTGGTCTGGAGTGTGCGACAGTTCTGTCGAACCGTATTGCCTTGTATGCTGACGTCCTTTTTTTTCTTACAAACATACATAGGACGGGACCACGCCTACTATATATTATGCAGATCTTCGGGGAGACCTCAGGCCTACACATGAACCCTCGTAAATCTACGCTGTGGGTCCTTGGGGGAGGGGCGGGCCCCGGCTCCTGGGCCTCCTCCCTGCAGGTGGCCTCTGGGGGATTTAAGTATCTGGGTGTATTCTTGTTGGATTCACCGATCACCTCTTTGGAACGGAATCTAGTCCCTGTATGGGATCGCTTGCGGGAGGATCTTAAAACCTGGTCCCATATGTCCCTCTCAATATACGGCCGATCGGCCATCTTTAAAATGGTGTTGCTTCTCGCCTCCTTTATCAACTACAAAACCATCCCTACCCGATTTTTCCCGGCTGGTTCCGACGGGTCAATACAGCTTTGGGTCCGTTTCTATGGGCTGGCGGAATGGCGAGAGTGTCCCTGCGGACTTGCTTCCAGTCCTCGTACTGTGGGGGATTGGCAACTTCCGACATCCTGTCTTACTATATGGCCTCCCATCTACTAGTCTTCAATGAATGGTGGTATGGAGATAGGGCTGACCCAGCATACGCGGTCGAGAGGCGATACATGGGAGATCATACCCGCCACACTATACTCTACTTCACGCCGCTGCGTAGATCCTTGCCACCCTCCACAAAACATATTTTTCAGATATGGAGACGGGCGTTGCGGAGGACCGGATGGTGGCATAAGTTGACTTGGGAGACTCACCTTTGGTATAATGGGCGACTGCCACAACTGGCTACACTGCCCGGCTTTCGAGGCTGGGACAATATTGGCATCTCTACTCTTGGAGATGTCATGCGGGGATCGACTCTGAGGTCCTTTCAGGAGTAACAAAAGGACTTCCAAATGCCTAAAACCCAATTTTTCCGCTTTTTACAGCACCGACATGCCATTACTCCATATGTTGAGGGGTTGGGGTCCCTGCCCGAGTTTAGTCCCATAGAGGCCAAGATATTTATGGGGTATCTTCATGACCACAAGATCGCAAGATTTACCAGTCCCTGGTCACACATAGTTTCCCCACATTACAGCATCTTAAGGAGACCTGGGAAGGAGACATGGGCCTGCTGGAGGATGAGGACTTGGTGTGGGCCCTGGCCTCCCCGCGGGGGTCTTCCATAGCCGTAAGTCTTCACCTTATCCAGTTCAAATATCTCCATCAGGTCTATTTCACTAGGGTCAGGCTCTGGAGGGCGGGATTGGTGGCCTTACCTGTGTGTCTTCGATGCTAACATGAGGAAGGTACCTTGATCCATACTATTTAGCTCTCCAAGGCTGGTCCTGCTACATGTTATGGATAATATATGAGGTATCATATACAAGCGCAACCTTATGCTATTGGGGTTCACCTTGGCCAAGAGGGATATTGCCAAAGCCTGGAATGCTCCGAAGGCGCCCTCGATCTCTGCATGGAAAAATGGCATGGACTTCTGTATGGGGCTGGAAGTCCCTATTTTTGTGGCAGGGGGGGCCTGCTTAAGCATTATAAAATTTATAAGAGTATCGGGCCTGGAGCTAGGGCCGGTTTCAGTAGCTAGGTCTGCTGCTGTGGCGTCCCTCCCACTATAATTGACATATTATATCGCCTCCTGGAAACGGGGGTATTAGGTCTTGATGGTTGAGACTTCTCTTTTATGGTATGCTGGGATAGGCATGAGTGCGATAGGGGGTGGGGTTGGTGGGTTGTTTCTTTTTGTTCTTTATTTTGCTTTTGCTAATATTTCAAATGTATTGCTCTTCAAATCTGTTCTTAAAAAATAATAAAAAATAAAATGTAATATTTTTCCAAAGAGGATGTTTTCTTTGCCTAGTCTATCCCATTAGATCTACCATAGCAGTTTGGCTTTTGAGTTGGTATACCCACGAAAAATGAGGTATGAAATACGACTTTCTGCAGGCTGCCCCAGACTACTTCAGTGTTTCCTTTGCCCAAACTATAAATCGTGGTCAGGATGCAGCAGAGTATGTGCTCAGATCGGACAGACATTACTGATTGCATAGGCAGAGCTATTTGTCACAAGTGTCATGCCAAATAGACATGCATGGGATGAGATCAATCAGGTCTTCTGGAAATGTATGCTGGCGTCCCTAATAGACATGCTCTCAATGCCTGTTCGTTCTGCAAAAAAATAAATGCTGGCGACTTGGCTTTGGAAAGTGCCACTGATCTTTTAAGCTGTTGACAGCAGCTAAGCAATTTCCCCACCATTAGGGAAAGTTCAGACACTATTCCATGGTGTTATCTTAAAGACAATGCCAACACTCACTCTGTACTCTAGTCAGTGACACAGTCCTTTCTAGACTGTGGCACCAGTGGAAATATTTATTCATTACTCCCCGGTAGAAAGCAGAATGTGGTATTTCTTCCCTGGCTAGAGAGCCATTACCTCTGATAGGTGGGTCATGAGTATTTAAAGATCTATGACCTGCCCTTCAGCTATGTCCCACCCCACATTTCCTCCTACATCTGCAGTGACTTTCAGCGGAGCACTTTGGATTCCTGATGCTGGTGGCCAAGCTTCTATTGTCCAGGGGTATCTTAAAAAAAAGTTACCAGATTTGGAGAAGGAGGGAAAGCTGATACTCTTCTTACTTCTTCGTTCTGAAAGACCGAGGCCTCAGGCCTATTTTGGACCTCTGCTTGCTGAATGCCTTTTTGAGGAAAGACAGGTTAGAAATAATTACTCTGGTTCAGATCCAACCAGCTATTGATACAGGAGAGTAGATGGCATTTTTTTTTTAAATATCTTTTTATTAAATCATAAAACACACATACAAAAGAAAAATAATTAAAATCTCAGGGAAGCCAAAACAGTACATTACATTGGTGTGTTAAGGAAGGATTATGGTATTTCAATAAAGTCTTACGGGTCAGTGGTGTCGGGCACATCTAAAGCAAGATTAGGCTCAGGGGGGGGGCACAGATATCACCCCTGTAACTATTCCAAGGTCCCCAAATCTTCCCCCATTTACGAGGGCACCCTCAGGCCATGTATACCGATTTTTCACGCACCATACACCAGTCTAGGTCCTCCGCTCACTTGGTGACCCCCGGCATCTGACTGGCGACCCAGAGCTGAGCAATGTTGCGCTTGGCTACCATGTTCGCCAGTGTTACCCACTGTTTCTGGTACTCATTCAAATCAGACGGCTCCCAAACATTCAGCAAACAACGCCTAGCCTCAGGTTTTATCTCTGTGCCCAGCACCTGGCTCAACTCTACATGTATGGTCGACCAGAAGTCCTGCACAATGCCACAGTGTATGCATTAGGGTACCATCCTCCGCACATCCCCTCCGGCACGCTCCACTATCAGAACGTCCCATACGAACCAGATGCGGCCCCGTAATGTACGCTCTATGCATGATTTTCAGCTGAACCAATCTCAGCCGCATCTGAATCGCCACCTCCCTTGGAGAGGCTACCGCTATAGTCCAGTCCTCATCGTCCAGCTCCAATCCATCCTCACACCACTGGACCCTGATCTTCCGCAGTGGATCCTCAGAATGATTCACCAGCTTACTGTATATCAGGGAGATCGTCTTTTCAGGGATATGTCCATCCAACACTCTGTCCTCCAGAGGCGATGCCTCCGGAAGAGCCACACCCTTAGGAATATGTGTAACTAGTGAGTGTCGCACCTGTAGGTATCGGAAGTACTCGTTTTGGTGTAATTGGTACTGGGCCACCAGGGACTCGAACGTGTGTACTGCGCCCTTCTTCCAGACATCCCCAATCTTCACTATGCCAATCAGGTCCCACTTATCAAAGCCCTTCGACTTCCACATACTGCCCAACTTCTCTGAGTTCAATAAAGGGGTGGCGAGTTTAAGTCTACCCTCCCACCCTAAGCATTTATTGGCAATATGCCAAACACGGACTTGGTGGTCAGTGGGGCCCGTCAACGGGAATCTACTCGGCCTAGAATAAAGAGCCCTCTCCAGCGAAACACCCGGCGCCTGACCTCGATCCATTGCATAACCAGGGTCACCAGGGATACCGTACATTATATTGTTCACTGCGGCTAGTTGGGAAGACCAGTAGTACTTGCGAATGTCCAGTAGCTCAATTCCCCCATCGTACCAAGGAAGGGTCAGCTTGTTATAAGCAATTCGGGCACAACCACCCCCAGAGAAGCCGTCTCTGAAGGGATTCTATCTCTCTAAAATAGGTCGCCGGAACCAGGTCCATCGAATTCTGCAACGCATACAAAAACCGAGGAAGCGCCATCATCTTAAACAAAGTCGATCTCCCTAACAGAGAGAGCGGAAGGGACCTTCAACGCTTCACGTCCGCCCTGCATCTAGTCAGTGGAGCGACCAAGTTCCTTTCATACCGTAGATGTGGGTCGAGCGTTACGTAAATGCCTAGGTATCGAAATCCCACTTTTTCTAACCGCACCGGACAAGACTGCGGAACCACAGGAGGGTCCCCTGCTACAACAAACATCACCGATTTATCCCAGTTGATGACTAGACCAGAATATCGACCGAAAATGGCTAAAACATCCAGGAAGACCCGGAACGACTCCCTAGGTCTAGTGAGGTACAGCAAAACATCATCTGCATAGAGCGAGATCTTATCTTCCCATTCCGACGTCCACTGCAAACCCCGAATCGACCTGTCCCAACGTACCCACGCAGCCAGTGGCTCCATCGTAAGCGCAAACAACAGGGGGGACAGTGGACATCCCTGTCGCGTCCCCCTCCCAAGCTGAAAATCGCGGGTCTTGCAATTGTTAACAATCATTCTAGCCAAGGGTTTGGAGTGCAGCAGGCGAACCCATCCAATGAATTCACTGCCGAACCCCATCTTCCCCAAGACCGCAAACAAATACTGCCATTCCACTCGGTCAAAGGCCATCGACGCATCCAAAGAGACCAGTACCATCTGTTCATGAATCTTCGAGGCACCTCCCAAGACTCCCTGCAGCCGCCGCAGATTTAACGCCGTGTTCCGATGTGGCATAAAGCCGGACTGATCCGGGTGAATCACAGTCGTGATCACCTTGACAAGTCTAGTCGCCAGGAGCTTTGCGAGGATTTTAGGTTCCGTGTTCAACAGCGATATAGGCCTGTACGAGAAACACTGCGTCTTGGGTTTGCCTTCCTTATATAATACCACCACATTGGCAATACGCTGATCCTACGGGAGCTTTCCCTCTTCCCTACTTTCCAAGAACATAGCGCGCACATGAGGGGCCAGCTTGTTAGCATTTAACTTGTACAATTCAATGGGGATTCCATTCGGACCTGTCGCCTTGCCCGATTTAACCTGTCTAATCGCTTGGGCCACCTCATCGTCCGTGAATGCGGAGTCAAGGTAGTCCCTATGTTCCTCCGACAGACAAGGCATGGGTATGTCCCTGATCATGTCGCCGTTCTGCGCCTCCGAGAAGGTACTCCCCGCCGTATGCACCGCCTGATAATAAACGGCGAACTCGTCCACTATCTCTTGAGGGTCCGTCAGCAAACGTGAAGACTTATCTTCCAACTCCGGCACCAACCTCGAGGTACGATCCCCCCTCTCAAGCCAGGCGATCAGTGTACCGGCCTTATCCCCGTGCTCATATATTCTGCTATGCACAGCCGCTTGTGCGGCCACTGCCTTATGGCGCACTAACACTCGGTTTTCCTCCTCACGGAGGCGTACACGGTGCAGGTCCTCCGGGGTCCTAGACTCATTAAATTTCTCTTCTAAGCTCAGAATTTCTGCCTCCAACCAGACCTCATCTGCCAATGCCCTCCTCTTCTTCCCGGCAACTAGGGACAGAACTTACCCTCTCGCTACTGTCTTGTATGCCTCCCACAGTGTCCGCGCCGACTCAACGGAGCCAGCCTTCTCTTGGAAATACCTGTCGGACATACGGAGGACATCTTTTCTAATGACTGTGTCCTTCAGCTACCACGCACGGATAGGAGCTACCCTACCAGACGCCGGCAGGTCTAATCGAATAACCAGCCACAACGGGGAGTGATCCAAAATACCCCTCCCGAGGGAGCGCGCTTCACAAATCTTAAGCGCCATCCCGGTGGGGAGCAATGCATAATCTAGCCGAGAAAGACTACCATGAGCCGCCGAGACATGAGAGTAGTGAACGGACAACGGGTAACGCGCACGCCAACCATCTATCAAACCTATCGACGCCAGAAAGTCTGAGAGCCATCGCTGCGATGGGCGGAGCACCCGAGGAGGGCAGCGGTCCAAGTCCCCATCTAACACAGAGTTAAAGTCCCCACCAATCACCAGGTCTCCCAAAGGAAGCGAAAGAAAAACATTCCCCAGATCTCGATAAGTTTCGGTTTGTAATCCCGGAGGCACATCCACAGACAACAGAGTTACGGTCCGGCCCCCGAACAATCCCGAGACACCTACGTATCTCCCTCTCTGGTCGACCCAGGTGTGTTGTACCGACAGTGGAAAGGAGTTCTTGATCAGGATCCCCACACCTCTCGACCCGGTTGTAAATCCTGCGTGCACTACCAACTTATAACCCCCCCTGTGGAGGGCCAAACATGTATTCTCCACCAGATGTGTCTCTTGTAGAAGTACTACGTCTGGACCATGTCTCCTAATAAACTGGTTCACCATCCCTCTCTTGATCTTGTCCCCCAGGCCATTGACAATCCAACTCAGTTCTCTCATTCCAGACCCCTGCATGCTAAGTTTCTCCGCACCAACACAGTTCAAAATACAATAGCATGGCTGTTCCGGAGATCAAAAAACAAAAGGAAAAAACAAAAAACCACACTCGCGCCTTCACACCCAGACCCCCACCCTGCACCCCTGCACTCGGCCATCGCCAAACCCCAACTCGCAGTGTGCCTGTCGCACTTTACTCAAACTAACCCCTATCTAAATATAGATGCGAGGAGGAGTCCAGTATCCCGGATCCCCATTATCGATGCTGGTAGCAAAGTCAATCAGGATATTATATTAGCAACAGTATCCTCCTCCCCCCCCACGACCCCACATCCTATCCGCCCCAAAATGTCACTGTTCTTCCGTGTCTTCCGTCTCCTTCCCATCGCGCTCATGAGACACCGCCTGGGTCTGCAGTCCATCAACCCAATCCGACGCCGCCTCCGGGTTATCGAAAAACCAAGTCTTTCCATCCACCTCCACTCGAAGCTTTGCTGGATACATCAGGGCATACTTATACCCCTTAGTCCGCAGTCGTTGTTTGACACCTTGGAAACCCTGCCTCTGCTTTTGAACCTTCTGAGTGAAGTCGGGATAAAAGTTCAGTGACAAGTTCTCAAATTGCAGAGGGCCTTGCGACCTGGAGGCCTGGAGAATAGTATCTCTGTCTCTAAAGTTCAGGAGACGCACAATCATTGGCCGAGGGGTAGCACCCAGACGCGGTCTCCCACCTGGGACCCTGTGTGCTCTCTCAACTGTAAAGAAGGAGCTTAGGCCTTTAGGCTGCAGATGTTTAGTGATTAAGTCCTCCACAGATAGGTCAGGGGATTGTCCCTCTGCTTTCTCCGGAACTCCGGTCAAATGGACATTGTTCCTTCTGGCTCTTCCTTCGTACTCATCCAGTTGCCGACCCTGTACCTCTCCAGCCGCTCTCAAGTTACGCACTTCCCGCTGGAGATCCACCACATCGTCCGTCAGGCTCGCCGTCTTTATGTCTATGGACTTCACCTTCTCGTTCATTTTAGTGAGATCCGCCCGGATCAGGTTGACCTCAATGGTTACAGTGTCCAGTTTGTGGTCCAAAAACTGTATCTGTTGGCCAAGAGAGGCGTGAACTCCCTCGATGGCCGCCATCACATCGTGCAATGTGGGTTCCAGTGTCTGGCTAGGTTCCACCGTTCCGCCATCTTGGGGTCGGCCAGACGTTCCAGGCGAGCCCTTCGTAACAGTGTACCTGTCCAATTTGTTGGTTTGCACTGTACGACTTGTTCTAGACGATTTCACCTCGGGCTTCTCCGTCTCCGGCTTGGACGCCATCTCCAGGGCCTATTGCGTCCAAGAGCACACCTCTGTCATCTCAGCTCAGCCAAAAGTTGTTAGGCAACCGGCAACTGTCTCAAGGGCGACGTAGTCTCGCACCACTTCCAGTACGCCAGGGGGGGCTGTATCGTCGTGAGGGGGAGGGACACCCCAATAAAAAAAGCGTAGATGGCATTTTTAGTGCTCGCGCAGCGAGAGCCCTTTTGTAGGGGGTTTCAAAATGTACCTAGAAATTGCACATGCTCGTGCATGTGCTTTTTCTTTTGTGTTACGGGATTGGCTTGTGCGTGTATTTCACAAACAGAGCACGCCCATGGCCTATGGTGTCTGTTATGAGCACCGGCCGTCATGTGGTTTCAAATATCGTGCCCAGACACGGGCGCGATAATTGAAGCCACATGTCTCGCTGTGGCACGCGCTCGCACCACTCCTGGGCTGTTTATTTTTTGGATCCATTTCACGGGGAAGCAAGTAAATGAAAGAACCGCTGACGTCTTGTTCTCTGCTTTCTATGACCTGTAGTTGGAGTTCCTGATTTTATAACTGGATATCCTGGACTGCAGGAGCTATTCACGCGAGGACCTCAGAAACTTGGAGCTGTGCGGACAGCGCCACCATTTGTATGCCATGTGTGATCTTGCATGCGCTAGAGTATGAAGACCTACAAACATCCTCGTGTTTTCCTTCACTTCACTGCCATGACTGCTAAAACGTGTTTTCCATCAGGCGGCCGGTCTACGGGCCTCATCTGACCCAATTCCTCCGTCTGCTCCATTTCTCACGTGCACACTATTTATTTTATTTATTTTTTATTTATTTATTTTTAGGATTTATTAAGCGCGAACAATTGCCCGCAGGCGTCTCGGCGCTGTATTGTATTACTCTCCTGTATGATGTTGGGAATATTTTCAGAGGTTAAATAGCCAGGTTTTCAATTTCTTCCTGAAGGACATTAAATTTGGACTTGATCTTATGGTTTGTGGAAGAGTATTCCACAATCTTGGGGCGGCAACCAGGAAACGTCTGTCTCCCCAGTTGACCAGCCTGGTCCGTGGCACTACCAGGTCATTCTGTCTAGATATGGTACACTGCGCGGAGCTCCCGTAAGCCTCTCCGACTTGATGCACCATGCATTTTAAAAAGGGTACATTAAAAGCGCCCACTGCAGATTTACCCGCAGGAGTGTAGGAGGTGCTGCTAAACCAGAAGGAAGTGGCATCGTAAAGGCTGCTCAGGTCATCTGGGTGAGAGGAGCAAGTGGGCAGACTGCAAGAAGAGGGAGGCATCCCAAGGGGAGGCTTACCACCTAAACCTTCGGAGATAGCAGGGTGTGGCCGGAGAGTGACTTTCAACCAGCGAGCTCCGAAAGAATCTCTGTGGTACTCGGAACAAGTAATAGTCGCACACGCTTGCCCATCCCCAGGATGCATAAAGGCATGCAACGAGCCTCGCAGCACTCACCGATCCGCGTGCCCTGGGGGAAATCAAGCCCTACCGACCAAAATTATCTTCAGTTTTTCTCCCAGATTCTGAGACTGTTTACCAATATCTAATGGCATTGGCCACTGGTGCCAAAGACGCGC
Organism: Lissotriton helveticus; assembly: GCF_964261635.1. Classification (NCBI taxonomy): domain Eukaryota; kingdom Metazoa; phylum Chordata; class Amphibia; order Caudata; family Salamandridae; genus Lissotriton; species Lissotriton helveticus. The sequence goes on along the minus strand of NC_136072.1, from coordinate 332,260,864 downwards.
TCATGCCGAAAAGACCAATATATTTGCCTGTCCTTTTCCTGGTGTATGGCTAGTCTGCTAGCTTTACTCGGTGATTACTCGCTTCTGTGGGTGGAATTCTTTCTAGTTACTCCTCGTTTCTTCTCATCCGTGACCCTCTTACGGGTCTCTCCACACCTTTCTCATGTGATATCCTGTGCAGGGGGGCACATGGCTGCTGAGAATAAAGAACAGGGACCAGCAGTGTCTGGTGACGTCATTTGATTCTGTAAACCCCGTATGGCAGTGTCTGATGCTGCTGTTCATGTTTGGGGGTGGGGGGAGGTCAAGTGCCTGCATGCTGCTCCCATAGCCTGCCGGGTGATGCTGCTACAGTTGTATTTAGGGCACTGCCTGGATGCTGTGGTGTCTGCAGGGGGCAGTGCTTGGATGCTGTGGTGAGGAGTCACACTTTCCAGCACACAGTATTGTGTACAGAGATGCAAAGACGCACAGCCTGTGTCACACGCTAAATTCACACAAAAGTAACACCACTGAAGTCATTCCCTCGGTGGGTGCTCTTTTGTAGGTGGCACATGGGCCAGCAGCACCCTGCAGCCCAGAGTCCCAGTACACTGCATGGCATTACAGATGCCTGGACCCTTTCCGCAGCGTGCCAAACACCGAGCTAGCCTCATTCCAGGGGCAGGGGCTTGCATTCATCGCCCTTCGCTCTGGAGCCACCCACTTCTGACCTGGTTCCTCTCCACCAGTGTGGCAAGTAGGGTAATGCCCCCACAGACCCGATAGAGTAGTGTCCCTCACCTGAGCAGATTACGTCAGACTCTTTGGCAATGAGCGTTTTTCAGTATTGCAGCATTCTTCTTGGGCTAATAGAGAGGTGGTGTGGTAGAATGGCAGGTGGCGGCCATTTCTTCTTCCAATATGGCAGCCACAGCCGCTCCATAGAGCTTTTGTTTCAGTTTGAACACAGGGGGTCTAGACATGCGACCTCAATGTGGGCCTCCAAAAAACGGCCTCCAAGAAACAGTCCGGGTGTCTACCCTGTCAGGAGCGATCCATAAGGGGGGACAGGGGGGGTTCCAGCTTTCACCACAGTGGGGACCCATGCCTCTGTCACTGCTCGTCAACTCCTTGTGTGGAATGATGGGAACGGCACGTGGGACAACACCAAAGGCGACCAGAACCTAATGACCAGCACAGGAATATCAGTCCCTGCCACATGGAGAAGCTGATGATCAGCAATGGACTATTAGTCCCTGCCACATGGAGAAGCTGATGATCAGCAAGGGAATATCAGTCCCTGCCACGTGGAGAAGCTGGTGACCAGCAAGAGGATATCATTCCTTACTACACGGAGAAGCTGATGGGGAATATCAGTCCCTGCCACATGGAGAAGCTGATGAGTAGGAGGGGAATATTAGTCCTTACCACATGGAGAAGCTGATGACCAGCAAGGGACTATCAGTCCTTACCACATGGAGAAGCTGATGACCAGCAAGGGGCTATCAGTCCCTGCCACATGGAGAAGCTGATTATCAGCAAGGGAATATCAGTCCGTGCCACGTGGAGAAGCTGATGACCAGCAAGGAAATATCAGTCCCTGCCACATGGAGAAGCTGATGACCAGCACGGGAATATCAGTCCTTACCACACGGAGAAGCTGATGAGCAGCAGGGGAATATCAGTCCTTACCACATGGAGAAGCTGATGACCAGCAAGGGACTATCAGTCCCTGCCACATGAAGGAGCTGATGACAAGCAGAAGAATATCAGTCCTTACCACATGGAGAAGCTGATGACTAGCATGGGAATATCAGTCCCTGCCACATGGAGAAGCTGATGACCAGCACAGGAATATCTGTCCCTGCCACACGGAGAAGCTGATGACCAGCACAGGAATATCAGTCCCTGCCACATGCAGAAGCTGATGACCAACAGGGGGATATCAGTCCTTGCCACATGGAGAAGCTGATGACCAACAGGGGAATATCAGTCCCTGCCACATGGAGAAGCTGACGACCAGCAGGGGAATATCAGTCCTTACCACATGGAGAAGCTGATGACCAGCAAGGGACTATCAGTCCCTGCCACATGAAGGAGCTGATGACAAGCAGAAGAATATCAGTCCTTACCACATGGAGAAGCTGATGACTAGCATGGGAATATCAGTCCCTGCCACATGGAGAAGCTGATGACCAGCACAGGAATATCTGTCCCTGCCACACGGAGAAGCTGATGACCAGCACAGGAATATCAGTCCCTGCCACATGCAGAAGCTGATGACCAACAGGGGGATATCAGTCCTTGCCACATGGAGAAGCTGATGACCAACAGGGGAATATCAGTCCCTGCCACATGGAGAAGCTGACGACCAGCAGGGGAATATCGGTCCTTACCACATGGAGAAGCTGATGACCAGCAGGGAAATATCAGTCCCTACCACATGGAGAAGCTGAGGACCAGCACGGGAATATCAGTCCCTGCCACATGCAGAAGCTGATGACCAACAGGGGGATATCAGTCCTTGCCACATGGAGAAGCTGATGACCAACAGGGGAATATCAGTCCCTGCCACATGGAGAAGCTGACGACCAGCAGGGGAATATCAGTCCTTACCACATGGAGAAGCTGATGACCAGCAAGGGACTATCAGTCCCTGCCACATGAAGGAGCTGATGACAAGCAGAAGAATATCAGTCCTTACCACATGGAGAAGCTGATGACTAGCATGGGAATATCAGTCCCTGCCACATGGAGAAGCTGATGACCAGCACAGGAATATCTGTCCCTGCCACACGTAGAAGCTGATGACCAGCACAGGAATATTAGTCCCTGCCACATGCAGAAGCTGATGACCAACAGGGGGATATCAGTCCTTGCCACATGGAGAAGCTGATGACCAACAGGGGAATATCAGTCCCTGCCACATGGAGAAGCTGACGACCAGCAGGGGAATATCGGTCCTTACCACATGGAGAAGCTGATGACCAGCAGGGAAATATCAGTCCCTACCACATGGAGAAGCTGAGGACCAGCACGGGAATATCAGTCCCTGCCACACGGAGTAGCTGATGACCAGCACAGGAATATCAGTCATTATGGTTCTTATCTTTTTAGGTGTCGCGCCTATCGGTGCACTGCGCAGCACAAGACATTTAGTGAGTGAAAAGCGGGGAATCTAAGCTGACCTAGGAATCGCACACGCTTGTGTGTGTGCGATTCCTATAGCGCTACGCGATTGGCCTTTGCGTCTGACTTTTAATAAAAGACTGCACGCAATTGGCCAAAGGCGGGTGCGTTGCTCCGCTCACGGCCTATTGGAGCAAATTACGCGCTTAGTGCATGTAAACGACACCTATAGGCCATGGCTCGCACTGGCGCGCGCACCATTTGCGGGCTTCTTTTTTTTTTTTTTAAAGCGGAAGTGAAAGCGACTGCTTTCCCTGACGCTTGTTCAAACACGCACCTTCTCTCCATTTTGGGACTTGTCCATACTTTGAAGCTGAAAACGGTAAGAAGCTGTTCTGCGCACTCTCAAGCCCTGTGAGTAAACTTGGACTAATAGGATGGAAACGAGTAAAAGGACAATTTCCCAGATATCCGCAAGGAAACAAAGCTGAAAGGAAACACACTTAGCGTGTGTCCCCTCGTGGGAGAAGAAGGAAATGTGGAAGTTGGAAAGATGGGCTCAACGCACCATAAAAACATAGATTCTCACCAGATGTTGTCAGCTGTTAACTATGGCCAAGACGAGCTTGAGAATGTTGTCACAGTTGTTGAGGAAATTACGGCATCAGATCACCGCGTTCTAGTGCTTCACTTGTGGTAGAGATCATCGCAGTGTGTTTACATAGCGCAAACCTAGTATGAAGAGCTGTATGTTAAATTGGCCAGAGGTGGGGGGAAATGCGTCTGGGTGGAGGGGAGTTTGAGACTACAAAATGGTGCCATTGAAGTAGGGGATTGCACAAACCGTGAGCTCACGTTACTTTTTTGTTTTTTTAGGTACAGGGAGATTAAGCAATGTATTTTTCAATATTTAAAAAAAAAAGGCCTCGTCAGTTGCAACGGATTTGTTTTGGCGATACTGTTTGTTAGGGTTTTATGTTTCACTCTCTTCATTCTAGCTTTCTTCTTTAGAGGTAATTCACTATTGTTAGCCCAATAAAACACTAAAAAAGCCATTATGAGCACATCATTTTGTACTTTGTCGTATTTATTCACTTTACCATGCTTCATTTCGTGTATCTCACACCTCAATGAGTTCTGATGCGATTAGTTATAAATCACACCCTTGGTCGCTGCAGCTGTGTGGTAAAGAGCATTGTCACCAGTTCCCTGGCCTACCCTGCTGATAGCCTCTGCCTGCCTGTAGCCACACTGTCCCTCATGTATGCCTCCAACCAAGCCACCCAGACACCTGTTCCTCATCCTGTTCCCTAACTAGCCTGTTATCCGCTGTTCCCTGACCCCCGCCTCCTGGGTGTTCCACGCCAATCGCTTGCCGTGCTTCCTGCCCGAGTACCCTACCCAGCCTAATTGTCAGTGCTGCCTGCACCTACCTCCCCTTCAGCATGCTCCGCAGTTTGTGCCACGCCACTTCCTTCCCTGAACTCTCTTGCTGCATGTGCCCCATCCCGTCACCGCTCTAGTCTAATTATGCTACCATAACTACTAGTATGCTCTTTGACGCGGCCTGCTTGCTGCCTACAGTTTGTTTAGCCTGCTCTCTACCGTGACCTGCAGCTTGTTTAGTCCGTTTCTTTCTGGCTGTTTGCACCCCGTGGTGGGGAGGGTGAGAAGGGGGTGTCTGAGAGGCAGAACGTGCCCATATGTTTTTTAAGTTTAAGAAAATCAGTAATTCTACATTTTGTGAAAAGAATTGCAACGGTTGGGATGCTTCAGCTGACGTGTGGGGCAGGGAGTCTTCTGTGCTGCGAAAGCGAGGGAAGTGCAGACCGCTAGACAAACCATTTTTGCCAGGGTGCCTGCTTCCCCAAAATAAATGTAAATGTACTCAACTGTTTTTTTTCTTGCAAACGCTGTTCCTCCTGGAAGTTTCCCCCATTGCTTCTCTGCCCCTCCCTTCCCAGTGTTGCACCCTGCCGCTGCTCCACTGTAATTAGTTGCTCAACCCCCAACTCCCAGATTTTTATGCATCTTTTTTTTCAGGGGGCTGGCTGCTCCAATGTGCTACAGAGTTGCTCCTTTCTCTGTAAGCCACCTTTGTGTGCTTTTTATTTTATTAATTTACTGCTCCAAGATGACTGTCAATCATCTTGGAAGGATAAATGAAAAACTATTTCGTCATGTTTCGTATGTGGTGGTGCATATGCAATGCTGGTGAAAAAATGCGCCTCCACAGCATCATGATGCATACGATCATACTTTGTGATACATGAGTGCGTATTCGCTGTCATGTTAGGGTCAGCCATGTTGGCTTTTGTTTTTCTTTGCAATTGTGCAAAAACCAACATTGGCAAGGTCAAAAATTCGGTCTCCTTGTCTCCAGTACAACTCCAGATATTTTGAGACAAGACAGGAGAGTGGAAGAGATGGGCTGTGATGCTTCCCCCTCCGTTCTTCTGTGGCCCATTCTAATTAAAATGCTTCCATATACAATGTTGTATTATAGGACATACTACATAGTTACATAAATATCGCCATTTACAATGCCAGTTCCCATTGCCACTACCTTTTCCCTAAAACAAAGTAACTACTCAATTGTTCCCCAGTTGGCAGTACCTTTAGCACCTCTAAGCCATTAGTAAATTGTGCCTATAATTCTCTGGGCATGGGTACTAAAGAGGGTCCCTAATGGATGCAGCATATATTGTACCACCTTAAGGGTTCCATCACCAAACTCATGCAGACCTCCGTTGCAGGCTGTGTGAAATGATGCAGACAAAAGTAAAAACAGGAAATGGCACACACCCTTTGCACCATGTCACTAGACACTGCATGAAATATATGTAAGTCACCCCTTCATCAGGCCTTATAGCCCAAAGGCAGGGTGCATGTTATTACATGTGTAGCCATAGCCACATGAGCAGATATGCTCCTGTGCTGTTTAGTTGAAATACTAGATAAATACAAGTGAAGGTGGAAGTCATTTTAAGTATATGTACAGGGTTTTGTCATTACGAGTTCCCCAGCAACATGATGATTTCATTGAAACCTATGGTGTTTGGTATCAAACACCTTGTCGTTATAAATCCATACTGTATTTATTAAGACATGCACTATAGGGCACCTTAGAGGTGCCACTGAAAAGCTACCAGCCTCTAGCGTGCTGGATGACTGTTGTAATCCAGCCTGCCGCCATAGATGAATTTAGCATGTTACAACGCGTGCATGCACAACGTGGTAGTTTACAATGCGAACGTTACAACGACCACATTGTTACCACGCGTGCTATTACATCGCAAGTCGTAACAACCACTTGCTGTAGGGGGCGCGCTGAACTTAGGAATAGTATTAATTACTATTACTACTCCAGTTTGTGCAACAGCAGGGAAGGCGTTGGATTTAAAATCCAACACATTCCCTGGTGTTGCACGCCCCCTACAGCAAGTCATTGTTACGACTTGCGATGTAATGGCACACGTGGTAATAATGCAGTTTTTGTAACAACCGCGTTGTAAACACTGTTTTCCCCATAGACCGGTTTCTGATCCCATGCAGTTAAGATCCCACACTGTCTGTGGTGAGGAACAATGCCTGCTCCGCAGAAAGGTGTTCAAACCTCCAGCAGGATGGCTAGTGATTTAGCATTTCAGTGCCAGGGATTCCAAAGTCCCTGACACCTTTGATATATATAAGCAGCCCTAGCTTCCCCCTGGCCTAGGAGATGCTAGCCTCCATCCCTGAGGCCCCTTTGGTGCCAGGACAGACGGGAAATTAGAATGCAGGGTAAGCATGGTGCACTACCAGGCCGGTCACACCCTTAAGGTGGGCTGCCTGATGTGATCCACAAAAGAAAGATTCCACCATGTTGATTTTGGTGGAATTAGGAACTCTGAGGCAGTGTATGCCCATGCCAGACAGGAAGTGGTCATCTAGGGGATGTAATGACTTCAGGGGTAAGTAGCCCATTGGCTACTACGCTTCACTCACCTTAACACCCCTAAATTCAGAATTTAGGTAGCCCCCTGACACCAGGAACTCAGATTCAACTGACACAAGAAGAGGAGGAGAAAAAAGAGGGAAGAAGCAAGAACTGAGGACGAGCTGCAAACTTTTTGCCACCAAACCCAGCCCACCTTGCCTGCGCCTGTCCCGACAATCGCAACAGACCGACTAGTCCTGCCACTGCATCTGCCAAGAACCCCGGTGGACTTTCAGCACTTCACAAATTGCCGACCAATCTCCCTTTGAGTAGAAGAACTACTCCCCTGCTGCTTGCAGGCGCCAAACAGCAAAGTCCGTTCCACTGTCCTGTCGCTCTCTGGTCTTATTAGTGAAGCAGCCGTCCCGGTAAAGGTCGCCGTGCTCCAGTAGATCACATCTGTATCCCGACCAAGTGAGAAGATGCCGAGACCACCGCAGCCACCCAGCACCAATACCCGGTGTACTGGACCTGTTGCCGCAACCAAAGCCTGTTTGAGTCCAGTCTGGACTCCGACGACTCCAATATTGAGTAGCCGTCGAGGCATGTCAGCACTGCAGAGACCCACTTCACTAGTGGTCCAGACAATTGTGAGTGCCTGTGACACACAAGCCCAGCCTACTTAACCACTCTGCTCCCCGGCCCATGTTCCCGAGTACAGACTGTGCTTTCTTGCTTTTGGAGCCCTCACAAACCAAGCCCCCCATTAGTGGCTCCCAGACTGTCCCCAAGTCCCCCTCTGCAGCTTGTTTCTAGGTGGCTCCCCTCTCTCATTTGGTGTAGCACGAAAAGCTACCAATCCGACCACCACCTCTGCACCTGGATGCTCCAGGTCATGTAAAGACAAATTGCTGGTGGGTCTTAGGACCTTGGCCCCATACCACCTTAAGTCTGGAATGGGACACCTGGCAACCTGTTGCAAGTAACTGTATGCAGTATATGCTTTTTGCCCCCATAGGAAAGGAGTACCATATAAAGCCGCATTTCATTTAAGGCAGTATTTTACTTACCTGGAAAAGTAAATATCTCAAAGTACTTACTTGACCCCAAAGTTCTTGGTGTGGAAATTTATATAAAAATAAGTGTTGTTTTAATTGATCTCCAGTTTCTTCTTGTGTGTATCATTTATTGCCTCTGTACGTATTAAACAATTGCATTTACACTACCCTCTGATAAGCCTAAAGAGCTTCCCACACTACAACAAAAGGAAGCATTTGGGATTATTAATGTAAACCCGGTCAGCCAATAAGGGTCTTCTCAACTTTCTACATACTGTACTTTTTTTAGTACACTACAAAAAAAGCACCAGCTACTTACAGCCACATTGAAGAATACGCAGTGTTCGCAATTCTTGCACACCGGAGTTTCCTCACAAGCATGTCTTAGGAGACAAATTCTGGCAGAAATGAAATGACAGACTCTTGCACACATCTCCACCACAACCTCTCCTGTCTAGATTTCTTAGAACAAACAAGATCGACCATGCCCAACCTTTCTCATCGTCCTGTCCTGGGCAAGGAGAATGTTACTCAGAGCTTCTGAGTATTTGTCCTACGAAGTGGCTCACTCCTCACCAACAAGTCACAGTCAGTCAATCAATTTCAATTCAATTTCAAAGCTTTATTCGATTATTAAAAACAATCACAAAAGCATACAATATATATAAAAACAGGCTACAGACATTTCAGTGAAAAAAACAGCTCATCAGTGATGGGATTAAAACACCAGGCTTTTCCTATATGAAACAGCTTTAAGTAAAAAGGTAGCAGTAAAAAAACAGATATCCAAGGTATCTAGTGCAAATAACAGTTTCAATGCTTGGGCTGTAGTATACACAGAATATTTCTTAAAAACAGGTCTGAGATAGTAACGACGAAGGTGCATGTAAAGAGGGCAAATAAGCATAAAGTGCAAAGTGCTTTGCCTAGTTAGGCCATCACAGGGGCAGGGTGATTGGCTATAAATTTTCATCTCTGGGAAAGCCACTAGATTATGCACAATACCAAGTCTCAACCTCGTGAGAACAAACTGGTGCGATTGCTTGGTAATAGTTTTAAGGTACATAGGCATGCCCCTGTTTTCCAACATATTAGAATAATAAAATACATGAGTTGACATGAGGCTACAATTAGCCCTGCGCAAGTTAGATTTGGTCACTAAAAAGACATTTTTGAGTTCCTTTTTGGGTACAGTAACAACGCTATGAGGGTCATTAACAATATCAAGGTTAAAAATTTCACTAAAGGAAGATGAAACGTAGTTTAACCAGGGAATCTTGCGGGCGTTGTCCAAACGAAGACAATCTAGAATAATTCGCCTGGTAAAGTCGGTCTCAACTTTAACCCAGATTGACCTCCAGACCATTAAAGGTCTCATTCCCAATAGGTCTGTAAGATGGTTCATGCCCACCTCGCTATGGCACAGTTCATTGGATGCCGAGGAGGGTAGACAAAGGAGTCTTTTGAGGAACCGATTCTCAGTGACTTGCAGTTCCCTGTGGTTACAATAGCCCCATATACCAGAACCATATAGAGCAATGGATACACATCTATGCCTATAGATATTTAACATGTCTGGTATGCGGCGACTACCTAGCTTAGATGTAAAGCGAAATACTCCGGAGGAACTTTTGCCCATTCTAGCATTCACGTTTAAAATCTCAGGTGCCCATGTCCCTCTGTTATTGAAGGTTACTCCATGGTAACAGAATCTATCCACCACCTCAATTTTGTGATTATTAAAATGAAACGACTTGGAAAGTTTCATCCGTTTGCCACAGGCCATACTATAAGTCTTGGAGTTGTTAATTTTCAGTTTTCTCCCCTTAATAAAGTCATAAAAATAATTAATTATATTTTGGAGCCCGTTTGGAGTACACGAGAGTAGAACCGTATCGTCGGCATATAGCAGGACTGGCACAGGGTAACCACCAACCTGCGGAGAGTCAGCCTGTACCCTCTTTAGTTCGGACTCCATGGAATTTATAAAAAGGGAAAAAAGCAGAGGAGCCAGCACACAGCCTTGCCTTATGCCTGAGTTAACCCTAATTTTCCCAGTGCATTCACCTGCCCGGCCATAACGGATCTTAGCCGATAAGTTATTGTAGAGTCTGGCCAGGAAGTATATAATTGCTGGTGGGGCTCCCATATCCAATAAAGTGGACCATAACAGGGTATGGTCCACTAAATAAAAGGCACTTGAGAGATCAGCGAAACAGAGAAATAAAGAGCCCTGTTTCGCTTTGGTGTACTTCCCGATGAGGAGGTCGAGATTGATACACTGCTCTGTTGTCCCAAGGCCTTTGCGGAAGCCGTATTGGGACTCGGCCAAAATTTCATTTTCCTCCGCCCATTCCTCTAAACGCATCAGGAGGACCCTACTCATAATCTTAAGGGAGGAATCCAGAAGGGAGATAGGGCGGTAGTTCTTAGCCTCTCCTCTATCTCCCTTCTTATAGATGGGTAAAATTATGGATTCACTCCAAGTAGGTGGTGTACTCTCCATGACTGAGGCATTAAACACCTGTGTTAGGAGTGGACTCCAGAGCGTCGGGTTAGATTTATACAGGTCAACCGGGACCCCATCGGGTCCCGGTGCCTTTCCCCCTTTACTCTGACTAATACCAATTTCCACTTCTTGTAGAGTAATGTCCAAAGATAACTTCATTTCGGACATAGGGGAGGGGGAACTGGCGCAATCCACCCTAGCCGGGTTAAAAATTTCGGAAAAGTGAGCAACCCAGTTCGCTTCACTAACCTGGGCTGACAATATAGGGAAGTCTTCTTTTACAAGAAAGTGGCTATTAACCGTGGTCCAGAAGAGCCTACTATTGTGCAATATAGCTGCTTTATTAAGAGCATCCCAAGCTTGTTCCCTTAGCTCTTGTTTTCTGCGTATTAGGTGAGTTTTGTATGTCAATCTAAGGGATATGATAGCCTCCCTGTCTCTGGGTTGTTTAGTGAGTGCCTGCTTGAGTTCCCGGAGAGATTTAGTGCACATACTGTCGAACCAACCAACATTTTCCTTCTTAATTAAACCTTTGGTAATGGTAAGACATCTTTTTATAATAGTGCCTAACTCCACAAAATCAACTATAATGCACTCAAGGGGTGCCTCTGAATCCAAACATTTATATATTGCAGCAAACCCCGCTTCTATGATTTTTAAGCTCAGTCAGTCAATCAATCATGGGTTTATAAAGTGCAACTGCTCGACCGAGAGGGTCACAAGGTGCTAGGGGGATGGGTCTAACAGCTCCTGGATGATCACTGATTCGTTGAAGAGCCAGGTCTTGAGGTCCTTCAAGAACTTGGAGAGTATTGGTGTCTGTTGGAGGTGGAGAGGGAGGATGTTCCATGCTCTGGCCGCAAGGAGGGAGCCTCCTGTTCTGGTGTTCTTGATGCGTGGTACATTCGCAAGGGAGAGATGGGCTGAGTGGAGGGATCTTTGGGGTGCGTGAACCATGAGGAGGTGGTTCATGTAGGTGGGTCTGGTGTTGTGGAGGGCTTGGTGGGCGTGGATGAGAAGCTTGAAGGTGATTCTCTTTTCGACAGGGAGCCAGTGTAGTGTCTGCAGGTGTTGGCTGATGTGGCAGTGGCGCTGCAGATTGAAGACTAGTCTGGCTACAGGGTTCTGGACGTTCTGGAGTTTGCAGGTGAGGTTCTTGTCGATCCTGGCATAGAGTGCATTGCCGTACTCCAGTCTGCTAATGAGCGCAGTGGATAAAGATTTTCCTGTATTCGAAGAGAATCCAGTTGAAGGTCTTTCGTAGGAGGCGGAGGAGGTGACAGCGTTGATTTGGCGGTCTATTTAGAGTTTGGAGTCCAAGATGATTGAGGTTACTTGCGTGGTCGGTGGGGAAGGGTGGGTTTCCCGAGGGGGGGGGCAACAGGTGTCCTCCAGGTGTCAGAGTGTGGGCTCATGATGAGAGATTTGGTTTTGTTTGTGTTTAGCTGTAGGCAGCTGTTCTTCATCCACTTGGCGACTGCTTCCATTCCTTCTTGAAAGTTGTATTTGGAGATGATGGGTTTGTTGAATAGGGAGAAGATGAATTGGGTGTCGTCTTCATACGATATGATGTTGAGTCCGTGGGATCTGGCGATGGGTGCAAGCGCGGCAATGTAGAGATGTTGAACAGGGTGGGGCTGATGGAGGATCCTTGGGGGACAAAAGAAATCCAACATCAAGGGAAGGAAGGAGTGATCAATGGATATTGAAGCACTCAGTGTTTGTTAAAATACCCCTCACACACCAAAAGGCCCCTTGGTGTCATGCTTCATCATTGGGGTCTTCGCACCCCTCTATCGGGATGCGGCGTGCTGCGACCTACGGATACGCGGGAGCACTATAGAGTTGGCTATGTGTGGTGTACAGTGTGTGGGGTATGTGACTAAAGTGAGTAGGGAAAAAGTGGTGAAGGAAATTAAAAAGTACCTGGCACTAGAGTAAAAAAATTTTATTCCGAACTCTGGCTGATACTAGTAAAAATAAGTGCAGGGCGAGATCAATCTGTTATTTTAATGAACAGGATCTCTGGTGTGCTGTGTTTGTCGACATGTTTCGGAGACAAGCTCCTTCTTCAGGACAGGGGCACAAACTCCCTTCCCTACTCACGTCTTTTTCTACAAAAAAAGTGTAATATTTACAAAAAAGTGAAATTTTGTAGGAATAGGCTAAGTGTGCCTACAGCGGTCTGCTACAAGTACAATGACTTGTGAAGCCTGGTTGGTGGGCTTCATGAACAGCGCGTTGGGGTGTAGCTTCAATGGCTATAAGGTCCGGACACTTTGATCTCCGCCTTACCCCTCTCGCTGCTCCGCTGGTGACCAGCGGAGCAGCGAGAGGGGTAAGGCGGAGATCAAAGTGTCCGGACCTTATAGCCATTGAAGCTACACCCCAACGCGCTGTTCATGAAGCCCACCAACCAGGCTTCACAAGTCATTGTACTTGTAGCAGACCGCTGTAGGCACACTTAGCCTATTCCTACAAAATTTCACTTTTTTGTAAATATTACACTTTTTTTGTAGAAAAAGACGTGAGTAGGGAAGGGAGTTTGTGCCCCTGTCCTGAAGAAGGAGCTTGTCTCCGAAACATGTCGACAAACACAGCACACCAGAGATCCTGTTCATTAAAATAACAGATTGATCTCGCCCTGCACTTATTTTTACTAGTATCAGCCAGAGTTCGGAATAAACATTTTTTACTCTAGTGCCAGGTACTTTTTAATTTCCTTCACCACTTTTTCCCTACTCACTTTAGTCACATACCCCACACACTGTACACCACACATAGCCAACTCTATAGTGCTCCCGCGTATCCGTAGGTCGCAGCACGCCGCATCCCGATAGAGGGGTGCGAAGACCCCAATGATGAAGCATGACACCAAGGGGCCTTTTGGTGTGTGAGGGGTATTTTAACAAACACTGAGTGCTTCAATATCCATTGATCACTCCTTCCTTCCCTTGATGTTGGATTTCTTTTGTTTATTTACTTATGATAGTGGAGTATAAATCCAACTAATAGCTCTACCTCCCTCCTTTGTTTAAATTATGGATCCTTGGGGGACTCCGCAGGTGGTCGCTGTGGGATCCTAGAAGACTGGTGGGAGTCTGAACTGCTGCGTTCTGCCTTAGAGGAATGGGTGGATCCACTCAAGGGCATTGTTCCAGATTCCTGCATCGTGGAGTCTGCTGGTTAGGGTACGGTGGGAGACTGTGTAGAAGGCTGCGGAGAGGGCCAGGAGGACGAGGGCTACTGTCTCTCCTCAGTCGAAGAGGGAGCAGATGTCGTCCATTGCGGCGAGTAGGGCAGTTTTAGTGCTGTTGTTCTTCCTGAAGCCTGATTGGAGTCGAGGATGTTGTTTTCTTCTATGAAGGAGGCGAGCTGACTGTTAACAGCTTTTTCAATGACTTTCGCCGGATATGGGAGTTAGGCGATCGGTCTGAAATTTTTGAGATTGGTGGGGTCCGCCGAGGGTTTTTTCAGTAGAGGGTTGATCTTGGCTTGTTTCTAGTCGTCTGGGAAGGAGGTGGTTTCGGAGGAGTGGTTGATGATTTTTTGCAGCTTGGGGGCGATGTCTGCGGCTCTGTGGTAGGGACAGAGATCCGTGGGGCCCCGGAATGGGTTGACTTTATAGTCTTCAGGGTGTCTTTGATGTTGGTCCGGCTTTCGAGTGTTGGCTGTGTGGTGTGGGGTACAGTGGGTGTTGGCTCTGTGTGTGGTTTGTCATCGAAGTTGTCATAGATGTTCTTGATTTTGTGGGGAAAGAAGGTGCTGAGTCTGTTGCAGAGGTCTTGGGACAGTGGGATATCTGTTGACTCGCTGTTGAGTTGGGCGGCGATGCTGTCCTGGAGCGCTGTCTTACTTGCATGTCTGATGAGCTTGTGGTGAATGTAGCATGTCGCAACGCATGCTAATTACATTGCGATCCATTACAACGCGGTCATTACAACGACCACGTTGTTAGAACACGATACCTTTACAAAGCAAGTCATTAGATCGACTTGCTCTAGATGGCGCTCTAACCTTAGGAATAGTATAATTTACTATTCCAACTCCAACCTGCGCAACAGTAGGGAAGGTGTTGGAATAGTAAATTATACTATTCCCTAGGTTGGAGCGCCATCTAGAGCAAGTCGATATAATGACTTGTGATGTAAAGGCATCGCGTTGTAACAGCAGCGTTGTAAAGGTAACGCGATGTGAATGCCACGTTGTAAAGGCTGTTTCCTCTTGTGGTGGGTGGTGGTGACTGCTTTGAAGTTGTGGAGGTCAGCTGTGGTTTTGGAGTTTCTCCATAATTTTTCGAGGCGTCGGCATGTTAGTTTAGATTCTCAGAGTTTGATGGAGAACCAGATGGACCTCTTGGCGTGTGATTTGGAAGTTAGCTTGAGGGGGGCGATGGTGTTGGCGCAGTCGGTGATCCAGTTGTGTAGGGTCTGGGCTGTGATGGTTGGGTTGTTGTTGGTGGTGGCAGAGCTGCTGAGATAGACTCTGAGCTGGTCGTCAGTGGACATGTTCCAGTTTCTGCGTGGGAGCTGGTAAGGGCATTTGTGGGCGTTGTTTGATTTGAAGGTGAAATGGACGCAGTGGTGGTCCATCCAAGGAATTTCGAAGGTGTGGCTGAAGGTGATGGAGTTTCCTGCTGTGAAGATTGGGTCGAGGATGTGTCCTGCTGGGTGCGTGGGTTCAGGTACGATCTATTTGATTCCGATGTTGAGGTTTTTCCAGGAAGGAGGTGGAGTTGGGGTCTTAGAGGTTGTCAAGGTGGAAGTTGAGGTCTCCCAGCAAGGTGTAGTCAGAGGAGGTGATGGCTTGCGGGGTGGTGTCGGTGATGGAGTTGGAGAAAGGTGTTCGGGGTCTTGGGGGGGGGGGGGGGAGGGGGGAGGGGTCTGTAGATGACTGTGTCTCCGGAGAGTGATGGTCGGGTTGGTCTGTACCTTGAAGTGGAGGTGTTCCATCTGGTCTATGGGCCTGTCGGTGTAGTTGCCCAGGAGGTTGGACTTGTGGACGATAGCGATGCCTCCTCCAGGGCGGTTGGGGCAGTCATTCTGGGAGATCTTATCGCCTTCCGGGATGGCGGTCGGGATGTCTGGTCCTGAGGCAGCGTTCGTCCAGGTTTCTGTAAGGAAAGTGACGTCAGGGGAGTTCGGTCAGCGGCCGCCATTAAGTAGGGTTCGGGGAGGGAGTGCAGGTCAGGTGGGAACACTGGGCGGCAGGGAAAAGGAAGCGCAAAAGAGGAAAAGGCAAATAAAAGGAAAAGTATAAAAAATAAAGAAGAAAGGCAATCAATGAGGAAAAGCAAAAGGCAAGAGGAAAAATAGAGCCGAAATCTGAGAAGAACAGCACAAGCAGAGACAACAGCAAGAGGGACAGGCTGAACAACGAGAATTTGAGCAAGGCACAGGGGCCTTGAACAACGGACAGCTTTGGGCGCTGGGGGTGGAGGCTCGCAAGGTGGAGCTGCCCGCTGGTAGAGCAGTATCCTAACCAGGAGATGCACAGTCCTGAATCTTAATCTACACAACTTACACCTCCATGCTTAGAAATTGAACAGCAGCAACAGGTGGTTGATGTCGTACTTGTATCCAGAAGGCATCTCTGCTGGGACCTGGACACATTTGTTGCTGGGTGTGGTGATCAAAACACCAACCCCTTGCAAGCCAAACGTCATTAAATTTTGTGTTTTTTACCTTGTTAGCCCAGTAAGCCCTTATGGTGGAAACTGTGAAAGGTTACGTTTTCGCCATTTTGGCGTTTCTGTGTTTACCTATTCAACCGTCCTTAAGTCAGTGGTTTTGATGCGTTTTCTAAAATGTTTGACGCATGTGTTCCTGTCCCCCATCATCCCCGCCCCAAACAGTTAATTGTGCTGTAGTGGAACATGGTCTAGATAATTCTGTCCAGTTTCATGGACACTATGCACAGCTAGTACTCTTTGCAACTACATCTGTATCCCACATGAGTAAACTGCAAATGCTTTCGGAGCAATTGCCTTACACCACCTTTACGGACAAATTGATACTGAAGACCAGGGCGACATTGGTACCATAGGTTGTGACTTAATTCCATGTTGACCAGTTGATTATTCTGCCAGCATTTTTGTCCTCCCTCATGCCTCGAAAGACTAAATGAGACTTCATTGTGTTGACCATAAGAGGGTACTGTGCTTTTAGAAAGATGGCTCAAAGTTCCATCGCATGGATGATCAGTCCTTTTTGGTATTTTTGGAGGGGAAGAAAGTCAAGGCAGTGCAACAGATGACCCATTGAAGGTGTACAGTCTTCTGTAACAAAATCAGTTACGCACTGGCGAAGAATCAGCACCCTAAAGGTCTGTGGGCTCATTATACCAGAGCGAAGCAGTCAGACAACTTTGGCTTGAGGTGGTGATTGTTCTAGAAATTGGACAGGCTGTGACATGGATGTCAATGGATTACATTAATCTACTGGCTTGATAGTCTGGTTCAAAGGAAAGGTCACTTTATCAGCTCGGTTCTGCAGCGCTTTTTGGTCTAAGTGCATTTTTCAAACCGCCCACCTTTTGGGAAAGGTACTGCTGTGGTATTCATTGTTGCTGGAATGGTTTTGAGAGCTGGGATGCTGGTCGGCTACATCAACCAACTAAAGACATAGGGCTTTAAACAATCCAAATATTAATTTATGATCACATGTTCTGAATGAGGAATTCCTGTTTAGTGAAAGGGGGAGAGTAGTACCTGTACAAAAGTGCATTTTGGAGAACTTGTTAACAATACATCACAAAAATGTGGCGTGTAGGTATTGTCATTAAATTTGCGCTTGGATCAGGATTTCAATTTGTGTGCAACTACTGCACTTATTCCCACTACATATTTTGTCAGGTAACACCAGGCAGAATTTGTATGGGAGAATCCCACAACAGTTTGAGACTTGCAGCTCAGAACTGGGTATCCCACGTTTAGGGGTGTAGAACTGTGAATGGGCTGGGAAATTCAGTACCACAACTGCTTTTACAGGGTCTTACCTCCACAGATACAGTGGGTCACCATAATGACACACCATTGCGCTTGTGCTGCTGGAATAGTTTTAAATTCTTACAAATATAATTATTTTAAGAAAGTGTAATTCAAAAGTGACGATGATTTTGAACTTGATCTTAATGGCACTCTTGTAGGGGTGCAAGAGAATATAAAGGCAGAAGAATGCAGAAGGTCAGTAATTTATAGTACAGGTGGACAAATCTGCTTTTATTACAAACAAGTCAGCAGCTAGTTAAATAAGCCCTCTGACGTTTGACAGACTATCTTTGAAAAAATATTACATCATAAGGCAGATGCGCACAGGCCTCTTAATTTTCAGTGAAATGCTTCAAGGATATCTGTGGGTGCTACAGCA
The DNA here is from genome assembly GCF_964261635.1 of Lissotriton helveticus. Lineage (NCBI taxonomy): Eukaryota > Metazoa > Chordata > Amphibia > Caudata > Salamandridae > Lissotriton > Lissotriton helveticus. Next base: position 332,242,900 of record NC_136072.1, on the reverse strand, counting down.
CCTCTCCTACTCCTATTTCAAGTGCCACTGATGTCATCTTGTCTAAAGATGAGTAATCTGTGGGTAGACGTATTCATCATAAGAATGTTAGCCTTGGCAACGCTCTTTCTGTGGATACTTTAGGTAACCTCAGATTCCTTACTCAGCTCTCAACTCTGCGTTCAATGGAGTAGTCGCTTTGGCACCTAGTAGGGTCACAAGTTTGGAATTCAGAACTCTGTCTCAAAGTGTTCTACACTTCTCCTCATAGAGCAAGGTCAGAAAAAATACAAGAAACTGACCTCTGCGCACAGTTGTGGATCTTCCAATCCATCACTTCTGGGGTGAAACTGAGTCACTCGGTGCCACGTGCCGGCTCGGGTGAATTGCTGTATGAATTTTTTTGATCCATTTTGGTGGCTCAGGATATTCTAAAGGTGAGGTCTTTGCATCTAGAGTATCCACCAGAAGGAGTGTTACCTAAGGTCAAGGAAGTAGCTTATTCTTCTTCCCACTCTGTTTCATGACCGATATACTACTGGATTTATCCCAAAAACATGGGTAGGCAGCATCATACTTCCTTTGTATTAAAAGGGACTCAAAGAGGCCCAAGATAGTTACTGCCGAACAGCCTTCATAGACTCCATGGGGGAATATCTTTGTTACTAGTTTTCTTGAGCAATTTGTCTTGGGGGGTCTGAATTTATAAATTCTCTTTTGTGAGCAGTCTGGCTTTAAAAGCTAACTGCTATACATTGGGGATCAATGCTGCTGTTTATTCCATTTTAGAAAGGTACATAGGAGTAAGAACACTACCTGGGTATACAAAGTTAATCAACGTTGAGACCGCATTAGATAGTATACATATGCACTTGGTGGAGAAATGGGCAACTTTAAGATTCCTTCTGGGGTTTCCTGAAATTGATCATGGCAGTCCAGTCCATATACTTGTATAAGATGGGTTATGCATGATGACAGAGGAATGTCTCTTCTGATTCAGAAAATGGGCAGGGTTGCCTATTTTCTCTGCTCTTCTCTTGAGACTGTCATTAAAGATTCACTGCTAATTCGCCCTGTAGGAAAGAACCTCATTTCGTATGATTCACCCCATGTAGTGCACTTTGCTATGCTAGCCATGTGCTCTGCTCTCCAAAATATGTATACGATTGGCTGATACCTGATTGGCTTATTTAACTTACCTGTAAGAGGCTAGTATATGATACAAGAGGTACCCAGGGCTAGTAAGATAAAAGTAACTAGCAGACTGCAGCACTTATTTGTGTCAGCACTACAGTGACAAAGGTGAAAATGTGACTCTGAGCCTGCAACTGTAGGCTAGTCAGGCTGCATTAAAACTGCCAACTCGACATGGCAAAAGAAACTTTTTTGCCACGTCAAAACCTTCCTTTCTAATATCAAACCACCCCTGTGGAAGGGCTCAGTAGCCCACTTGCCAGGGTGTTTGTGGTTAACAAAAAATGGAAGGGCATGTTCCTTCAGGGTTTAACCATCCCTGGAAACAGTGGCGGCTCCCCCATATTGGTGTGGGGGCGTTGCCCCACTGCTTTCTCGCAGTGCGAGAAGGCAGAAACATAAATGGTAAAAACTACCATTTTATGTTTCTGCTTCTCGCACTGCGAGAAAGCAGAAGTGCCTGGTTGGGGATCTGCAGTCCTGCTTGATGGCAGGGGGTGAGTGGCTTGCCCGCTGTTGTGGGTCCTGACTGGGGCCGACCAAACTGTCAGGACCCACAACAGTGGGCAAGCCACTCACCCCCTGCCCTCGAGCAGGACCGGCCACTCTCCCTTTTTAGGTCTCGCCTGGCGTTAGCATGCATGCGCTGCTCTCGTCATGCGAGGGCTTCTTGGAATGGATACGGTTCCAGAAGTCGTGTCGCTGCTCCGCCTGCAATTTTGATTGGTGCGTGTCGTTTTGCGTCATCGATTATGCAAAACACAGTGTAATGATTGCACCGGAGGCAATCATTACACTAAGGGTTGCCACCCTGTCCACTTTTAGCCCCGCCCACCGGGATTGGATTGTTTACTTGCGGAGGGACAGGGCCTCCTTCAATTACTCGGTGAGCAATATATATATATATATATATATATATATATATATATATATATATATATATATTTTGTAAGTTACATGCGCGGTCCGCGTTCATTTTCGGGACCGCGAGCACTACATTAGTTATTACTATGTATTCGTATTTTTTTTCCTGAGCTTTCCTCTTCCCTCTGAGACCCGCAGAGCTGCGGCCACATAACCCGGTGCAAGCAGGGCAAGAAAGGCGGTCAGTAGCCAGATTTGGTGGCTCAGTTGACCGATCCTTCAATGCCAGGGTCTGTGATTGACTGTGTACAATCTGCATTCCTCTGTTCACTGAATGCGTGTAATTGGTGCCTCTCATTACACTCCTCCCTCGTCACACTTGACTCAGCCTCGTTTAGAGCCTGCAAAAGTGCGGAGAACGTTTGGTAAGCAGATTGAATAAGTTAGCACTTTACCCTGATTTCCTTGACTACGTTGAAGGTCTACACATGCGAGGCATGAAGTAAAAATGTGGAGGGGGTGCGGGGAACTGTGTGACGAACGTGTGGTGAAATGACGGCCCACAGTTTTAATCCACGTGCTCTGCTTTCAGCCTACGATTGGACTGGAAGGTGTTTCCTTCTACCCTTTGCAGTGCGTGCATTTTACGCCTAACCCGAGGTGGTTGTTTATGCACAAAGCAGCAAGTTATGTTAATTCTAAATGCTCGCCCTACTCTTGTAATTTAAGGATGGTTAACCGAGTGTATGACGTGTGCCCGCGATTATTAGAAGTAAGTGAGATGTGGCTGCCCTGCCTAGTTTTTGTAACTGTAATGTCTGTGACGCCAGTGAATCCCCCCACCTTGTTAAAACAATGGGGTGTCCCACGCAGATTCACAGTTTGTGATGGGTGCGGAGGTGGACGTGCTCTGTTGTGCTTTCTTCTGTGTTGTAGCAGGGGTGGTGTTTGTGGCATGCTGTTGAATTTACCAGCTGATCCCACTGCGTGTGTCTTTGTGGGGACAGTGGGGGGCCAAAGGACCAAGCCTACATGCTAATAATGTGCCCTGTTTATCTCGCCTTACACAGTGTCCCAGCCTTCGGCCCTGCCAAAAGTTGATACTATTTTACTCCTCACATTTACTGATCTGTGCAACCACCGCTGGGCGAATGCACTACGCTGTTCGCTCAGTGATGGTTTTTTTTACTGTCAGTGAGGGCTGTGATTTTGTGCACAGACTGTGAGGGCCCTGCTATGCACTCCGTTTGGGTCGGTGGAGGGTTCGACGAGGACTGAGTAGGTTAGGGCTGTGGACAACCTGTTTCTATGCGCAGACTGTCTGTTTCTTTGCACAGACAGTGAGGGCCCTGTTAACACCATGTCCCGCTGTGCAATCAGTGCCGGTGTTTGGTGTCCTATCTGCAGGGATCTTTAAAGAGAGTGCAGGCAGACTGCGCTTCCAATTCAAATCAATTCTAAATCTTTATTCGGATACAATAAATATCCATAAAAGCGCAAGTCCAGAATCTCAAATATCACAATTTTTGAATCAGTTAAAACAAAACAAAAAGGGGGTGGGGAAAACAATTAAACACGGCGGGACTCATTAATCACCTTCATCAAATACATACAATTAATCATATATACAAATACAGTAAAAAAGAAACTCCACAGGATATATCTACAATATATACAAGTGAATTATGCAAAGAATATAAATAAATCAGTAGGTGCACATGGAATTGCGGCTCGTACTGCCACTTTCAGGAAAGATCCTACTCGGAAGGTTAGCTCCTCGTCTTCCAGAGTAAGAATGTATCCATATGCTACCTTGTAATTGATCATCGGTACAGTCTTAAAAAATGGTATCAAAAACTGTTTAGTGTATTTTAAATAAAAACTACAAAAGAATAAAAACTACATCATTGTTTACGTTGGGCATTACAGGGGCAAGAGAGTTGGTCAAGGTTGGAATTAAACCCCAACTTCCATGCATGCTCAGTGAGTGCCGGGCTCACATGTAGCAGTCAGTGAGGGACCTAGGCACAGTCTCCCCCTGTACACTCACTGAGGGGTGTTTGCTACCGCGAGGTCTCTTTAGAGTGTGCGAAAGCTGCAGGCAGTCTGTTTCTACGCACGGTCTGGGGGTGGCACCCTAGTGTCCTCCTATACACTCAGTGGCGTGTGTCTGCTTCCCGCTAGGGCTCTGTGCTGTGAGTTAGGGCTGCGAGCAGTCCGTGTTTCTCCCAATGCCTCTCAGTTCCTCCCTCAGTCTTCCCAGCTCTCGGCCCAGCCCACAGTTTCCACCCTCTGACTCCTGTCATTGGCAGCCCGAGGGCCCAGCCTTTAGGACACATTCCTCTGGTGGCCACTCCAGGCTCCTCGCCTCTCCCTTCTCCACTCCCCTCCAAATCGTGCTGTGGCCACTAGGTTATGGAAAGCTGAGCGAAGGAAGAGTGAGGGTGGGATGACAGTTATGAAATTTGCATCCGTGAAAGAGGGTGGGACAAGTTTAACGCTTTGTTGACTAACCTGAGCAATTTAAGGACTGGCCGTTTCTTAGTAGGGTGTGATTTTATTTCATCACTACATTGAAATGAATCAAGGTATAAAGTACGAGACAATTCAGACTTGAATATTTCGAAAAACAGGTGCACACAGGGTAAAGTGATAGGTGCATGGGGGGAGATTGTGAGAAAGGACAGTAGTGCGCATATATACATCAACAAGTCAATAAACAAACTATCCAGACAGATTTCTACCAGATACATTGAATGTCAAATCATAACATAATTACATATAAAAAGTCTCTGCTAGATAAGCTATTCCACTACCGTCTTGCAAGCAGCTAGAGGAAGGGAAGGGATCACCGGGCACGACTGGATTCATGTCCCTGTGTCTGCTGCCTTCCACCGAAGAGATTACATGGCTTCCAGTAATTGAATGTTTCCTATGTTAGTGTGTGCTCTCATGCCCCAAAGCCAGTTCTGGTGGGTGCTTTTAGAGGCTGAGAGCCCATCTGGCCTTTGAGGTCGGACGTGTAAGCTGTCAGGGTCTGAGCCACTCATGGGAGCTGTCATGGTGGGGTGTGATGCTGCCTGGCACTGGGGGCTTCAATCGTGTGACTCCAATCCCGGGCGCTCTCCAGATATTACATTTCTCAAACTCTGAGGCCTGTCGTGGAGGGCTCCATTGTCTGAGGACGGGGCCCTCGTGTATTCGTTGCCTGTTACATATTTCCTGGTTCAATTTTTCTCAATTATAAATTAAAACACCCTTACAAATTTAACACAGACAGATGGATAACTGGACACCTTAAGTAAAATGACCTTAAACCCACGCTACTTGTATTCCTTCCGTTTACTTGTTTGGTTTAATTGTGTGCTAGACAAAACAGCTTAAAATGTTGCTTTGTTGTACATCAAAGGAAAGCTAGGTTCGAACCTTTACTAAAGGACATTAACAAACTACCCCGTAAACTAGTAGCTTAAATACCTACTATCCACTAATAAAAATATTGCTTGGCCAATTCACAAGCCCACTTTGTTTAAACCTTCACTGAAACAGCTGAGGGCCACAGCGTGGCTCCAGATGCAAACCCAGCAACTTGAGGGGTTCACCTTCAGAACCGCGCGGTGAAAAAGGCAGGGCGAGTGGGTGCTTTAGTCACAGACCGTGGTGTTCCAATCAAACTGTTTACATGCAAGCTATAGCACATATGCAAATCGGTATTATTGTATTAGCTGCGTAATCTTCTATTCATTTTTATAGAATATGACGTTTAATTTATTTGAGTTCTGTGATTAGTAACCTAGTTTATGCCAATTGGAGACATGTTGCAAACTCTCATTGCTACGTTATACCTCTTAAGCAGACTTTATTCCATTCTGTAAAATGAATTAGTTAAACACTGTCCACTTTGGTAGAGCGAACCTGAAAACCCGAGTCTGTGATAATTGATTGCAAAGTCTGCATAAACCTGCAGATCACTGCTGGTTCACAATCAATGTTACAAAGTAACGCTGTCTGTGCCTAAATGGCATGCATGTCCATGTGAGGCCTTTCTTAATTTTGGGACTTTGTTGAGGTGTTGTGAGCGCTGCTAGTCCAGTGGAGAGGGACTACCATAACCAGAATCCACTGCACCTGGAGACGCTGCAATGAGCGAGGAAGGAGGCGGGCCACCAAACACCAATGAGCCTAAAGCGCGTCCAGGCCTTCCAGCTAATGTGCGGACAGAAGCAAATGGTGTCACTGTGTTGTTTCCCCAGCTGTGCCCACTGTTTTGCTACTGCCCGCTCCTGCCTTGAACAGCCTGCCCTGTTAATGCTTGACTCTAGAGAGATGTCGACTTACGCCAGAAGAATATCAGATGGTCCCGAAATGAACCTGTGAGGCAAACAGGGCCTGCTCTTGGGCAGCGCGACTGCAACCGGTGCCAGTGCACAGGTGCTAACTTCGAGGGGGCGCAGTGTGTGCAAGTAACTCGGGTACAACAATTTTGGCTACACCACTTTGAAACTCCACCAGCCGCCACCGCCTGGAAATGAAATATCGACTTTGCCATTTTCACCGTTGCATGGCTGCCAGTCCCATTGGCTAACATGAAGTTTCAATAGGCGCCACGCTAAGTGGTAATTTCTATTTTCGGCCACCGAAGATATTACTCCAAGGTTAAACCCAATTCATTGTTGGGATCAGATTTAAGGTAATATTTTTTTTATAGAAAAGTGACTTTACAAGGTCCCCACTTTGTTGTCCAAACTTCCGGTAGCTCATCCTGTCTCTCTGTAGCTGTTGTCATCCGAGGGCCCTGCAAGAAAGTGTGAAGTGTTCCCAGTAACAGGAAACTATTGTTAGTGAAAGGTGGTGTGACCTCTCCTAGCAGGATGACTACCGGGTGGTGGCCACAATTTGCCCAGCTTTAAAGAGGCTACCGCATCAGTGAAACAAATTGTGATCACACCTTGAGAGGCCCTCTCCTTTATAGAGGCAGACAGACTGGTATCTCCTCCAGAGGGGGAAAACCGATTGCGGAACCAGTTTTATACGGGGATTGGCTCATTATGTTGGGTATGCCAGGGCTCCCCCCGGCGGACGGCACATTGCGCCATCCTTGCTGTAGGTAGAGAAGGGTACCCTGGGATTGTTTTTTGGCCAATCTTCCCAGAAGTGATATAAAGTGGGAATGGTTGCTTCCTCAGAACTATTGCCCCATTGGCTAGTGATTCCTCCATTACCGCAAAAGCGAAGATGTTCTAAAAGTGTCACTCAAAGACACAGTTCTCCGATCACTACTAGACTGGTTAGAACACAGGAGGAGGACAGTCCTGCTGTCCCCTGGACCCATCAATGAGAGGCTGCCCCAAGACTGGAGTGCACCTGCTGCACCCAAAGAACCCACAAAGAGGACCGTCTGCTGGGTCCCCTTGTAGAAGACAGATCCTCTTGTGCCAAGATGGAAGAAGGGACTCTAAGTAATGTTGTGTTTCTATCTAGGACCCTAATTCGATATTCCCGATTTATGCCCTTATGTGGTTATAATAAATAATATCCTTATAAAGGCATAAGAACCATATACATATTTAGTCATAGCCCATGCAGTCCAAATCAGGCAAGGCTACTTCCCTAGACTCCTAGAAAGTACAACGCGTTCTTTAAACAAACCAAACCTCCAGCAACCTGTGAATTTCCCATGCTTCTGTTTTGATTTGTCCTAGAACGCCTGCGAACACTGAAAGAATGGCCAGTTCTTAGTGACATCTTTTATTGACGTCTTATATCCAACCTTACGTCAAACCCGGCACCTTTCAGGTATAAATATACCAACGTTGCCTTAAGCAAACACAGAGTGGTTTGGAGCAGAGCGGCTATCTACTTGCCCGAGAGCCCAGCTGATGTGAGAGCCCACGGACGCCGCCCCTCCCTTTTGACGCACTGAGAAAGACGCTGTCTTTTCTCCTGCCGAGAAAATCCAGCTCCGGTGTTTCCAGATACCCTTGCGGGTTGCTGGGATATCGAGTCCTGAGAGAGAGATACCAGACCTCCTGCATTCTATTACCAAGGTACGGAGCTGACTAAACCCTTATGAGAATTCTTGATTCAGATTCCTTGGCAAAACAAACTTAACTTAAACTGCTACTTACTCACTCCTTCCCACATATTAGGCTTAGGTCAGGTACACCGGGGTAGGCGTATTTAGAAGCACCAGTTGAGTATGTTAGTCAATGTTTTTATGTATGTATATATTTTATCTATTTTAAAGTATCATATGGCTAAGAAACTATATCAATGCTTTTACAGTATTGTTTTATAATACTCCTTTTACTGTACGCACTTTACTTTACTATAAGTATTGCAATTGTGGCAATTCATTTCTCTTGCATGAGAAAGAAGACTGCTCAATAAATAACACCTTTTATTGAAAACGCCCATCTCTCTATTCTCTGCACTCTGGTAAAACTAAGTATGCACAATTGACTGAGTGAAATAGCTGTCTATTGTTTTCACACGACTCTAGAGATACACTCTTATTCTGAGGGAGCAAAGTTGTCATGTTATATGGCGGTCAGAAGCTAATCCCTTCTTGTCTAAATCAGGAGAGTTAACTCTTTCCTGAATGTTAGAAGGGGCGATCTCAGAGGGCCAGATTGTGCTCACCTGACCACCCCAGGACCCACCTCTCCCACAGATATTGCCGAGTCTTATCGTGAGGTCCCCACCGGGGAGGACTTCGAGTCTAGGATCGTACACACTGAGCTCACACCACACTTACGAACGGACACCACACCGTTGGATTTCAGTAAAAAGTTCTTTATAAGCAGTAAAAAAAGAAGGTAGCACTCTTATGTACAAATGATCGAGGATCACAAAGTCTTTGAGGATTCGGGAAGAGGGAAGCGGGACAGTCTTTAGCCTTTGGGCCAGTACGAGGCGTACCCTGCGCACAGCTCTCAATCCTCGAGCCAGGGGATACGGGATGATGGTCGTACTGGCTGCTTCACTCACGTCGAGTCGGCTCGGTCGTGATGGTGATCTCGATGGTCCAGCCGGACCAGAGTACTCCTCGAGCCGCGATGAGGTCAGCAGGGCTCGATCCGGAGAAGTTCTTGAGGAGCCGCGACAGCGTCAGCAGGGCTCCAATGGTTACGAGTTCAGCTCGAGCCGCGACAGCGTCAGCATATCCCCAAGGTCATAGAGATGGCGAGCCACGACAGTATCAGCAGGGCTCCGATGGTTACGAGTTCAGCTCGAGCCGCGACAGCAGGGCCTCGAGGTCTTAGAGATGGCGAGTCGCGACAGCGTCAGCAGGGCTCCGATAGTTACGAGTTCAGCTCGAGCCGCGACAGCGTCAGCAGGGCTCAGGTGGTTCAGTTCCGTGTTACGAAGAAGGAGCCGCGACAGCGTCAGCAGGGCTCAGCGATGCGAGGGTGAGTTCTTCTCAGGGTCAGCCGCGGTCAGATCAGCAGGCTTCAGGTCCAAGATACAACTGCCCGCTAGTTGTGGGGGGGGGGGGCCCTTGATATAGTCCATGGGCCCTTTTGATGTCCGGACCCTCTCAGGCGGAGGTCTCATGCCTTGGGGGCTGGTCGTTGGCGAGGTCCGGCGGTTGGCTCTTTGATCTCTTTGGAAGATGCGGCTGGGATTTTCCAGACGCCCAGCAGGTCTGGAGCCAGCCCTCGGGGAGGCCAGAGGGGCAATCTAAACTGGCCCCCAGGGGGAGGCCAAAGGTGTGACAGATACCGGTCTCTCAGGGGAGGCCGGAGGTGCCATCGAAACTCCCTGGCTTATCTAACTCGGGAGCCTTTTACCCCACAGCCGGGACTGGCGCGCCTTTGGAGTCTGGGTTTCGCTGGGGCCGGGGTCACGCTAGGCCCAGGGAGACAGGGATCTCGGGAAGGGAAAATGGCTGCCGGGCCTTGTGGGGCATGCAGGTTGTAGGCGCTCGGAGCCGGGAGTGGGACGGGATAAACGGGGCTGGTCGTCGGTTACGGGGTCTGGGCGTAGAGAGAGCAGGACGACCAGGCTCGGGGTGCAGGCTACGCTAACGGGGTGCTGCGCAGGGAACTCAGGGTGCAGAGGAGCAGGGGCGACCCACGCCACGAGGCCGGGTCCAACACTGAACATTCGAGAAAGTTTCTAGTGACCTCTGAGCTAGCTGGCGAAACTAATTAAGTCTAATATAGTCAGTAGAGACCTAGTCGACCTCAGTCCTACGTCTACACTACTGTTTATATTATTCCAATGCGCAGAGCCTATTGGGAATTTAGGAACTACACTACAGTAATAGTTGGCTACCATCCTGTTAAGCATCCGGATCACCAAAAGCTAAGGAACCCTGCGCTCTTCAAGAGTCCAGCTGGCCAGAAACACCTGCCCGCCATTGGATGGCCAAGGGCCTGCTGGGCAAACAAAACCTTACCTTCCTGGGGTGTTTCCAAGTCTGTGAGACACAAACTCGTAGATGAAGTGGGTCTGCTCCCAAGAGAAGTAGCTGTTCAAGCCAGTTAGCTAAAAACTGCTAGAAACCCTAGCAACGATTTATTGCATGTCCTAGTAGTGAACATGAACATTGATCAAATCATTTTAGTTCACCAAAAACAATGTAAACAGCTAAGAAATGGAGGATGTGAGGAAGGTGGTCGCTTCAGGATGCCACTTTGTGAACTGCCACTGTGATGCTGTCATGTCTCTGGATCATGATGTTTCCACTATCCGACTCAAGGCAAACCACTGGTACATCAGTAGGGTCGGAGGTGAGTTGGGCTGCTTGCTGAGCAAGAACAGAGATCACACCAGCATGCTCACCCGAAAGGCTCCCTCGACAACCCAGATTCAGCCCTTGTGAGTCAGTGCCCAAGATCCCAACGATGGAGGGATTCTTCATCGTCTCCTCTAGATGCTGCTCCAGAGCGGATTCCATGCTCTCAACACCACTTCTCTGCCTGACCCTGGATCAGCTGACTGCACACAGTTCCTATTCAACCCACAATCCTAGTAGTGAACTACAGTGATTATATACCTTTTGAAAATTCCCATCTCTGGTTTCCTCACTAATTTTTTGTCATTTTTGTGTCTATTTTAAGGTAAAAATGCAACATATTGTTATAAATTGCTTTCAAATTTTTACTGTGTTGTCTTATTTAACTCTTTTGGTACTTGTAAATGCTTTACACTTGTTCCTTTGATCAAGCCTGACTTCTCTGTGACATCGCTACCAAGGACTGAGCAATGGTTTTATTAAAGAAACCTAACTCGACCCGATAAAGATTGTGACATGGTTATATGGTATGGTCTCGCAACGATATCACATAATAATCCTCCTTCCTGCACCCCAGACGTGCCACCGAAGCTAGGATCATGTCCATTTCATTCTTTGATGAATGCTCATAATGGTGATCAAGTGGCGTAACAAAAAGTGAGGGGGCCCCCCCTGCAAGTTATGTTGAAGGGGCCCCTAATACCAGTAGTGGTTGAGAGTGCCTCCTCCAGTATGGGTAAGCCTGGGTGCTGCGGGGGCCTTTGTTACGCCTCTGAGGTGATCCTCTTTAATCTCACACCTAGAGGTCTCCGAAATGTTTGGACAAATTGTAAGTTTATGGAACTTCTCATTCACTATACATTAATGTACAAAAAAGTATGGTAGTGTGTTTTTTTCAGAGGGGAAAAACAAGAAGAGGAAATTAAGTGAGGAAACTGGGGAAATATACAAGCATTCCTTTATTTAGGAAGGAACTTGTTTTCTGACCTGATCAGTGCAGCATATGATCCAAGTAGGTGAAGGGGAAAAAACTTAGGCTCTCCATAAATCTGTACTACAGCGACATTTTAAACACCTTATTTCCAGCTGTAACGCGAAGATCCCAGCTGTGCTACTATGCCCAATTAAATCTATATCCCACTCATCATGATAATATCTAAACAAAGTGGAGGGGAGAATCTTGCATAGGTAATATGGCATTAAGTCTTCAGTTCGAGTTCAGGCTCTATGGTTGGATCTAGGTTTATGGAAGGAGTTTATTCTGGCTTTAGATGCAGTTATTTATTGAGGCTGTTTACTGTTACAGGCCACATGGAGCTCTCTTCAAGACCTTTTACGGCAAGATTGGCTTGTGAGGATGGGGGAACCCAGTTCCATCCACAAAATCCTTGCTTATGCCGCGCAACTCTGCGGCTTAGTTATAAAATGTTTGAAATTTTAACTGGATAAAGAAAGCTTGCAGATATTGAGCCTCAAGGGACTTATGATATGAACTATTGCGTCCTAATTATCTAAATGAGGAATAACAGTGGAACTGGCCAGAGTCCACAGAATGCACCCCTATTTAAAATTGCTACTTGAACAAAGAGTACAGAGTACATCTGAAAGAAACAGGTTAGTGTTAGATTCCTTACCTTAGAATATCCCCAGGCATCAGACTGGATCCGGAAAGTTTTGCGCAGCAGTACCCCTGCACGTCCGTAGGCGCCGCCGTGGTCGCCGGGATGACATCGTCTGAGTACTTAGACGCCGCCCTCACGCGCTGACGTCAGTTCTTCTTTTTTCTGCGCCACCAAGCGCAGATCCGGGAAGAGCAGTACTCCTTAGTCACTTTTTGACGAACTTTTTTTCGACCTGTTTTGGATCTTCTCGAGTCGTTTATCGACTCCGGTGCCGATAGGGATGCCCGGGTTCAAACCCCGTGACGATTGTAACGGACTGATGTCGGTTACCGACCCCACCGTCTGTGCCTTTATTGCCTCGGGCCGACCATGATGACAAGTCGTGCCCGACTGCCGGGCCTTGACGTCGAAAGCTAGGCGGGAGCGGTCCCATAAGCGACTCGAGCTCCTGCAGTCGGCCCTGCGCCACTCGAGGTCCCGGTCCAGGAGGAGGTCGAGGGACCGGTCGCAGGGCCACAGCCATCACAGCTCGGCGAGTCGACACCACTCGTCGGGCTCGAAGTCCTCAGGTAAGTCGAGGCACACGAAGTCGAAGAAGCGACATCGCTCTTCTGACTCCCCCTGACGCTCGCGCGACGCGGCCGGGGGTTCGGGTGACAACGCCCACGCGGCTCCTCCAGAGCTGCGTCCAGCTCCACCCCCTCCGGTCCCTGGCCTGAATGCGACGCCAGAGGAGATCAGCGCCTTCCTCACGGCCATGAGGTCACGCTTCCCTGCGTCGGGTTCCGCTGAGGTGCCTTCGGGCTCTGCGGATCCGTCTGGTAGCCCAGGCGTGCCGTCGGGTGCTTCGGCCCCGGTGGCGACTTCGGTCCCGACGCCGCAGGGCTCCTCCGGATCCAGGCCTGGATATGGGTGGACGCAGCACGATACTGATTGGATATCACGGACTCACTAGGCAGGGCGATTGCAACGACGGTGGCGGTTCGCCGCCACGCCTGGCTGAGCTCCACCAACTTTCTGGGCGATGTCCAAGCATCCCCCTTATGGACATGCCCTTTGATGCCCGTCGCCTTTTTGGCGACAAGGCGGATAGCGCGCTGGATCGTTTTAAGGACTCCAGGGCTACGGCCAAGTCCTTGGGCCTCGGCCAACACCAGCAGACTTCCGCCTTTCGTCCCTTTCGTGGCCAAGGAAGGGGCGCCCCCTCACGTCCAGCAAGCAACAGGCCGCAGAATCCACCTCAACGCGGTTGCGGACGTGGTAACTGCCGTGCAGTGCCGGGGGATTCAGGCAAGGCCAGTCCGCACCCACCCCTGCAGCATCTGCCTCGAAATCCCCCTAGTCCGAGCTTTCAGGCCCATTCGACGCCAGTGGGGGGCAGGGTTGGCCATCACCTCCTCCACTGGCGCTCCATCACATCGGACAGGTGGGTGCTGCAAATCGTCCGAAGGGACTACTCCCTCCCCTTCGAGGCGACCCCTCCAGCCATGCCACCGCAGTACCACCGCATGTCGGGGGATCACTTGCAACTTCTGCAGGAGGAAGTTACGGCCCTCTTGGCCAAGGGGGCCGTCTAGCGCGTTCCTGAGCCAGAAGTAGGACGTGGTTGCTATTTCCACCACTTTCTGGTACCCAAGAAGGGCAAAGGGGGCCTACGCCCTATCTCGGATCTCAGGTGCGTCAGCGGCTTCCTCCGGAAGGAGAAGTTCAAGATGCTGACTTTGGCTCAGGTCCTAGCTACCCTGGACTCAGAAGACTGGATGGTGGCGTTGGGCTTGCAGGACGCGTATTTTCACATCCCCGTCCTGCCGGCCCACCGGCGTTACCTGCGGTTCACGGTAGGCCACGAGCACTTTCAGTTTACTGTGCTCACCTTCGGCCTTAACAGCACCCCACGGGTGTTCACCAAAGTGATGGCGGTGGTTGCAGCTCATCTGCGCAGATTAGGGGTTTCATTCTTCCCCTATCTCAACGTTTGATTGTTGAAGGCGGGCTCGCCCTAAACAGTCTTCTCCCACCTCCAGACTATGGCCGACCTCCTGTATTCGCTGGGGTTCTCCATCAATGTGCCGAAGTCACACCTGTGCCCCTCTCAGAGGCTCCTCTTCATCAGAGCGGTTCTGGACTCAGCACAGTTTCGGGTTTATCCCCCCCCCCGAACAGCGGGTTCGGGATATTAAGGCTCTTATTCCAGTCTTTCAGCCTTTATCCCGAGTCTCAGTCAGGTTGACGCTGCCACTCCTGGGGCTGATGGCCTCCTGCATACTTCTGGTGCATCACGCAGGTGGCGGATGCGGGCTCTGCAGTGGGACCTGAAGTTCCAGTGGGCACAGCATCAGGGCAACCTGTCCGACTACTTCCGGATCTCTGAGAGCACTGCGAGGCAGTTGCAGTGGTGGCTCATGAACCGCGCTTGGGTCAGCGGCAGGTCTCTCTCCCTTCCCCAACCGGAGCACGTGGTAGTGACCGATGCGTCCCTCCTGGGTTGGGGGGGCCACATGGGATGTGGTACTGCAACAAATAGGGCGGGGTGGGGCCGTGGACCCTTTGTCAGAAGGCTCTGCGCCTATGGACATGGCTGGAACATCAGGGCATCACCCTGGTGGTTCAACACCTGTCAGGTTCCCTGAACGCCAGGGCGGACAAACTCAGCCGCCGGTGCATGATGGATCACGAATGGCATCTGAACTTGGACGTGGAGCAAGGCCTCTTTCAGCAGTGGAGAGAGCCTTGGTTAGATCTATTCGCCACCGAAGAGAACTCGCAATATCATCAGTTCTGCGTGTTGGAATTTACAAGGCGTGCACTCGCTCAGATGCTTTTCATCACGGGTGGAGTTGCGGTCTGTTGTACGCCTTTCCGCCTATACCACTTCTGCCCAGAGTGCTGAAGAAGATCAGCAGAGACCGGGCCCAAGTCATCCTTGTGGCTCCGGACTGGGCAAGAAGATACTGGTATCCCGAGCTACTCAGCATGTCAGTCGATCCTCCGATTCGTCTGCCTCTTCTGGAGGACCATCTGGCGCAGCAACAGGGGACGGTCCTCCACCCGAACCTGTCCAGTCTCCACCTCCATGCGTGGAGATTGAGCGGCGGCAGTTGAGGCAATTTGACTTGCCTTCTGAAGTATATGATGTGATTATGGCAACCAGGCGTCCCTCCACAAAAACGGTATACGCCTGCAGGTGGAATACATTTGTGGCATGGGGCACAGCAAAGGCTGTGGATCCTCTCTCTGCCCCCCTTTCAGAGGTTCTCCTCTTCATTCTTTCTCTTGCCCAGCAGGGCTCTGCTCTGGGCACTCTTAAGGGCTACCTCTCTGCCATTTCTGCCTTCTTGAGGTTTCCTGATCAGCCTTCTCTTTTCAAGTCCCCTATTGTAAATAGATTCTTGAAGGGCATCACGCACATGTTCCCTCCTGTTCCTTTCGTGATGCCTCAGTGGGATTTGAACCTTGTTCTTACTTATCTGATGTGCGCTCCCTTTGAGCCACTTCACAATTGCCCTCTCTGTCTTCTAACTCTTAAGACTGTATTCCTGCTTGCCATCACCTCTGCCAGAAGAGTGAGTGAGCTCCAGGCTCTTTCTTCTAAACCTCCTTTTCTTTCTGTCCATCCGGACAAAGTTGTGTTGAAAACACGTCCTTCTTTCCTGCCCAAGGTAGTTACAGCCTTTCACATCGGGCAGTCCATCACTTTGCCCAACTTCTCTCCTCCTCCGCATCCTTCTAAGGAGAAAGAGAGGCTCCACCGTCTGGGCCCAAAACGTGCGCTCTCCTTCTACCTTGATGGCACACGCCAGTTCCGGGTGGACAACCAGCTGTTTGTTGGTTACGTGGGCGCTAAGAAGGGACGGGCGGTACACAAACGGACCATCTCTAGGTGGGTCGTACTGTGTATCAAAGTATGCTACTCTTTGGCTCGAAAGGAGCCCCCTGTTGGCCTGAGGGCCCATTCCACTCGGGCCACGGCGGCTACTACTGCCCTCAGTTGGGGAGTCTCCTTGCAGGACATCTGCCAGGCAGCTACGTGGGCCTCGCTGCACACGTTTGCTAGACACTACTGCCTGGACAAAAAACAACAAGTGATGGACTGAATGTGGATCAATGTCACACACTCCCCCAGTCAAAAGATCTGGGCCCAAATCCATCGTTTTTTTGCACTCCACACCACCCTGGGTCAGATAATGGCTTTATGCAAATCAGCTCTGACCCTGTTGCCCCATGGGAACAGTCCAGTCCGAACTACAACAGCCATATCTTTCCCAGACCGGAATCAAGCATCCGAGGACCGGACCGGTTTCGAGGTAACACCTCTCTTCAGCCCGGCTGGCTTGACTCCAAGTGGTGTGGAGTGCCTGGGACCCACGTCTGGGCATCCCCAGCGCACTTAGGGCGGCAATTGCAAAAAACAACAAGTGATGGACTGAATGTGGATCAATGTCACACACTCCC
Source organism: Lissotriton helveticus (assembly GCF_964261635.1). Classification (NCBI taxonomy): domain Eukaryota; kingdom Metazoa; phylum Chordata; class Amphibia; order Caudata; family Salamandridae; genus Lissotriton; species Lissotriton helveticus. The sequence continues at coordinate 332,226,046 of NC_136072.1, read as the reverse complement.
CCAGTCAAAAGATCTGGGCCCAAATCCATCGTTTTTTTGCACTCCACACCACCCTGGGTCAGATAATGGCTTTATGCAAATCAGCTCTGACCCTGTTGCCCCATGGGAACAGTCCAGTCCGAACTACAACAGCCATATCTTTCCCAGACCGGAATCAAGCATCCGAGGACCGGACCGGTTTCGAGGTAACACCTCTCTTCAGCCCGGCTGGCTTGACTCCAAGTGGTGTGGAGTGCCTGGGACCCACGTCTGGGCATCCCCAGCGCACTTAGGGCGGCAATTGCAAAAAACAACAAGTGATGGACTGAATGTGGATCAATGTCACACACTCCCCCAGTCAAAAGATCTGGGCCCAAATCCATCGTTTTTTTGCACTCCACACCACCCTGGGTCAGATAATGGCTTTATGCAAATCAGCTCTGACCCTGTTGCCCCATGGGAACAGTCCAGTCCGAACTACAACAGCCATATCTTTCCCAGACCGGAATCAAGCATCCGAGGACCGGACCGGTTTCGAGGTAACACCTCTCTTCAGCCCGGCTGGCTTGACTCCAAGTGGTGTGGAGTGCCTGGGACCCACGTCTGGGCATCCCCAGCGCACTTAGGGCGGCAATTGCAAAAAACAACAAGTGATGGACTGAATGTGGATCAATGTCACACACTCCCCCAGTCCTCCGGACTTGCCTGGACAGCCAAGTCCGGAGGAATGGCTTTTTCGGCCGTTCCGTTCTCCAGGACTTTCTGGTGTGATCTTGGTCCACAGACCCACCACCGTGGTTCGTATTGCTGTGGTATCTATTCTAAGGTAAGGAATCTAACACTAACCTGTTTCTTTCAGATGCAAAGTTACTTACCTTCGGTAACGATATATCTGTAAGAAACAGTAGTTAGTGTTAGATTCCTTACCGCCCCACCCATCCTCCCTGTTCTGCGGACCGATATCCAGGGTTAAGGTATTTCCCTTTGAGGGGCCCTAGTTTTATGGCACCAGTGTCGGTCTCTGGCATGGCTCTGCGTTCCTGGCGCGGAAAGCTATGTACAAGAACTAACGTCAGCGCGCAAGGGCGGCGTCTAAGTACTCCGCCGTCATTCCGGCGACCACGACGCCGACGACAGACGCGGAGCCGCAGACGATGTCTACCGACGCGCAGGGGTACTGCTACGCAAAACTTTCCGGATCCAGTCTGACGCCTGGGGATATTCTAAGGGAAGGAATCTAACACTAACTACTGTTTCTTACAGATATATTGTTACCGAAGATAAGTAACTTGTGCTTTTGTTGTCATTGAATGGCCTCACACTGAAAACCAGTTTGGGACCATGGGTGGATGTTCATGTTAGCAGAGCAAATTTGCCCCCTTTGAATGAGTGGTATTGTGAATTTCAAAGCATGTCTTTCTGTGCAGCCTTAATAATATAATGTAGAGCCCCTTCATTTTTTGTTTGAATATGTTTATTTGCATTTTGTTATAGTACATCAGTACCCATACACATACAGAAGTAATAAATGTCACTGTAACATGAGGCTTTGTGCACCAGCCGTTGTGGGCATCCACTCTCGTGCGAAAACATGGCAACAAGGAATAAGCGCAAAGAAGAAGTGCACAATTAAACAGCGTGACAAATTCTTATTACACCGTTCAGTAATGTTAGTGCTCCGCAACGGAAAAAAAGAAAAAACAACATCTGCAGTGTGACTGCATATCCAAGAATTGTTCAGTTCGGTGCAAAGGCAATACTATGGCTGCAAAACCAAAGGAGTTAGACTAAACGACAGTATATTACATATCCAAAGCCGTTTCTTGAAAACAATCAAAGTGAAAGAACAACCCAAAGTATACAGTAAACAAGGGATTCGGTGATAGTTGACGTGTGTGTGTGTGTGTGTGTGTGTGAAGACATCGATGCGGACAAAGAGTGGGTCCATAGTGCTCCGTGACAATGGTATGGTGTACACCTTGGGGTCCATCTTGCATGCGGCAAAGTGTAAGAGGGGGGGGAAGGGGGTCCCAGGAAGAAGAAAGAAGGGGGGGGCATATAGAGAGGGAGGAAATAGAGGGAGTGGGGAGAGAGAGCGGCAGCAGAGGCGGGGGTGGGCAGTGAAGCGAGAATATTTACACAATGTTATGCTGCAAGCACACTTGATGATAGGTCGACAGAGTGGTATCCCAATCTAGCGCTATGGGGTACTTCCTGAGCCCTGCCGTCTCCTCCCTATGCAGCGCCGCACTCTCCGCTCTTGCCCAATTATCCAGTGAGGTGCGCCACTGTATCGCCCGGGGGGGGTACACTATGCTTCCAGCGTTTCGTAATGAGCCGTTTCGCCGTGATAAGTCCCAGGTCCCAGAATCTCGCCTGGACCTTCATCTGCTTAGTTCTTTTAAATAAACCTAACAGGCAGGCTTCCCAAGTGTTCGGTAAGGTGCCCCCTGTCGTGTTCGCCAATACAGTTGATACTGCAGTCCAGTAGGGCTGCAGCAAAGAGCACGCCCAAAGGGCATGTAGGAACTGCGCGTCTACTAGTCCGCATGTGGGACATGCTGTGGTAGTGAGCCCAAAGTACTGGTTGATTTTGTCCGGAGACAGAAACGCGCGATGTACAATATAATACTGTATAATCTTAAAGCGTGCATTGCACGACACGTTCAGAGCCCCAGCCAGTATCAGTGTCCACTCTCTGTTCGTCCTGTCCCGACCCCTGTCAGCCGTCCATTTGTCTCGCAGGCGCTCAGGGGAGAACTGTGTATGTACGTGTAGCGCTTGAGCAAGCCAATGTATTAGGTGACTACCATTCCCCATCACATGTAGATATTGAATGAGTAGGTGTGTAGGCGGTTCCTCTGCCAACGGACCCCAGGCCCTCGTTAGTGTATGCAAAAGCTGTGCATGAGTCAGGAACTGGATGTAGAGCCCCTTAATGTCCTCTGTTTCTAAATTGTAATGTAATTTCAAGTGAAGCTTTACACATTTGTTATAGATTTAAAAAATTCAATGTAAACGTTTCTTGTTTTTGCACTGACGGTGGGTTTTATCTTATATGAATTGTGTTGGTTTGTTACTATGTTGATCTCAGGTGAGGTCTAAATCAATAAAGTTACATGGTGCTGTAAATGTGTTAATTGTTTCAATTACATTAGACTTAATGTTTACCATACTTGGCTATTAAAATACTATTGTATACCTGCCAGCCTTTTGAGAGAAGTGGTTGGGAAAGAGCACTCAGTCGATGAACCTTGGCCTTCTATTTTTAGGCTCTTTCCTCTTCGACTTTCCCCTTTGTAAGTGATCTGTAGAATTTCATTTTGATGGTCCAGCAAGGGAATGCAACATGGTATAGGTATGTGCTGGAGCAAGGTATACTTCACAGCATGTACACAACATGTATTTAAAGGTAAACAAAAACTCCTGTTGGACAAATTTAATATTTTATAAGCAAGATACTGTGACCGGGTCCATTCTGTAATCAACGGTGTATTTCTATAATCTCACACTGTCAGTGTCCCTTGTTAAGAGGGGGAGGAATCTCCATTTTTATTTCAACATAGTTCGTTGAAGTTATTTAACATTTATGTAAAGGAAGCATAAGGAAACGTGTAATCTGGGTGCAAAGAAGCAGTATTCCGACAGAATAGTTGAATTTTAAAACAAAAGTAATTGTTTATTTGGCATATTGTAACATCCTGAAGATCAACGAAAGGGTCGGGCAATGAGATGTTGTATTCAGTCTTAATTTAGCCTGTAGTGTGTTGTCGTATTGGGTACTGAGAGTACCCAAATAATTATTTTGCTTTTAGCCTATTTATTTGTTTTGTAATGGGCCCACAATTGCCGGCAAAACCCCATTACAGCGCCATTAGTGAAGGATTGTTAATGGCAAAAATATGTTGTTGTTACTCTGAAGGGCTTGAATAGACCAGGATAGGTGAGAGGTAGGACAGTGATCCCTGCAACAGAGGAGGTCTGCATGATGCGTTCTTTCCATCTGGTTGAGTGATGTGGTTATTGTAAAATACATTTTTACCAGTTTTTCGTGGTTTTGTTAACTCGAGTAGACGTACAAACTACTAAACACCCTCAGTTCTCTCTGTACTATGTTACAAGGTTTCAATTTTGTTTGCCTTATTGTGAGCTTAAACAAAGGAAGTGCATCATTTTCTGTACCCTTGTTGAAGAGTAGATCAAATGTATATGCACTAACACTCGTGCAAGGTAACCAACTGGAGCATAGATGTTGCAAGACTTTCTGTGGTAGAAGACTGCAGATTATAGTTTTACATTTCTTTTTTTAACAGCCATTACTTACAGTTTATTATCTTTCAAGCATAACATTGATCTCTTCTTTCCTTTGTCAGCACCCACATGCAGGATCTGCAGGAGGTAACCCAAGATCTTCACTATGAGAACTTCCGCTCTGAACGACTGAAAAGGGGTGGCAGGTTTGTATTGTGGTCTCTTTCTCCTTTCTTCTTTTCCTACTGTTTCGGCCCTGCCTAAGCCTTAAGTGTATGGTCACAGCAGTATCACAACCTCTCATGAGATGTGTCCTGCTCACACTCTGTGCAGGCTTCCTAGTGATTTTACAACAGACCTTTCAATATAGTGAGTGCTCTGTTTTTTGTGGTTCTAGGGCAGTCACTTATAAATTAGCAGTATCGTGATCATATTAGAACGCTTCCTCAAAACCCAAAAACCCATCCTTTTACAATGTACCTAACTGACTGTCCCCTTAGTCCTCTGATAATTCCTGGTCATTTTTGTGTATTACATGTTCCCTTTTACAGTTTTTGTATGAAGCACTCGTATGCCATTGAGACGAAGTCTGTCATGTATAAATATTACAAATACATATTTTGTGCAAGTACTTTCTTTTAGTACTGGTGTTGCAGAACCATTTAACCAATAACTTGGCTTTCTAATTGAACAACCAAGTTATCCAGTATTATGGGTGTCTTTCATAGATTCACATGCCTGAACCATTCCCCGTCGTCGAGACGGGAGTCTCCGGTACATAGAAAAGTAATGTCCTATAGACATACATAGAGAATAGTAGGCCTAAAGGCCTCATCTTAGTAACATATCCATGTCCTTTTGTAAAAAGGACCAAACTCGTCGGCGATGGCTTGTCTACGATGGCTCGTCTACGACGGCTCGTCGACGACAACCTCGTCTATGACTGCTCGTCTATGACGGCCTGTTTACGGCGTCTACGATGGCCTAGTCTACGATGGCCTCGTCTACGATGGCCTCGTCTACGATGGACTCGTCTACGATGGCTAATCTACGATGATGGCTCATCTACAATGGCTCATCTACAACGGCTCGTCTATGACGGCCTGTTTAGGCTTCGACAATGGCCTCGTCTACGATGGCCTCGTCTACGATGGCCTCGTCTACGATGGCCTCGTCTACGATGGCCTCGTCTACGATGGCCTCATCTACGATGGCTTGTCTACGATGTCTCGTCTACGACTGCATCGTCGACGACGGCCTCGTCTAGGACTGCTTGTCTACGACGGCCTGTCTATGGCGTCGACGATGGCCTCGTCTACGAGAGCTCGTCTACAACGGCTCGCCTACGTCGGCTCGTCGGCGATGGCTCGTCTACAACGGCTCGTCGGCGATGGCTCGTCTACGACGGCTCGTCGACGATGGCTCGTCTACGACGACTTCGTCTATGACTGCTCGTCTACGATGGCCTGTTTACGGCGTCAACGACGGCCTGATCTACGACGGCCTGATCTACGACGGCCTGATCTACGACGGCCTGGTCTACGACGGCCTAGTCTACGACGGCCTAGTCTACGACGGCCTAGTCTACGACGGCCTAGTCTACGATGGCCTAGTCTACGATGGCCTAGTCTACGATGGCTCATCTATGGTGGCTCATCTATGGTGGCTCATCTATGGTGGCTCATCTATGGTGGCTCATTTATGGTGGCTCATCTACGATGGCTCATCTACAATGGCTCGTCTACGACGACGGCCTAGTCTATGACGGCTCATCTATGACAGCATGTTTACGGCATCGACAATGGCGTCGTGGACGATGGCTCGTTGACGATGGCTCGTCGACGACGACCTCGTCTACGACGGCCTGTTTACGGCGTCGACGACGGCCTCATCTGCGATGGCCTAGTCTACGATGAGTATACACCAGAAAGTATCTAGGAGTCTAGAAAAGTGAAATCAAATCACAAACCACCATTGGCATGAAAGAATAAGAGAAAGGTGGAAACTACATTCATCAATCGCATCACGTGACCACATAACAACACATTCACGTGAGGCACATATTGTGGGTGAAAATTTTCCCATCAATTGTCTAACTGTACCGCCACTATCTCATCATTTGGGTTCTCCTTACCCAGGAGTCGGTACCATCACAGTCACACAGAACGTAAAAAGGACTGTGAAATAAAAGAGACCCTACAGTTCTTATCTGTTAGGCAGACACAGTAGCAAAAAAGCAGTGCAAAGAAAGTGACAAGTGAGAATATAAAATTAGGTAAGACTGAGTAGAAGAAAGAAGTTTTTAATAGTTTCTCTCAGCTTCCTAACTCTAAAAACATAAGTGTAAGAGGCAGATTTAACAAAATATCTGCTCAGCAAATGGTCAACATGTTTCTGCATATGAGGAAGTACCCATGCATTCGTCAGGACCTAGTTGGTGCTACTGCTGTAATAATAGTGAGAAATATAAAAGGAAAAATGTCACCTGGTTTTCAGGTTCAAATGCTCCACCACAATCTACAAATAAAATCACGACAACAGAAGGAGAAGTGAAAAGACACACATGACATTGTCAATCTTATGTAACAATACACTCAACTATAGTGTTATTGTAGTGACTTGTCAGTACAATTTATATGACATATACACACTGTGAGAAGTTGGCCTGATGTGCAGTGCTCACTATTCTAGTGATCACTATATATCAGTCCAAACAACCCTTATTGATGATTGGTTGTAAGTCAACCTTATAGACCAGCTATCCTAGTAGCATGGATACGAGCAGTCTAAGGCTAAGACTCTAGAGGGCGTGTTAAGCCAGCTGTTTTACCATCACATTACCCCTTGAACACCCAGTGAAAGGACACCACACAAGTGTTATGAAAATAAACAGTGTATTTATTAGAATCACAACAACCCTGTACTCTTTATGAGGACAGGGTGCTAGGCACACAACAAAACTCTTACGAAAATACTTAAGTTAGCACAGTATATACAAATGCCCGAGGGGCACGAAAAACCATATACTCTAAAAGTGGAATGCGAAATTACTAGCAGGTAAGTACAGTACTAATAGGCTTTGGAATCGCTAGGACTTGACTATAGAATCGTTAGATTACTTCTAGGAGGCCTAGGGGACTCGGGTGCAGAGTGTGCACTCTCACGCGGGATGCGGGACAAAGTCTATGGAAGCTAGAATTCACAAAGTTAGTGTTCACGGGCGAACCCGACCTGATAGGGAGAAAACGACAGTGGATCCTGACCCTAGGATAGTGAGGCTATGCTGGGGCACCGAAATGCCGAAGTTACCTAGCCCAGGGGCTGCAGCTGCATAGGTCTGAAAAGACGTCGGGAATCCTCGTGCCGGACCAGGAGCCTGGAAGAAGGAAGTTGCTGGCAGGCGACCAGTGAAGAAAAGTTCGATGGATCCAAGCCTGGATCAAGGAAGAAGAAAACCTGAAAGCAGAGGGGACCAAGTTCTTGAATCACTAGCCAGTGATTAAGTGGGCACCAGGATGGCACCGGGCGAAGTCACCGCAGTCAGGTGAGTGGGCGCTGCTGGGCTCTGCAGTCTCTCGGACCAGGAGGCGTTGTCGGCGACCAGGATGGAGGTGCGAGCTGTCCCACGAAGGTTCTTGCTGTCGACGTCGCTGGACCCAGGATTGGGCAACAAGTCTTGGCAAATGCAAGGTCCACGCGGTGGACCTAAAATGGCGTCTGAGCCGGACCAGGAGGGTCCAGGGTACTTCTCCGATGGAGGGAAGCAAGGGCCAGTCTGGAGCAACCAGACTAGCAGCAGTGTTGTCGTTGGGCGTCGTTCGGAAGGCCACAAGCCAGCGGGCTAGTAGCCAAACAACGCGGTGAGCAGCAAAAAGCAGAAGGGCCCCACGCCGATCGTGGAGATGCTGGGGGGCTGCTCTTCGGTGCTGGAGCTGCTCAGGGTGGGGGCTTCTCGGACCCCAAAGCACTCACCAGGAATTTACTCGGTGGGCTTGCTGTGCAGAAGTCGTGCAGTCTTGGCGATGGCCGGTCCCTCGAGGTCTCGTCGCACCCACGGTTCTCAGCTGTGCTGTAGAGGTGGGTAGAGGTCAGAGGTGCCAGGGAAGCCGGGTCTCGTCGAGCTGGGCAGTCGGATTCCGGAGGAAGGACGTGCAGCAGACCGCAGTGTTCTTGGATGGTGCCTGCGGATGCAGGGTGACTACTCCTTAGCCACAAGGGAGAATCTTGAGGAAGAAATCGTGAAGTCCTTTCGTGGAAAGTGGTATCTTGATTCCAAAGATGATCTAATTTGGAAGGGGGCCTGCTCCTACCTTTATCTGGGAAAAGGGGGCTGGCACGCGACTAAGTCCTGCCCTATGGGTGGGACCAGGAGGGGGGTGGTTACACCCCTCTCCTTTGGCGGGCTTTCCCCAGGCCAGGGGCTGGAGTGCCCCTGGAACTGGTTTCAGCCGGCCTATGCACAGTGAGCACCGGGGTGCCACTTGCAGTCACCTTCCTCTGTAGCCCTGCCTACCTGGAATACACAAAACCCTGTCTGGGACGGTGCTGGCACCGCCCCTGGCAGGAAACCCTTTGTCCTTGCCTCCTGCTCTGGGAGGACTCCCAGCAGCAGGAGGGCAGACTTGTGTCTCGGTGGCAGCATCCATTTTGTGGAGCTGAGGCTATGTCTGACTTTAACCGGGGTTAGGGGTTACATACATGTCGTGTCCCTCTAGAAGGGTGGAATGCTAACCCCGTCGCCAGAATTGGCGAGGGGTTAGTATTCCAATTCGTATGACACCTTACTCGACATGTTTTGATAAAGCGATACCAGAGTTGGCATATAACCGCGAGGATTATAATGCACTTAAGAGTATATGGTATGCGATATCGTGGAAACGGCTAAGGGATGGATCCCGAAAGCTGCAGACAGGCTCAGCTCATGCCAGAGCACCATCTCACACGATTCCAAGCACTCTGCCTTCAGGATTGTTAAGGCCTGCCATAGGAGTGACTGATAGGAGATCTGTGTGTCCATTTTAGGGTTAGATATAGGTATACTATATCTAAAGCAAAGGGTGAGTACACCACCTTGCCCCAGCTGTCGTGCAGCCAGTTGTGTCAGTTTAGTTAGTCAGCCCAGGGGTGGCATAATACATGCTTCAGCCCCTGGGAGACTTCTGGGTACACCTCAGCCCTGGGTACAGGGACTTGGAGAGGGCCCAGTGCCAATTCAGTACTTGAGTACAATTTGGATAGAGAGAACAGCTAGGCTGTGGGTCTGATTAGCAGGCCCACAGCCAGGGAAAGTCGTAAACCAGTGCAGCAAAAAGCAAAAATCTGGGTGATCATAGGATTGCAGACCCTACTCTCCTACACACACTCACCCAATTAATGTGGGGCTCGCGCCTCACCTCACCTGGCTGCAGCTCAGGTCAATGAGGAGCACCGCTCTGTTTAGAGAAAACACACATACACAAAAGCTTTCACTGTTAAACCCAAACAGGTATCACATGATTTAAAAACTGATTGTAAACTCAGGCATTGATCTGGGGTTGCCATCGGCAGTCTCTAATTGTATGATGGTAAGCAGACCTCTAAATATCCCGTTCTTTGGTCTTAGTCTACAAGAGGAAAGACTCCGTGTTACATATTCACTCTAACTGTTGGTGTTAGTCAGTTGTGCCAAATATTTGTAACAACAGGGATATAGTCTTTCCTCCCTATTTCAGAAGATGATGTTATGCGCGATCTATTTTAATTTGCCCAGGGAGCTTTAAATCATTATGCCCCGGGAGCGCTTGACAGACACAAATGTTCTGCGCGATCTCTTTAATAAACCTTGAGCCTCGCGGAGCGTGTGAATGGGTGATGGAACGCGCTCGCCTGGGCGGGCTGTTTACGCGCAAACACTAGTTTACTAAATAAGTCCCCGAACGCGCTTGCCTAGGCAGATGTTTATGTCTCAGCAGCACGTGATCCGATAATGTGTTACTCAGATCCTGGGACGCAACAACGCACTGAAGGGGGGGCTGCTGCTCGAGAAGAATACAAAAGCGCTTACCTCTCCGTCCGTGTCTCCCGGCGTTCCTCTGCGCTGGACTTGGGGAGGCACCGAACGGAGGCGGCGCTATCTATTTAATGACTCACATCCTTTACGCGCTCAGGTGTTAGCGCAAAGGATTGTGGTTATTGTAGTGCAGTGTCATTGACTACATAATATTGTTGAACGTTGCTGGTAGACAAAATAAGCGCGCTCAATTGTGCATATTCAATAAGAACCATGCGACGCCAACAGAATCAATAGCACAATCATCTGTGAGGACACATTGGACTTGAGCCCACATTATTCTAAATTGTTATCGCCTCACAATGACAGATCTATCACGTATTAATGAGGAGGATTATAGTTAGTATAGTAAGGAATACACACACCTACGATGGAAAATGTATGTGCCTAGGCAAATTGTGACCAGTGCTGTGATGGTATATATATGTGCACTGGCGACTGCTGCTAGTCAACCTATACATATGCTTAGTCAGGAATGAGCGGCTTACATTATATTGGCAATGGTAGATGTGGATCATACCGATAAAACGCTCATTTGTAGAGTATTTTACCCATTGAAATTGCTGCACTAGCCTGGGATTCCTATATGTTACAGTAATTGATGTCATGGACCCAGTGCCAAAGCAACCCTATTCTCGATTCAGAGCGACATCCATGGAATAGGTTCGTTTAACCCCTCCTTGTCGCTGTTTATCTTGTATACCCATTTTTGTTCTTTTTTTAAGAGAAATTTGGCTATATCAGGACAGTGATCAGGGATGGTAGGTTGTTCTAATATAGTCCACGTAAACTCATTAGGACCATGGCCTACTTCCAGGAAATGGGCTGTTAGGCGTGTCGCTTGTTTGCGGCAACAAATTGTGCTTTTGTGCTCACAAATGCGGGTTCTGGTTTTTCTTGTGGTCATGCCCACATATCTTTTTGAACACGGGCATGTGATGAGATAGATGGTATTGTCACTATTCCAATTTGTGAATTTAATCTGTTGCCACGGGCGGCCTGTCCCAATATCGACTGTAGTCGATTTTGTTGTCTGAGGACAGACAGAACAATTTCCACAAGGATGATGTCCTTGAACAGGAGGGAGATCCCATAGGGTTCCCACCTGTCGAGTCATCCTATTTCTTGGCCGTGTGTGTACCAACTGGTCTTTGATGTTCTGACCTCTCTTAAACGCAAAGAGTGGTAAAGGTAGTGTGTCACCGCCGGTGTTCAGAATAGACCAATGTTTTTTTATGATCTTTTGGACCTGATTGGATCTGGTGTGAAAAGTGTTCACGAAAGTCATCCTGTCTGACTTCTCCTTTGGGACCGCCAATTCTAGGAGGGCCTCGCGGTTGTTATTCGAGGCCCTTTTCTTCGATTGGCGTATAATTGCAGATGGCTCATAGATTTCCAGTTTATTTTTCCTAACTTCTATATTTTACAATAAGATGGCAACGAATTGTGGGTTAGCTTTTGAAGATGCTGACATCCAAAACATTTTAGAAGAAAATCCCAGTATACTAGAATGCATTCCTGTTGCCGTGAGCAACACAGATGATGGGTTGTAGGAGAGTAGGGTCTGCAATCCTATGATCACCCAGATTTTTGCTTTTTGCTGCACTGGTTTACGACTTTCCCTGGCTGTGGGCCTGCTAATCAGACCCACAGCCTAGCTGTTCTCTCTATCCAAATTGTACTTAGGTACTGAATTGGCACTGGGCCCTCTCCAAGTCCCTGTACCCAGGGCTGAGGTGCACCCAGAAGTCTCCCAGGGGCTGAAGCATGTATTATGCCACCCCTGGATTGACTAACTAAAACTGACACAACTGGCTGCACGACAGCTGGGGCAAGGTGGTGTACTCACCCTTTGCTTTAGATATAGTATACCTATATCTAACCCTAAAAATGGACACACAGATCTCCTATCAGTCACTCCTATAGCAGGCCTTAACAATCCTGAAGGCAGAGTGCTGGGAATCGTGTGAGATGGTGCTCTAGCATGAGCTGAGCCTGTCTGCGGCTTTCGGGATCCATCCCTTAGCCGTTTCCATGATATCGCATACCATATACTCTTAAGTGCATTATAATCCTCGCGGTTATGTGCCAACTCTGGTATCGCTTTATCAAAACATGTCGAGTAAGGTGTCATACGAATTGGAATACTAACCCCTCGCCAATTCTGGCGACGGGGTTAGCATTCCACCCTTCTAGAGGGACACGACATGCCTGTAACCTATAACCCGGTTAAAAGTCAGACAGAGCCTTAGCATCCACAAAATGGATGCTGCCACCGAGACACAAGTCTGCCCTCCTGCTGCTGGGAGTCCTCCCAGAGCAGGAGATAAGGACAAAGGGTTTCCTGCCAGGGGCGGTGCCAGCACCGTCCCAGACAGGGTTTTGTGTATTGTAGGTAGGCAGGGCTTTAGAGGAAGGTGACTGCAAGTAGCACCCCGGTGCTCACTGTGCATAGGCCGGCTTGAACCAGTTCCAGGGTCACTCCAGACCCTGTGCTGGGGAAAAGCCCGCCAAGGAAGTGGGTGTAACCACCCCCCTCCTAGTCCCACCCATAGGGCAGGACTTAGTCGCGTGCCAGCCCCTTTTTACAGGATAAAGGTAGAGACTGGCCCCCTTCCAAATCAGATCATCTTTGAATCCTGAAACTACTTTCTGCGAAAGGAACTCAAGACTTCTTCCTAAGATTTCTCCCTTGTGACTAAGGAGTAGTCACCCTGCATCCGCAGGCACCATCTAAGAACACTGCGGTCTGCTGTAAGTCCTTCCTCCGGAATCCGACTGCCCAGCTCGACGAGAACCGGCTTCCCTGGCACCTCTGACCTCTACCCACCTCTACAGCCCAGCTGAGAACCGTGGGTGCGACGAGACCTCAAGGGACCGGCCATCTGCAAGACTGCACGACTTCTTTCCAGCAAGCCCGCCGAGTAATCTACTGGTGAGTGCTTTGGGGTCCGAGAAGCCCCGACTCTGAGCAGCTCCAGCTCCGAAGTGCAGCCCCCCAGCATCTCCACGATCTGCGTGGGGCCCTTCTGCTTTCCGCTGCTCACCGCGTTGTTTGGCTACTAGCCCGTTGGCTTGTGGCCTTCCTGACGACGCCCGACGACATTTCTGCTGCTGGTCTGGTTGCTCCAGACTGGCCCTTGCTCCCTCCCAGAAGAGGAGCACCCTGGACCCTCCTGGTCCACTCAAGACGCCATTTTGAGTCCACCGCGTGGGCTTGAATTAGCCAAGGCTTGTTGCCCAATCCTGGGTAACTTCGACGCCAACGACTTCATCCTTCGTGGGACAGCTCGCACCTCCATCCTGGTCGCCGACAACGCCTCCTGGTCCGAGAGACTGCAGAGCCCAGCAGCGCCCACTCACCTGACTGCGGTGACTTCGCCCGGTGCCATCCTGGTGCCCACTTAATCACTGGCTAGTGATTCAAGAACTTGGTCCCCTCTGCTTTCAGGTTTTCTTCTTCCTTGATCCAGGCTTGGATCCATCGAACTTTCCTTCACTGGTCGCCTGCCAGCAACTTCCTTCTTCCAGGCTCCTGGTCCGGCAACGAGATCCCCGACGTCTTTTCAGACCTATGCAGCTGCAGCCCCTGGGCTAGGTAACTTCGGCACTTCGGTGTCCCAGCATAGCCTCACTATCCTAGGGTCAGGATCCACTGTCGTTTTCTTCCTACCAGGTCGGGTTCGCCCGTGAACACTAACTTTGTGAATTCTAGCTTCCATAGACTTTGTCCCGCATCCCGCGTGAGAGTGCACACTCTGCACCCGAGTCCCCTGGGCCTCCTAGTAGTAATCTAACGATTCCCTAGTCCAGTCCTAGCGATTCCAAAGCCTATTAGAACTGTTACTTACCTGCTAGTAATTCGCATTCCACTTTTAAAGTATATGGTTTTTCGTGCCCCTCGGGCATTTGTGTATAACGTGCTAACTTAAGTATTTTCGTAAGAGTTTTGTTGTGTGCCTAGCACCCTGTCCTCATAAAGAGTACAGGGTTGTTGTGATTCTAATAAATACACTGTTTATTTTCATAACACTTGTGTGGTGTCCTTTCACTGGGTGTTCAAGGGGTAATGTGATGGTAAAACAGCTGGCTTAACACGCCCTCTAGAGTCTTAGCCTTAGACTGCTCGTATCCATGCTACTAGGATAGCTGGTCTATAAGGTTGACTTACAACCAATCATCAATAAGGGTTGTTTGGACTGATATATAGTGATCACTAGAATAGTGAGCACTGCACATCAGGCCAACTTCTCACATTGGTGAGCAGCGGTTGGGATTTGAGCTTGCTGTTGTTTTACCACACATGCCCTAAGAATATCTTGTGAAAGATCACATAAGTACTAAAGGTACATATAACTTAGCTTAGAATACTCTGAGTTCTACTGAACCAGCTGTTGTAGCTCCTAGGGCCTAGCACACCCTAAACTACAACTCTAGCAAGGGATCAGTAGGCAAACATATAGTGTAGGTAAGTGCACCACTTACACCTCACTAGAAAAGCATGTCGACTCAGGGGGACTCTACTGAGACTCCCCTGGTCAGTGTTGACCCTCCACAGGTCACTTCAAGATATGCAGCTCTCAATTTTCAGGAGATGAGGCAACTCTGTGTCTCCAGGAAACTGAAGCAGGGGTCTAACCCCACCCTTCCCTTTCTGATAGGTCTCTTAGAGACATATGATGCCAGAAAGCTCTCTCAGTTACATGAGAGCATGCCAGCCTTAGAGGGAACCTCTGGGGATCCAGACCTCCCCAACACTGATTCAGCAGTTGAGGAGGAGGATGAGGAGGTACTCTCTGGGGATGAGGTAGACAAGGGTCTTGAGGTAGTCAGAAGGCTAACTAGGACCAACTTAGACTTACTTGGGCTAGGATCTGGGGGCCCCCCAGTACTAACCCGAAGTGGGCCTAACCTTGGAGTTAGGAGAGATAGATCTCTTTCTAGGGACTCCAATAGATCTCTGCACTCTAATGCCTCTTCTCAGGGGAGAAGGAATCCTCCACAGAGGAGATTTACTTCCCCTCAGAGAAAGGAGCATGAGGCTAGGATGAGACAAGCTGAACTGAGGATTGAAAGGGAAGAAATTGCCCTGGCCAAAGAGAAGCTTGCCCTGGCAAGAGAGCAGCAGATGAGTGGGCTAGCTCCCACTGGTGGCAGCAATCTCCCAAGAGATAGAGAGAAGGGTTTAGATACTAAACACCTGACTAAAATAGTGCCCCCCTTTAAGCAAGGGGATGACATCCAGAAATGGATGGCTGCTCTGGAGAGGGCCTGCACTGTGCAGAACATTCCCCAGAGTCAGTGGGCAGCTATACTGTGGCTCTCCTTTGATGGTAAAGGTAGAGATAAGCTCCTCACTACAAGAGTGGAGGATGCTAACAATTACCAGGTCCTGAAGAATACACTGGTTGATGGGTTTGGTTTAACCACTGAGCAGTACAGGTTGCTGTTCAGAGACACCCAGAAAACTCAGTCTCAGGACTGGTCTGATTTTGTGGATTGTGCCACTAAGGCTTTGGAGGGCTGGTTGCTGGGTAGCAAGGTTACAGATTACACAGGATTGTATAATCTAATGATGAGAGAACAAATTTTGAACAATTGTCAGAACCAGTTGCTGCACCAGCACCTTGTTGATTCAGATCTGACCTCTCCCCAAGAGTTGGGAAAGAAGGCAGACAAATGGGTCAGGACAAGGATCAAGCAGAACCAGAACCAGAACCAGGGTGGTCAGAAGAAAGCAGACCAGAAGGGTAATGTCAAGAATGAGCAAAATGACCAGAAGTCTTCACCAGGTCCCCAACAAACCAAAGAGGGTGGGGGTCAGGCTTCCCAGAAGAAGAAGGCTCAAGAAGGCCAGTCCAAAAGGTGGTGCCAGTACTGCAAAAGTAAATCTCACTGGTTTAGTGAGTGCACCAAAAGAGGAGGAGGACAAACTCCTACCACTACAGCTCCTAAAGCAACTGCACCCCCTAGTACAGTCAGTAGTGGTAGTGTCACTCCCAAGGCATTAGTTGGGTTAACCTTGGGTACTGAGGGGTCTGACAACTTAGTTGGCACACTCACTCAGGCTGTCCTTGTCTGTACAGGGGATGTGGATATGTCCCCTGAAATAAGTCCCAATACTTTGGGCAAATACAGGCAGACACCTTTGATTAATGGCAAAATGGCTCAGGCCTATAGGGACACTTGTGCCAGTGTCACCATGGTGACACCTAACTTTGTGGACCCTGGACAGATCATGCCAGGTACTGATTTCCTGGTGACCAATGCCAGCAATGTCACTACTAGTCATAGTGTGGCAATTGTAGCTTTCTCCTGGGGTGGAGTGAAGGGACAAAAGAAAGTTGTAGTCAGTTCAGACCTCCCAGTTGATTGTTTGTTGGGCAATGATTTGGAGTCATCACAATGGTCAGAAGTGGAGCAGAGGACTCACATGGAGATGTTAGGCTTGCCAGCACATGTGCTTGCTGTGACTAGGTCACAGGCCAGAAGATGCCCCACTGAACAGGTGCTGGATCCTGAAATTATGGACCAGACACCTCCCAAGAAGAAGAGCAGTAAGGGTAAGGCTTTGCCTTCCCCCTTGCCCCAGGTTGAGGATCAAGTCTCTGAGGAGGCTGATCTAGCAGAGCTGAGGGAAACTGAGCCTAAAGAGCTTGAACTTGATCAAGTTGAGTTTCTGGGCTCAGGGGGACCCTCCAGAGCAGACCTGGGGAAGGAACAGTTGAGCTGCCCTTCCCTTGAACCCCTCAGACAGCAGGCTGCTGCTGAGGCTGCAGGGAATGCCACAGGTGCCCACAGGGTATACTGGGAAGATGGACTCCTGTACTCTGAGTCAAGAGACCCCAAGCCTGGTGCAACCAGGAGGCTGGTCATCCCCTTGTCTCTGAGAGGTTTCCTTCTCACCTTGGCCCATGAGATTCCCCTTGCAGGTCATTTAGGTCAGACAAAGACTTGGGACAGGCTTGTCTCACACTTTCACTGGCCCCATATGAATGAGAATACCAAGGAGTTTTGTCGCTCATGTGTCACTTGCCAAGCCAGTGGTAAGTCAGGTGGCACAACAAAGGCCCCCCTTATACCACTACCTGTGGTGGGGGTTCCCTTTGAAAGAGTGGGGATTGACATTGTTGGTCCAATGGAACCCCAGACAGCATCAGGACACAAGTTTATACTGGTGGTGGTGGACCATGCCACCAGGTATCCTGAGGCTATTCCCCTTAGGACCACTACAGCCCCTGTAGTGGCAAGAGCCCTAGTTGGAGTGTTCTCCAGAGTGGGTTTCCCTAAGGAGGTCGTTTCTGACAGAGGTACAAACTTCATGTCAGGATATCTGACTGCCATGTGGAAAGAGTGTGGTGTGAACTACAAGTTCACCACACCCTATCATCCACAATGCAATGGGCTTGTTGAGAGATTCAACAGGACCCTGAAAGGGATGATTCATGGACTACCTGAACCTCTTAGGAGAAGATGGGATGTCCTGATCCCCTGCCTCTTGTTTGCTTACAGAGAGGTCCCACAGAAGGGGGTTGGCTACAGCCCTTTTGAGCTTCTGTATGGGCATCCTGTAAGAGGACCCCTGTGTTTGGTGAAGGAAGGATGGGAGAGACCTCTCAAAAAGCCTGCAACCAACATAGTGGACTATGTACTTGGTCTCCGCTCCAGGATGGCTGAGTATATGGAAAAGGCATCTAAAAACCTTGAGGCCAGCCAGGAACTTCAAAAAGCTTGGCATGACCAAAAGGCTGTACTGACTGTGTACCAGCCAGGACAGAAGGTGTGGGTGCTGGAGCCAGTGGCCCCAGCAGCTCTGAAAGACAAATGGTCTGGGCCCCACACCATCATTGAGCAAAAGGGAGAGGTTACCTACTTGGTGGACCTTGGAACTCCCAGGAGCCCTCTCAGAGTGCTCCATGTTAACAGGCTCAAAGCATATGTTGACAGGAAGGACATGAGCTTGCTCATGGCCACAGATGAGGGACAGGAGGAAGAGAGTGACCCTCTCCCAGACCTGCTCACTCAGAATCCTGATGATGGATCAGTTGATGGTGTTGTCTTTTGTGGCAGCCTCACTGAACATCAGCAACAGGATTGCAGGCAAGTTCTGCAATCCTTTCGACATATGTTCTCTCTGACACCCAGCCAAACTGATTGGTGTACCCATGATGTTGACACTGGAGACAGTCTGCCTGTCAAGAGTAAAATCTACAGACAGCCTGATCATGTTAGAGACTGCATAAAAACTGAAGTGCAGAAAATGTTGGAACTGGGAGTCATTGAGCCCTCAGATAGCCCTTGGGCTAGCCCAGTAGTTCTAGTGCCAAAGCCTCACACCCAGGGTGGTAAGAGAGAGATGAGGTTTTGCGTAGACTACAGAGGCCTCAATGCAGTCACTAAGACTGATGCCCACCCAATACCAAGAGCAGATGAGCTTATAGATAGATTGGCTTCTGCCAACTTCTTAAGCACATTTGATTTGACAGCTGGGTATTGGCAAATCAGGTTAGCTGAGGAAGCCAAACCTAAGACAGCATTTTCTACCCCTGGAGGGCATTATCAATTTGTGGTAATGCCCTTTGGACTGAAAAATGCACCTGCCACCTTCCAAAGGTTGGTGAATCAAGTCCTCACTGGGCTGGATGACTTCTGTGCAGCTTATCTTGACGATATTGCTGTCTTTAGCTCCACCTGGGAGGATCACCTGGTCCACCTAAGGAAAGTGTTAGAGGCCCTGCAAAAGGCAGGCCTCACTATCAAGGCCACAAAGTGCCAGATAGGGCAGTCACAGGTTGTATACCTGGGCCACCTTGTAGGTGGAGGCCAGGTTCAGCCACTGGAGAGCAAGATACAGGCCATCAAGGACTGGACTCCTCCAATCACCCAGACTCAGGTTCGAGCTTTCTTGGGCCTGACTGGGTACTATAGGAAGTTTGTCAGAAATTATGGGTCCATAGTGACCCCCCTTAATGACCTGACAAGCAAGAAGATGCCAAAGAAAGTTCAGTGGACAGCAAGCTGTCAGAAAGCATTCAATGACCTAAAGCAGGCCATGTGCACAGCACCTATCCTCAAGAGTCCAGATTACTCCAAGCCATTCATTGTCCAAACAGATGCTTCTGAGTTGGGTGTGGGAGCTGTTCTGTCTCAACTGAATTTTGATGGTAATGATCAGCCTATTGCTTTCATTAGTAGGAGGTTGACACCCAGAGAGAAAAATTGGTCAGCTATTGAGAGGGAGGCCTTTGCTGTGGTCTGGGCCCTGAAGAAGCTGAGGGCCTACTTGTTTGGCACTCACTTCACCATTCAGACAGACCATAAGCCCCTCTTGTGGCTAAATCAGATGAAGGGTGAAAACCCCAAACTGCTTAGGTGGTCCATTTCCCTACAGGGGATGGATTTTACAGTGGAGCATAGACCTGGGACTGATCACAGCAATGCTGATGGGCTCTCCAGGTATTTCCACTTAGAGCAAGAAGACTCACCTGGTCAAGGTTAGTTT
Organism: Lissotriton helveticus; assembly: GCF_964261635.1. Lineage (NCBI taxonomy): Eukaryota > Metazoa > Chordata > Amphibia > Caudata > Salamandridae > Lissotriton > Lissotriton helveticus. The sequence continues at coordinate 332,206,265 of NC_136072.1, read as the reverse complement.
ATTGTCCCAAAGTTTGGGGGGGGGTCATGTAGGAGAGTAGGGTCTGCAATCCTATGATCACCCAGATTTTTGCTTTTTGCTGCACTGGTTTACGACTTTCCCTGGCTGTGGGCCTGCTAATCAGACCCACAGCCTAGCTGTTCTCTCTATCCAAATTGTACTTAGGTACTGAATTGGCACTGGGCCCTCTCCAAGTCCCTGTACCCAGGGCTGAGGTGCACCCAGAAGTCTCCCAGGGGCTGAAGCATGTATTATGCCACCCCTGGATTGACTAACTAAAACTGACACAACTGGCTGCACGACAGCTGGGGCAAGGTGGTGTACTCACCCTTTGCTTTAGATATAGTATACCTATATCTAACCCTAAAAATGGACACACAGATCTCCTATCAGTCACTCCTATAGCAGGCCTTAACAATCCTGAAGGCAGAGTGCTGGGAATCGTGTGAGATGGTGCTCTAGCATGAGCTGAGCCTGTCTGCGGCTTTCGGGATCCATCCCTTAGCCGTTTCCATGATATCGCATACCATATACTCTTAAGTGCATTATAATCCTCGCGGTTATGTGCCAACTCTGGTATCGCTTTATCAAAACATGTCGAGTAAGGTGTCATACGAATTGGAATACTAACCCCTCGCCAATTCTGGCGACGGGGTTAGCATTCCACCCTTCTAGAGGGACACGACATGCCTGTAACCTATAACCCGGTTAAAAGTCAGACAGAGCCTTAGCATCCACAAAATGGATGCTGCCACCGAGACACAAGTCTGCCCTCCTGCTGCTGGGAGTCCTCCCAGAGCAGGAGATAAGGACAAAGGGTTTCCTGCCAGGGGCGGTGCCAGCACCGTCCCAGACAGGGTTTTGTGTATTGTAGGTAGGCAGGGCTTTAGAGGAAGGTGACTGCAAGTAGCACCCCGGTGCTCACTGTGCATAGGCCGGCTTGAACCAGTTCCAGGGTCACTCCAGACCCTGTGCTGGGGAAAAGCCCGCCAAGGAAGTGGGTGTAACCACCCCCCTCCTAGTCCCACCCATAGGGCAGGACTTAGTCGCGTGCCAGCCCCTTTTTACAGGATAAAGGTAGAGACTGGCCCCCTTCCAAATCAGATCATCTTTGAATCCTGAAACTACTTTCTGCGAAAGGAACTCAAGACTTCTTCCTAAGATTTCTCCCTTGTGACTAAGGAGTAGTCACCCTGCATCCGCAGGCACCATCTAAGAACACTGCGGTCTGCTGTAAGTCCTTCCTCCGGAATCCGACTGCCCAGCTCGACGAGAACCGGCTTCCCTGGCACCTCTGACCTCTACCCACCTCTACAGCCCAGCTGAGAACCGTGGGTGCGACGAGACCTCAAGGGACCGGCCATCTGCAAGACTGCACGACTTCTTTCCAGCAAGCCCGCCGAGTAATCTACTGGTGAGTGCTTTGGGGTCCGAGAAGCCCCGACTCTGAGCAGCTCCAGCTCCGAAGTGCAGCCCCCCAGCATCTCCACGATCTGCGTGGGGCCCTTCTGCTTTCCGCTGCTCACCGCGTTGTTTGGCTACTAGCCCGTTGGCTTGTGGCCTTCCTGACGACGCCCGACGACATTTCTGCTGCTGGTCTGGTTGCTCCAGACTGGCCCTTGCTCCCTCCCAGAAGAGGAGCACCCTGGACCCTCCTGGTCCACTCAAGACGCCATTTTGAGTCCACCGCGTGGGCTTGAATTAGCCAAGGCTTGTTGCCCAATCCTGGGTAACTTCGACGCCAACGACTTCATCCTTCGTGGGACAGCTCGCACCTCCATCCTGGTCGCCGACAACGCCTCCTGGTCCGAGAGACTGCAGAGCCCAGCAGCGCCCACTCACCTGACTGCGGTGACTTCGCCCGGTGCCATCCTGGTGCCCACTTAATCACTGGCTAGTGATTCAAGAACTTGGTCCCCTCTGCTTTCAGGTTTTCTTCTTCCTTGATCCAGGCTTGGATCCATCGAACTTTCCTTCACTGGTCGCCTGCCAGCAACTTCCTTCTTCCAGGCTCCTGGTCCGGCAACGAGATCCCCGACGTCTTTTCAGACCTATGCAGCTGCAGCCCCTGGGCTAGGTAACTTCGGCACTTCGGTGTCCCAGCATAGCCTCACTATCCTAGGGTCAGGATCCACTGTCGTTTTCTTCCTACCAGGTCGGGTTCGCCCGTGAACACTAACTTTGTGAATTCTAGCTTCCATAGACTTTGTCCCGCATCCCGCGTGAGAGTGCACACTCTGCACCCGAGTCCCCTGGGCCTCCTAGTAGTAATCTAACGATTCCCTAGTCCAGTCCTAGCGATTCCAAAGCCTATTAGAACTGTTACTTACCTGCTAGTAATTCGCATTCCACTTTTAAAGTATATGGTTTTTCGTGCCCCTCGGGCATTTGTGTATAACGTGCTAACTTAAGTATTTTCGTAAGAGTTTTGTTGTGTGCCTAGCACCCTGTCCTCATAAAGAGTACAGGGTTGTTGTGATTCTAATAAATACACTGTTTATTTTCATAACACTTGTGTGGTGTCCTTTCACTGGGTGTTCAAGGGGTAATGTGATGGTAAAACAGCTGGCTTAACACGCCCTCTAGAGTCTTAGCCTTAGACTGCTCGTATCCATGCTACTAGGATAGCTGGTCTATAAGGTTGACTTACAACCAATCATCAATAAGGGTTGTTTGGACTGATATATAGTGATCACTAGAATAGTGAGCACTGCACATCAGGCCAACTTCTCACATGGGTGGAATAAGGTTTTAGTCCTAAAAAAATCACACTCTAGGACCTCAGTACATGGCATAATCATGGCGGAGTACTTACGCGGTAACTGTGCACCGTCAGGCCTAATTGTGACCAATGCACCAAGACTTTTCTTGGATGATAAAGGGTTCATCAAAGATTGGTCCATGATTGCCTGGCGGTGTACAAGGGACTGGCTAGTCCTTATTATTAAAACCGCTAAACGTGTTCGCCAACCAAATATTAGTGGAAATTCAACTCCTTGAAGGAAAAATCAAAGCCACTATTAAATCAACTTTATTCAAGACTGGACAAGATGACAACAACAAAAAGAACAATGAGTTTAAGGAGTCGATTCTCTTTACAAAACTAGAGAAATTTAAAAAAGATTTAGCGAAATTTTCAACCGACAAGGTGTATCCCTACACTAGTGACACTTATGTAGCTCCGTCATTCAACCAGAATGGCCATCGTGGAGGTTCCACATACGCCACTTCCAGTTCCGATGGGAATTCTAGTGATTCCAAAACATCCCAAAATTACAATGGCCCTACTCCGTCCAGGGGTCGGGGTAACAGAAGGGGACGAAGAGGTAACTACTCGAACTACAACCAGAATCAGTTCCAACCTTTCTGGCAGCCAGGTCCGTGAATGTATGGCCCTAATTTCCCTCCTCAAATGTGTCCTCCTTTCTTCCCGAACCAGGTGCAACAAGCTCCAGGAGTCCCGCCTTTTTTAGGGTTTGGCCCCAGGACGAATCGAGGCAGGAGAAGACGAGGACAAGGTCCACAGGTCCGCTGGTCAACACCAGTACAGACACAACAAACAACCATGGATCTGAGGAACGGCAAGAGCATACCGAGGGAGAATGCGGGAACGAGCAGTGCAACAAACCAGCCAGTCTCGTGATAAATCTAAGCTCCCACTCTTTATCGGATGACGAAGAGAGTCTGCTCAATCGAGGTTTAGGTTTTGTGGCTACTAATGAAGGAGACCATTTCACAGCACAGGTTGAACTAGCCAAGCTGTTCAGAAAAGTCAGGCTACATTACTTTTTCGCTAGACACGATTTAAGCAATCCTCCACCATCAGATACTAACACTGGTCTAAAAAAAACATCGACTTTCAATCCAACGACGATTGGATTACCTGCTAAAGTCGAGACTTTTGAAGAGGCGGTTGAAAATGATATCAACACTTTATTCAAAACTGAAAGGTCAAGGTCATATATGAATCTACCTAAAAGAGAAAAATCAGCCTTACGTTCTTTGACATCTAATGAGGCTATCATAATCAAGCCCGCAGACAAAGGCGGTGCAATCGTGGTATTGGACACAGAAACCTACAGAACGGAATGTTTGAGGCAACTTCAAGATCTGAATTCCTATACTCCATTGAAAGTAGATACAACTGAGAAGTTAAAGACGAAGATCAGCCAGCTTGTAGAAGAGGCCACCTCGAATGGATGGATCACTCCTCAGGAGGGTCAATATCTGTGCACTTCTAATCCATCCATTCCATACTTCTACTGCCTACCTAAGGTTCATAAACCTCAGAGACCACCTCCAGGGAGACCTATAATCTCCGGAGTGGGTTCGATTTTGGAACCCTTATCTACATTTGTAGATCATTTTTTGAATCCCATTGTAAGAGAAATGCCGACATATCTGAAGGACACTAAGGATGTGCTGCGTCTTCTTCCTGATATTGACTTCGACATCACAAGAGACCTCCTTGTCTCTTTTGATGTTGAGTCACTTTATACATCCATCCCCCAGACAGAGACCCTAGAGGTCATTGCTACCATCTTACAGGGGAGGGACTTAAAATCCCAAACACCTGTCCCTTTCATCATGAACTTGGCTGAACTAGTTATGAAAGAGAATTATTTTAAATTCGAGGACACCACCTATCTCCAAACATCGGGCACGAGCATGGGGAGTGTCTGTGCACCTAGTTTAGCGAATCTGTACGTTCATGTTTTTGAACAGGCGAAGGTGCTCAACCATGACAATCCTTACTATGTATCGCTCCGAATCTGGAAGCGATACATAGATGACATCTTCGTAGTCTGGAGAGGCTCTGAAACTGATCTGATGGACTTTCACCGCTGGTTGAATTCCTGTAATATGTATTTGAAATTTACAATCGAATACAGTAGAACTCAGCTACCGTTTTTAGACCTTTTGATTCTGGCCACCACTGATGGCCTCATTTCAGAACTATACAAGAAACCCATGGCCAGGAATGCGCTCCTCAACTATGAGAGTTGCCATCCTAGAGCACTAAGGAACAACTTACCCTTTGGACAGTTTCTGAGGTTGAAGAGGAACTGTTCCAGCAAAGAGGCGTTTGAAACACATCCGGCCAAATTGTCAGAACAACTGCGTGAAAAGAATTATCCATCTGCAATTATACGCCAATCGAAGAAAAGGGCCTCGAATAACAACGCGAGGCCCTCCTAGAATTGGCGGTCCCAAAGGAGAAGTCCGACAGGATGACTTTCGTGAACACTTTTCACACCAGATCCAATCAGGTCCAAAAGATCATAAAAAAACATTGGTCTATTCTGAACACCGGCGGTGACACACTACCTTTACCACTCTTTGCGTTTAAGAGAGGTCAGAACATCAAAGACCAGTTGGTACACACACGGCCAAGAAATAGGATGACTCGACAGGTGGGAACCCTATGGGATCTCCCTCCTGTTCAAGGACATCATCCTTGTGGAAATTGTTCTGTCTGTCCTCAGACAACAAAATCGACTACAGTCGATATTGGGACAGGCCGCCCGTGGCAACAGATTAAATTCACAAATTGTAATAGTGAGAATACCATCTATCTCATCACATGCCCGTTTTCAAAAAGATATGTGGGCATGACCACAAGAAAAACCAGAACCCGCATTTGTGAGCACAAAAGCACAATTTGTTGCTGCAAACAAGCGACGCGCCTAACAGCCCATTTCCTGGAAGTAGGCCATGGTCCTAATGAGTTTACGTGTTTACGTGGACTATATTAGAACAACCTACCATCGGGCTCGTCGACGAGGGAAATTCCGACAATTCTGGAGTCTCTTATAGTGTGGTAGAGAGGGCTGCTCAACTTTTTAAGACCTCAATGGTCTCTCAAGAACAGGTCTGCTTCTTGTATGACTTCACAGAACCACTCAAGAAGGCAGTAAGGTCAATACCAATTATCGATTACCTATAGTCAGAAGGGGTAAAGGTCATGCAGAACCCCTCCTCTGTATCACCAGTGATCCCTCAGTTGGATAAGAAGTATAGGGCGCCAGATACAGCACCGGCATGTTTAACAGGACATCCTAAGCCGGACTCCGTGGTGACACAGGCAGCCCAGAAGACCTCCAGGAATCCTGCGGCCCCTTTGTCGCTTCCTCCTGATAAGGAGGTAAGAAGAGTGGACAACATTGGGAACAGGTTTTCCTCAATGTCGGCAATGACGGCAAAGGCTGCGAACGCCCTAGCGCTCTTGGGACGCTATAATAGGCAATTGTGGGCACACATAGCCCCATACCTGTCGGAATTGCCAGATTCATCCAAAGAGGAAGTAAAGAGGATTCTGCTAGATGGTGAAGCATCGGCGTCAGAAACTATAGACTGCGCGATGGATATCGCTATGACAGGGTTCCGCCACTTGGCTGGAGCAGCAGTCTTGCGGCTCCAAGGATGGCTAAAGGCAACCTCTTTCCGTCCTGAGGTGCAAACAAAGATTTTGGACATGCCATATGATAGCCAGTTACTATTTGGCACAAAAAATTGACGAAGCAGACACTGCGAGAGCTTTGGGCACTCTTCAGTATAGGAACCAGTCCTTTAGTAGAAATAGAGGAAGAGGACAGTCTTCCTACAGAGGAAATTATCAATACAAGTCTTCCTGCTCTTCAGGCCAGAGTAGACCGCAATACCAACAGCGCCAACAACGGCAAAACAAGCAATCCTCTTTTGGGAGGTCGTCCTTTGAAGGTAAACGACAGCGGAAATAATCATTTACGGCTGCTTCTATGAGAGATCTCGATTATGCTGCAGAAAGGAGCAATAGAGAGAGTACCTTCATCTCAGAAGGGAAAATGATTTTATTCCTGCTTCTTTAGATCCAGAAAAAAGACAAGAAGTGGAGACCAATCTTGGAACTCAGGGCCCTCAACAAATTCCTAAGAAGCAGTCGTTTTGCATGGTAACGATCCAGGAGGTCTTGCAACTACTGTAAGAGCAGGATTTTAGGGCATCCCTAGACATACAGGACGCTTACTTCCATATCCCAACTGGGAACAGACCCCACATTTCTTTATGACACCTACACTAATTGGTTGTGCACAGCTCTGGACCTTGTTGCACCTCTGAAAGATCTTAAAGAAAAAACTAAATCAAGAAACTCCCCATGGTACACCCCTCAACTCAAAGAGCTGAAAAGAGGCTGTAGGAAACTGGAACGCACCTGGAGGGTCTCCCGCAATAATTTAGACAAACTTAGTCATCAAGAGGCAATTAAAAAATATAAAGCAGAAATTAGGAATTCAAAAGCCTTTTATTTTGAAAGCATAATTACCAGTGCCTCCAATTCATCAAGTGAAATTTTTAAAATTGCAAAATCCCTCATTGACACCCCAACTATTCCCCTTGATCCCAATAAAATCCAACTACGTTGTGACAATCAGGCAGAATATTTTTACAAGAAAATACAGAATATAATTTCCACATTCGAACCACCCAAAGGTTCCTCTTCACTACAGCTGACGCCGCATACGCTGGATGAGTTCCCTCTACTCAATGAGGACTCACTGGATATCCTGATGCAGAGGGTTAAATCTGGATCACCTACTGATCCTGCCCCCCCTTTCCATCTACTTAAGATCACGGACATCATTAGGCCTGTCATTCTCAAAATCCTAAACTCTTCTATCACCACAGGTATAGTCCCAATGGCATGGAAACGTGCCCAAGTTAGAGCACTTTTAAAGAAATCAACCTTGGACCCTGATAACATGGCCAACTATCGTCCAATTTCACTCCTCCCCTGGATCAGCAAATTGCTGGAGAAACATATTAATGCCTCCATTACTCAATACCTGGAACATAACCTCCTGCTCCACGATTCCCAAGCAGGTTTCCGCCCAAAGTTAGGTACAGAAACGGCCCTTCTGACTGTGACTGAGGTGGCAAGGAAACAGATGGATCAAGGCGGCACTGTAGCAATTATGTTGCTTGATCTCAGTGCCGCCTTTGATACCATCAACACCAGTATCCTTCTCAACCGCCTACGCCATATAGGAATTTCAGGGAAGGCCATATTATGGCTCCAATCCTTCCTGGAGGACCGTTCCTTTGAGGTAGTCGAGAACGATGCCCACTCAAAAATATGGCCCCTTGATCAAGGCGTACCACAGGGTTCGTCTCTGAGCCCTACCTTATTTAATGTTTATTTACAACCCCTTGCGGATATTGTGCACTCGTTTGGCCTAGATATTGTAACCTATGCCGACGACACACAACTGGTGGTATCCATGAACCAGCCTAATACCTCCCCCCCTAACCTTACGAATTGCTTGGTAGCGATAAATCAGTGGATGACCTCCTCACACCTAAAGCTCAATGGTGAGAAAACTGAGCTCATGATCCTGGGCAATTCACTTACTCCTGGTCCTATGCTTGAATGGCCCCCTAGCATGGGGAACCCACCCCAACCCAAGACCCAAATAAAGAGTCTAGGCATGTGGTTGGATTCAAAGCTAGACTTCAAGCAACAAGCTACTGCCCTGTCCGCTACCTGCTTTGGCCTGATGCGGATGCTCAGGAAAGTGCTGCCTCTTCTTCCCTTCCAAGCACGTAGAATCATGGTGCAAGCCATTATTCTGTCCCGTTTGGATTACGGAAACTCACTATACTTAGGAGCCCCTATCTCCACCACTAGAAAACTTCAGACTACACAAAATGCAGCTGCTCGCCTCCTCCTAAGCCTGGGCCGGCGAGACTCCGGCACAGCAGCATTAAAGAAACTGCACTGGCTGCCCATCAAGGCCAGAGTTGTGTTCAAATCCATGTGCATTATGCACAAAGCCATGTGGAAAACTGCTCCATCGATGATCTGTTCCCTGGCAAACCCCTATCTCCCTAAAAGAAGCCTGAGATCCAGCTCAGCTTTCTTGGCCACTGTCAACAGAATCAAACGGGCAAGATGGGGTGGACGCTCCTTTTCCTGGAATGCCGCCAGAGCCTGGAACTCCCTGCCTGACACCCTTCGTGGCGAGCCTAACCTGCTGAAGTTCCGGAAGGAACTGAAAACACTCCTCTTCATCTAACTTGGCTCTCTGGCCTTCTCATGACTCAAACAATATAGCGCTACGAGGCATCCGGGTAGTATGCGCTTAACAAAACACTATTAATAATAATAATCCCAATTCACAGGAATCACAAAAAGGTACTTGCGATTTGCAGTAGCGGGCAGACACTTGCAGTTTCGTGTTCTGCCCTTCGGGCTCAAGTCTGCACCGCGCATATTCGCGAAATGTCATACCCGGGTGGCGGTATATCTCACAGTGCCAACACCAAGTCTTTCCGTATCTGAATGACTGCTGGTCAAGGCTCCATCCTTAGAAGACGCGTCCAGGTCTTCCAACGCCTGTTTAAAGCTTTTCGATTGCTTGGGTCTCACCCTCAATCAGGAAAAATCGGTCCTACAACCTTCTCAGTGCATCAGTTTCCTAAGTGCAACCCTGGACACACAGCCAGCAAAAGCTTTCCCATCCAGAGAGAGGATGAACAAGCCCCTTGCACTAGCTGCTATAGTAGCCTCGAAGAAAGTCTTGACAGTCCGCCTCTTCAAATCCCTCCTGGGGATGATATCAGCGTGTATCCTCCTGATTCCTCACTGTCGACTGCGAATGAGGAATCTACAGGAGGCGCTCCCGAAGCAGTGGGTCCAATGCACAGGGTCATTCGACGACCACATAAAAGTGAATCCTCAGATGGTCGGAGCCCTGCAATGGTGGATGTCATCTCAAAACCTGTCTCAAGTCTTGTCATTCCTGCTTCCGGCTGCTCCTCATGTTGTCACAACAGGCGCCTCCTTGGAAGGCTGGGGAGCTTTTCTGCAAGAGCTACAGATAAGCGGGTAGTGGTCTCCTATGGAGAAGAAACTACATATCAATCTGCTCGAATTGCGGGCGGTCTTCCTGGCCCTTCAAGCTTTCCTGCCAAGAATCAAACATTCCATGGTGCTCGTCCGGACAGACAACACCACGACTATGCACTACCTCAACAAACAGGGAGGGACAAGCTCGCTGACACTCTCTCGCGAGTCAAAAAAAATAATCTGGAATTGGCTCATACTCCACAATGTAACCCTAAGGGCGGAATATGTCCCAGGCGCGGACAATGTGCTCGCCGACGCATTGAGCAGGCAGAAAACATCGTCACACGAGTGGGAGCTAGATCAACAAATTATCGACCAGATCTTCTCCAGATGGGGCACGCCGCAAATTGATCTATTTGCGACGAGAATGAACGCCAAATGCCCATGCTTCGCAAGTTGGTATCCCCAGTCAGGGTCTCTAGGGAATGCATTTTCCATCGCATGGCGCAACGTCTTTGCGTACGCCTTTCTGCCATTCCCGAGGCTTCCCAGAGTCCTCAGGAAAATTTAGGTGGAGCCTTGTACTCTAATTTTAATAGCCCCAACTTGGCCGAGGCAACATTAGTTCACAGAGCTCCACCGTCTATCCCTGGAGCCGCCGATCCACCTGCAGCAGTATCCATCTCTGCTCACAATGAACAACAATCAAGTTCAACTTCCGGATCTGAAGTCTCTCAGGTTAGGTACCGGGCTCCTGAGTTCCGAGAGTTCCACAATCTGAATATTCCACAAGACTGTAGAGACATTCTTGTCAGAGCAAGGGCGGATAGCGCGACCAAAACGTATTCCCTGAAATAGAAGCGCTTTTGTGTTTGGTGTGCAGATCAAAGCATTCGGCCGTTCTCCTCCTCACCGGAGCAAATCTTACCTTATCTATTACATCTGGCACAGTCGGGTCAAGCCCACTCCTCCATTAAAGTACACTTAGCAGCAATATCTTGTTATAAAAGAACTTCAACGAGTAAATCTATCTGGTCAAGCAGGTTGATTAAGCAATTTCTAAAAGGATTATACAGATCTTTCCCGCCAGTAAGTGTGTTGCCACCTACCTGGCATCTCAATGCGGTTCTTAACCAGCTCTTTAAACATCCGTTCGAACCAGTACACAGAGCTGACCCGAGATATGTCTCGTGGAAAACAGCACTCCTCCTGGCGCTCACATCTGCAAGGAGGGTCAGTGAGCTACAGGCGTTTTCAATACAGGATCCTTTTCTACAGTTTTAAAAACGACAGAGTAATCCTGAGAACCAATCCTAGGTTTATCCCAAAAGTCCAGTCGGACTTCCACCTAAATGAACCTGTGGTTCTGCGTTCCTTCTTTCCAAGCCCAAGCACGGCAGCTGAAAGATCGCTGCATTCTTTGGATCTCAAACAATGCTTGAAGTTTTACATTGACAAAACGAAAACATTCAGGAAATCTAACCAGCTATTCGTAGCTTACAGCAGACCTACGAAAGGTCTACCACTTACCAAGCAGAGCATCTCCAGATGGATTTCTGCAGCCATTGCTTTCTGTCATGACCAAGCTGGACAGCCATTGCATTCCAAAGGGAGAGCGCACTCCACGAGAGCTATGTTCACTTGTATGGCTCTCTTTGCAGGGGCTCCAGTCATTGGCATTTGCAGGGCGGCAACATGGAAGTCGCCGCATACCTTCACTAGGCACTACTGCCTGGATACGGAGCTGATGAATGATGCAGCAGTGGGACAAGCAGTGTTACGCCATCTATTTCAGTAAGGTGAGCCTTCCTCCGCCCCACTCTGGTATGCACATTTCTTTACTAATACTTATTGTGGATGTCTAATGATGGTTCATGCTCGCATGATGTGTATTATCTAAGGACTTGTATATGTTGTTCCATCAGAAATGTGCACTCTGCATTGCTTGCTACTCTGATTCGGGCATGTGAATCTATGAAAGACACCCATAATACTGGATAAGAAATGCATTACTTACCTGTAACTGCAGTTATCCAGTATTGGTGTCTTTCATGGATTCACATGCAACCCTCCCGCCTTCCCTGGAAGGACTCACCTAACTCTCTGTGTCACGCCTACTTAGCTTAGTGCGTATGAAAATCTGAGGGACTGAGGCTTCTGCCAGGAAGGTTCTAGAGGGAGGTGATAGCTGATTGGCTCTTGTTTAGAGTTTGGTCCTTTTTACAAAAGTACATGGATATGTTACTAAGGTGAGGCCTTTAGGCCTACTTTTCTCTATGTATGTCTATAGGACATTACTTTTCTATGTACCGGAGACTCCCGTCTCGACGACGGGGAATGATTCAGGCATGTGAATCTATGAAAGACACTAATACTGGATAACTGCAGTTACAGGTAAGTAACGCATTTCTTACTCTCTTCAGGATTAGCGAAGTCAAGGCTTGTAGTAGGGAGTGGTTGGGGTTAAAAATTCAGATACTTTGTTAGAGAGTAAGTAACACTGAATACGCTCAATTTCCAGTCAGTGCTATAACCTCAAAAGTGAATAGGACTTCATCAAAAGTAAGTAATAATATCAGTTAAAACGAAGATCGTAAAGTGCTATCTTGTGTTGACATACAGTGCTAAACACAAATGTTTGACCTTCGCATATGATGTTGTTCTGATGGTTACTTCTTTCCCAGGCCCCAGGCTTGAACTCTAGGGTTTAAACAGTATTGCGAACAGCTGGGCGTTGACTTTGTTCTGCCCCTAAAGTGATGAAGAAGGTGCATAGAAGTGCTGTAGGAAAGTGGTCAGTTTTGACATGGTTACCCCCCCCCCCCCCCCTTTTGCATGTAAGTCCCTAGCAAATCGCCCCCTGGTACCTAGGGCATGGGTACTAAAGAGAGTCACTAAGGGCTGCAGCATGTATTGTGCCACCCTAAGGGACCCACCTCCAAACTCATTGAGACTGCTATTGTAGTCTGCATAAAATAGTGCAGACAAATGTGAAAACACGACATGGCACGCACCCTGTGTGCCATGCTCACAGACACTTCATGCAATATATTTAAGTCACCCCTATAGCAGGCCGTCTATCCATATGGCAGGGTGCATTATGTTATACCTGAGGACCTATCTCCATAAGCAGATATGCCCCTGTGCTGTCTAGTTCAATTGCTAGATAGAACAAGTGAACAGGAAAGTCATCTTAAGTGTATGTGCTGGCCACTGGTCATTTCAAGTTCCCCAGCTACATGATGGCTTCACTGAAACCTATGGTGCTCGGTATCAAACACCTTGTTTTAATAAGTCCATACTTATGTCAGTAGTGGTTTTATTGAGATATGCACCCAGAGGGCATTTTAGAGGTGACCTCTGAAAACCTACCACCCTCTTGGTGTGCTGGCTGACTGGTCTGGTCCAGCCTGCCACCACAGACAAATTTCTGACTCTCTGCAGGTGAGAGCCCACGCGTTCTGAGGTGAGCAACAATGCGTGCTCCGGAGGAAGGTGTTCACACCTCCTCCAGCAGGATGGCTAGTGATTTAGCATATCAAGGTCAGGGACTTCAAAGCCCCTGCCGCCTTTGACACGCAACCCCAACTTACTCCTGACCTGGGAGTTGCCACCCCCCTTCCCTGAGGCCCTAATTGGCACCAGGGCAGACAGGAAATTAGCGATGCAAGTAGTTGTGTTGTACCACCAGGCTAGTCACACACCTAAGTTGGGCTGCCTGATGTACCCCACAAACAAAGGGTTCCTCCGTTTTGATTTTGGTGGAATTAGGAACTCTGGGACAGGGCTATGCCGACTCCCCACATGAAGTGGTAATCTAGGGGGGTGTAGTGTCTCCCATTGGCTACTTGGCTAGCCCATTGGCTACTACCCTTCACTCCCCTTAACTCCCTAAATTCAGTATTTAGGTGGCCCCCTGACATCAAGAACGGAGATTCACCTGATAAAAGAAGGCCCAAGAAGAGCCGAAGAATAAGCGAGAATTGTGGACTACCAGTAGACTCTGGCACCAAACTCTGCCTGACTGCTCTTGTCCCGACAGCGGCAACAACTCGACTCGTCCTGCAGCTGTGCATGCTCCTAAAGCCTAGGAGGGCCACCAGCACTTAGACAAGCCATCAGCATCTCCCTTGAAGGGTAGGGGACACTTCCCTGCAACCTGCTGGCACTGACCATGACGTCCAGTTCACCGTTCTGCTGACCACAGGGTCACTGATGCAGCAGCTGCCCAGGAGGAGGTCACAATGCTCCCAAGAGGTCCGATCCGTCTCTTCACTGAGTTTGAAGGCGCCAGGAGCCTCCCTGCACCAATACCTGGGGTACCGGACCCCTTGCAGCAACAAACCCTCGCTTGAAATCCAATCCGGAGTCCAACACCGCAGAAACCGACCAGCCGATGAGGGACATCAGCATTGCAGAGACCAGCACCGAGAGTCACCCAGCTGTCTTGTTTTGACCCCTATTGCAGGTCTGACCAAGAACAGTGAGTGCCTTTGATAAACCAGACCAGTCGACCAAAATCCTCTGCGCCCGAGCTCCCTGTCCTGGGTCCATGAACGCCAATTGTGCCTCCTTGCTGCCAAGATTCTCACAAACTGAGCCCTACCATTGGGAGCACCTGGACTTGTCCCCAAGTCCCCCTCTGCAGCCTGTTTCTAGAAGGACCCCTTCTTTGCTTGCAGTGTAGCGTGCAAGGTTACTAACCTGTCCAGCACCTCTGCACCCTGAGAGCCCAGTGCAGGTAAACCTGAACTGCTGGTCAATCTTTTGACCTTGACCCCCTACCCCCTTAATAGAATCAAAAGAGACTTCCTACCAAGATATATATTTAGTTGGTGAATCTCTCACCATCTCATAACTGCTTGCAAAGAGTCTTAAAGGAGCCAAGTAACAAACAACTCTATACACCTATTTGGATCCTATTTTTCTAGTTTTCTTTTGTATTTTGGTAAAAATATCTTCTATAGTTTGTTTAGGAGACATACATATTTAAATGTAGCTAAATATTCTGTAGTAGGGGATCTCTGTGTATAGTCATAATCTAGTGAATAGTCCCGCCCATGTGCGTGGACCCCGGCAATCAAAAATAATCTCTTAAGTTGTCAAAAAATTGCAGAACTGCAAAGACACTTAAGAGAAAATTTAAAGACAAATAATGCAGCCTATATCCACAGGCTACACTGTCCAGTACTTCAACTAGAAATTCCACCAAAAATCCACTAACAGCAAAGCCTGTCCAGATTTCCCTTGCCTTTACTGCAAAACCCCTCAGAAATGATAGAGAGGAAGGCCTGGACAGACAAGCCCCATAGGCTGCCATTATGTGGCTTAAACAGGATACCGTGCCTTTAAGGAAACCTTCTAGAACCTTCTCCCAGTATCCCAGAATGCATAGCAGGTCCAACTGACTTCAGTTCTTTTTTCCGGCTCCTGCTTGCAGGACCCTGGCATTGAGCTCTCCCTTGTTTCAAGGGTTTATTGCATGTTTTGGCACTTTTGTGTTTTAAAAGTGTTGAAGTTTACTCTCTTGGTGTTCTCTTTCTCTTCTGTGTGCTGCTTCAGGTGTTTTAGGGCTCTAAAATGCCTGGACTCTTTGTGAAGTGTCCAGCATGTATGAGGAAGAAGGCCAGAGGTGATCCACATGATGTCTGCATCGTCTGCCTCCCTGAAGATCATGTCCCTGAGGAGTGTGTCGTCTGCCAGCAGTTTACGACTCGTACTCTGAAGGAAAGGGCGAAGATCAGGCTGTCTGGCCTTGAGGAGAGGCGCCTGCAGGCTGCAGGTGGGTCTGGGCAGTCCGGGAAGGTTCCCTCTGCCTCTGCTGAGGCCTCTGGGGGGCTCCCCAGAGGCAGGAAGCCCAGCAAGCGGTCCCGGTCTCCGTCGACGTCGATGGCATCGACGACGACGTCGAGAGGGATGACGGCGGTGTGCTCCCCTTCTCCCCGGGGCTCCGGGTCGAGACATCGGGACGACTCGACGTCGAAGGCACCGCTGACGAAGCCGCCGTCGACGTCGTCTTCATCGTCGACGTCGAGGGCTTCATACCGACGCCATGGACATCGGCGCTCGCCGTCGCGGCGACACCGCCGGTCGACGTCGAGGGGATCCTCGACGTCGAGAGCATCTAGACGGCGGCGTCGACGCTCGTCGTCGAGGAAGGGCCGTTCGACGTCGCGGAGGAAGAGGTCGACGTCAAGGGATCGGCGTTCGACGCCAAGGAAGAAGAGGTCGACGTCGAGGGATTGGCGTTCGACGCCGAGGAAGAAGAGGTCGACGTCGCGGAGGCGGCGTTCGACGCCGGAGTCACGGAAACGTCCTTCGACGCCGGAAAAGCGACGCTCGACGTCGAGCAGACGGAGGTCGACGTCTGGGAGTCGGTCAGGCTCGCCAAAGCGTCGCAAGAGGGATTCTAGTCCCAGAAGTTACGCTGCTTCCAGTGGGGGACGCAAGAGGAAGCGATCACCAGCTGAAGGGGCGGGCTCTCAGCCCTCTTCGCCTAAGGGGTCACCGGGCACGGTGTACTCTGCGGTGTACACTCCTTCTCAGCCTCGGTCGACGCATACTCCTGTTCCTAAGGTCACTCCTCCTCCTCCTCTTCCTAAAGAGGATCCTCCGCCGCTGCCTCCACTTCCAACGGGCGACCCGCCGCCACCGGTCCCTCCGCGTGGGCCGGCCCCGCAGCCGAAGGTTCCTCCGCCGAGGTCCACTTCGCTGCCGTATTTGCCTGTACCTCCTAAGGGGACCCCTAAACCTGCACCCAAGGAGGCTCCGAGGGGGACCCCCCCACGGAGACCGGTGGGGCGGCCGCGGACTGGCAGGTCTCGCTCTCGCTCTCGCTCTGGGAGGCGGGACAGGTCGCGACATGGATCGTCCACGCGGTCGAGACGCCGCCATAGGAGGCGCGAGTCTCGATCCCGTACGGGATCCTCTGGTTCCAGGGAGCATTCCCCTGCCTTATCGGGATCTCTGGACACGAGGGTGTCCCCGATTGATGACCTGGTGGCGTTCCAGGATGTCCTCTTGAGGGGCGCTGCTAAGCTGGGCATACCCCTGACGGTGCCCACGCCTAAGACGTCAGTGATATTTGAGACATTGCACCAAAGACACTCGTCTCGCCCTCTCCTGCCTCTGGTGCCGGGCCTGGAGGAGCCAGCTATGGACCTTTTCCTCACCGCCGCGGTGACAAAGGCGGCGCCTTCTAGGTTGCTGAGGAAGTACCGGGCCCCGGATTCGGATCCGGCTTTTCTGAGGGCGGAACCCCCTCCGGACTCAGTCATTGTGACGGCGGCACGCAAACAACATGCCGCCGCTCCATCATCCTCGGTTCCCCCGGATAAGGAGTCCAGGTGGATGGATTCGGCAGGGAGAAAGGTCTGTGGAACAGCCGCCACCTCCATGAAGGCTGCGAGTGCCACGGCGCTGTTGGGTCGGTATGCCCGCGCCCTCTGGGACTCCCTTGAGCGTTTTGCGGAGCACTTGCCTCGTGAGCAACGTGAGGACTTTCAGGAAGTCCTGAGTGAAGGGATGCTGGTGGCCAACCAGATCATCAGCGCGGCAGCGGACTCTTCCATGTTGGCTGCTCACGGGTTTTGCCATGGGATCAACCAAAGACGTCACGCCTGGCTCCGTCTTACGTCCCTGAAACCGGACGCACAGCAGAGGGTGGCCAACCTGCCGTTCTCCGGCGAGTCTCTTTTTGGGAAGCATGCGGACGACGAGATGGCCCGCATGAAGGCGGAGGCCGAGACGCTCACGGCGGTGGGCCTCGAGAAGCCTAAGGAGGCTAAGAAGCAGTACCGCCCTTTCCAACGGCGGTCCGGTGGGCAAGGCCGCGGACGTGGCCAGGCTTCGGGACATTCGCAACAGCAGTTCCGTAAGCCGTTCCAGAAGCGCCAGAGGGGCAGGGGAGGCCAGCAGTCGGCTCCGGCGCCCAAGGGCCAAACTGGGTCTAGGCCCTAGGTACTTACTTCCCCCGGATCCGTTACCCACTCCGGTAGGGGGAAGCATTCAATCTTTTCTGGCAGAGTGGAGAAAAATTACTCAGGACAAGTGGGTGCTGAATATTGTTTGCAATGGATACAGTCTTCGGTTCACCGGCCCTCCTCCATCGATTCCTCCAGTCAGCTCGCGGTTTCAACTGCTAGAGCTCCAGGTGGAGGCTGATACCCTGTTAAGGAAAAGGGCGATAGAAGACGTGCCTCTGTCCCAGAGAGGAAGAGGTCTGTACTCCCGGTTCTTCCTGGTTCGCAAGAAGGACAAGAACGAGTTCAGGCCCATTCTGGACTTGCGACAGGCAAACAAGTGGATTCGCAGGGAAAAGTTTTGCATGCTGTCGTTGCATCAGATTTATCCTCAGTTGCAACAGGGAGATTGGCTCTGTGCTATAGACCTACAGGATGCTTACTTCCATGTGCCCATTGCACACAAACACAGGAAGTTCCTGCGGTTCCAAGTCGGCACCAATCATTATCAATACACAGTACTCCCATTCGGACTGAAGTCTGCGCCGAGAACGTTCTCGAAGTGCATGGCGGTGGTAGCAGCGCACCTGCGGAGGAACAAGGTGTTTGTCTACCCGTACCTGGACGATTGGTTGATCAAGGCATCCTCCTTCTCGGAAGCGCGAGCACACTTCCAGAAGACGTGCGTTCTCTTGAACAAGCTGGGGTTGCACATCAACATGGCCAAGTCTGTCCCGACTCCGGTCCAATGCATTCAGTACTTGGGAGCCTCCATCAATACGCTGTCAGCAAGCGTGTCTCCTTCGGAAGAGCGACGATTATCTCTCCTTCGGAAGGCTCAGGCTCTTATGACGGCTCCATCTACAACAGTGAGGACGGTGTCTTCTCTACTGGGTTCGATGGCCTCTTGTATCTTCCTGACGCCGCACGCACGACTGCACATGAGACCGCTGCAGGAGTGCTTGGAAGACCAGTGGGATCAGAGGACGGGATCCTGGGACGACAGGATACAACTGTCTCTGCATGCTCTTCAGTCTCTGAAGTGGTGGTGTTCGGCGGGGAATCTCCTCAGAGGGGTTCCTTTTCACAAGGACATTCCCACGCAGACTGTCGTGACGGATGCTTCTCTCCTGGGATGGGGAGCGCACTCCGGGACTCTACAGATTCAGGGAACGTGGTCTCCGGTGGAGGCCACTTATCACATCAACTTCCTGGAACTCAGAGCTGTTCACTTGGCACTGAAGGCCTTTCTTCCGTCCTTCCAGACCGGCTCCCTGCTTGTGCAAACGGACAACGCTACCACGATGTACTACCTCAACAAGCAGGGGGGCTCGAGATCTCGCACTCTGTCACAGGAGGCGCAGGCGATCTGGCACTGGCTCCTGGCCAGAGGACTGACGATAACGGCTACCCATCTGCCGGGTGTGCAGAATGTTCAGGCAGACGCACTGAGCAGACTGATTCAGGAAAACCACGAATGGGTCATCAACGACGAAGTACTAGGAGACGTCTTCGCAAGGTGGGGGACCCCAGACATAGATCTGTTCGCCACCGCCGAAAACAGCAAATGCCGAGACTTCGCCTCCAGGTACTACCAGCAGGGGACGCTGGGGAATGCGCTATGGATCAACTGGTCGAACAGCTTTCTGTACGCTTTTCCACCCATTCCCCTGATTCCGGCGGTACTCATCAAGCTGGCCCGGTCCAGGGCTCGGATGATACTCATTGCCCCGGAGTGGCCCAGGCAGTGGTGGTTCACGGACCTGCTTCACCGTTCTCTCCTTCCTCACATTCGGTTGCCGTGCAGGCCGGACCTTCTCACGAAGTTCGGGGGGCGGATGTTACACCCCAGCCTCTCGTCTTTGAGTTTGGCGGCATGGCTCCTGAGAGTGCAATATGGCCATCTGAATCTACCCGAAGATTGCATGGACATACTGAAGGAGTCTAAGAGGCCTTCCACTAGGACTTCATATGCTTACAAGTGGAAGAGGTTTTGTATCTGGTGCCAGTCTAAGAACCATGACCCTACAACCTGCAAGGAAGATGTCATCCTTCCTTACCTTTTGCATCTGGCGCAGTCTGGCCTTAATGTTCATTCCATTAGGGTTCATCTTGCTGCATTGACTGCCTACAGGAAATGCCCTTCGCAGACTTCTTTTTTCCAGATCCCTGTGATCAAAGACTTTCTGGAAGGGTTGAAGAAGGTGTTCCCTCCTGTCAGGCTTCCTTCGCCTTCATGGGAATTGAATGTGGTGCTGTCCAGATTGATGAAGGAGCCTTTTGAACCCATTCACAAGGCTTCGTTGCAGCACCTGTCCTGGAAGGCGGCGTTCCTCGTGGCCATTACATCGGCCCGCAGGGTGAGTGAAATTCAGGCGTTGTGTTGTACTGAACCTTATACTGTATTTCATGCTGCTAAGGTTGTGATGCGTACTCACCCTAAATTTCTTCCCAAGGTTATTTCTGATTTTCATGTCAACCAGACCATAACTTTGCCTACGTTTTTTCAGAATCCTTCCTCTCCGGCGGAACGATCTTTGCATTCCCTGGATGTGAGGAGGGTGTTGAAATTTTATCTGGATAAGACCAAAGATATTCGTAGGTCAGACCAATTGTTTATCAATTATGGATCGGTCAGGACGGGTCTTGCTACCTCTAAGCAGTCCATTTCTAGGTGGATTGTGTCCTGCATACAATTGTGTTACCAAAAAGCTAATAAGACCTTAGGAGGTAAGCCTAAGGCTCATTCCACCAGGGGCAAGGCTGCCACGACAGCCTTGCTCCGTAATGTGCCGATTGCAGAAATCTGCAAGGCCGCCACTTGGAAGTCGGTTCATACCTTTGCTAAGCATTACTGCCTGGACTCTGATGCCAGGGCAGACGCTCAGGTTGGGCAGGCTTCGCTGCGGAATTTGTTCGCACAGTAGTGGCGTTATGTTCTTTCTCCACCGCCGTTTTTGTGTGGGGATGGGCTTGCCATTCTATTCACTAGATTATGACTATACACAGAGATCCCCTACTACAGAAGGAGTAGTTTCTGTCCTGTAACTCCAGTTCTGTAGTAGGGGTATCTCTGTTATAGTCATAAGCGCCCACCCTCCTCCCCGGTGGAGAATTGTTCATGTAAGTAATGCTTCAGGTCTGGCGTTTTACGCCTTCAAAAAGAACTGAAGTCAGTTGGACCTGCTATGCATTCTGGGATACTGGGAGAAGGTTCTAGAAGGTTTCCTTAAAGGCACGGTATCCTGTTTAAGCCACATAATGGCAGCCTATGGGGCTTGTCTGTCCAGGCCTTCCTCTCTATCATTTCTGAGGGGTTTTGCAGTAAAGGCAAGGGAAATCTGGACAGGCTTTGCTGTTAGTGGATTTTTGGTGGAATTTCTAGTTGAAGTACTGGACAGTGTAGCCTGTGGATATAGGCTGCATTATTTGTCTTTAAATTTTCTCTTAAGTGTCTTTGCAGTTCTGCAATTTTTTGACAACTTAAGAGATTATTTTTGATTGCCGGGGTCCACGCACATGGGCGGGACTATTCACTAGATTATGACTATAACAGAGATACCCCTACTACAGAACTGGAGTTACAGGACAGAAACTACTCCTTACTGTGGTACAAACATCAAAAGAGAAGATATATACCTCTGCAATACAAACCTCATATACTCTCATTCATACCTCATTCATTACTCACTAAAACACAAACATTAAATATAATGGACATCAGAAGTATAAGATGTAAATTATGCCCGTACGGATCGAAAGAGACAGTCTGCTTTTTCTTTGGAGCAAAAATAATATATTTTCTGTAAGTGTGCTGGATTAACACTTTCTCCAATCAACCTATTAATAGATTCCAAGCCATAGTTGAATAAATAGATCCTCTCTCCATGTCCTCTGATATTGCGCCTACTACCCTAAGTCCTAAAGGGGACCCCCGAAGTACGATTGCAAATACATGTTTGCAGTATGTTTCTTTCTCCATAGGAAAGCATTACAGTGTAAAAACGCAGTTGTGGCATTTTTACTTACCTGTAAAAACTTATATCTCAAAAAGTACTTACCCAATTACGAAGTTAACAGTGTTAAAAATATTAAAAAATACTTATTATTTTTCTAAATCGGTCTTGAGTTTCCTCTCGAGTTTGTGTCTGATTTATTGACTCTGTGTGTACAACAAATGCTCAATACTACTCTCAGATAAGTCTAAACTGCTCGCCCACACTACCTCATGAAGAGAACAGTTAGGATTATCAATTGAAGCCTTTCCTGGACTTTATACAAAGTGTACCTCGTTTTGGTACACTCCATGAAAACCCAGCTTTTTACAAGTGCCACCCCTGGACGTTCACGTCCATCACTTTCTTTCCATGTTTTTGTTTATCAATTTGGAGCTAGCTCCTACTTATTCCCTGTTTCCTTTTCTCAAAATTCTTAGTTTCTCCACTATGCAAGGGAAGTATTTCCCCTCCTAAAACTAATGGCTTTTAAATGATTTAGTGACTGTTGCAAACAAATGTCTATGATAGGCCGCTACAAGGTATTCCTCTGGTGTTTGGGTTTGGGGCATGACTCCAAGTCCTGAGTGGAATGTGCCATATGAATCCGCAGGTGAGCCTGTTTGCTTAGACATGCAGCAGATGTATTGGAGTTACCGATTCATTCTATAGAAGTTAAGACTGTCGTGTCGACAGATGTTTTGCAACCTGGGAAGGCTTCCTCCGCGCTATACTGCCATTCACTGAAGCCCTGACTGACACCATAATCAGCATTGATCTAAGACTTGTTTCTATCCACCATTGAACAGGCAGGTAGCAGGCACCACAGGCTCATGCAGAGTACCCCTGACTTGATGCAGCACCTTACGCAAGAAAATCGGATGGTCCATAGTTCCATTGGCAGGGTAAACCCCAATTTATTCCATAAAACTCCTCAGAGTCTTAAGTGAAGTGAACCACTCAGTTGAGGGAGGTTTTCATTGGTCAGCCTTACCCTCTGGTCAGTCCATGCCAACTGATTTGCTGAGGAGATATTGCGATTCTTTACGGAACATAGTTAGCAAGATCTTGCCGGCAGTCCCTAAGGAATTTAGGGCCAACCTCACTCCAACCATCAAGAATGGTTAGGATGTGGCCAGATAAGTTTGCTTTCTGGGCTGGACAGTACTGGTTTTTGTGAAGAACAGTTGTCACTGGTGTGGTGCTTTGGCGTCGCTCATGGATGACCTCTACAGGTGATATGCAGGACTCACAGACAGATATGCCATTTAACCGACCTTGCCAGTTTGGCAAGAAGGCAGATTCCACTCTAGCATGCTTCAAAGAAAACCTGTACACTGCACATTCCTTAAGTGTCTGTACTCCATCAAGCCAGTACCCTCAGCAATTTTGCCCCTTTTGGGGCTACTCCAGAGATCTGCTAGTGACTCGCAGCTGCAGATTAATTACCTTTTTGAATTTCCCCAGGCATCAAACTGAATCTGGAAGATTTTTCATGTGCAGTACCCCTGCAGTCTGGTAGGCGTTGTCCACACTGGAAGTGATGCATTGGTACCTATATAGGCGCCGCCTAGGTGCGCTGACAGTGCTTTTCTTTCCATACCAGCCAGCGCTGATCCTGGGAAGAGCTACCCCTCTGCTGTTTTTTGACAGGCTTTTCGATGTTTTGAGGTTTACCTTCTGGTGTGTCGAGGATGTCTTTGCGGAAGTCTGGTTTTAAGCCATGTGGCACCTGTCACAGACTGATGTCTGTGACAGACTCACACCTCATGTGTCTTTGGTGTCTGGAGCGTGACCACAACTCCAAGTTGTGCTTCAATTGCTGGGATATGGCCCGTAGGCTTTGAGCTAGTTGTCCCGGAAGCTGCTAGCGGCCCAGCATGCGACTGCCCGGAAGTAGAAATCCCGGTCGAGGAGTAAAGGTCCCAGGATTATTTGCGGAGCCCGAAGTCCTTTTTGTCCAATTCGAAGTCCTCTGGCCACTTGGGTACACAAAAAGAAGGGTATGAAGTCAAAGCACTCTTTGATTTTCCCTCGTCCATTGGCTGACGAGACGAGGGCTCCTCCGTGTTCTAGGCCTCGTGCCCTGGGAACCTGTACCTAGACTGGTTCCGCACTTCCCCAAATTTCCAAACGCTGAAGCCCCCTCCCCACCCCGCCCACTCTCCCCACCCCCGCGGCCAACTGAAAGAGTTCTTTTAGGTCATGCCCATAAAATGTGCGTGGTCCGACCTCTTGGACGCTGACAACCCTGGGTCTTGGTGGGCCCCAGGGATCCATTCCTGGATCCGGACAGATGCAGGCGGTGCAATCTCCAACCTTCTCTTGAGAACCCCAATGCCGATGCTTATGGCGCTGCCATCCCCATTGTCATCCGAACTCCTACACAGAGCTGGGTCGGCCTCCTAGATCGGACCCTGAGTCTTATTTGTATTGGCTAGGCCATGTTGAAGACTAGGAGGAATCACTGGAGCCTTTAGAATACCAGCCCAAGGAGGAAGAACAGAGTGTGGACTGGTGTGAGGACCGGGGTGAGGCCAGCGTCCTAGATATGCCCCCAGATGCTGGTCTGCTTTCTCCCCCTACCGTGGCTATGGGGGAGGGAGCTTCTTATTCAATGGTGGTGCAGAGGGAGGCTGAGGTCCTTGATATTCAGGTACGCAAGGTTGCAGTCAAGACTAATCTCTTGACAGAGGCGCTTCAACCGGGAGTCTCCACGTTAGAACCCTTACTCCCATTCAATGACCCCTCTATGACTTCCTGTTGGGTATCTGGTCCAAACCCAACACAGGGGCTGCTGTGAATAGAACGATTGCCTGCCACCATCGCCCCACAATTGAGGAACCAAACGTCCTCACCCAACACCGTACCCCTGAGAGCTTGGAGGTCCAAACATCCACCTCCCAAGACTCTTTCTCTGCCACTCCCCGTACAGGGAATGTAAGAGTCTGGACTCATTTGGGAAGATGTTTTTCTTCACCAGCCTGGCATTGCAGTCTGTGAACAACGCATGCTTTTGGGACTTTATTCCCACGCTTTGTGGGCTAGTGTTGTACAAGGGCTGCTACAGGTCCTGGAGGAGGCATGGACGGTACTCTCCCAAGCGGTCACAGGCGGGAGAGACGTGGCAAAGTACGCTCTTCTATGCAGACTTGACACAATCAACTCCCTAGGCAGACCGGTTTCCACAACAGTGGCCCTTAGGTGTAACGCCTGGCCGAGGAAAACTTGCTTTCTTGGGGATGTCCAAGCTTTCCTTATGGACATGCCCTTCGATTGCACCCATCTCTTCAGACCAGACAGATGTGGTGCACAAGTGCTTTAAGGATTGTTGTGCTACGGCCAAGACCATAGGCGCCTCTGCAGCCCCACGTCCACCTCAACCTGCCTTTCACTCTTTTCTTGGCTATGAAAGGGGATTCTAGGTACTCCAGTTCCCACCAAGCCACAACGCATGCTCCCTAGCCTCTGCCTGGCTGGGGAGCGTGCAATGGGAACAGGTGGCCTGCGGTCTGGTCAGTCCGCCACCCCACTACTGCAACTGTCTCCAAACCGTCCTAGTCTGCCCCTTTACCACCATGGGAACCCAATTTGCGCAGGATTCGACATCACCTGCCCCACTCGTAGTCTATAATATTGTAAGGGTGGATTTTGCAGAGTGCCAAAAGGAGCTACTCTTTCCCCTTCTAGACTCCTCCTCCCTCCATGCCACCGTCTCATGATATTTACAACAAGGGGTGGTGATGGACAGAGTCTCTGAATTAAGCAGAGTACTCTCACCCAGTCAAGAGATCAGGGCTAGATCCAACACCGTTTTTTAGCTCATTGCACCATCCCAGTTTCAGAACCTGGCTGTATGCAAATTAGTCTGTCCCTGGCCCAGTGCATCATGGGAACAGGGCAGACCAGACTACAAAAGCCAATTCTTACACTGGGAAGGAAACAAGCTTCCGGGGACCGGTTTCTGGCATTTCAGCCGTCTTCGGCCCGGCTTGCTTGAATCCTGATGGTGCAATGAGCAAGGGACTCACATCTGAGTATACCCTTCCACGCTTAGGGTGGACAAAAATATTTACAACAAGGGGTGGTGATGGACAGAGTCTCTGAATTAAGCAGAATACTCTCACCCAGTCAAGAGATCAGGGCTAGATCCAACACCGTTTTTTAGCTCATTGCACCATCCCAGTTTCAGAACCTGGCTGTATGCAAATTAGTCTGTCCCTGGCCCAGTGCATCATGGGAACAGGGCAGACCAGACTACAAAAGCCAATTCTTACACTGGGAAGGAAACAAGCTTCCGGGGACCGGTGTCTGGCATTTCAGCCGTCTTCGGCCCGGCTTGCTTGAATCCTGATGGTGCAATGAGCAAGGGACTCACATCTGAGTATACCCTTCCACGCTTAGGGTGGACTAAAATATTTACAACAAGGGGTGGTGATGGACAGAGTCTCTGAATTAAGCAGAATACTCTCACCCAGTCAAGAGATCAGGGCTAGATCCAACACCGTTTTTTAGCTCATTGCACCATCCCAGTTTCAGAACCTGGCTGTATGCAAATTAGTCTGTCCCTGGCCCAGTGCATCGTGGGAACAGGGCAGACCAGACTACAAAAGCCAATTCTTACACTGGGAAGGAAACAAGCTTCCGGGGACCGGTTTCTGGCATTTCAGCCGTCTTCGGCCCGGCTTGCTTGAATCCTGATGGTGCAATGAGCAAGGGACTCACATCTGAGTATACCCTTCCACGCTTAGGGTGGACAAAAATATTTACAACAAGGGGTGGTGATGGACAGAGTCTCTGAATTAAGCAGAATACTCTCACCCAGTCAAGAGATCAGGGCTAGATCCAACACCGTTTTTTAGCTCATTGCACCATCCCAGTTTCAGAACCTGGCTGTATGCAAATTAGTCTGTCCCTGGCCCAGTGCATCATGGGAACAGGGCAGACCAGACTACAAAAGCCAATTCTTACACTGGGAAGGAAACAAGCTTCCGGGGACCGGTTTCTGGCATTTCAGCCGTCTTCGGCCCGGCTTGTTTGAATCCTGATGGTGCAATGAGCAAGGGACTCACATCTGAGTATACCCTTCCACGCTTAGGGTGGACAAAAATATTTACAGCATTATATACCAGCATTAAACCAGAACCAGGTTTAGAGACAGTTACCAAGGCCCTACATAACAGACCTGCCTCTATGTGGCAACACGCTAACATGCTGGCCACCATGATGGAACTCATTTTGAAGAATAATGTATTCATGTTTAACAATTCATGGTACAAACAGATTAAAGGCGTCGCCATGGGCTCCAAATTCTCCCCTTCCTTTGCTAATTTGTTCATGGGTGCACTTGAGAAAGACCTAATCTGGGGCACGAAGGGTGCGATCTTTGTGGATTCTATAGTATTTTGGGGAAGATACATAGATGACTGTTTTTTTAATTTGGTCCGGCACGCACGATCTTTTAAAGGACTTTCACAAACACTTAAATCACAATACATGGGACATGAGTTTCACCATTAAAGCCAGCACAGAAAGAGTTGAATTCCTTGATTTGGAAATTTATATTTCCAATAACAAATTAAATAGCAGACTATTTAGGAAAAGCACTGCCTGTAATGCGATCCTACATGCTCACAGCACCCACCCTCCACACCAAATCAGCACCATTCCCTATGGTGAATTCTTGAGAGCGCGCAGAAATTGTAGCAATGACAAAGATTTCAACTACAATTTGAGGGAAATGCAAACACGTTTCAAAAAAAGAGGCTACTCAGACGATCTACTTCACAAAGCCACTACTCGAGTCAAGAAAATCACAAGAGCAGACACACTCAGGAAGAAGCACTTAGAGACAGAAACCAATTCCAAAAGAATCCGAATGATAACTGACTTCAATAGCCAACACAGATCACTTCGTAGGAGCTTCATAAAACATTGGAGCATTCTAAGAGCAGACAAAAGCATCCAAGAGTCCATAGGGGAGCATCCACAAATCACATACAGAAGAGGGAAAACTCTGAAAACCAGCCTCAGTCCCACTATTCCCCGGGATGCGACATCTGACTCTTGGCTTACAGTAAGAAACACAGGCTTTTTTAAATGCGGATTCTGCTCCATGTGCCGATGGGCTAAACATAAGACAAAGGAATTTCACGACATAAAAGGAAATAAATTCACCATCAAGGCAAACATTAACTGTACAACACGTTTTGTAGTATACATTATTGAATGTGTCTGCAAGAAAATATATGTGGGCAGCACCATTCGCCCCCTGAAAGACAGAATAGCAGAACACATTAGGGCTATTCACAAGCAAGATCCGAGATATCCGGTAGCATTGCATGCGGCTGCATGCTTTGACCAGAGTATCGATAAACGAGTATTCTTCTACGGGATAGATACTGTTCCTCTAGGAATAAGGGGTGGCAACAGGGAACTTAAACTCAGACGCCTAGAAGCTATGTGGATTCTCCGTCTTCGAACCGTGGACCACGGTCTAAATTTTGACCAGGAGATGCAATACTTCCTAGGTGATTAATCCAACACGTCCTGTGTTTATTTCAGTCACCCTTAACATGAATGTAACACAACATGATATAACCTCAAAAAAACTTACAAACAATTTAATGTGTATTGTCATTGCTACAATAAGATGCTGTTGTTATATTTTCACATTTTGTTTGAGTTATCCTAACCCATTGTACCATAATTTACAAGGACTCACAATGTGACGCACATGAGGTAATGCAGTGGCTACTCTATATAGGCAGATGAAAATCAATGTTCAAGATCCTTTAATTTGCCTTATTTGATAATGATTTGTCCACAACAAAAAAAACGAAGAAACGCATCTTAATAACAAGTAAACATTAAGTCTCAAGAAAACAAATTCAAGTGACTTAGGAATGTATAATAGAAACTATTGTTGATAGAATTCTCTAACTGTTCATTCCACTTCATAATGTTCTAACTGTTTATTTTACTTGATATATTGTAAACATGACTTGTGATATGCTGCATGATGGATACGTCTCCGCTTTGCATGCAACACTGATACACATTATTTACAGCACTTGTGCATCCTCTAACGGCTTACATACAAACGCCGTTCTTTTACCCATTTTCTCTGTTACTCAATAACACGGAATTGCAAGCTGTACATTTTATTTGTCGGAAGTTGACGTTCTAGTCACCCCAATCCGGGTTCCCTTTCTTTCAAGACTATTTAAATCACTTCCGGGTTCCTTAACACGTGACCGCACCCGGAACCGAATTCAGGAACACTCGCATTGTCGGCGTTTGCACCCCGCACTACGGGTAAGGAACCTCCTTAAAGTACATTTCTGGGCTAGACTTAATGTGAGAAAAGATACCCGCGCGAACCTGTGATAAAGCAACCTAACGAGCTGGAAGTTAATATATACTAAAACTATTGGATATTTAAATCTGTCAACAACGAGATCAGACATATGGAAAAATAGATCTCTACGCTCAGAGTGTTATTGCACAATCTTAATATTTTGAACTATGGTCCGATATATGGTAAAATATATCTCTACGCTCTGAGTGTTATTGCACAATTTCAATATTTTGAACTATGATCTGTAGTTCAGTCACCATCACCAGAGCCTCTCGTAATAGTAAGACACACTAAATAAGCATATGCCTGCATACTTGATACACTAACCGAAAGCAAGAACCGCTTTACTTACACTGTGGTACTTTTTTTCCCCCCCCATGTTTCCCTATATTTCGCGTGGACAACATAACCATTATCGCTTAAGGTTTATATCACTCAGAAGTCTACACACTGTCCACACTCCATAAACGTGGACAAGGACTCAAGCTCAATCAAACAACCTTGATTACTCCTTAAACAAGCGAAACCACTAATTGAAGGTGAGCCAAACAAACAAACCAAATTTTGTTTTGGAAAGGTTCTTGAAAAAAACGCTAATCCCAAACTCACTTGTTTTAAACCTCACACGGTTCTAATCCTTTTTGTAGCATCTCCAAATACTCGCTGGAGAGCAACACTTCGTGACCACGAAAGCCAAAATTGTACAAAGACGCAACCCGGTCTCGAGCGGAGCCGGGTCGGAATTATCACCGGCACTGCGGTGAGATCCTCTTTTAAACTTATTTCTTTCACTCCGTGCTCCCTACACGGGTAGACTCTAAACTCTAATGTGTAAATCTCACCTACCATTAGAATACATCCTTATGGTATTTTCCCTCTCTGTTTTCTTCCTTCTTATGGCATTATAGACCTGGGGTTCTACTCTCATTACCTACAGGTAGGATGCACACTACCACTCAAAAATTTTAGAGATTGTGCAAGACATCAACATCCTAATCCCCTCCCCCCTCCTCACATCGTGACGACCACTTTTCTTATGTTACCTAGATACTCTGAACCAAACCCATCACTTACCCCTTCCCCGCGTCACTTTGGTAAATGAATATGCAGATATAACAATTTTTCCTGATACCACACATATATTCACTGTCGACCCACTCCCTTGCTTGCACCCACAATTGTGACAATTACACCGGTATGAGGGTTGGTTTTTAGTGCATCCAGTATTGTGCAATTGTTTATGGTCACAATACTCACCCACACCCCACAATTGCACCAAATACAGTCACAACGGGTGCCGCTCGTGAGAGGAGTTTCCTTTGACACAGCCTGTTTCATTGATCGCGCTACAGGAGTAGCTTTGCCCTGGGACTTGGAGAAATACTTTTTCCAGCGTGAGGAGCGTGAGGCCGCAGAGGAGGTGAGAGGCGCGGCCCCGGGACTGCGAGGAACAGCTTCAAACACCTACAGCTGTGTCCTCTTCCCGGGGGAGCCGCGCCCCCTCCCAGTGCCCGCCCCCATCTGCCTGCTCTTTACTCCTCGCGGCCCCCGCTTCGCGGGTGCCGCTCGTGAGAGGAGTTTCCTTTGACACAGCCTGTTTCATTGATCGCGCTACAGGAGTAGCTTTGCCCTGGGACTTGGAGAAATACTTTTTCCAGCGTGAGGAGCGTGAGGCCGCAGAGGAGGTGAGAGGCGCGGCCCCGGGACTGCGAGGAACAGCTTCAAACACCTACAGCTGTGTCCTCTTCCCAGGGGAGCCGCGCCCCCTCCCAGTGCCCGCCCCCATCTGCCTGCTCTTTACTCCTCGCGGCCCCCGCTTCGCGGGTGCCGCTCGTGAGAGGAGTTTCCTTTGACACAGCCTGTTTCATTGATCGCGCTACAGGAGTAGCTTTGCCCTGGGACTTGGAGAAATACTTTTTCCAGCGTGAGGAGCGTGAGGCCGCAGAGGAGGTGAGAGGCGCGGCCCCGGGACTGCGAGGAACAGCTTCAAACACCTACAGCTGTGTCCTCTTCCCGGGGGAGCCGCGCCCCCTCCCAGTGCCACGCCCCCTTGGAAACCCTTCTTTATTTGTAGGGATTGGACCGCGGACCGCGGGACGCGCGCGGGACGCAGCCCGGGGCGAAGCCCGGGCAAAGGGCGGGCCCTCTGTGGCCCTCCGGGGACCGAGGGTGCAGAGCCGGGCCCATGTCCCTTGACAATTTGTATTTATATTTCCTCAGTGCAAGCACTTACCACCAAACTGAAACTGTTCTGGAACAATCACTCACGCTTGTCCATCTAAAGTTCTTAAATATACCCCATAATGCCCTCCAAACTGGTCACCATGGATAATTTTCTAATTAAAAAGGTTGCCCAAATTAACAACAATAGAAGGGCGTCTTTGGGGTTGGACCTATCTTCTACAACTACTTTAGAGCAACCAGCTACTCCCATAGATACTCCTGCGTTAGACGAACCCCCTGTCCCTGTACGCAAGATCATTACTGCTGTTGCCCTAATACATGCGGGTCAGGATGAAGAGGATTCCATTGGCCCAGTATTCTTAGGATCAGGCATAGGCTCCGCTGGATTGCATGAGCCTGCAGCAAAGGAATCACCCCGTAGATTTAAAAAAGCCCGAGTCAGGCGTAGGGGGAAGCAAGGGAGAACGAGTTCCAAACATCCAGTAGGAGGGGGGGTTGAGTCTGTATCCTCATCAGTCTTCTTAGGAAATAGATGAGGTGCTCCTGGTGAGACGGGAGACACTATTGTGCCGAAAGGCCTTGGTGCTTCTTGCCTCTTGATTGACTTCTCAGACACAGGGGTTGTTGCCAATGGCAAAAGTGCGGCCATTGAACCTGACATGACCAATAACCAGCCATTGTCCAGTACACCTACCAGTGTTTTTGTACTGGACTTACTTACTGGGAACGATAGTACTAGGCTGTCAGGATCCCCGAAGCTCCCTATTGAGTCACCTACCATGTCCCCTACACCCCCCTCCATCAGGTCAAGCAATGTAAATAGGGAGGGGAACTCACCGGGAAATCAAGTATACAAAACATTGGAAGAGGCCGAGACTGTTTCCTTATTAGAAACTGGCGAAACCCCCGGCTGTGAGGAAGTTATGATGGCCAAAATTGTAGATCTAATCAGGGGAGCGATCCAACCCCTTCTTGATAGGACTTCTACGATGTGTACACATCTAGACCTTATTGAAAAGAAGGTTGCACAGAATTCCCTCCTCCTATCAGATTTGCTAAAGGGGATAGGTAACACTAAGGAAAAGCCGCCATCAAAAGCAAATTTACCTGTGAAACCTTCAGTAATAGGTCCCCCCTCACCGCAAATAATAACGACACCAGTACAAACAATATCAAAGCCTAAGCAAAAATTAGCGAACGGGGGAGTAAGTTTGGCTAGCCCGACGATTAGATTTATTACCCCGACCCCACTGATAGCCACACCACAACCGGTGGCTCTAGTATCTAAGGAGCAATCGCCTAAGGTAGGGGGAGGTAAAATTAAAGATCTTAGTAAGGACAGGGAAATTGTCAAGGCCAAGATAGCTAACAATAATCCCACTGTCCCTCCAAAAACTAAAACTAAAACTAATCATAATATAGACCTAACCCCTGACTCTGCCCCTTATGTTATTGTATTGGCAGGGGTACCAGAATTACCTGCAGGTAAATGGGAAGATCATGGAGCGTTACGGAACAAGGTGGTGTTCTGGCTCCGTGATAATAGACCGTTACCTGCCTCAATAAACGGTGAAATCCTAAGCTTAAGGCGTGCTAACTGGGTAGGAGTGAGGCCAAAGGATAAGACTGGTGATGTAGTAATCATCAATTTTAAGGATCATAGGGCTGTGAGGCATATTGGGGACTGGTTTGATGTCAGTAGTGGTGATTCAATTTCTACACATCTCCTCTCCTATTTTTATCCCTATGTACCCCCGAAAAGCGCTAACAACTGGGGCAGGGATAGGCAACTTATTAGGAAGCCCCAACAACAACGCCGTAGGTTTGGAAATGCTAGATTATGGGACATGGCTGAGCCAGAGGGTGGACTGCCATTGGTGGGTAATTATGGCTATGTAAATGGTCAATGTTCCTCTCCTTACACCCAGAGACCAGAGGTCTATTATCCCAGAAATGGGTACCTACCCTACCAACACCCCGCCCTCAGTGACCGTTACCCACTGCATCTGGAACCCTACCCCTACCAACCTAGACTAGGTAACACCAGAGAATTATTACCAAATATGTATAATTTACCAATCCAAAATCGATACCAGATTTTGTCTGGTCTGGATGGGGTAGATTGACAACAAGCTCAGTTCCCCATAGAATCTCTGGATGGGAATAAGCCCCTGTCTTCAGCTCCCAAAGAGAGTATTAAGGAGGGAGCTTCTTTTTCTAATATCATTTTTAATGGTATAGATGCCCCGAGTGAACCTTTACAAGTATCCCCCATATTAAATAAGATCTGCGCCTCCGATGGGCTGACACCTTGTGACAGTGTTAGTCTGGATCAGGTGAATTCCCTCGTAGGTGCTAATAATAATAATAATACTGGGAGCAGGGGAAAGATAGGTTCTGGTCTAGGGCAGGTGAAGAGTACTTTTTGCGAACTGCTCTTTTGGAATGTAGCTGGGCTGAAGCAAAAAATCATTAACCCAGCCTGGGAGTCTGTAATAGGAGGCAAGGATATAGTGGCCCTACCAGAAACATGGACCCAGGACCCAATCCATATAAATGGCTATAGAACCTTTTTCACTCCCGCGGTTGGAGGCCATTTCGGTAGGGCAAAAGGTGGTTTGACTACTTATGTTTCAAACCACCTTAAAATAAAACAGGCCCAATGTCACTCAAACTCCAAATACTTCCAATTAATAATGCTTAGAGACTTCAAAAGAGCTAAGGTGATTATTATTAATTTCTACAATAATGTCCCGAGGGATGAAATCGTGGTTGCGATTAAGCAACTTAAGGAGGAAGTTCAAACAGAGGTTAACAAAAATGACAAAGAACTAGTAATTTTATGGGGGGGAGATTTTAACTGTTCGCTTTGTACCAAAGGGAGTCAGGGCCTATGCGGCCTAATGACCGAGAGAGATGTGAATCTGACCCACTTCGATCACACTCTAATGGGGGATTTGTTGAATGAAATATTGTTTATGTTTGACTTAGGGTTTGCCAATGAATTAGCATTAAAACCTACACCCTTTGTCCCGACATTTGTTGGTAGAGGTTCGACTATTATTGATTTCATCATCGCCTCCAGTAACCTTGGCCATAGAGTCGCGACGGTTACTAATATTCCACTGCCTATAAGTGATCACCTTCCCCAATGCCTTAAGATTGTAGACTTCTTCCCGGACCCATCTACGGCCGCGCCACTTGTTGAGGCAGCGGTTGATGTGGTTCTAGGGAGACAAAATGGCTATTCACTTAGCTGGAGTAAAGTAATCCCTTTGTCTTTTTTCAAGGAACTGTGGGAGGCGTGCTCTACTAGCTTTTCGATCTGTCTGGGGCATAACTCAAGTGGCGAACAAATAATCGACCACTTTGGCATAATAGCCGAAAACATAAAAAGTAGTTTAAGGGTGGAGTCGAAGCGTAGAGGTAAGGGCCCTAGGAGCTGGTTTGATAATGCATGCACCAGGGCTCTGAAAAATCTAAAATATGCAGTGCATAGAAGCCCCAGGGATGTTGGCGAAATTAGATCATGTAGGATGGCATATAATCAGGCCCTTACAGCAAGGAAATCTGCATTAAATAAGGAGGCCATTGACTCACTCTGTGAGGCTTCAAAGTCAAAAAACCCCGCTGCTTTTTGGAAAGTAATCAACACCCCTCTTCCTTACGAAACCCATAAGGCGCGATTGGAGATTGCTATTACTGAAGATAATTGGGTGGATCATTTCTCCAACCTTTATAAAGCACAGGATGATATTCATAGTAGCGATTTACTGACTAGCTGGGCCCTGGAACCAGGTATAAATCTGGTCGTTTCACTTGACGAGGTAATGCTCGCCCTAAGAGCTACTAAAGGAGGAAAGGCAGCAGGCCCTGACGGGATCCCCGCGGATATTTTTAAAGAAAACCCTGAAATCTGGGGCCCTTTGTTGGTACAACTTTTTAATGCGGCCCTATCAAGGGGCCTAAAGGAGTCTTGGTTTACTTCAGTCATCGTTCCCATCTATAAGAAGGGCGATAGGAACAGCTGTGCCTGTTACAGACCCATCTCCCTTCTTGATTCTTCAATTAAAATTTTGGGTCGAATAGTGCTGGCAAGACTGCAAACCTGGGCGGAGGAAAATGAAATTATGAGCGACCTCCAATTTGGTTTTCAAAAAGGGATTGGCACAATCGAACAAGGCTTAAATTTGATGTTATTACAGGATAAATATATAAGGATCAAGTCGGAACGCTTGTATTTTACTTTTGTGGATCTCTCATCAGCGTTCGACTGTGTGTCGCACACTAAACTGTGGGCAGTTATGAAAACTCTGGGTGTGGATACGATCATCATTTCTTTCCTGAGGGAATTGTATAGTGGAGCCACAGCATCTGTCCGCTACGGCAGGGGGGGCGAATGCTCCAGACAATTTAGTGTGGGCCGTGGAGTGCGCCAAGGATGCGTTTTAGCACCTTTTCTTTTTTTTGCTCTATATTAATGGGCTCGAGCACCACCTGCTGCACGAGTGCGGGGATATGCCCAGAGTGGGGAGGAGGGCAATCCCTGCACTAATGTATGCGGATGATGCCGTGCTTATGGCACGCACTCCCCGGGCTCTGCAAAAACTAGTAGTAAGCTTCGAGAATTTTATGCTTAACCTAGACCTGCTAGTTAATTGTAGCAAAACTTTTACAATGAACTGTGGTCCCAAATCATGTAAACCGATGAAACGCATGATCTTAAACAATGTTCCTCTAGACAATACCCCAACTTTTTCATATTTAGGTATTTTATTTCATGAGTCAGGTTCCTGGATAAGTGCCATCAAGGCAAGAACCCTTTTATTTATGAAAACTATCATGGCTTTAAAGAATTTTGTAAGAAAACTGGGCAGGAAGCCGATAAAAGAAATGATAACCATTTATAAAGCAACCTGTGTATCGGTGGCTATGTACGGCTCGGGGTTGTGGGGCTACTCAAACGTTGATCCAATCCAGGTTGTGGAAAACAAATTCTTGAGGGAAGTCCTTGCTGTCCCACAGTGTGCGGCCACTTTTAATTGTCACGCTGAACTTGCCCTATCGCACATAACTGATATTATCAAAATCCAACCCATTTTGTTGTGGCACAGGGTGTGGACTACAAATGAATGTGTTATGAATCGGGCCTTATTACAGGACACCCTCAATTTGGACCACGTGGAGAGATCACAATGGCTTGCTTACGTTAAGAGCTTTTTGACTGAGATTGGGTGCTATTCTTATTATTCGGATCCATCAACACTGGATAGCATCTCAAGGCGCTCACTGAAGCTCCTCTGCTTGGCCCATCTTGAAGCTAAGAGGAAGAGAGCTGAATCTCTAAAACATTCAGTACAGTCACATCTCCTGACCTTATGTGAGCTTAAGTCTGTACAGCCATATTTATCCCTGCCTTTGACAAACTATGATCGTTTTCTTTTAACACGATTCAGATTTTGTATATTTTTTAGATTGGTGTCACTTCCAAAAATGAACCTATGGACACGTACTTTACCCCTCTGCCCATGCGATGTCACTTCACAACAATCGGATATCCATATCCTGTTCTTTTGTAGATTTTATACTGCCTTACGTAGAGAAATTATAATCCCTTTTTTAAAAGAAATGAATTTTACCAGATGCCGCCCAGCTTTTTTAGAGCTCCAGAGAATGGACACGGTTTTATCTGTATCTGTGGTCTTAAAATTTTTAAAGAGTGTTTTTAAATTACGGAAACATTTGATAACAGAAATCTGATTAATGCCTAGTTTTCTTTCCGTTTTAAATATCTGTCTTTTTGGTCCTCGTGATTGAACTTACTCCAAAAGCTGTAGTTATTGTAATTTGTTTTGATGTTTGTCTCTTTCTTGGTTACTTGTTTTTAACCGAATAAAGATCATTGAATCTGAATCTGAATCAGTCACAACTTAACCCGCAGTATTGCTGTATAAATACTATGTATTCCATCCTCTAATTTTGTATCCTCCCCAGCCCTGAGGAGTCGCGGAAAAAGTGTTTTCTTGCGATGAAACACGTGTCGGCTGGCTATGTATGAACATTAAAAGAGGAGCCGAAACACTGGTGTTCCCCTTCTTTGTCCAGGAAAACTTGAACTTTTATGTCCATTGAGACATCTGTTGTGCTTATACTTTATATGTAGTGTGCAGTGGGTTTTTGTTTACATTGTATACGGTGTGTCCTCCAACACACCTCTGAGAGGTTTAGGGATTTGCCTCTCACCTGCATGCACCTTCTATTTTACACCATATCTCCTGCGCATGACCTGTGAGCTGTGCGCCCAGTATTTCCCTCAGCCCTAAAAAACCCTGTTCGCAATTGTTGTATACTGGATGGTAGTTTTGGGCTTGCGGAACGCTTATTTTCATATTCCTGTCCTGCTTGCCCACCTGCGCTATCTGCAGTTTGCGGTAGGCAACAAGCAGTTTCAGTTCTAGGTGCTTCCTTTTGACCTTACCTGCGCCCCTCGAGTGTTCCCCAAGGGGATAGTGGTGGTTGCAGCTTATATGCGGCGGTTAGTGGTGCCAATCTTTCACTACCTCAAAGACTGGATGCTAAAGGCAAGCTTGTCCTAGGCTGTTTTCTCCCTCTTACAGACTACGGCGAACCTTCTACAATTGCTGGGGTTCACCATCAATGTGCCTAAGTCGTCATTGACTCCGTCTCAGATGCTTCCTTTCATTGGAGCTGTTCTGGACACAAAGCAGTTTCAGGCTTTCCTCCCGAGCAGCGAGTCCAGGATATTTAGGCTACAATACCAATATTTTGTCCTCCTGGGTTTTGGTGAGACTGAACCTGAGGCAGTTGGGCCTCCTGGCATCCTGCTGATCTAGGAGGGCACGGAATGATCTGCAGTGGTGGCTAATGAACCTCAATTGGGTCAGAGGCAGGCTCCTCCCCCTTCCTCAACCCGATCTCATAGTAGTGACAGATGTGTCACTCCTGGGATAGGGCCATCTGGGAGAGGTGGAGATCAGAGGACTCTGGTCTCTGGCGGAATCTGGACTCCACATCAAAGTACTGGAGCTCTGTGCAATCAAACTGGCATTGAAAGCCTTTCTACCCACCATCAAGGGAAGGCTAGTGCAGGTGTTGACAGACAGCACCACCACCATGTGGTATTGGAAGAACTAAGCAGGTGAGTCGTGGACCCTTTGTCAAGAAGCCTCTGGACAGGGGTATATCCCTTGTGGTTCAACACCTGGTGAGCTCTCTGAACACCAGAGCAGATTAAATCCGCCAAAGATGCCTAGCGGATCACGAATGGCATCTCCAATCAGAGGTGGCGCAGGGTTTCTTTCAGTAGTGGAGAGAGCTTTGGTTAGATCTTTTTGCCTCTGCCCATAAGGTGCAATGTCAGCAGTTTTGCGAGCTAGAGATTCCAAGTCTGCTTTGGCTCGGAGACTCTTTGCATCTCGGTGGGGCTCAGGCTTTGTAGGAGGCTGGCTAAGTATATGGTGCTCACTTATTTAAGTGATGTACCTTGCGCTAATTAAGTTAACTCTTATTGTGATTTTAGTGGTCTTTTAAACCATAGAAAGCTCTCAAAGTGGTAGCTGTGGAGAGCAGCCTTCAGGCTTATCTTGGAGGAGTTTTAAGCATCTTGTTTTTACCAGTTTAACCCTAGGATTACCTTTAAATGAAGAACTACACAGTATATACATAAAAATACTTCTATGTATTATATAACATTTACTAACACCTTAGTATATCTCCTACCTGGAGTTATCAACACACATACACAATAATACTTCAAATGCAATAAGGTTAACAGCACAAAATACAGTAGTTGCCAGGGGGAGACCAAACCATGTATTAAAGTGGAATGCGAACTGCAGATGAGGACACGACTTGGACCAGAAGAAGCAGAGGACCCGGGGGCACAAGGACCCATCAAAGGTAAGTACCCAGGAACCCCACGGAGGCTGTGTGCAGAGGGGAACACAGCCATATGACCAATGAAAGACAATGGGGAAGTCGCGGTTGCAGTTTTGCAGAAAGGCCCTTCCAAGAGGACCCCAAAGAATTCCCTTGAGGACGGAAGGTTGGAGTGCCACCACACCTGTGGGAACCCCTGAGACCAGGTTACCTACATCAGGGAAGCCTAGTACATAGGAGTGAAGAGACGTCCAACACCTTTGTAGATTACGGTGAAAGACTTGGTGACAAGTGCCTCTGGAGAAAAAGATGAAGAACTCTAGTGGAATCCAAGGATGGATTCTGGAATTGAACCTTACCCTACTCGAGCTTGGCTCAGCAGCAGGATGGCAGAATAGTGTCTGTAGTCGGCAGCAGCACTAGCTTGCTGTCAATCCCTGAAAGACTGTTACCGGGAGTGCAGGGGGGGTACCCTAAGGAAGCCCCCCAGTACATGGGATCACCTGAATAGCATAATCCCAGTCAAAAACAGACTGATATCGAGCAAAAAGTGGGGGTAACCGTGAAAGCAGATCCTACTTTCCTACACGCCTCCTGTCAGCCTTTCTGCCCATACCACTCTTACACAGAGTTCTAAAAAAGATCAAGAACGACTGGGCCCAAGTCATCCTTGTGGCTCTGAACTGGGCATGGAGAGTCTGGTATCCCGAGCTACTGAGCATGTTAATCGATCCTCCAGTCAGGCTGCTACTTTGGGTAGATCTTCTTTTGCAGCAGCAGGGAAGGGTGCTCTGCCCAAACCTGTCCACTCTCCGACTTCTTGCGTGGGGAATAAACAGCGAAGGTTGACAACTTTTCACCTTCCTCCTGAAGTCTGGAATGCCATCTTGGCAGCTAGGCGTCCCTCCGCCAAGACGGTGCGCGCTTGCTGTTTATAAAAAAAAATGTGACATGGTGTGCAGAAAAATCCCTTGACTCCCCTTTCTGCCCAACTTCTGAAGTTCTGCTTTTCATTCTTTCTCTTGACCACCAGGGCTCTGTTCTGGGTACTCTTAAGGCTATCTATCTTCTTGCAGTTGCAACCCTCTTTGTTCAAGTCCCTTACTCAAAGGTCTCACTCATCTCTTCCATCCTTCTCCATTCATTATGCCTCAGTAGTACCGAAATATGTTTTTGACATTTTTGATGTCCCCTTCTCACCCTGAAAACAGCCTTCCTTGTGGCATTACATCTGCCCGAAGAGAAAGTGAGCTGCAAGCCTTATCTGAGCCATCTTTCCTCTCAATCGATCCGGACAAAGTGATGCTTCGCACAAGGGCCTCCTTTCTACCAAAAGTGGGCACCCCTTTTCATGTAGGCAAATCTATCACCTTGCCTACCTTTTATGCTCCTCCACATCCCTCTAAAGAAGAGTAGGGATGCTCTCGTGTTAGGGCCCACAAAGAAGGTTGTAATTTTAACTTGACCGCACACAAGAGCTCCAGATGGACGACCAAATCTTCGTGAGGTTTGTTTGCGCAAAGAAAAGGTGGGCTATGCAGAAGCATACCATTTCCACATAAGTTGTGCTCTGCATCAAAATCTGCTACAAACTGGCCAAGAAGCAACCTCCTGAAGGCTTACGAGCTAATTCAAGCAGTAGCTCAAGCTGCGCCCACTTCATTAGCTCGCCGAATTCCAGTCCTGGACATCTGTCAGGCAGCAACGTGGGCTTCCCTGCACACGTTTGCCAAACACTACTACCAAACCAGATTGTGGCCTATCCCTCAAGACAATCTTATTTTTCAATTATACTGCAGGATCCATGTAGGTGTGTGCACAATAGTATCACTACCCCTTCCCTATTATATCAAGGCTCTTAGTTCCTGCACAAGTGTCACTCTTTGTCAAAGTACACACAATTGTAAAATTAAAATTGCCAAACAACCATCACCCATACCACAAAAAATTGTGGAGAAAGAGAGTGAGCCCCTCACGGTAGAACCGCCAATGGGGTTATCTGGCTAGCAATTACCAGTGTACCCACTTATCATCATAGGTAGCTCACTCTCATGAAAGTGGAAAGAAAAAGACACAAACACACAGAAGAAAAGGACAAACACCATGTAACAATCCTTTTACTTCACAACAGTCGGACCATGTGCTGAATGTTCGTGAAACAGCGAGTAACAAGTACCAGTCGCTGTTTAGTGTACACATTCACCATTAACCCCAGTGAGAAAAAGAAAAAGTGAATCTCACACATTAAAATTGCAGAACTCACTGGCCACTCCTGCTTTTATTCTGGGCTGTGAGTACTCCAAACTAAAACAGACTCAGATTGAACCGAGTTTTGTGTGAGTCTAGGTCGCCGACATGTTTCGTTGCTGTATTTTATGCAACTTCATCAGGGCAATCAGGGGTTCACCGCTTTTAAATTCCACTCATATATTATTGTAACCTGTGATGGTTTAAAAAAATGACAAACAAGTAAAATAAAAAAATTGTAAGCCAATATGTCCTGTCCCTACCTGGACTTCGGATGCAGGCCGGACCTCTTATCCAAAATGAACGGAAGGATTCATCATCCCAACCTTCCGTCACTGAGCTTGACAGCATGGCTCCTGAGGTCATACAATACGGCCATCTAGGATTGCCACAGGACTAAATGTCCATCCTGAAGGAAGCGAGATGACCTTCCACGAGATATTCTTATGCCTGTAAATGGAAGAGCTTCTATCTGTGGTGCATGCAAAATGGTGGTCATCCTATTAAGGGTCAGGAAGAAGTTGTTCTTCCTTATTTGTTATATCTGGCAAAAGCAGGTTTAAAGTTTAATTCTATTAAGGTGCATGTAGCCACTATAACAGCGTATAGGCGGTCACCGTCACAACCTTCTTTTTTCCAGTTACCGACTGTAAAGGACTTCCTGCAAGGGTTGAAAAAAGTGTACCCTCCAGTGCGTCAACCTTGTCCTCCCTGGGAGCTGAACCTGGTGCTATCGAAGTTAATGGGTCCGCCCTTTGAACCCATTCATAAAGCTACTTTGCAGCACCACGTCTCCTTCAATAGCTAGAAGAAGTTGACTTACCCACAATGTGGATGGTATTTGTGACTTGCGTTTCCTTGGCTACTCCATGGGAGGCTGCTAAGCAATATAGCCCTGACGAAGTTCCTACGGGAACGAAACGCGTTGGCTGAGGCTGAGGCCTTTTAAAGATTCACAATAATAAAGGAACTTGTTCTAAATACTACAACTTCTCCGGACTTCTTAATTTCGTGCACCATCCTTTTGATATACGATTTGGTATCTGCCTTGACAGTGGAGTTTCTATGTGGCTACCTCCGGATGCGATGTGCACAGCCTTCTATTGAC
Source organism: Lissotriton helveticus (assembly GCF_964261635.1). Taxonomy (NCBI): domain Eukaryota; kingdom Metazoa; phylum Chordata; class Amphibia; order Caudata; family Salamandridae; genus Lissotriton; species Lissotriton helveticus. The sequence goes on along the minus strand of NC_136072.1, from coordinate 332,163,685 downwards.
TTTCCTACACTGAAGCTTAAGTGTGAACCTTTCGTCAGCCACAGTTGTTTCACTCCAATTTCTCATTTACCTGCAGGTGGTGTTTGGGCTTGCTATTCGATTCAGTGCTTATGACTATTGATGAGGATCCCCTGTAAGAGAAGGATAAGTTACTTACCTGTAATCCTGGTTCTCTTCCAGGGGTATCCTCATCAAAGTCATAAGCACACCCACCCGCCTCCCCAGGTAAATGAGAGTGGTCTGTTCTACGACTTGTGGTTGAGCCCTGACTTCAGGGTTATGCAAAGAACAACTGACCTAACTGTCACCCCTGAGGCATGATGGAAAGCCAGGGGTCATGGCTGCCTTAAAGGCACGGTGCCAGTTTTTGTTGAAAATGGTTTCATTTTCTATTCTATTGCTGTTCAATGCAGCCTGTGGCAACAATGTATATTTATTGGCAATTTACAAGATTTATGAGTCTTTTGCTCATTAAAACACAGAGTTCAAGGGCTATTTGACCTAATGTGTTTTTTGTTTCATTGCTAATTCAGTATATGTATGATTATTTACATTGTTTAGCCTCATTTTTGGGCCTACATTGGTGTGAGAAAAAATGATATATGTGCATACATATTTGTGGAGCTATTTATATGTAATTTACATATATATTTTTATAATATTTCCGAGGTCCCCTCACGTGGGTGGGAATATTCAGTGCTTATGACTTTGATGAGGATACCCCTGGAGGAGAACCAGGATTACAGGTAAGTAACTTATCCTTACCCCAGAATGTCCTCTCTCTCCTCCAAACTACGGTGAATCTCCTCTTTTGGCTGGGGTTTATGATCAACGTGCCTAAGTCACACCTAACTCACTCTCAGACGCTCCCTTTCATCAAAGCTGTTCTTTACACTGTGCAGTTGAGGGCCTATTCTCCGCCACAGTCCAGGATAGTCAGGCTATGATACTGATGTTTCAACCTCTATCCTGGATTTCAGTGAGACTGACTGAGGCCGCTGGGCCTCCTCGCTTCCTGCATCCTGCAAGTGACACAGACCAGATTGCATAAGTGGGCTCTGCAGTGGGACCTTAAGTTCCATTGGGTGCAGCATCATGGGGAATCTCAGAAGTGGTCCAGAAACTGCACAGGATCTGTAGTGGTAGCTGACCACCCATGATTGGGTCAGAGACACACCCCCCTCTCTCTTCCTCGGAGGAAACTGCACAGGATCTGTAGTGGTGGCTGACCAACCACGATTGGGTCAGAGGCCGACCCCTCTCCCTTCCCCAACCAGATCGCAATGTAGTGACTGACGCGTCATTCCAGGGATGCGGCGGCCAACTGAGAGAAGTGGATAGCAAAGGATTCTGGTCTACGTAATTCGTACTCCACATCAACTTTCCCGAGGTCTGAGCTATTGACTTGGAATTGAAAGATTTTCTTCCTTCCATCAAAGAAAAGCTGGTTCAGTTGTTCAGACAACACCACCGACATGTGGTACTGCAAGAAACAGGGCCGGTGGGGTCCTGGATCCTTAGTCAAGAGGCCCTGCGTCTTTGGACATGGCTGGAACAGCAGGGCATATCCCTGGTGGTTCAACACATGGCAGGTTCCCTAAACGCCAGGGTGGATTAACTCAGCCGTCGATGCCTTGCGGATCATAAATGGCGTCTCCATCCGGAGGTGGTGCAAAGTCTCTTTCAGAAGTGGGTAGAGCCTCTGCCGAGAACGTGCAACATCAGCAGTTTTGTACGCTGGAGTTTCCAAGTTGGCACTCGCTCAGTGAAACTTCATCTCGAGAGGAGCTCAAGCCTCCTGTATGTCTTTCCACCAATACCACTCCTATCCACATTGCTCAAGAGGATCAGAAGTGACCGGTCCCAAGTAATTTTTGTGGCACAGAGAGTCTGGTATTCCGAGCTTCTCCAACTGAGCACTGATCCTCCAATCAGGCTGCCTCTTTGGAGGATCTTCTGTTGCAGCAGCAGGGGAGGGTCCTCCACCCAAACTTGTCAACTCTGCACCTTCTTGCATGGAGATTGAGCAGTGGCAGTTGACAGCATCAATCTTCCTCCCGAAGTCTGTGAAGTGATTTTGGCAGCCAGGCATCCCTCTATGAAGACCATGTACGCCTGCCAGTGGCAGAAATTTGTAAAATACTATACAGAAAGGTCTAATGATCCTCTTTCTGCTTCCCTCTCTCAAGTACTTTTGTGCCGAGCAGGGCTTTGCTCTAGACACTCTTAAAGGGTACCTTTCTGATTTGTCTGCCTTCTTGAGGCAGCCAGATCAACCCTATTAATTTAAATCCCCTATTGTAAACCGATTTCTTAAGGGACTTGTACCTATGTTCCCACCTGCCCCATTCATTATGACTCGGTGCAACCTTAATTTGGTCTTACCTTCCTATTGTGCACTCTGTTCGAACCTCTGCGCAGCTGCTTTCCAGCAAAACAGCAAATTAAGTTGCAATCATTTCTGCCACGAGGGTGAGCGAATTGCAGGCTCTGTCATCTAAGCCTCCTTACCTGACCATCTTCCCTGATAAGTTGGTATTTCTCACTAGGGCCTCTTTCTTACCAAAGTGGTAACACCATTCCATGTGGGGTAAATCAGTAATCTTGCCCACTTTCTATGCTCCTCCACACCCCTGTAAAGAGGTGAAGTAACTCAACCGTCTGGACCCAAAAAGCATTGTCGTTCTATCTTGACTACCTTAAATAGTTCCTTCTGGGTAGACAACCAACTCTTCGTGGGGTACGTTGGATCACAGAAAGAAAGGTTGTGCATTGCTGACAAGGACTATCTCGCCATCGGGCATCCTCTGCAACCACATTTGCTACTCTCTAACTAAAAATCAACCTCTTGAAAGCTTAAGAGCTCACTCCACCAGAGCTAAGGCTGCAACCACAGCATTGCAATGTGGTTTTCCAGTCCTTAAATTTCGTCAGGCAGCAACGTGGAAATCACTGCACACGTCTGCCTGGACAGTCCAGCCGCAGGGATGGTCTTTTTGGCCACTCCGTTCTGCAGGACTTCCTGGCCTAAACTTGTCCGCTGTCCCTCCTTCATAGATGGTATTGCTGGGTTAGGTATCTAATGCAAGGTAAGGAATCTGCTGCTAGATGTCTCAATCAGATGGACAATTTACTTACCTTCGGTATTGCCTTATCTGGCAGAGACATAATCTAGTTGCAGATTCCTTACCGACCCACCTATTCTCCTGCACTGCGGATTTGTCTTTAGGGTCAGGACTGATCCCGTTCAGGGCCCTAGTTGTTCTAGACACACCACTGTTAGTGCACTTCATGGCTCAGCACTCCTGGCGTGGAAAGTCATAAAAAGTAATTGACATGAGCGCACCGAGGTGGCGCCTATATCTGACGGGGATGCTGCCGTCACACTGAGCTGACTGATGCCACCTACTAGTGTGCAAGAGTATTGCTCAAGCAAAAGTCTTCCGGATCCAGCCCGACTCCTAAGAAATTTTAAGGTGAGGAATCTACGACTAGATCATGTCTCTACCAGTTAAAGTGTTACCAAAGGTTAGTTACTTCTCCTTCAAGACCAGTGGAATTCCAGTCACCGTGGTCTCTGCATCAACTAATTGGAGCTGTAGATATTCCTCCCTCACATTGTGGGCAAGGTAATCCTTATTTGGATGGATAACATGACAGCCATGTATTACCTACAGAAACCGGAAGACTTGCTTTCCCCTGCTTCCTCAGATAGCCCAGGCCAGATGGAGGTGGGCTCTGCACCATAGCATCCATCTTCTAGCGGAGTACCTTGGGGTGGGGGAGGTGGGGGGTGGCACGGGCGGACGGACCGCGACTTTGCCGACCTCCTTAGCAGGATGCTGCAACAAGACCACAAGTGGAAATTGCACCTGCGAGTCCTCCATTTCCCGTCATGGATCCCTTTGCCACTGCAGACGGCTGGAATGCCAGAAACCGGTCCTCGAAAGCTTGTTTCCGGTCCAGGGAAGACATGGCTTGGCAGTTCGTGCTGGACTGTTCCCATGAGGCACAGGGTCAGACTGATTTGCATATAGCCATGTCTGAACTGGGGTGGCAGAGTGGGCTAAAGAACGGTGATGGACTAAACCCAGATCTTTTGACTGGGTGTGAGTGTTTGATTGATTCAGATGCTCCGTCCATCACTACCCCCTTTTGTACCACTTTTGGCCGCCATAAGTGTGGCAGGGTATGCTCAGACGTGAGTCCCTTGCTCACTTTGCCACTGGATTCAAGCAAGCCGGGCTGAAGACGGCTGGAATGCCAGAAACCGGTCCTCGGAAGCTTGATCACGGTCCAGGGAAGACATGGCTTGGCAGTTCGGGCTGGACTGTTCCCATGAGGCACAGGGTCAGACTGATTTGCATATAGCCATGTCTGAACTGGGGTGGCAGAGTGGGCTAAAGAACGGTGATGGATTAAACCCAGATCTTTTGACTGGGTGTGAGTGTTTGACTGATTCAGATGCTCCGTCCATCACCACCCCCTTTTGTACCACAAGTGGGAACTGCACCTGCGAGTCCTCCATTTCCCGTCGTGGATCCCTTTGCCACTGCAGAAAACACAAAATGCCCTAACTTCGCCTCCAGATTCCCACACCCACAATACATGGACTATGCACTAGGGAAGAACTAGACAGAGATGTTTGCCTGGAGTATTCTGCCTCTCCCCCTCCTATCATTTCTGGTTGGTAGGGTTAGGCAAACCTCTCACCCTCATCCTAGTGACTCCCTCTTGGGCCAGAAAGCCATGGTTCACTGCTCTCTTTGAGCTTTCAATGGTTCTGAGCGAGAAGCTCCCCAACAGGCCAGACTTTCTCATGAAGAACCATGGAGAAATCTGGCCCCATGAGTCTCAGCTTTGCGCTCTGGCTCCTGACCTTTTTGAGTTTGGTTAACTTACGCATTAATGTACTCAAGGAGGCATGTAGATCTACTACTCATGCCTGTTAAGCTGCCAAATTGGAAAGGTTTGTCTGCTACTACCTCTCAAAACACATTGACCCTTTAGCAGCTAGCTTCCAGGACATTGTCTGCTACCTGCTACACCTATAAACCTGTGGACTAGCCTTTACCTCCATCCTGCTCACCTTAGCTGCTGTGGCTGCTTATCGCTAAAATAGGCAGCACGTTTCACTCTTTAGGATTCCAGTCATCAAAGCTTTTATGGATATCGTCAAGAGGGTCATCTCCCCATTGGTCCTCCTGGCCACGGTGTGGAATCTCAATAACGTGCCTACAAGATTCATGGGTCCTCCATTTGAGACTCCCATTCATGTCCCCTTCAATTCCTCTCTTCAAAGGTGTCATTTCTTGTGGCTGTGACCTCACACGCGTGTCAGTGAGCTCCAATTATTGACATTGAATGACCCCTTCTTTCATGTTCGTAGAGATAGGGTTGTCCTTCACACTAACCCTACATTTCTTCCTAACGTGGTCTCCTTTGTTAAATGTTATGTTAAATGGGGTTTCATAAAGCGCACAGCTACTCTGAGTGTCCCGGCGCTCCACCTTAATCAGTCTATAGAACACCCAGTTTTCTTTCCTCATCCTGACACGGTTGTAGAACAGGCCCTTCATACCTTGGAAGTTAAGCGAGCCCTAATGTATTATGTGGATAACACAAGACCCTTTCTTAAGACTCAACTCTTTGATACAGCTTTCCCTTTATGTGGTTTGGAAAAAGTAACAGTCAGGCATAGTCAGATGGATAGTTAAATGTAACCAGACCTGTTATGCAAAAGCTAAGAGGGTTTTGCCTGTTCCTCCAAGAGCCAACTTTATTAGGAAAATTTGCAATGCAATAGGTCTTGCACTTGCAAGAGTTTAATCTATTGGGATTGTAAATGACAATACCTTTCATTTCCGTTTTGATAATCAATACATAAATAAGACATTGGCATTTACAAGGCCAATAGCTCAAACTCTTGTACATGCAAGACGTATTTAATTTTGAAGAAGCGTCAGCCATTGTCCCTGGCTGCTTGGAAAGTGAAAGCGCTCATGGTGGGCTGAATATTGCAGGAAAGCATGTTGTGCCTGCTGTAGGAGTAACTCATTAAACAAGATAGTGCTTACAGACTAAATAAAACATGCCCTGTAACAACAGAAGTAAAAGGGCCAGTCCTCATGGGAGGTTACAAATGAAGACATCGTGGTACTACGGAGGGACTAACAAGCCTATTAACAAATCAGAAACCAGCATTTGCAAAGGACAATGGCACAAGGCAATTAAAAATATGCGCATAGTGGGTGGAGCTTCAAGTTGATACTCAAATACTGCATGCCTTGCACAGCAGCGCATGCTCTGCCCAGGCTCGACCTGAAAGGGGGCCCTTTATGCTTTCCTGGAAAAATTCCAATGGCTGACATTTGCAAAGCAGCTACTTGGTTTACACCACACTTTTTCACTAAATACCATTGTGTGGATGTACTAGCATGTCAGCTTTGGTCAGGCTGTACTCTGTACCCCTTTTCAATCTTCGGTAAAACCCACAGGCTAGCCATTGCTTAAGGAGTACTGATTTACAGTCTATGCACAGCATATGTATCTACAGCCACACTGCTTTGAGCTGAAAATTGTATTTACCCTGTAAGCATTTTGTTATACCTGCTGCTCAGCCAGTGTGACAGTGGAATGTTGGTGTGAGAGGTGACTATGGAATGTTGGATGAGTGAGGATGTCAGTTGGTGTATTGGCTGAGCAGCAGGAAGGCTGCTCCTGGTGGGGCTCAACCCTGTAACATCTGATCTTAAATAAACCTACATGGACCAGCCCTACTTCTGTTCACAACACATTTGCTTGAGGCAGGTAGTGCTGTAGTTCCACATACACCCACCCCTCTTCCCGGAGACCTATGGCTGTAGCAGTTATCTTTCCTTCTCTTGCGTGGTCATCTCTTTTTCTCTCTACTGTATCGTTTTGTTCCATCTCCATCCTCACCTGCAGCGCGATAAACAATCTAATGATGGAGCCAATGACCATGCGGATTACCAGCACGAGGTGGTGTCACTACCTTGTGACTCGAGAAGAATTCTTAGTAGAAAAACAACTTGTGCATATCTGAACCCAACACTGGATGACAGGAGTGTGCACAACATGTGAATCTATTTCCCTACATGCCTCTATCAGATGTTTACACGGTAAGTAACATTTTCCATTATTATTATTATATTTAAATTTATATATAGGCGCAGCAGCTACCCAAAAAGGGTTTCCCGGCGCCCGTCAAGAACAGCAGAACAAAGAGAGGGAAACTCACTGATTTTTGAGTGACTTTTGAAAGAGTGTAAAGTTAGACTAGGTGCGAAGAGACCAAGGAAGAGCATTCCACAGTACAGGACCTAAGTACGAGAAGGAACGGCCACCCATACGGGATAGTCTAACCTTTGGCACCTAGAATTTGGCCTGGGTAATAGACCGAAGAGTACGTGAATGCACATAGGGGCGAGCCAAGTTTTGCAAGTAGCAGGGGGCTCTGTCATGCTTAATTCGAAACATAGAACTCAGAGCTTTAAACTTGACCTGGTTTTCGACCGTAAGCCAATAGAGGTCCATCAAAGAGCTGGAGATCGAGGCGGTTCTAGGAACTCGACAGAGCAATCTGGCAGCAGAGTTGTGTACCGGCTGCAGCTTACGTGTCATGTCTTAATTAGCTCCCAGGTAGAGGATGTTACTGTAGTCCAGCCTAGATGTAATAAAGGCCTGGACTACAGTTTTCTGGGAAGAGCTAGGCAACTTCCAAAAAATTTTCCTCAGCCATTTCAAAATGGTGAAACCTGTTGCAGTGACCTTCATGGCTTGTTGACGCATAGATAGTGAGTCGTCAATAATAAAGCCAAGGTTACGAACATGATGGGAAGGTTGCGAAAGAGCACCCATTTCTGTAGGCCAATGTTGCGGACCCCAGAGATTTTTATCTTTACCTAGTACCAGGACCACAGTTGTTTCACTATTGAGCTTGAGGAAATTAGAGTGCATCCAAGATGCCACTTTGCTGAGTCCAGTCCTAAGAGCAGATTGCTCTGAAGTTTTTCCAGCAGAAAGAGAGAAAATAATCTGGGTGTCGTCGGCATATGAAAAAAGCGACAACCCAGCCTCTTCAACGATCGTTGTCAGGGGTCTAACATAAATGTTAAATAGCAGAGGGCTAAAAATAGACCCCTGGGGAACTCCATAAGGCGAAGAATAGGTCTTAGAATTAGCTATTGTAGAAAAGACCTGAAAAGTATGATTCGTAAGGAAGGAAGATAGCCAGCTAAGTGCAGCGCCAGTGACCCCAATGGATTGTAAGGCCTTTATCAACACGGCGTGAGATACCGTGTCAAAGGCCACGCTTAAATCTAATAGGACAAGAGCCACCATATCGCCTGCATCCAGATTCTGGCGAAGCATTTCTGTGACGCCGAGAAGTACGGTCTCAGTAGAATAGCCGGTCCTGAAACCAAATTGAGATGGATGAAAAAACCTATGAGTTTCTATAAACTGGGACATTTGGCCATTGATGTGCCTCTCTAGAATCTTAGAAAATACAGGAAGCAGAGAAATTGGCCGATAGTTCGAAGACAGCATTTTTTAGCAGCGGTACGACCATTGCATGCTTCCATTCAGAAGGAACGAAGGGCTCCTTTAAGGATGCATTTAGAAGTTCCATGATATTTAAAAGTGCTGCTAGTTCAAGCTGCTGCAGTACTGTGATAGGAAGAAGGTCACGAGGAGATCCAGATTTAATACTACCTAAATTCTGTTTAAGGGTAGTAATGTCTATAGGTGACCAAGTTTCCAATTTGAGTTTGTAATTGTTTTTAATTATTGTGTTTTTTTATTTTGATTTCCAAACTGTTTCAATATTTTAATTATATTTATTTTTCGATACAGGTCTGTCACTTAGTAGAATTTATTTATACACAATAGACGGTGGAAAAGCACTTATTGCATTTTCCAGTTTTTTTCTTCTTTTTTTTTTTGCACATACTGTTGCACTTTTCCATTTTTGATGGTATCATATTTTTTTGTTGCCTGGCTATTGGATTGCCAAATGTAATGCTTCAAACTCTTCCTTTTTTATGGTCAGGTTAGAGTTTAAATATGTTCTCACACAAATCAATTTAGAGTTTAGTGATTAATTTAACTGCTGTTGATTTGAGGCAAGAATGTGGAAACTTTTATATTTGTCAGTCTCCTATCTGCGTTGAGCACTTCCTTATGTAAGGGTTTTAAACAGCTTAGTTTACAGTGCACATATGTATTCTCGACTACTGTTTAGTCATATAGAGTTTAGCTCATCTTCCGTCAGATTAGTTTGGAACAGCTGATGAGACTACCTGAAGTATCCAGAAAAGTTAGTATCTTTGAAAATGGTGTGTGGAATGAAAGTGCAGGGAAAATGTGGCAGTGTTTTGTGCACAAATTGGAAGGTTTTTGGCTACACTTACCATGTCTACGGAAGCCTGTGGAAACGTACTACGAGTGTAAAATGAAATATTTCCTAGCTAACGTAACTGAAAGTTTCAATTCTATTGAGGACTCTGAAGCGAGGATTATGCTTTTATCTTCACTTTATTCATAACAGCCATTTTCACAAAGTAAGAAACAAATCACATTTCCCAGAAGTCCAGGAAGACTGGACAAACAAACCGAGAATCCCAGTCCATGATGGGCCCCTGACCAATCAGTGTCCAGGATTCAGCATATAGCCCTTCTTCAGTGTCCTCGTCGTCTTCTTTCTTCGTGCAAGTCACGCCATCCATCTTGTTCTAAACATCTTGTTTTCGAGAATCTCCTCCTGGAACCAAAGAAGAGGGTTCAGAACTAGGAATCAATCACCGATGATTTGAATGCATTTCAAATAACCTTCCTGCAACAAAGAGAACAGCTTGGCCTCAAATCACAAGTCCTAAGTCAATTTTAAAACCAAGATACATTTCCATCTACCACCCCTTTGGCAGTATGACACCATGCAAGATTGCAAGAAAAAACAGTGAATTCCCATGTACGGGTCTGGCACTCCGGAGCGCCTCCGCGGGTGGGATAATTCTCGTCTCCGACTCCTTAATAGAATTGAAATGTTCTGTTACGTTAAATAGCTATTTTCTGATAGATACATCTGCCTTGTGGATTCCTCACCTTGTGAATATCCCCCTTGCGCCAGCAACGTTCGGAATTTTTCTTTGTAGCACGCCGGCGTGGGCAACGTCACAAGAACGCGGCATCGCGCGCGACTCCGTCTGACGTCACCGACCCCTTATTAGGCCTACGTCGGCGTGATGACATCAGTTCCCTTTTTTCCGCGTCGTCAACGCGAACGGTTTCAGGGATCTTCTGTTGTTACAGATAGAAACTTTGTTTCTTTTTGTTGTTACTGTTTCTGTTCTTAGTCGAGGATGTCGTCGAAGAAAACGGGATTTAAGCAGTGTGGCTCGTGTGCCAGAATGATGTCAATTACTGATCCACATGAGGATTGTTTATGGTGTTTGGGATCGGATCACGACGTCAAGGGCTGTCGATCCTGTTCAAAAATGAATCCGAAGGCTCTGCGTGAAAGAGAAGCAAAACTTTTATTGGCCTAGATAAAAGGTAAAGAAACAGATAGATCTTCGAGATCAAGATCAAGACACTCCAGATCGAGACCGAAGTCGAAATCGAGGTCGAGATCGAAATCATCGAGGTCGCGATCGAGGTAGAGGGCCAGGTCGGAGTCGGTTTCTAAATCGGCTTCTGGGCATGCTTCGGGTTCCTCGAAGAAAAGACATAAGAGGAAGAAGCATAGTTCTCACCATCATTCTGGTTCTTCGGACTCTAAGAAGAAGTCTTCTCGAAAGCATCACAAGGACTTTGTGTCTCCATCTCCTGCTGATGCTACCACTCAGGTAAGATCTCGAGAGCATACACCGGTTCCGGAACTGGATCCGAATCCGGCTTCGGGTCAGTCTTCGGAGCATGAGGACGTCGTGGAGGTCCCTCAATCTCCGATTCCGGAGGATGAACTGGAAAACCTAAAGAACCAAGGGGAGCCGAATCCAGTTCAGCCTCCTGCAAACCCAATGGGTTCTTACCTTTCCTTTCCTGGTCCTGGTCAAGATCCATCGCATTTCCTAAATGCTATGTAAGGAGTGTATGCGAGGGCAATGTACCCCACTGGAGCACCTGCGGGTCCTATGGGTCCTTTGTCTTTCAACTTGGGTATCCCCCAAGCATATGCACCGGCGCCTTTTCTACCCTTCATGCCGACTCCATGCCCTCCTTGGATCGGTTCAGTGCCGCCGAGGTCATCGACTCCGCGCACGGCTTCGCCGACTCCGGATCGACCTCGGAATTCAGATCGAGGCTCGACGCCGGTTCCTGTTTCTCTGACTCCAGCTCCTCGGTCGACGCCGGCCCCGACTCCGTCGGAGTCGTTACCGAGTCAGTAGTCGTCGGTCCGTATGGAATGGTCGAGGCGTAGAGCCCAGCGTCTACTTGAGGAAAAAGAGTATGTGGAATCTGAAATGGAGGAAGGTGAACTTCATGAGCATGATGATTATTTTGAGGATCTTCATTCTGCTAGCAGTCTTGAGCTTTCTCCGGAATGGGGGTTACCTGTGGTTTCGGATGCACCCTCCAAGGATGTCGTTCCATATCATATGGTAATTAGGAAGGCTGCTGATTTGCTAAACTTAACTCTGCCAACAGTTGAGTTTAAGCCCAATATCCTCACGGAGGTCTTACATTCACCCTCTTCTATCGTTGAACCTACTCTACCTTTTACCGAAGCTCTGACTGAACCAATTCTAGAGGTTTGGAAAAAGCCTTTGTCTGCACCTGCAGTGTCTAGATCGGTGGCGAGACGTTATAGGGTGGCTCCTGGAGATCCTGAGTTCTTGTCATCTCACCCTTCGCCAGAGAGTTTGGTGGTTCAGGCTGCTTGTGCAAATCGATCAGCTGGCTCCTTTCCTCAAGTTCCTGGAGATAAGGACTCCAAGAAGTTGGATCAGGCTGCTAAGAAAGTCTTCTCCTCTGGTAGCATGGCCTTAAAATCGACGAATGCTACTTGTTTGCTTGGCCGATATGTGCATGCCTTAATCGACTCAGTCAAACAATTATCTGCTAAACTTCCAGAAGAAGACAGAAAGAACTTTAATGAGGTTGTTTTGGACACTCAAGCTGCGGCCCGTCAAGTTATTCAGAGTGGCATGGACACTGCTGACTCCGTGGCTAGGATAATGGGTTCTTCGGTGGCTACCAGAAGAGCTGCTTGGTTAAAATCCTCCGAGTTTTCCTCTGATGTACAGGCTACTCTTTTGGATTTACCTTTCAACGGGGTTGGTCTCTTTGGAAAGAAAGCAGACACAGCTCTGGAGAGATTCAAAGATAGCCGGGCGACGGCTAGGTCTTTGGGTTTACAGTCGAGAGGTACAGCTGCCAGGAAGTTCAGAGGTTTTGGCAGATCTTCATTTCGTCCTTTCAGGCAAGGCCAGCAGCAACGGCAACAGCAGAACCCTCTGTACAAGTCTTATAGAGGTAGACAGAAGGGTCATGGACGTGGACGTCAAGCCTCCTCCTCCTACTACTTCCTCTTCCAATACCCACCCCCCACCTGCAGCAGCAAAGCAGCCCTAGATCCGCCATTCCGGATCATGCGGGTCTGGTAGGGGGTCGGCTTACTCATTTTCTACGGGATTGGGAATCGGTTACATCAGATCTTCGGGTTCTCAATCTCGTAGAAAATGGGTATGCCCTTCCCTTTTGGGAACTTCCTCCCAATTACCCTCCTTGCCAAGGTTATTGTTCGGAGGACCACCTGCTCCTTCTGCAGGAAGAAGTCCTGGCACTGTTCAGAAAGGGTGCGATAGAGGTGGTTCCGGAGCAGGAGAGGGGTCAGGGATGCTACTCCCGGTATTTTCTGATCCCCAAGAAAGATGGCAGGCTTCGGCCGATCTAGGATCTCAGGATCTTGAACTTGTATCTGAAACAAGAAAAGTTCAAGATGCTCACTCTTGCGCAGGTTCTTCAAGCGCTGTTGGAAGAAGACTGGATGGTGTCGATCGACTTGCAGGATGCTTATTTTCACATCCCTATCCTGAAGTCGCACAGGAAGTATCTCCGTTTTACGGTGGGTTCGCAACACTACTAGTTTGCGGTCCTTCCGTTTGGACTTACTACTGCGCCTCGAGTTTTCACCAAGGTGATGGCGGTGGTGGCAGCACATCTCAGAAGATCGGGGATTCCTGTATTTCCGTATCTGGACGACTGGCTCATCAAAGCAGAGTCGCCAGGGAAGGTACTCCTCCATTTGCAAGAGACAACTCAGTTGTTACACAGGTTGGGTTTTTCGATAAATGTACCCAAGTCTCACCTGGTGCCCTCCCAGCGCAACCTGTTCATAGGTGCGGTACTGGACACTACTGTATCTCGTGCATTCCCTCCACCTCAAAGGATTCGCGACATACAGGAAATGATTCCTTTATTTTTCAATGGAGCGGTTGTTCCAGTCCTGAAGGTCCTTCGCCTGCTCGGTCTGATGGCTTCTTGCATTCTGTTGGTCAACCATGCACGCTGGCACATGAGGGCCTTCCAGTGGTGTCTCCGCAGGCAGTGGTATCAGCACAATGGAGATCTCAGGGAGTCTGTGAGGATCTCCAGAGAAACTGCGGCGGATCTGTCCTGGTGGAGTGTGGAAAGATATCTTTCTCAGGGGAAGCCTTTCCAGCTGTCTCCATCGGTGGCCACAGTGATAACGGATGCATCCACTCTAGGGTGGGGTGCTCATCTGGGGGATCTGGAGGTCAAAGGTCTTTGGTCTCCAGAGGAAAGGTTGCTTCATATAAACCTTCTAGAGTTACGGGCGATACGTTTGGCGCTCAAGGCCTTCCTCCCTTCCCTTCGCGGTCAGTCAGTTCAAGTCCTGACGGACAACACGACCGCGATGTGGTACATCAACAAACAGGGAGGAGTAGGGTCGCAGTGTCTCTGCAGAGAGGCTCTGCGTCTCTGGTCCTGGGTTCAGGACCACCAGATTTGTCTGATGGCAAATCATCTGGCCGGAGTTCTGAACGTTCGTGCAGACATTCTTAGTCGGCAGTTCTCTGCCGACCACGAGTGGAGGCTTCACCCAGAGGTGGTTTGCGACATCTTTCAGATGTGGGGAACTCCTCGGGTGGACCTGTTCGCCACTCGCGAGAATGCTCACTGTCCGTCATTCTGCAGTCTCCAGTATCCGATGCAAGGAGCTTTGGGGGACGCGTTTCAGTTGAGTTGGGGAAGTCAACTTCTTTACGCGTTTCCCCCCATTCCCTTGATTCCTCGGGTTCTGAGGAAGATTCGCCAGGACCGGGCCCAAGTCATATTGGTCGCCCCGGATTGGCCAAGAAGGGTGTGGTACACGGACCTACTCCACCTCTCCTCTCACCCTCCGCTCCGTCTCCCTCTCAGGGCAGACCTCCTCTCTCAGATGGAGGGGCAGGTTCTACACCCCCACCTCCAGACATTACACCTTCATGCCTGGAGATTGAACGGGGCAACCTGAACTCTTTTTTTCTCCCTCACGATGTGGTGGATGTCATTCTTTCGGCCAGGCGTGACTCCACCAAGTCCATCTATTCGTATAGATGGTCTAAATTTGTTGTTTGGTGTAGGGAGAAGGCTGTTGACCCCTTGGGGCTCATCTGTCTGATATTTTGCAGTTTGCTCTCTCTTTGGCGCAGCAAGGTTTTGCTGTTGCCACAGTCAAAGGTTACCTTTCGGCGTTATCGGCTTTTCTCTGCTTGCCGGACCAGCCGTCTCTTTTTAAATCTCCAGTGGTTTTGAGGTTTCTGAAGGGCCTCACAAATAAGTTCCCTCCTTCTCCATTTATCGTGCCTCAGTGGGACTCTAATCTTGTCTTGACTTTCTTGATGGGTTCTCCCTTCGAACCCTTACACAAGTGTCCCATGAGGCTTTTGTCTTTCAAGACGGTCTTCTTAGTAGCAATCACCTCGGCAAGGAGGGTGAGTGAGCCTCAAGCTCTTAGTTCTAAGCCCCCATTCCTAACCATTCATGCTGAACAAATGGTTCTTAGGACCAGGGCTGCTTTTCTGCCTAAGGTGGTAACTCCCTTCCACCTAGGACAGTCCATTACCCTTCCTACCTTCTATCCTCCCCCTCACCCTTCTAAGGAGGAAGAGAGACTACACCGTCTGGACCCTAAGAGGGCGGTGTCTTTTTATTTGGATAGGACTAAAGACTTCCGGATTGATGACCAGCTGTTTGTTGGTTTTCCTGGCTGTCGGAAGGGCAGATCGGTGCACAAGCGCACACTTTCCAGGTGGATAATCCTGTGCATCAAGATTTGCTACTCTCTGGCGGGTAAGGACCCTCCTGAGGGTATAAGAGCTCATTCTACCAGGGCAAGGTCTGCTACTTCTGCATTGTCTAGAGGTGTACCTGTTGAGGACATTTGCAGAGCCGCGACTTGGGCATCCCTCCACACTTTCGCGAAGCACTACTGCTTGGATACCGAGGTGAGGAGGGACGGCCACTTCGCGCGTTCCGTCCTCCAAGATTTCCTGGTGTAGCAGAGTGGACACCCTCCTCCGGGAGTGGGGACTGCTGTGGGACTCTATTCACAAGGTGAGGAATCCACAAGGCAGATGTATCTATCAGAAGAACAAGTTACTTACCTTCGGTAACGCTTTTTCTGGTAGATACAGTATCTGTCTGTGGATTCCTCACTGACCCACCCGCCTCCCCGTTGTCCACTCTGCTATACCTGAGTTTATGTATTTATATTTGTATATATATTGGGTTTTTGATACCTTTGCTTCGCACTATGTGTGCTGTTCTGATTTGTATGTACTATGTACATTGTATATATGTATATTTGCTATCATTGGTCCGTCCGGGTGCCTCGAAGGCACGGAAAAAAGGGCGGAACTGATGTCATCACGCCGACGTAGGCCTAATAAGGGGTCGGTGACGTCAGACGGAGTCGCGCGCGATGCCGCGTTCTTGTGACGTCGCCCACGCCAGCGTGCTACAAAGAAAAATTCCGAACGTTGCTGGCGCAAGGGGGATAGTCACAAGGTGAGGAATCCACAGGCAGATACTGTATCTACCAGAAAAAGCGTTACCGAAGGTAAGTAACTTGTTCTTTTCATTCTATGCCAGGATCAGAGGCTTCGGATTATGCTAGTTTAAAAATTACCTACCACCAAATGAGTCATACCAATGATAGGCTTGAAATAGAACCTTTTAAAGGTTTAGTCTGAGGACGAATCAACCGCATTCATCATGTCTTCCATGCTCACTCCCAGAGTGAAAGCCTTGGAGGCCATCACCCCTCTAGGCGAAAGGGCTCCAGAGTCCCGAAGGTCATTACCTACGTCCTGCATGACCCACTGCACCCAATGTGCAACAGTGGGGGATGAAATCGCTTTGAGGTTTGCGGAGAGCGATCAAAAGATGCCTCTCCCTCAGAGGCCTAAGCTCTAATGACATCTCCTCATATGCCGTTAAGGAATGCACCACACATAGTTTAGGAGAATCCCGAAATGCAGGATATTCAATCACTCTAGTGGGACACTTGGTTCTCCGAAAAATTGTGAGAGACACCCCTGTAGGGCAAAACACTCTGCCTGTGATATCCAGGGCTCTAACATCTGAAACTCACCTACATGATATCAGACAGAGGAGCAACCATGATATCAGACAGAGTAAAAGTCAAAAGATTTATTGCATAATTAATTAAAATTGTTACAATTTTCACATAAGGAATAATACAAAATATAATGTATTTTACTAAAATTATATCTCCTCCTTAGTTAAAAAATAATGTAGAACGCTGCTTAAAATTTTCTTCCAGAGTTACTCCCCCCTATCTTGGATTATCAGAATGTTTTTGCATGTTCGTGCGAACTTTTTCAGTCTTTAGATTCAAGGCGGCCAAGATGTCCCGCTTCTTGACCTTCCCCCTGTTCTACTTGACTCAAACGTTTTTTCACTTCTGCCAAGAATTTTGTTCCCCGGCACGCCATAATAATAGAACTCCCTCCCAACCAGCATGTTACAGCTTTTCTGCAGGAGGGGATATTTAGCTCGTTAAAAATGCCTTTCAATAGTCGTTGCCGCTGTGCTGTAAGTGCCGGGCAGACACACAAAAAATGTGCTAAAGATTCTGTTTTATAACCGCATAGTCTGCATTGCTCAGTCTGATGGTTACCTTTCCAGGATGGTAATAGATCCTTCGAGATGTGCATACCCATCATATAGTCTATGAAAGCTCTTTGTAAGTACTCGTTGAAGTGGGAAGTTAAGTAAGCATGTGGTAATCCTGCTTTGAAGAAGTTGATAATGGTCCAGCCGTGTCGCCGTTTTATAAATGTCCCTTTATCTTCTTGAAAAGATTTCTTCCTTGCTGCCATGTTGGCCAATCTGGATTCCCATGCTGCTTCCAACTCTAGCTCTTTCACACAGATTTTCAGGTACTTTCCCCAGGAGCACGGGGTTCCGGTCTCCCCTTGATTTTTTATTACTTCCCAGCTTAGCCAGTCCATGGATTTCGGATCTGCAGATCTAAGTTTATAACACAGTTTTACGAAGCCGCTCATGCTCCTGTATTTCTGGTTTTGCAGAACAAATTCAAGCCTGACTTGCGAGGCTGAGGCACATCTTGGAAGATTAAAAACAGCTTTATAGATTTTTATTTGGAGATCATTTAGTAAATCTGCTTCCTTGCCACACCAGGTGACCAGACCATAGGACAGACCATAGGACAGAGAGGGTACAATTTGGGCCGACATGACTTTCAACAGGTGCTTGTAATTTGGACAGTCCATTTTTTGTGTTTAGTAGACGGTAAGCGAAAATTAAGGTTTGGGCTTTTGCGTGTATTGCAATTTTATGCTCCGTTTGTTTTGCGCCCTGAGATATTGTGATCCCAAGGTACTTATAAGACCTTTGTTCTTCCACCTTTGTCCCGTTCACCATCCATGTATACCTTAGTTTTTTGGGTCTACTAGGCGGACCACTTTTGTTTTTTCTTTGTTTAGGTCCAGACCTTCCTGTTTTAAGTATGCTGCTAGTATATGTAGTGCTCTTTGTAGACCAATTGGCGTTTTACTCAGCAATACTAGATCGTCTGCGTATTGCAAGCAAGGAATTCGATGATTAGACAATGATGGTGGGTGAACTTCATCCGTCTCCAGCACAATTGCAAGGTCGGAAAGGAAAAGATTAAAAAGATTGGGTGCTAAAACACAACCTTGTTTTAGGCCTTGGTACGTAGGTATACTCCTCGTTGTATAGGCTCCGTTTCCCAATTTCATTTTTGCCCAGGTGTTTTGATATAGAGCTTTTATTGCCTTTAACAGTTTGGTCGGCACACCCCAGGTCTGTAGTTTTCCCCATAAACGCTCTCTGTTAACTCGGTCAAATGCCGATTTAATATCCACAAAACAGGCGTACAACCGTGCTCCCTTTGCTACCATTCTAACCATTAATAATGACAGGCAAGTCAAGTTGGTAGTTGTTCCCATTTTCCGCCTGAAGCCTGTCTGGAACCAGGAGATTCTGTTTGATTCTTCAATCCAGTCTTGAAGCTTTAAAAGAATGCAGGAGGCGTAGAGCTTTGCCTCCACATCTATCAAGGATATAAGCCTGTAGTTTGTTGGATTGCGATGGTCACCGTGTTTAAATATTGGGTGAATGACATTACCCTTCCAGGATGCGGGGACCTGGTCTTCCTTATAAATATGATTGAAAAGTGGCGTTAGAGTTTCTGCCCAGAACACCGGGTCATGTTGGAAGATGGCGTTGGGCAGCCCGTTCGGGCCTGCTGCACCATCTGCCTTTAGTCTAGTTATGATTTTACACAGATCCCCTCTGGTGGTTAATTCCGGGAATACAGTCTCCTCTTTTAAGACCCCCTTCGTCCCTAAGCCTTCGGTACCTATGTTGTTAATTCCAATCGGTTCCTACTCAATTATATTTGTTGCCAGTAAACCATTCGAGAGACCTGCTGTTGTTGTGCAATATAGGGTTTGTACGTGCAGGGACCAAGAGTCAGCTCCCACACCTGCTTCCTGATGAAGTTTAGATCCTTTATTTAGATCATTAAAAATGCCCCAAAAGTCACGACTGTTAGGATGTTTTCCTGCACTTAGGAGTTTATTCCATAACTTTTCCTTATAGGAAGACTTTGCGATACTTAGTGACGTTCTATAAATGCTTCTGGCTTCAATCAGGTCTCCCTCGTTTAACTTTGACCCCAGTCTTTTTTGGCATGCTAGGTCTCGGACCTCTTTAGCTACCCTCCTTTTTTTTGTTCTTAATTCCATATTAAACCAGGGCTCCTTTTTGAAGGTAAACTTACTCTGTATCCCTGATGTTGCTGGAAACTTATGGAGCAGGTCCAAAATCAGTCGCTCCCAATTTTTTACAAGGTCTTCCTTTTTTTGCGGCTCTAACTCGAGTTTTCGAGCTATGACGGTGGACTGAATTTTTTCCAACCCTTCTCCTCGCCATTTTAATTTCTTTAGGTTGAATTTAGATGCGTGATGTAGTAGACAAGACATATTCGGTGGCAGAGTGGGGCGGTGTTTAGACTAGTTATTTGAGGGAAATGATCGCTTTCTGGCCATTGAGCAATTTGGAATGTCTCGATGCCTGGAACTAGCTCATCGCTTACTATTGTGTAATCTATTGTAGAGTGGGCCCTTCCACACAGATATGTAATACCTGCCGGCCTGTCCCCCCTTGTGTTGCCGTTCAGAATCGTCAGACCTAGTTCTCTTAGGTCGGAAGCTAGCCTCTGACCACCACTGGGCGATGGCATGTTTCCTTTTGCCCTCTTTTTGCCAATTAGATCGCAGTTGAAATCCCCAGAGATGAGTAATGGACATCCTGAATAAGTTTTTTGCATCAGTTTTATCAGTGATGTTAGGCTTGTATGTTTTTCTTGATGTGACTTCCGTTCCGGGTGGATATAGACGTTGAGAATTATGATTTGCCACTGTTCGGGCCCAACAGTCAGAGTTTCTGTGATTCTAATCACTTGCACCCAATTAAGTCCTGCGTCCAGTACTTCCGATACCCAGTTGTATTTTTGAGCTATGTAGGTTGATAGGCCTCCCCGAGGGTGCCCAAAGTTTGAGAGTCTTTCTGCCAAGATGTGGTGATCCTTGAATCCTAGTATTACTGTGGGTGATAGTTTCCATGACTCCTGAATCAGGATTACATCTTGTTGGTAAAAGAAGGCTTGTGTGTCATGGTCCAGCTCCATTTCTTGGAAGCCATGTACGTTCCATGAGCAAACTGAGAGATTTGTTGGTTTTTTAAAGCTCTGCATTTCCTCCCTCCTACAAGATGTCATAGAAAGTTTTTTCTCCGTGTTAGGGACCCTTATTGCTCAAGACCGTGGGAATCCAGGACCAATCCATTCTATCCCGGCCATGCTGACTAGTTGATTGCTTGTTTTCTTTCAGGGTTACCCCATCCATTGAACTTGATGCAACAGGTGAGGTGGCACGTGCACTTAGTAGACAGGAGAAGGGAGAACCTTTTTTTCTGTTCCCCTTTGTTTCGTTGCGAGAGCTGTTTTGTAACGGGTAGGGATATCTTGGGCGTATGTGTCGTACGATCGATATACCCCATGTTTCAAAATGGTCTTTTGTGGAAAATATCTTATCTGCGATTGCCTTTGAGGCCCAAGTTGTGACGGTGTCTTCGGAGTCTGTATTATAACGATTTTTTTTTTATTCGACAGCCAGAAGGTCCTGTGTTGTTATCTCGCTTAGTGCTGGTGTTTCGTGAAACAGTTTTAACAGGTTGCCTCGATTAAGGGTATCCTGTGGCCCCTTTGTTGGATATTCTGGAATAAAAGTTAGCTTATGATATGGAGATTCAGGGTGATGAGGGAGTTCTTTAGACAATTGTAAAAAGCCTGTTTTGATCGATAGGGGCTTCATGGATTCGTTAAAATTGCTTCTTTTGGAGGGGGCTTCTCGTTCCTGATCCATTTTCACAGACTTCATTGAGTTTATTGTAATTTGATTTTGTCCAGAATTGTGTTGCTCGTTTGGCAAAGAAATGGGCCCCCTTTGGAATAGCGCGCAGCTGCGCTCATTTTCCAAAACTGTGACGCACATGCGAGAAGGTACGTTGTTCGGCTTTGGTTCTGATGTTCCTCCTGGTTTTTCATTTAAGGATATTCCCAATTTTACAGGGGTGTTCTGCATTCTGGTGGGAATCAGACCGTGATTGTTGACCAATTTGGAGGGACTTTGTGTACCGGAGTTTTCTCCCATAGCTCGTCTGGGCTTTATTTGCTCAGGGCCTCCGTTATCAGTAATATAAGTAGGGTCGGTGATTCCTTGCCTTGGGTTGTGATCTTTCATTAAGACTGAACTTATTTCTCTTTGATATCTATGGGGTGTAGATGGTGAGGAATTAGTAGTACAGGGTTGTTTGGAGGGTATTGTTGTGACTCCCTGACTTGGTTCTCCGTCCCTCAAGAGGATTTGGGTGTCCAGTTTGTCTGGCAGCTGAATTGGTCCTTCCTTGCCGCCTTGCGGCGTGATCAGCAAAGAGGCATTGGATTCCTGGGGGGTATTTGCTTTAAAAATCGGGAACAAGTTGCCTAGATCTGTGTTTTGTTGCTGTTTATACTTTAATCTGGCTTTCCTGGCCTTTTTCTTTTGTCTCTTGGTTGGTATTTATTCCTCCTTAGTGGATTTTTGAGTGGGCTGTGTTGTTTCCAGGTCTAGTGCTGACCTTTCTGGCCCGCTTCCCTTGGATTGTGTTCTGAATCCTTTTGCGGGTTGCTACTTGAGCGCTCCTTCCTGCTCGACATGTTGACTGAATAAGATCGGTTACTTTTTCGACCGGATTGCGGGAATGTTTTACCTCCCCTAGGATGTCCGTCAGAATAGCTGGCAAACTTGCTAATTTTTCAATTATAAGTCCACATCCGCAATTACACTGTTGTTTGTTGGAGCCGGTGTAGGCATCTAGTTTCCCCTGTTTTGTTACTAGTGACGAAATTGCGTCCAATTTTGTGTTTATGCCCGCAATGTGGCCCGCCACTAAGGTGATGAGGTCAATCTGCACCTCCATTTTATTCGATTGGTAGTTCAGGACTTTTATGGCTTGATCTAAGGAGCTTAATAAGGTCCTGATCCATGTGGACGGCTGATCTCCTTGTGTCTTGTTTAAGTCTTTGGGGTCTGGGTCCATCGTGCTTACTGATGAAATAGTTATTGGTGCAGTTTGATTTGAGTAACGGTCATATATTGACATGGTGTTACTGTAATTTATTGTGAGATTATGATGATTTCTTTTTTCCGCTGGTCAGCGTGGGGTAGACATCGCCAAACCTAGACTCGAGTGATGATTTCTGGGACTCTGATCGGTTCGTCGTGCTCTGCCTTGAGTATCTAAGTACATAGATATTCTCTCCGTGAGTTCCTCCAATTCGGAGTCATTTGATAGAAACAGCGGTTTTAGCCATGGATCTCCGTCACGAGGGGATACTGAGAGTGAATTGCTGTGAATGCTGGTCCCTCATTGAGACTTGTTGGACCTTTAAGATCTATTACTTCAACCAGATCTGTGAGTGTTATGCTGTTGTTTATATTCCGACTGCTATCCTTTGCGATGGGATCAACCGCGGTGTCCTTTGAGATTCAGCATGGTCTTTTTCCCCTGAATAGGGGTTTGAGTGATGCACTTGTGCGATAACAAACGCTGAGTTTCCCTTGGGTAGAGGGCCCTTGGGTTGCGGTGGGGGATTTGGCCCTTGTTGATCATGGGTCCTGTTCAGACAGAGGAGCAACACCAATTTAGCTGATAATTATTTTCTCAACAAAAACTCATTTGGTTGCCAGGACAGGGACAGATTGAGAACCTTGTTGACATCCCAAATCACAGAGTAACCTGGCTTAGGAGGCAGGGATAATCTGATCCCCCCTCAGAAGCTGACACACAAACAGGTGTTCTTCCACCGGAATGTGTCCTGCCGAAATGGCGGGGAAAAGGTGTTGACTGAGCGATAGGCCAAACCATGCTGAGCCAGGCTTGCTAAAAAATTCAAGATCTGCACTATGTCCGCGCCCACAGGATCACAAACCCCGTTGCACACACCAACAACTCCATTATCTTCAGGCTGATCGGTACCTCTTGACCATACTGTTGGACCAGACCTTGGACAAGAGGTCTCCAGCGTATGCCAAAAGTCCTGGGATCTACTCCTTTAATCCTCCACGCCATCAGTTGTAGGGACCCGTCCAGTACCATCTGATGTGGAACTTGATTTGCGTCAAGAAAAAGTTCTGGAAACTGGGAGAGACGGATTGGAAAATCCCAAGAAAGTTCCAGTAGAACCAGAACCCAAACTTGTTGTCTCCAAATCGGGGTGATAAGAACCACCTCTGCCTGTTACAGCCTTATCTAGGCTGATGCTCTTGTGATCATCACAAATGGCTGGAATGCATAGGTGCTCTCCTGAGCCCAATCCTGTAGAAAACCATTTGTGGTCACCGCCAGAGGATCTGGCCTCCAACTAAAGAACCGGGGAGCTGATGATCCAGTCTGGAGACAAAAAGATCCATGGAGAACGGACTACAAAGGGTCTGCAGTATGACAAAAACCTCTGGATGCAACTTCCAAAGACTAGAATCTCAAAAATAGCACAAGTGCCAGTCTGGTACCTGATTTTCCCGCCCTGGAAGATACTCGCTGTCATCAAAATCGGGTGGAAGAGATAAAACTGGAAAAAATGTTTTGCCAGGACTGAGAGTACCTTTGACTGAGAGCCTCCCACGTGATTTATGTACCTGACTGCCGAGATATTGTCCATCTTGAGAAGGACACATGATTGAATACTGTCCAACAGCGGACCGTGAAGGACCCTGCCAAAAGCTCCAAACAATTGATGTGCAGTGTCTGCTCCTGCGGAGACCAAGAACCTCCTGTGGACAAAATCCCCGCTCCTGGTGCCCCAGCCTGATCTGCTGGTGTCGGGCTCGATAACCAGGTCTGGTGTGGAGCCAAATATTCCCCGGCCATTCCACGCCTCCATATTCGTTAGCCACCAGCTCGTCATCTGACAGATTCACCGACTGAGAGTAAGGAAAGCCTCTCTGCAGATGCCCCGCCTTGAGCTGCTGCAGGGCCTGATATTGCAATGGGCCCGGCAAAATGGCCTGTATAGAGGCCGACAGGAGTCCCACCAAGCATGCAATCTGTCTGAGAGGCACCCACTCCTTGAGTAGCATCCGGCGGAGTTTGTGCCAGTTTTGGACCTCTTCCGGGAATGAAGGCTGAGAGTGGCTTTTTGAGCTGGCACTAGCTATGACTTTTGACCCTCCAACAGGTCGACTGCCTATTGTAATTGCTGCCGCAACTGTCGGGGATCCTGTGCCAAAAGGAGCATGTCGTCAAGGTAGACAATGAGGCAAGTTCCCCGCACTCGTAGGTGTTCTACGACTGGTTGGAGCACCTTCGTAAAACACCAAGGAGCGGAGGAAAGCTCGAAAAGGCAGAGTGATGAATTGGTACACTTGACGGCGCCAAAGGAACTGCAGGAACTTCCTGTGTGGTGGAAAAATTAGTATAGCCAGGTTGCGACTTTTAAGCCCACAAGGACCATCCAATCTACTGTGCGTAGGGAACGACCCTCAAAATGGTGGATCCCCTCCATTTTGAAATGGTGGTAAACCAGCCACTCGTTAAATTCATGCAGGTTCAATACAGGACGCTGCCCCCATCTGCTTTGTCTGCCATGAACATGTTGATTATGAAGTCTTGCGGATGTGGTGACGTAGGGCAAATAACTCCTTTGTCGAGGATGGAGGCTACCTTTGAATCGATCAGTTGTGCCTCTTGCTGTGTGCATTGGATAGGTCTGGGTCTTTTTCCCTAGATCAGAGTGCCTCAGAACTCTATCTGAAAACCCTGTACCGTTTGCAACACCTAAGCATCGCTTGTAATCATTTACCAGACATGCACAAAATTGGCCAGACGGCCACCCACTTGCGCAAGGGAAGAGGTGGAAACACTTACTGGAGTTTGAGGCATTGTCGCCTCCTCTGAAGCCACGACCTCTTGATCTTCTTCCGCGGGAGGGGTAGAAATTGTTGTAGCGGGCTTGATCTTGAAACTGCCTGCACCTGGAGCTTTGCCCTCTAGAGTTTTGGAATGACTGGCCGGTCGAGCATCCCCTACCTCGACTGCCCCCACGGAAAACCCAGGAGGAGAAAACCTGCTTTATGGATGACTGAGCCTTATCTAGGGACGTGACCGTATTCACAAACTTCCTGAGCTTTTTAATAAAAGACTTGCCAAATAATCCTCCCTGGGCCACTGCCCGGCTTTGGAATCAGCCAAATCACCCAACTTAGAAAAGACCGTCTCCACTCAGTAGAGAGCGCACAGTTGGTGTTACCAAGAAACACCACTGCGCCCAGCTGGAGAGGGTGTCTTGAGATATCAGAGCCCCCAAGGCCTTGGCGTCCTCTGCCTTGTCCAGAATCGTAGGGATAGGGCCAGGAGCTTATCCTGGAATATCCACCATGACCTGTCTGTCCCCTTTTTGGGATCCTTAATAAACTTGGCCAGGAAAGAAGACATCCTGAGATCCAACTCCGGGGTATGGGTAAACCGTGCTGTCTAAAAAGGGATCAGAACACTCCAGTCCAGAGGCAGCTATGAGCCTCTTTTCCCAAGGGGGTGCGAATCCTACTGGCTACATAGTTCATCACCTTCAAAGAGAGTGTCCACTTGGTCGACTGCAGGTATAGGATTAGCTCCACGTCCAACTTGTCTGGCATCTCTACCCACTGAAGGTCACTAGGCAATGGGGCTGCCGCCAGGCACCAAGGCCTTGGAGGGGCCTGCCCCTTTATCTGTATCCCCTTAGGCATCATCTTCCTTCCCTTGTGCTGGGCTCACAGGTGGAGGCAGTGCTGGTGGGGGCACAGGATCCTTGGGCACTGTAAAGGACTGGTTTGGGCCAGGAAAGCCTCACGCAAACGCTCAAAGGCATCCTGGTCCACTCCGTCCACCTTGGGGCGCCTGCTGGGGGCAGCTTCCCTTCCCCCTGCGCATTTTGCAGATTGTTATTGGCATGCGCCGGAGGCGTAGCCCATGTAGCGCATTTGCGCTCAATTTGCTGTGTCAAGCTTTCCTCCATGGGGGCCTTGACATCCTCTACTGCCCTGTAGATTCACGCATATATACTGTGTTGTAAAAATCATCATCCCAGGGAACCTGGGCCAAGGGATCCTCATCCCACTGCATGTCTGTCTGATCAGAGATACCTTCAATTCAACTAGTCACACTAGTCACTCAAGGGACCCTCCTGACTCTGTTTGCTGAACCCTTGAGCTGATTAAGACCAACTGGTCGTTGTGAAACCTCCCAGTAATCCCTGGGGGACTGTATGAAAGGTGCTGGGGACCTGCTTAATATTTGTATAGGGCACAGCCCCATTTTGGGGTGGGGGGGGGGGGTGTTCTCAGCCCCAGGGATACTGCCCTGCTGCCTGTCCTAAACTACAGTGATTACAAAAAGGGGGTGGTGATGGACAGAGTATCTGAGTTAATCAGAACACTCCTACCCAGTCAACAGATCAGGGCTTGATCCATCACCGTTTTTTAGCTCACTGCACCATCCCAGTTCAGAACCTGGCTATATGCAAATTAGTCTGTCCCTGGCCCAGTGCATCATGGGAAC
Organism: Lissotriton helveticus; assembly: GCF_964261635.1. Lineage (NCBI taxonomy): Eukaryota > Metazoa > Chordata > Amphibia > Caudata > Salamandridae > Lissotriton > Lissotriton helveticus. The sequence continues at coordinate 332,137,003 of NC_136072.1, read as the reverse complement.
AGGGCAGACCAAACTACCAAGCCAATTCTTCACTGGAAAGGAAACAAGCTTCCGGGGACCGGTTTCTGGCATTACAGCCGTCTTCGGCCCGGCTTGCTTGAATCTTGATGGTGCAATGAGCAAGGGACTCATGTCTGAGCATACCCTTCCACACTCATGGCGGCCAAAATAATTACAAAAAGGGGGTGGTGATGGACAGTGTAAGAATTGGCTTTTGTAGTCTGGTCTGCCCTCTTCCCATGATGCACTGGGCCAGGGACAGACTAATTTGCATACAGCCAGGTTCTGAAACTGGGATGGTGCAATGAGCTAAAAAACGGTGTTGGATCTAGCCCTGATCTCTTGACTGGGTGAGAGTACTCTGCTTAATTCAGAGACTCTGTCCATCACCACCCCTTGTTGTAACTAAACTACAGTGAGGCACAATGTATCCCCCTGGGAGTGTGCCCCCTCCAAGCGAATGTCAACCCTGGCAGAAAATTACTCAAATGGGCGTTTAAAGAAGGCACATACCTATACTGGTGTTGACCGCCCAGGATGTCCACACTAAAGCAGTCTTCTTAGCCTGTACAGACCCTCCAGGCATCACTTTCCAGGGGCTAGCGGAAGCTCTGGTAGGTGACGAGCGAATTAGGATCTTACCAGAGCGCCACCTAGCGGTTGGAGGTCACCAGCACACTCTGCTACACCAAACACAGGGATAAATCAATAAACTGAGTTGCGTAGGAATGCAAAGCGGTCCCATGACTAGCATCATCAATATTCAGTCGCAAAAAACACGCCAAATACTACCAAAGTTTACTCATCTGTAGCTGCGAGCAGTGAAGAAAGAGGAAGACCAGGACACTGTCTGAAGAGATGGTACATGCTGGATCTTGGACACAAATTGGTCAATGGTCCGTCATGGACTGGGGTTGTCTGTCGTTTGTTTCTCCAATTTTCCTGGGCTTCTGGGAAGTGCAGTTTGTTTCTTACCTTGTAAAAATGGCTGCTTTGATTAAAGGGAAGAAAGATAAAAGCATAAGATAAAAGCATAATCCGGAGCCTGCGGTCCTGACATAGAATCCTAGATTGGATCTAGGAAAAGCTGCATTGTTGAAATTTATGATGAGAGCAGAGTGGCTGATACACTGCTTGTACTCAATGTCAAGGACGTGGTAAGATGCCCTGACATTTTCTTTGCTATTTGTTGCGTTTGATCGTGGTTCTCTTGTAAGAATGAGAGCGAAAATAAAGTAGTGGAAACAGATGCACAGTGTCCATATGGTAAGAGAGGGGGTTAGTCCTGAAACCACTTGGCATGACCTAATAAGCCTTTAGCTCCACCTTTGAGTTTCCTGTGCAGGTGCAATATGGATTTTCTTACATGAGAACTCCCTTTGTTATGGAGGCAGTGCGAAAACTCCGAGCACTCTGATTTGTGCACCTACTTTGATCTCTTTGTTTCAGAGTTGGAGGAAAGGATTACAAGTGGAGGAAGCATGAACCTTGCTGAGTAGTTGACTTATTGGTTTAAAAAGTTCTCTAATGTGCCTTGAGCCTAGTGTTCTAGGAGGTGAGTGGAAGAGCATGCCGTTAGTTTGGAATGGTAAAGCCATTGTTACATTGACCACATGTTGGTATGAGAAAGGCTAGCCCTCCCACAACGATTTGGGTGTTTAGCCTAATTACAAATGTATGATTTCCTTCCAGTTCAGCAGCCAGTGAATAATGGTTCCATTTGATAGGCAGGCTCCTTTTTGTCTGTGGTCATTTTAGCGGGTGACTCTGGTCCGGACTAAAAGATAACTGATTTTGAAACGGGCATTTTGCAAATGTTTCCAGACTTCTTTTCTGTTCCTAGTTGGCTTATTTTTACACTGTAGACCTATTTGTTGCATCAACAATAATTTGCAGCTGCAGAATTGTGCTTAATTTAATTGAAATTAACACTACAGGTGAACCACTCTGGCATGTAATCTCTGTGTGTGATTGATAGATAACTCCCTACTGCCTGTACCTTACTTTTGAGGGATGGGATATAGTAAACTGGTGACTGTCCATTTTACGGGTCAGCAATTGGTATTAAATTGATACTGAACCCTTGTTGCCTTATTGGTGGAGCTTTATGCTGTTAATTGGGGAAAATCTACGTCTATGGATAGCAATTCATTTGAATCTTTCAACAGAAATGGCTGTTCCAGAAAGCGATTTCTTAGACTTCTCAAAAGCATATTAAGCATGGAAGTATTTTCTCTGGAAGGTATTGGTGGCGTACCTTTTTGCTCTCCTATTTATCATGATTTGTCCTGCAGTGTATTTATTCTGTAATGTTTAGTTGATCTTAAGTTGTTTTACGGCTCACGGTGGAATCGTCTGATGTGCATTTAGCTTATACTTGAAGGCTTTTAAAACCACTTGTTGCTTAAAATCAAAGGTATTGTTCACCTACTGGCCAGGTATCTTCAGCATGTAAGTAAACAGTTATTGAAAGGTACTCTGAGCTACTTTAGAGGACCAGTCTTGATCCCTTTCAACGATGGGTGAGTCCGTGACTTTTGCAGCTACCACGCCATTCATCTTCACTTTAGCGTACATACACTGCTTAAGCCTTTGATTCTTCTGTGAAACTTAAAATATAATACATGGAAGTCTTTGATTAGGAAAGCTATATAAATTGCAGTCTGGCAATCTCTGCCTGCTATTCGCATACCCAGAGGCGCAACTAGATCCAAACTTCAGGGTTTGGGGGGGGCGGGCGCTAACACTCCCAGCCAGGGCTGGCCCTAGCACTGGTCGCACACAGTGCAGCAGTATTTTTTAGGCGCTCCATTTCCTCCTTCTCCGTGAATTCCCTCACTACCACTCACCAACAATGCACCTCATCTCTCTATAGCCCATTTCTGACAAACATTTAATTTTTTTTATGATACCGCTACTCCCACCACCATCATCTACTACTACCCTTCTTATACCACTAGCACGAAATATGAACGCACCGCCAATACAGTAATACAGCAAACTAATGGGTGCTCTATTAACAGGAAGCGGAGCCAGGGCTTCTATACGGCACGGTACGCAGGAAGGAAGAGATAGCGCCCTGTGAAGATGTTTGCAGCGCTTTAACACGTGGGTTTGGAGCAGCTCTGGAGTAGCCCAACTCAGTAAGGCGCTCTGCGTCAATTTAGACCATATCCTCACCCTCAGTTATGTTAGAAACTAGTGGGGGCAGCGCCTGGAACTTGAGGTAAGGTTGGGGGGTTATTCCCTCAGAAGCATGCATGTGGAGGCAGAGTACCAGAAAGGAGGAGTGCTGAGCCTGGGCTCCTGCCTGCTAGCTCTTGAATGGCAGTGGGGCTCTTAATGGAGTTTTGATCACCAGGCACCATTAAGCCGCTGACGTCCGTATATAATGGGCAGGCCTCACCTGAGTGCGGCCCCTCCTCCAACCCCCTGCTGATTAAGGATCCTCGGAAGGCTGATGAAATACATGGATGACCTGGGGGCTCTCGAACGAAAGCGTCCACATAATCGAACCAAGACAAGGATTAGCTTCAATCCTGGCTCGAAAATCACGCACACATGTTTATTCAGGGGAGAGTGACAGCGATGACCAAAAGCAACATGCACACATGGAAAATCGGGACAAACGGGACAATGAAGAACAGGGACATGAGGATGACTGGCCATTCAGAAGGAGATAGTGAAAGGTTGGTAGAGCTGTTACCATTCACAAAGACCGCAGATCAGGGAAAGTGACTGCAGTCAGAGAGCAATACACGGTAGAAAAAAGGGAAGTACAATTATGAACGAGTATTTTCCTAGACTTCTTAATGGAAATCAGTCCACGGATAGCATGGACTTCACATCAAGTACACCCATCCACCCCATAGACCATCAGAAACCGTCCCAAAAAGGGCCTGAGACGAGGTGACAATCTTGCAAGAGAGCAAACAGCAATAGAAAAACAACTATCAAATACAGGACTGCCCAATGGAAAGAGCACTGGGAAGTCCATTGCCAGAGAGGTTGGAGGTTCGACATCAAGTACAATCGAATAAAGGACATCTAAAGGACCAGTTATATGAAAATCTACATGACTGCGCCATCTCATCGAACTGCGACTTAACAATAAGTCAAGACAAATAACTTATGCCCATAAATTCCTCTTTGATGGCTGTGATAAATGCTCTTACATGGCTGTCGGATAAACTTGAAATCCAAATAAAAACTATACAAACTATAGCCCTCCGCATAGTTAACATTCCTAAGAAATTAGATAGCATCGGCAAACGGGTTACATCCAATGAATGCCACTGTTCAGAGATTGTGGCAAATCTATCTACCTTGCCACAAGTATTGACAACAATGGTAACAGATTTGAAAAGAATCAATCGGCCAAGAGCATGATCACAGAAACCATTTGGACAAATGGGGCAGAGAGTCAGTTTTGAAACACAACCTGCAGCGCAGCTGTTAAAACAAGCCCACAACGTCTATCAAAGTTGGAAGAAAGAGGCTCAGAAATAGAGAAAGCTCGAGATAACCACACCGATATAGCCCATAGTATGGATGGATTGAACTGACACAGAAAGATCTGAAGCTTTAGTATTAAACCGCTAACAAGGCATGCAAAAATATGGTCAGAGAAATGATAAGAGACAATAAAATGCTCAATTGAGAATGAGCAGTGGACATATTTGCGACGATGCGCTAGGACAATTAGGTCCACCAAAACAGAAAGACAAAGTCAAATCAAATATCAATCTCTATCTGCTATTTCATATAAACAATATTCAAACTCCTGACCAGAAACTCACTGAGCATAGAGAAGTAGCCACCAGTGGCGTCACTAGGGTTGGTGTCACCCGGTTCGGGTAACTAATGGTGTCACCCCCTCACGACTTACGGCATGGACCTCCTCTGCTCCGAGTCCGCCAGTGGACACAGCGGCAGCTGGATGTGCACAAGACCCACCAGGCCCACAGTGATACAGCAGGTCGGGTATTTCCATTGGAGCTGGCAACTCCTGCTATTGCCCTACCTTAGTAGCGCAGGATTTGTAATGGGGGCCAGAAAAGTAACTTTCAGTCAGAGTTTTAGTAAGACAAACAAAAAAGAAAATCATCTCTGGTTGCACTCAATACATGTAAACTGTCACTATGGTGGAACGGAGACAGAAAGAAAGACGCATGCACTGGCGCCCTATCTCACAGACCGAAAAAAAAACAGTTCAAATGATGCTGCAAATTGCGTCCTATAATTAGCGTGAGGTAAGGTTCACAAGTGATCAGCACACAGCCACGTGATGTGTATATTTCTCATGGTCACAGTGACATCTTAGAGCACATAGTGGCAGTGGCGTCTCCTCCAGAGCATCGCCCCATTGCTTTCAAGCAGTGCAAGAAGTAGAAACTTAACATGGTAATAACAGACTTTCAGTTATTATCATTTGATGTTTCCTGCTGCTTTGCAGGTTGCTGCTCTGCTCTTGGAGCAAGGGAGGAGTGGTTTGTCTACTCCTAAGTGCACATTATCTGTTTGGTCATGACTCTCGGGCCGCCCACACAAGTCATGCTCTCTTTCCCTGTGTTCCATGCAGGCTGCATTACAGCCTGCATGGAGAACATTCCCAGGCCCCCATTCCCTGTTTGAGCGTCGAACCAGGATGCTCAAAACCAATCACAACACTGCATTGCAGTGTTGCGATTGGTCTGGGGTGCCTGTGTGCCAACCAATCACAACATTGGTCAGTGGGGCCTGGCTGTGCTTCCTGTTCCTCGAGGCGAGAAAGAACAAAGACGCGTAACCCGGCGGTGCGAGTTTTGGGGGCAGCGGCAAAAATATTCTCTAGCACCCCCCCCCCAGCTCTTCAACGCGGTGTGTGGTGGCAAAAGGCAGGGTCCGCCACGGGTGGCAGGCAGAGTGCCTAGCTACGCATGCGCCTGGTGCCAGGGCTCTCATCAGGAGGCCACTTCAGCTTGCACCACACATTGTCCATGCCAGTGCTACCAATGATAGTGACAACAAACTTACTAACCATCACCCTACAACCCTACAAGTGTGACAATTTGGAATATTCCAGGCCCCCTAAGTTATAAGAATGGCTTGGTGGGAGGGTAAGGGGGGGATAGCAGTTATTTTAATGTATATTGAATAAACAATTAACTGTTGTTGTTGTCATCTCTAAATTAGCCAGACAGTGCTATCTTGTGGAATACAGTTTCAAGTGCTGGTGCTGACAATTAAGTGCCAGTGCCGAACTCCGGAAACCGCCAGCTCAAATTAAACCCTGGTTTTAAATGCGATATACAATGTATGTTAAGAGGAATCATGCTTCCACAATGCACAACTTTATTCAGGCCTCATTTAAAAATATTGGAATAGACACCATACATCACAAACTATATTGAACAAGAATATTGTCAAAGATTACCACAAAACTTATTTAAGGAATGAAAGTCTCACATTGCTAGAAGACACTCACCTAGAGGTTTTTTTTTAGAGAAAATGAGATTGACAGAGTACAGGACCAATGCTTATTTTAGCATTGCGGATCCACATACATACTACATTTTGTATTATCCAAGTCTTGATTTTTAAGAAACAAAACCAACCAAATAGTTCAGCACACAAAACATAACACTTTTTGCATGTTTTGGGAGGTTTACAGATGCACCAAACATGATGTGGGACTGGTGGGTATAAACACTAGGAAGAAGCTGGTGATGAACAGTCATTGTCAGGGAACCTGGAGCTGATGGTACACAACCTCCTCACCAAGATCACAAATGTTTTGTGGCTAAAGTCCGGTTTACAGATTACATTATATAAAAAAAAAGTGCAGGGGTTCAAAGTTTCCTTTGGGAGCCTGCTGCTGGCAACCCTGAAGGCTGGGGTGGCCGAATGCTGGTGTTTTCAAATACCAAAGCCTTTACCCTTTTCCCACCACACCCTGCCTTCCTTTATCTTATCTCTTGCTGGTTCCTTTTCATCTGTCTTTTCTCCCTTTGTTACTTTTTCCCATCTTTATCTTCCACATTATTTCGCTTGTTTCTACCTTTCTCTCTCTTGCTTAAAGTCTAATATTAAAAAATACGTTCCGGTCGCTAAAAATGAGCGCCGGTGCCCACCAGCAGCACAAATTAAGCATATCCCCTGTCAGTGTTTGACGCAGAAAGAGGAGCTTATTTTACCTGCCCTATATACCCTGCTGTCCCTGGCTCATTCCCTAAACCTGTGGTAAAGTTGTGTTGCATCTCTTCAGAGCTTGTCTCCTCTTCCTGTCGCTCCCACCCTTTGTATTCCCAACTTTGACCTGCCTACAAATACCTTGTATTTCATTTCAGGCCAGTTCCTCGCCCATCCAATGTGTGGCTCCTCATTATAACATGTTGTATAGTGCATCATACAGTGGTCTGTAAGTACTTTAAATAACATGGGATGAGACCGACAACTGGAACCAGTAATCTGATGTCAGCAATGTGTGTTAACTCTCTGAATCATCTTGCCACCTATACAAATCGAAAGGCGCTGCGAGCCATTAACGTCTGTGTTAGATGCTCATGATACAGTAGAGTGGATGTCTCAGTCCAAGTGGCGTCAGATAGAGCAACGCACACGTGCGCCTTATAAGTTGCGGACACATTTTACACTCTCAGTATGGGAATCAAAGCAGCAGACTCCTCATGGAAGGTCCCTGCGTCTGGACAAGTGTTAACAGATTAGTGCTTTCAAAAGAAGGTGCACATTCAGCAGATTGATTCGCACAAACATTAACTCGTACTTGTGCTCCTTTTATCAGCACATGAAACTTATATTTTCCTAGTAGCAACAGCACTGTACTTACCACACAGCACGTTCCGTGATGAATCACTGCCTTGAATCAGGGATAGGAGTCCGTGTTAGCAACACACACACGGCATGAATCTTCCGATGCCTAGTGACCTGGTGACCGGTGCGTGGAAGGAGGAGGCGGCCTGGCAAGCACTGTCTCCAAACAGGGAGGGACATCTACAGGCCCCGGCCTGCGCGCATACGATCAGACCTGGAAGAATGGCGCCGTTTTGACGCCTGCGTGCGTGGAAAGGAGAAACCAAATTGCCGCCCGCCTGTGTCTGCCTCTGGCCAATCAGACCATGCATGCACTCAAGGCGTCACTCCAGGGTTCACAAGGGGCAGTCAGAGTCTGCTATAATGCTCTTAATGACAGAAACCGTTCTTAACTATAAAATGATTGCCAGCACGAAGAATTATTGAAAGTAAACTATGCTTGACAGTCTGCATCGGTAAATGCAACAATTAGAGCTTCACTGCGGTCTGCGTCGGTCACCGCTCATTGGTGTCACCCCTAGTGCTGGTGTCACCCGGTGCGTTCCACAACCCCGCACCCCCCTAGTGACGCCACTGCTAACCACACAGGTACATCCAATCACTCAGACTTGTGCACAAATCCTACAACTTGAGAGGTCGTATATTGCCCACCTGAGACTTGGAGAGCTGGACCGAGACCATTCCTGAGGATCACCCTGAAGAAAATACCGCAAAAAGCGCGCTGCAAGAGATATATTGCAGAAAGCAGTGAGCAGAAAACAGCACAAGTGAATTAGACAACTATATCAAGAGATCACTACCCAGGACATATCCACCCACCGGAATACAAAATGGAGGGTGGCAGATTAGATTGGGATGTAAGTAATGCCACATAAAAAAAAGTTTCTGCCTCAAAATAGCTCAAGGGGCAAGCAAGATGTAATCAATTAGGCAAATATTTTACGGATCATGCAAAACATCCCTTCACAAGTTGAAATAACCAGCAAGGACACTTAGCATCCAATCTGAAGCAAGTGTCACGGACACCAAACAGGAGCACCACTATCACAACATGGAACAAGCATTTGCAATGCAATAGGTCTCGCATTTACGCGAGTTTAAGCTATTGGCATTGTAAATGACAATGCCTTTTATTTATGTTTAAAAAATGAAAACAAAAATAAAAGGCATCGTCATTTGCAATGTCAGTAGCTCAAACTCGCATAAATGCGACACCTATTGCATTGTAAATGCTTGTTTTAATTGTCCAGGAGCCAAATGGACAATGGAGCTGCCCTACACCCACTCGTCGCTTCCCCCTCATGTTGTGAGTCTGGCATACAGGAAAATACCTCACTTGGTGTGGCGGGGTCAGTTGAAGAAAGTGGGCAGAGCAGCGAGGGTGCTGCTCTTGGTGAGGCATTTATATAGAACCTGTACCCTAAGAGATGTCTTCTTCAATAAATCTACATCTTTTCATCTATGCGACCCGACTCATGGTTACTAAGGTGTTTTTCATTTACATTAGGACTCTCTCTGAGCATATTTTTAGTATACATACTTGGGTGCAGTGTACATTTTAAATGTGTAAGGGGACAGGAATTTGTGTGTACGCCTCTTTCACATGGTTGAACCCCCCGAGAAGCAACACTTCGCGCTCATTCAGGTGACCTGTGTCTGAGTCCTTGAGGTCAGGTGATACTGTCAGGACTATGAACATACATGATGCTCCTAGAGACACCATGGACAAGAGCCAATTGACGTGTGGCCCTTCCATGTGCAGCATGCATGACGTCTCTCCCGTGCATGGGTCCCATGGAAAGAATCCTGATAATAACCTGACATAACAAGCTTCGCTCGGTGCTTCTCCACAGCTGTCGTGTAAATACAGAAATGTGAATACAACCACACCCCTAAGAAGGAGTCATGTGGCAGTAACAGGAAAGGAACAATATTTAGGGTCCGGCTGCAGCCTTTGGGGTCCCAGGACAGTGAAATGCTATGTCATATTTTTTTCCGTACCCCACGCGGAACAGTGCACATTCATTGGTTTAAACTCGCTCAAACATTGTGCATGATTTAAAAATAAATACATATGTGTCTCACTTTGTTTTATACTTCCATCTGCGTGATGCTTTCTAGGACTTCTCATTGTCTATATACCATACAGAAGTGGCAAGGATGTTTTTTGGCTAAAACTATAAGAGCCGTCATTCAAAACTTAAGAATAACTGAAGACACAGGCATTTTAAACTGTGAAGAGAAAGCCACCCAGTCTTTAAGAGAGCTAAGTTCTAAAAAGGGGTGTCCTTCTACAACTTTCTGTATTTTCTAATTATTTATGACGTGCAGGCATACCAGAGTTTCTTGGCGCTATGACAAAAACTTAACTTGGTAAAAAGACAGCTGCTAAAAAGAAAGATCGCGGCTGCCATCGCAAGTTTTAAGATTCTTCCGCATTTTAGCAGGCAGAGTCCAGTGTTTACAGCTCTCGGAGAGAGAGACCCCCGTACTTAGAGGCACACAAGGGAGAAGCCCCGCCTCCTTGATAAACTAGTCTAGATGCAGAGGATTGCTCAGCAAGCTAAGCGCAAGGGGCGCGGCGTAAGATTAACTAGTTCATTTCGTACTGAGGCGCCAGGAGACGTCCGAGACCTGCCTTTCTGAGCACGCCATAAGATGAGGTGGCAAAAATATATGGGCAGGGTTCACAGAACGTAAAACTGTGGACTGAAAGTCACGACTGTCTCTAACAAGCAAAACAGAAAGCAGCTCCACATCTGGGCCGGGGAGGAGACCTGGGAGGGCGAGGGCTGCCCGCGCATGCGCGGTACCTGTAACTTTTGCGTGCCCAGTGGCGGCGCGTGCGACCAGTTCAGGCAGCGCCTGTCCCCTACCGGGGCTCCCGTGGTGAAGAGGGAGCTCCGACGCCAGAGAGGAAGTGCGGGAGCTAAAGGTCCCAGGAGGGCGGCCCGGGTAAATAGCGGCAGATAGCAGTGCGGGGCTCACATGCCTAAGGAGAGAGCCCCGCGTCATGCTGGCATAAGTATAGAGGAGCTGGAGTGCTCTGGAAGCGCGCCGCAGCCAGCCGCCGTTCAGGAGGATTCCCCCCGCAGACTGGGTGAGTGGGGGATTCTCCATTTCTCCAGTGGTAGTGCCGATGAAGGCACAGTGTCAGTGTTTATTTCCTGAGCGGACCCGCCATTGCGGGCCGCTCCAACGATGGGGCGAGTTTTTTAAAAAGAAAAAAGTGAAAGTGAATCTGCATGCTGGCTTGCGAGAACGGAAGGGGGACAGGAGATGTGCACACCACATGGCTGTACGTGCACGTACACAGGCTCCAATCACAATTGCCCTGCGCGTGCCCATCTCCTGTCCCACTTCCGAGGCAAGTCAGCAACAATAGATCTCTCAGGCGAGACCTAAAAATCCAGCCCTGTCAAAGGGTCGTTTTGTAGAACGAAAGGTTAACAGATTGGTGCATCTTGGAGCAAGAAAAGATAAAAGAGAAATATCGATATGTGCTGAATGCACAAGCTGGAGCACAAACCAGCGCCTAGAACGACCAAGAGACAAGGAGAAGCCTGCTAAGGCAAACCCAGAGAGTCCAATTAAATCATACTTTTGAGCGCTTAAGCATATATTGCATGCCAAATGAGGGTAGTTTGTCCAATGGCTAGGTCCAATGAGGATGAGGAGGGCTGGAGCTGAATAATATCATACCTGAGTGGCAGAAATAAGAGAGATACCTACATTAAAGAACCTTACCTCTCCCCCCCCCCCATGTGCCCGCTACAATGTTTAAAAACCACCACTACAAAACGTGTATCCTGGAATGTTGCTGGCATAACTGCAAAGTTTGAAACCGCAAATCAGTAATCAAAAAGCTTCAGGAAGAAGATATTGTTGGCTTCCGTGAAACGCTTGAAGTAGCACCAAGTCACCTGGAGGGATTTTCAGAACTGCACAAATCAGCCAGAAAATAACATCTTTTTGGAAGAACATTGGGAGTAATATCAGTGTACATAGATCACTCAACAAAATTAGTCATCAGAGAAATAATGAAGGCCACTCAGACGAAGGTAATGTGGCACTTCTTTTAATAAATGTATACTTCAATGTGCACGGCCCTAAGGAATTTGAAACTGAAAATTTGATTTCCCATCTGGAAGACTTACTGTGTGAACACCCAGCATTATATGTAGTCCTAACAGGCAACTTCAGTATACGTAATCTTGGTGCGGCCATCACAAACAATAGAATTAGCAACCCGGTAGGAAGAAGATTCAACAACTTTCTCCAGACTTACAACTTCGCCTCCACAAATATTCTAGCAAAGAAAGGCTCAGCCAAATGCCCCTTGGGGCCATTCCTTCAACAATAGTGCAATGATCAACTATATCTTTCTAAGCCCAAACCCTAAAAATAATTCATGACAGGCTTCAGGATAGCTCTGCGTGAAGAAAGTGACTATGCAATGCTCAGTGTTGACCGCAATCTTCACGGAAGATTCCGAGAACAAGTAATAGCCATTGATCAAACAAAAGGAGTCGAAGAATACACACTGGTAAAAAGGATCAAACTGACAGCCATAATAAAGGTTTGGAAGGGTAGATGGGAATGCAGACCAGGGGCCGCGCACTCTATAGCTATAATGAATTACTTGTTCTGCTGGATTAAGGATTCATGATTTACCCTGCTAGGGGAAGGACATGGGAAAAAATCAAAAAGGACTTGAGCGAGAATGTACAGATTTGGCTATAATCGCAAGCTAAAGGAATGTACCTGAAAGTTAGATGGGGGGGGGGGGGGTTATACAAGTTTATCGTAGATCAGGAACCGCTGCTTCAATGAGCAAGCTAAAGGGTTAAAACAGGGACGCATAACCTGTATTTGGAACCTAAAGAAAAAACATTATGAAGCAGAATGTATCAAAATTCATGATCTACGAAGAAGCAATAAATAGCAATTTTGGTAATATCTAACCAAGCTTAATGTAAAAACTGACATGGGCAACTCAGTGGACACGGAAGTATGGCTAACTTGTGTGGTGAACATGTACATCGAGAAATCAGGAATCTGAAACAAACAGGTTAGTATTAGATTCCTTACCTTAGAATATCCCCAGGCGTCAGACTGGATCCGGAAAATTTTGTGTAGCAGTACCCCTGCGCGTCGGTAGGCGTCCTCTGCTGCTCCGCGTCCGTCGTCGGCGTCGTTGTCGCCGGAGTACTTAGACGCCGCCCTCGCGCGCTGACGTCAGTTCTTCTTTTTTCCGCACCAGCAAGCGCAGGTCTGGAGAAAGTGGTACCCTTTAGTCACTTTTTGTCTAAGCTTTTTCGATCCTTTTTGGATCCGTTTCGAGTCTACGACTCCATCGGTGCCGGTAGGGATGCCCGGGTTCAAGCCCTGTGCCGACTGATGTCGGTTACCGACCTCCCACCGCCGGTGCCTACATTGCCTGGGTCCCGACCACGATGATAAGTCGTGCCCCGACTGCCGGGCCTTGACGTCGAAGGCTAGGCGGGAGCGGTCCCGCAAGTGCCTCGAGGTCCGGCAGTGGCCCCCTCGCCGCTCGAGGTCCCGGTCCAGAAGGAGGTCGAGGGACCAATCGCGGGGCCGTAGTCATCACAGCTTGGCGAGTCGACACCACTCGTCGGGCTCCAAGTCCTCAGGTAAGAGGCACAAGAAGTCGAAGAGGCGACATCGCTCTTCTGACTTCCCCCAACGCTGACGCGACGCGGCCGGGGGTTCAGGTCACAACGCCCACGTGGCTCGGTGAGCCGCAGGCATCGCGGCCTGCTCCATACCCGCTGGTCCCTGGTCGGAACGAGACACCGGAGTAGATCGATGCCTTCCTCATGGCCATGAGGTCGCTCTATCCTCTGTCGGGTTCCGCTGCGCCTTTGGGCCCAGCGGACCCGACTGGGAGCCCAAGCAGGCCGGGTGCTTCGGCCCTGGTGCCGTCGGGTGCTTCGGCCCCGGCGCCATCGGCGACTTCGGTCCTGACCTCGCAAGGCCCCACTGGATCCGGTTCCAGATCCGGGTCGCCGCTGGTTGACTTTATGACCCCGCCGACGTCAGCCCCTAGGGTGTCACCCCCGGCGCCGTTCTTTGACGACGCCGTCCCTGGTCCGACCCTTGGTCCGGATCCGGCGTTGGAGCGGCGTCGCTCGACGCCGCATTCGACGCCGGCCAAAGAGCAATTCTTCGAGGATCTGGCTCCATCCTTTATCCCTGAATTTTAGGACATGGACGGCGAGGGAGACTGGGAGGGGGGTCTGAGGACCCCCTGGCATGTGAGTGCCAGTCATATGAGGACTGGACACAGGAACTAGGGGAAGCCAGTGGCCTGGAGACCTCACCAGACACTGGTTTTCTCTCCCCTCCTACCATGGCTACGGAGGAAGGGGCAGCTTGTAGTGTGGTGCTGATGAGGGCAGCCATGGCCTTGGCTCTTGAGCTCCCCGTCGCAACGGTGAGGTCCGACATCCTCACAGAGGTCCTTAAACCGCAGGTAAGCTCCCCAGAGCCTCTACTGCCGTTTAATGAGGTTCTCACAGACGTCCTGTTGGGCACTTGGTCCAGGCCCACTACAGGCCCTCCTGCAGATAGGAACGTCGCTAGGCGCCACCGCCCAGCTCCGGGCGACCCTAGTTTCTTGTCCACCCACCCCACCCCTGAGAGTCTGGATATCCAGGCCTCTACCTCCCAATCCACATTCCTGACGGCACGACCAGATTGGGAATCCAAGAGGTATGAACAGTTCGGAAAGAAGATGTTCTCCTCCCTTAGTTTGGGGTTGCGGTCAGTCAACACCGCGTGCCTCTTGGGCCGTTACACCCACTCTCTGTGGGATACGATTGCGGCCGTGCTGCCTGAGTGCCCGGAGGAAGCCCGGGCGAAACTCACTCAAGCCCTTGCGGATGGTAGAGATGCAGCGCGATACTCTATTAGATGTGGACTGGATACCACGGACTCGCTAGGAAGAGCGATTTCCACGTCTGTGGCGGTTCGCCGCCACGCCTAGCTGAGGTCCGCCAACTTTTCGGCCGATGTCCAAAACACCCTTATGGACATGCCGTTCGATGGCAGCCACCTCTTCGGTGGCAAGGCAGATCATGCGCTGGAACGCTTTAAGGACTCCAAGGCTACGGCCAAGTCCTTGGGCCTGTCGGCCCAGCGCCATCAATCTTCTGCCCAGTGCTCTTTTCGTGGCCACGGAAGGGGTGCTCCCACACGTCCTGCCAGCCACGGGCCGCAGACTAACATTCAGCGCGGTGGCGGACGTGGTTACCGTCGCGGCGGTAACAGGGGACAACGGCGCGGCCAGTCCACATCCACCCCCACAGCATCCGCCTCAAAGCCTTCCTAGTCCGAGCTTTCAGGCCCATTTGACGCCAGTGGGGGGCAGGATTCGCCATCACCTCCTCCACTGGCGCTCCATCACATCGGACAGGTGGGTGCTGCAAATCGTCCGAAGGGGCTACTCCCTCCCCTTCGAGGCGACCCCTCCAGCCATGCCACCGCAGTACCACCGCGTGTCGGGGGATCACTTGCAACTTCTGCAAGAGGAAGTTACGGTCCTCTTGGCCAAGGGGGCCATTGAGCGCCTTCCTGGGCCAGAAGTAGGGTGTGGTTGTTACTCCCACTACTTTCTGGTTCCCAAGAAGGGCAAAGGGGGCCTACGCCCTATCTTGGACCTCCGGGACGTCAATGGCCCCCTCGCGGCCATCGCACGCCAACATAACCTCAACATAATCTCCTACGCCGACGACACCCAACTGAACCTCTCCCTGACCAACGACCCCGCCGCCGCCAGAGCCAACCTGCACGAAGGGATGAAGGACGTAGCCGAGTGGATGACGACCAGCCGCCTGAAACTGAACTCAGACAAGACGGAGGTCCTCATCCTGGGCTCCTCGCCCTCCGCCTGGGACGACTCCTGGTGGCCCCCCGCCCTGGGCACCGCACCCAAACCCACGGACCACGCACGCAACCTGGGCTTCATCCTGGACTCCTCCCTCTCCATGACCAGACAAGTCAACGCCGTCTCCTCGTCATGCTTCAACATCCTGCGCATGCTACGCAAGATCTTCTGGTGGATCGCCACCGAGACCAGGAAGACTGTCACCCAGGCCCTCGTCACCAGCCGACTGGACTACGGCAACGCCCTCTACGCCGGAACCACTGCCAAGCTCCAGAAGAGACTCCAGCGGATCCAGAACGCCTCAGCCAGACTCATCCTCGACATCCCACGAAACAGCCACATCTCCGGGCACCTGAGAGACCTGCACTGGCTCCCCGTCAACAAAAGAATCACCTTCCGCCTCCTCACCCACGCACACAAAGCCCTACACGACCAAGGACCGAGCTACCTCAACAACCGAATCAACTTCTACACCCCCAAGCGACACCTCAGATCAACCAGCCACGCCCTCGCCGCCGTCCCCCGCATCCGAAGAGCGACAACAGGAGGAAGGTCCTTCTCCTACCTGGCCGCCAAGACCTGGAACTCCCTCCCGACCGACCTACGCCTGACCCAGAACCACCTCTCCTTCAGGAAGAAGCTTAAGACCTGGCTGTTCGAGCAGTAAAGGCACCCCCCCTCCTAGCGCCTTGAGACCCTACGGGTGAGTAGTGCGCTCTATAAATGTATTGATTGATTGATTGATTGAAGTTCAAGATGCTGACATTGGCTCAGGTCTTAGCTGCCCTAGACCCAGGAGACTGGATGGTAGTGTTGGACTTGCAGGATGCGTATTTCCACATCCCCGTCCTGCCGGCCCACCGGCGTTACCTGCGGTTCACGGTAAGCCACGAGCACTTTCAGTTTACTGTGCTCCCCTTCGGCCTTACCAGCGCCCCACAGGTGTTCACGAAAGTGATGGCGGTGGTCGCAGCTCATCTGCGCGCGTTAGGGGTTTCAGTCTTCCCCTACCTCGACGACTGGTTGTTGAAGGCAGGCTCGCCCCAGACAGCCACCTCCAGACTACGGCCGACCTCCTGCACCTGCTGGGGTTCTCCATCAATGTGACGAAGTCGCACCTGTGTCCCTCTCAGAAGCTCCTCTTCATCGGAGCGGTTCTAGACTCGGCGTGGTTTCGGGGTTATCCTCCCGAACAGCGGGTTCGGGATATTCAGGCTCTGATTCCGATCTTTCAGCCGTTATCCCGAGTCTGTCAGGTTGGCGCTACGGCTTCTGGGGCTGATGGCCACCTGCATCCTTCTGGTGCATCACACCAGGTGGCAGATGTGGGCTCTGCAGTGGGACCTGAAGTTTCAGTGGGCCCAGCATCAGGGCAACTTGTCCGACCATGTCTTGATCTCGGAGGGCACTGCAAGACCATTGCAGTGGTGGCTCACGGACCGCGATTGGGTCAGCGGCAGACCCCTCTCCCTACCCCAACCGGAGCACGTAGTTGTGACGGACGCGTCCCTCCAGGGCTGGGGGGGCCACATGGGAGAGGCGGAGATCAGAGGCCACTGGTCTCCGGCGGTGTCCCGTATCCACATCAACCTTCTGGAGCTGCGGGCGTTCCGGCTTGCACTGAAGACATTCCTACCCTCTGTCCGGCGGAGTGTAGTGCAGGTGTTCACGGACAACACCACCGCCATGTGGTACTGCAACAAACAGGGCGGGGTGAGGTCGTAGACCCTTTGCCAGGAGGCTCTGCGCCTCTGGCAATGGCTGGAACTTACGGGGCGTGACCCTGGTGGTTCAACACCTGGCAGGTTCCCTGAACGCCAGGGCGTACGAACTCAGCCGTCGGTGCATGGTGGATCACGAATGGCATCTGAACTCTGACGCGGCGCAAGGCCTCTTTCAGCAGTGGGGAGAGCCTTGGTTAGATCTATTCGCCACAGAAGAGAACGCGCAATGTTTTCAGTTCTGCGCGTTGGAATTTCCAAGGCGGCACTCATTCGGAGACACTTTTCGTCGCGGGTGGAGTTGCGGTCTGTTGTACGCCTTTCCGCCTATACCACTTCTGCCCAGAGTGCTGAAGAAGATCAGGCGCGACTGGGCCCAAGTCATCCTTGTGGCTCTGGACTGGGCACGAAGATACTGGTATCCGGAGCTACTCAGCATGTCAGTTGATCCCCCGATTCGTCTGCCTCTTCAGGAGGACCTTCTGTCGCAGCAGCAGAGGACGATCCTCCATCCGAACCTGTCCAGTCTCCACTTACATGCGTGGAGATTGAGCGATGGCAGTTGAGGCCATTTGACTTGCCTCCTGAAGTCTGTGATGTGATTCTGGCAGCCAGGCGTCCCTCCACAAAATCGGTATACGCCTGCAGGTGGAATACATTTGTGGCATGGTGCACAGCAAAGGTTGTGGATCCCCTTTCTGCCCTCTTTCAGAGGTTCTCCTCTTTCTTCTTTCTCTTGCCCAGCAGGGCTCTGCTCTGGGCACTCTAAAGGGCTACCGCTCTGCCATTTCCGCCTTCTTAAGGCTCCCTGATCAGCCCTCTTTGTTCAAGTCCCCGGTGGTAAATAGGTTTTTGAAGGGCATCACTCATATGTTTCCTCCTGTTCCTTTCGTGATGCCTCAGTGGGACATGAACCTTGTTCTGACTAATCTGATGTGCGCTCCCTTTGAGCCACTTCATAACTGTCCTCTTCGTCTCCTTACTCTTAAGACTGCATTCCTGGTTGCCATCACCTCTGCCAGGAGAGTGAGTTAGCTCCAGACTCTTTCTTCTCAACCTCCCTTCCTTTCTGTCCATCCGGACAAAGTTGTGTTGCGGACGCGACCTTCTTTCCTGCCCAAGGTAGTCACAGCCTTCCACATCGGGCAGTCCATCACCTTGCCCACCTTCTTTCCGCCTCTATATCCCTCGAAAGAGGAAGAGAGGCTCCACCGTCTGGACCCAAAACGTGCGCTCTCATATTATCTGGATCGCACACGCCAGTTCCGGGTGGATGATCAACTCTTTGCTGGTTACGTGGGTGCTAAGAAGGGACAGGTGGTGCACAAGCGGACCATTTCTCGATGGGTCGTCTTGTGCATCAAGGCTTGTTACTCTCTGGCTAAAAAGGAGCCTCCTGTGGGGCTACGTGCCCATTCCACTCGGGCCACGGCGGCTACTACTGCCCTGGGTCGGGGAGTCCCCTTGCAGGACTTGTGTCAGGCAGCGACTTGGGCCTCGCTGCACACGTTCGCAAGACACTACTGGACAGCCAAGTCCGGAGAGATGGCTTTTTAGGCCGTTCTGTCCTCCAGGACTTTCTGGTGTGATCATTGGTTCGCAGACCCACCACCGGGGTTGGTATTGCTGGGGTATCTATTCTAAGGTAAGGAATCTAATACTAACCTGTTTCTTTCAGATGCACAAGTTACTTACCTTCGGTAACGATTTATCTGTAAGAAACAGTAGTTAGCATTAGATTCCTTACCGCCCCACCCATCCTTCCCGTTCTGCGAACCGATATCTAGGGTTAAGGTCATCCCCTTTCAGGGCCCTAGTTTTTATGGCACCAGTGTTGATTTTTATCATGGCTCTGCGTTTCTGGCGCGGAAAAGCTGTGTAGAAGAACTGACGTCAGCGCGCGAGGGTGGCGTCAAAGTACTCCGGCGACGTCATCCCGGCGCCAACGACGCCGGAGACGACGCCTACCGACGCGCAGGAGTACTGCTCCGCAAAATTTTCCTGATCCTGTCTGACGCCTGGGGATATTTTAAGGTAAGGAATCTAATATTAACTACTGTTTCTTACAGATATATCGTTACCAAAGGTAAGTAACTTGTGCATTCTACCAATTCAAAAGAGATGTGACTATAACAAGGGAAACTGAGGATGGCCTGCAGCCAGTAAAAAAGGGTGCTACACTGCTTGACAAGCAGTCAGTAACAAAAATAGTAACATCGATCAGAAAAGAAATGGCGTCAGGCCCAAATGGACTCCCCGGAGGAATGTTCAGTGAGTACCCGACGTGCTGGGCTGCGTTCCTCTTTCCTCTGTTTTCAGTATGTAGAGTTAACGCAGAAGACCCCGGCAAAAACACTGACCCGAAAAAATATAGAGTATTGCCCACCTGAATATTGAAGGTAAGGCATACCCAAACACATCATTGAGACTATTAACAAAATGGATTGAAGAAGAGATACTGCCCTTCTAACAAACAGACTTTCATAAGGGAGGCGCAACTGTTGCCTTGTTCTAAATCGTGCAGCAAGCCTCCAGCAGACTACTCTACCGCATTTGACGGGATAGTGCTCAACAACCTCTGGAAGAAGATCCATAATTGGAAAATTCCGAACAGCTTCCTGAACGCCATCATACCATAACGTGTATCTGTAAAGCGTAAGTTCACTCAGAAGGGTATCTTGGCGCTTTTTGACAGATGTTTATTGTTAACCAACTCAATGATAATCATTTTATCGATCTCAGAAGGATGAAAGGCTGAGTGGACCTGCTAGGATTTGAATCTGTGACCTTGAGGTTGAACACAGGTCCCTACAGTGGACGCATTAGTCCACTAAGCCACCAGACTCTGCTCATTTCCCTCTAAAGTGAGGCTTAAGTAGTACAAGTAAAACTTGCAGCGGCACAGTCTCTCCAAAACTCTACACAGACCGGGGTTTAAAACAAAGATGTTTCCTTGCTTCAACATTTTCCAATCTATACTCTGTGGATTTAGACAAGGTGTTGCAAAAAGCCAATGTAGCTACACCGAAGATAGGTCAGAAGAAAGTGTATTTTCTTGGAACCATTTGCTAACTCACTAAACTCCATGGGTATTCTTTTGCATATGTATGCTGACAACACGCAACTCCATTTGAAAATCGCATCCCCGGAAAACATAATCTCACGCAACACTACCCTAACGTCTACTCAAAACTAGTTAACTGAGAACCATCTCCTGCTCAGCACCTCAAAAACGGAATTCCTGCTCATCTCCCCTCCGACCCACATCCCCAAGCTAGACCTTTGGATGAGTCACCTCACTGCTTTCAACTGCACTCCTCTCATCGTAGACTCAGCCCAATCTCTCGGAGTCACCATGGACAAGCACCTGAATATGAATAATCATATCAGCAATATATGTATGGGAGCAAACCACTTGATGAGGACACTCAGAAATATCAAACCTTTCCTTCCACTTAATGATTTCAAGCAGGTGGTCCAAGCGCTAGTCCTGCTGAGGCTAGATTACAGCAGCGCTACCCTCTGTGGCCTTCCCAAATACACCCTGGCTCCACTAAGGGCATCACTGAATGCTGCTGCTAGACTGGTTACAGGCACCAAAGGCAATGAGCACATATCCCCAGTCCTAAAATCTCTTAATTGGCTCCCCTACGAAGCATAAATTCAGTTAAAGATTGCTGTTATGACGCACAAAACCATCCATTTCAATACTCCCAGGTACCTGGCGCACAAACTTGAACTTTCTTGCGGTGTAAGAGCCTCAAGAAGCTCCACTACTTTCCTCTTGAAACCACTCATCCTTAGCAAAAAGAGAACTTGTTACTGAGCCTTCTCTGGCGCTGCCCCAAATATATTGAACGCTCTACTACCGGAAGTACGCAGAATCTCCTCAACAATGGTGTTCAAATTGGAAGTCAAAAGATTCCTTATGAATAAATTCCTACTGTAAGTGAGCTAGGCTCTCCTGCTTGATGACATTGTTCCTACTACCATGGTACCATCATTTACTACTACTGTTCTTTACCACATTCTATGCCCCCCTTCGCTACCCATGTACAATTGTTTATTATAACCCTCCATGTTGCATTTGTCTTGTAATCTGCGATCATTCTTATTTTTACTCCTACCTGATGTTGATCTTGCATTATTGTCTTTCCTTTCCTTCCTAATGTAAAGCGCTCTGATATCCTTATGGGATCTTGTTCGCGCTAATAAAACGTTATAAATAAATAAAATATTTAATGCAGTAGGCGGGTGACCTGGTAGACGGCACAAAAACAGGTCTTCAGAAAGGGCTAGATGCATTTCACACTTACAATGAACGTAATGATGTGATTGATAATCCAAATAAGACAAAAGTGCTGATTTTGGGGGGTGTGGCCAAGCAGCATGGCCAACGGGACGTGAGCTCCTTCGGCTCCTGACCAGCCAGACGATTAAATCCTGAAATATCCTATTTCCCGACGCTCATGACCGAAGTCCTTGAGCACCTTGGACCCTGCAGGCGGCCGGAGCACCCTGGGAGCGAGTGAGACTGCGCAACGGCCTGAAATCAGCCACAGCGACTCAATTCACGAGAGGCTGGGGATGGGGCCTACACCTGTTTGAGTTGTTTCCGGGATCCAGAGGCGGCGATTCCCTCTCCGCTCATCCCTGCGACCTTGGTGGCTGCTGAGGGGGTGCCCTCTATCATCGGGGACCCCCAGGGTGCTCCAATCCCGGCCGTGGACGTTCGCCTCCGGGCGAGCGACGATCTACGGGGGCGCCGCATGGCATATGAGGTCCGCCTTCGGTGTATCGGGAGCACAGGCCTACCTCCCATTGTTCCTGTGCCCCAGGCGAGCATGGAGGGGGGCGCCTGCTGTTGTGGGGAGGCTCCCGGAGTGACCGGAGTTCCTGTGCCACTATACCAGCCATAAGGTGAGCCGCGAGACGTGCGCTGGGCTGCAGTGCGTCCCCGAGAGGAGGTGCCGGTGAAGCTGTGTACGGCGGCGGCCGCCCAGAGGCATCGGGCGGTCGCGTTATTCCCCTTGCTGAGGCAGAGTGTCTGCAAGACCGAGGCACGACGTGACTGGCTGCTTTGTGGACCCTCTCCTTAGGGGCCATTGCGGATCTTCCTGCTGGTACTTTGCGGCCCTCTGGCCTGTAGGGTCCCCGGGGGCTGAGACTCTGACTCCTTGTTGGTGCCCTGACGGGAGGCGGCTGCCTTGCCAGGGCAGGGCCCATCATGCTCCGGGTGTGGAGACGCTCGGCCGGTCTCTTGAAGTATTTGCCTCAACTGGCTGGTGATCGCGGGGTGCCTGACCCCTCTGGGGACCTTCGGGCGGTCGGCCTGCCTGGAGACGGCCCCCTGGATCTTGGGGCCTCAGGGGATAAATCATTGATGCCTGGCTGCGGGTCTACTGGGAGGCGGCTGCCTTCATGCAGGGTGCCTACTCCTGCCCCGAGTGAGGAGACGCCTGCCCGGGCCGCTCTATTTTCTTCCTGCCCTGTCCGGAGAACGCTGGGGTGGCCGCCCCCCCCCTGGGAGCCCTCAGACGAACTGCCTGCCTGGAGATGGCTGCTGGGGCAACCCTGGTGTTCGGGAGTGCTGCGGGCCCCTCACGGCCATAGGAGAGGTCAGAACACATCGCATTGGCAACAGAATTGAAGTGAGCAGCCCTGGGATCTCTGCTGGACCTCCTGCTCGGCACTGCCCTAGGACACGACGGACCTGGGATCCCCAGATACGCTGGGTGGGGACATGGGCCCACTCGCACTCTACCTGGCCCCCTACGTTCCTGGTGACACCTACGGGAGAGACGTAAATCCGGTGTCGGTAGCCCTATAAAGGGAAACTGGGCTTGGTGATTTCACCAGTTGCGGACCCCTGTGTGTTTCTCTGATGCCTGTATCATGGGCTAGGACAGGCTTCCCCGCACCTCCAACCCCAACACAATCACACAGTATACCGAACAACGCCTCCCCACTCAACAAATCACTCGTCATACGGGCCAGGATGGAGAAGGCGATGCCTCCGAGCCGTCTCCAGCTGAGCTCCTAGAGGCGATACAGGGGTCCCGTACCGCCCTGGAAAAACAAATAGACACAGTCTCCATTGACGTAAATTTACTATGGGCGGATTTGCGGAAGGTGGCAGGTAAGGTCTCCACTGCGGAGGGAGATATCGTCCAGCTCCAGGGGGAAGTGGCATCCCTTAAGTAATAGGTCTCTCAGCTCACCAATACCACTGGAGCACTAGAGCGACAAACGGAGGAAGCGGAGGGACGGGCCTGTCGAAGTAACATCAGGGTCCTGGGCATTCCGGAGCACTTGGAGCAGGGCAATGCGGAGCGATTCCTGGAGAACTGGATACGTGCTAAGCTATACTCCACGGGTCTATCGGAGGTCTTTGTGGTGGAGAGAGCCCACAGGGCGCTGGTCCCTCCGACACCGCCGGGGGCTCCTCCAGGGCCCTCTTTGCCAAAATCCTGAACTATCGGGCTAGAGACTGTATTCTGAAAGCAGCAAGAGAAGCGACAGACCTCACTTTTGACAATGCCAAAGTGTCCATTTATCCGGACTATACCTGCCAGGTGCAGGAACATAGGAAATCTTTTCTTGGCATCAAGCAGAAGCTGCGTGAACTTCACCTACAGTACATGTTACTGTACCCTGCGAAACATAAGGTGATATCCCACGGAAAGGCTCAATTCTTCGACTCTCCAGAGGTGGTCTGGGAATGGCTCGAGATCAGGGGAGAGGCCCTCCCCCAACGCGAGCAGAGGGGATCCCAGAGTACTTGGGGGGCCAGACCGCAGGAGCAGACGTAGGAGTCAAGTCGTAGGCGACGCCCAAGTGGAGAGACAGCAGATCACGGTGGGGGACGATGGTGCCCTACGGGTGGAGTCATCGGACTCCGACGACTCTCCTCCACAGACTGTTACAGACTCCTGAAGAGAGCCTGGTACCGGAAACCCTCCTGTCAACCACCCATGTGGTCCCAGAAACGGTCATAGACCCGATTACGCCCACTACAGAACCGTCCTGAAGAAGATATCCTTTTTTCTCTTTTCCTACTGCTGGGGTAGAGAGGGCGGTACCTTAGAGGCCTAGTGATTATTGCCTCACAGGGACTTGGGAGAATTGTTTGTTGAGATATTGCCGATGTTGTAAGCATTTTGTGGGGATTGCCAATCAATCTGGCCTGAGTGTTTCACGTGTATATATTTGAGCAGTCCGAGACATTGAACGATGCCATGAGGAGACTGGTCTGAGTCGGGAGTTGAACCTGGGGGAGGGGGGTTTTCTCATCTTTTTTGTAAAGTAGTTCTGGCACGGTTTGTCAAATGGAACAGCTGTGCACGTCCTGGCACCAGCATGGGAAGGGCAATTCTGTATGTTTTGTTGTCAGTAAATTGTTCGTGGGACGGAGGGGGGGGTGTTCTTAGGGGGTTGTTTTTGGCTTTTCTCAGGCATTGTATGTACCATATTTGGGGCACAGGGCCTAGGTAGCTATAGGGACACATAGAACACTCAGGGATTGGTTACTTTACCATCCATGGGGTTTATATTTTTAAGCTAGAATGTGAGGAGGCTGGGTACATGCACCAAAAGATACAGGGTCCTATCCTTTCTCCACAGACATCCGGTCTCTATAGCATGCCTCCAAGAAACTCACCTTACTGACGAAGGGGTCAGAAGTTGGCGAAGAAATGGCAGGGACAGGTTTTCCACTCTTCACTCTCTACCTATGCTGGGGGAGTCCTTGTGTGGGTGGCCCTGGGGTCCCATTTGCCATCCAATATGTAGAAGCTGACATCCATGGGAGGTATCTGCTCCTTAGAGCTAAGCTAGATGGTAGAGATGTTGCAATAATGAACGCTTATGCCCCAAACACAGATGACCCAGATTTTTTTCAGTCCCTACAGGAGGTTCTGGTATTGGAGCTGGAGGTTCCTCTACTTTGGCGGGGGGTTTTAATTGCGTCCTATACCCCGTCCTTGACCGGTTCCCACCCCGCACTGGTACGAAACCAAGGATGACAACGAAACAACGAGAGGTCATGGGGAATATAGGAGCCCAGGATGTATGGTGCCAGAGACATCCAACCCAGAAAGTGTACACCTGTTTTTCCTCCATTCATAATACATACAGTCGCTTGGATAGGGTCTTACTTGCAAACCGTGATGCGGCTATGTCCTTTGAGGTGACCCACCAAGCCCGATTTCTATCTAATCACCCCTGTGTCGTGTGTGGTTAACTGGGGGGACGATATGTCACCCACGGACTTGGAGGTTGCCCGCAGAGGTTCTCAAAGACCCAGTAGGGAAGTACCACCTAGAAACTGCCATAATTGACTATATTGACCCAAACTGGGGCGGGTCGGACTTATCACAGGCCACAAAATGGGAAGCCCTGAAAGCGGTAGTGAGAGGGGCCTGCATAAGCCTTTCATGCGGGGTTCGAAAAGCAACTTCAACAAGAGCTGGAGGAAGAGGAACACCACCTCTTGAAAGTACAGACCTCCAAAGCCTCTGCCACAGCGGAGAGGGATGGGGAACACGGCATCCGGGAACGCATCCATGACATTTGGAACAGACTTAACAAATACACCCTCACACATTACAGACAACGCCTTCATAGGGAAGGAGATAAAACGGGCCGTCTTCTGGCCTGGATTCTCCAACTGCAACACACCCCTGATGCTATTGTAGCTTTGCATGAGCCCACGGGAGGCCTGGTACACTCTGAGGTGGGGCTGCAGCGGGTCCTAAAATCCCATCTCCAGATGGTGTATACTGCAGACCCCGCAATCTGGGAGGTGTCCTATCTCCCTTACCTTCATGACCTGACCCCACGGTCGATCCCTAAATTGGTACAGAAGGAGCTTGACGAACCCCTGACGTTGGGGGAGGTACAATCCGCTCTGCAGCACCTTCCATGAGCCAAATCTCCGGGTAGTGACGGGTTCCCTTCTGAGATTTATCAAACATTCGCGGGTACACTTCCCGCCTCCTGTTGCAGGTTTACCTCGAGGCATTTGAACGCGGCGTACTACCACCGAGCATGACACGGTGAAATATGGATGATTCTAAAACCGGGAGGGGATGCCCATGAGCCCTCACTGATCACGATGATTAACACAGATGTTAAAATCTTATGCAAGCTCTTGGCCACTCGTTTAGCACCATACATGACTCACTTGGTCCATGAAGACCAGTGTGGGTTCATACCGGGACGTAACACGGGTATGAATCTGCGCGGGCTAAATCATATTTTGCATGAGGTACGGGATCGGGAGGAACAGGTGGTCTTGGTATCCATTGACCTTGCCAAGGTGTTCGACAGGGTGGACTGGAGACACCTTCTCGAGGTCTTACGCGCTGTGGGGTCGGGTCCCACATTTTGTCACGGGATTTGCATTTTGTATATGGCACCCCGCACCAGGCTAAAACTTGGGGGCGCGAGATCAGAAGATTGGCAACTGGGAAGGTGTACACGCCAGGGGTGTCCCCTTTCGCATTCGTTGTTCGCCCTGGCCATAGATCCCATCGCGGTCCGGGTGAGGACTGACATGGAACAATGAGGAATTAGAGTGGGTGACACGAGTCCCATTATTTCCCTATATGCCGATGACAGCCTGTTTTATTTGGCTTCTCGCCGGGTTGCACTACCGGTATTGCTGCACCAGTTAGACAGGTTTGGAGAGGTCTCTGGATTTCGACTTAACCGCGGTAAGTCCCTGATCTTTTAATTGGCGGGACTGGCCTCAGTACCCCTGGGGGATCTACCAGACCTCGGGCTGCGCTGGTAACAGACTGGGTTCCGTTACCTTGGGATAAAGGTGGCCCGGTATATGGCAGCGGTTTGTTGAGACCGTCTTACGGTAGGCACCCTTTCACGGGAAGCTCCTGATCTGGATACTGGCTCCCTTCATAGACATGGGACAATACATGTCCTTTCAACCTTGGAGGGAGGGTGGATGTGAAGTTCTAGCTGACCTCTTTCCCAACAAGACCTTCATCACTTACGAACAGGCTGAAGAGACCTTCGACCTTGGGCAGGGCCAATTCCGACACTTCCGGGGAATTCAGAATGTGGTGAAAATCACCTGACTCCAGTACCTGGACATTCCACCATTGACGCACACCCTAGATATCCTACTTTCATCCCGTACAGGTCGCAAATTGATTAATCTCCTCTACAAAGCTATGAAACAGGATTCTACCTCTCCGGTACCGCCATCTTGGGCTGCCTGAGAGAAGGATCTCGCTGTCCGGCAGGACGAGAAACAATGGGCATGCATAGGCTCCCACACACTCAGTTTCCTATAATGCTAGGTTTAAGTTAACGCACTTTAACTTCTTGCATCGAACCTACCTAACCCCGGTTTCCCTGGAAAGCATCTCGTATGACAGGAGAGATGGATGCCCTAGATGTGCCACAGAGCAGGCAGGTTTTTTACACTTGGCATGGGATTGTCCTATGGTCGGGCAGTTTTGGGTGGGGGTGGTGGGAAGGATTGTTGCGGCCACAGGCCTTCTGATGAAGCTTTAACCCTCGAATTGTTTACTTGCATTAGTCAGAAAGCCCAAGAAAAAGAAACTCTTATACAAGCTCCTACAATTAATGCTGGTGCTCGCCAGGCGCATGGTAGCTATAACTTGGATGGGGCAGAGTGCCCCAGAAGTGCCCATCTGGCTTAAAGATGTCCGTGAATGGTTCCTGGCCAAAGAGGTCCACACGAAACTCACCCGAAGGGACGAGAAGCTGCAAGAAGACCTAATGGTCTGGCGGGACATGTGTATCTCTGGGCTAGCAGAGGGGCTGCCCTCCTCTTAGGATACAACTGACATTGAGGAGAGTGGGTTAGATATAGACAATGGGCCTACTCCCAACGAGGAGCGAGAGGACTGACCCCAGTAATATCCACATTGGAAGTCAGTGACAGGCCCGGCCTACTTCCTCACTGTAATATGCTTGTGAATGATTTTATTTCCCCATTGTACCTTTTCTCCCCAGATGCTACCTTTTGAGCTATGTGCCATTAATAATGTCAACAATATTCCTACATACGCTGTTTTGATGCCAATTTGTTTTTCGTATTTGCAAAACGTAAACTGAAAAATAAAGTTTAAAAAAAAATAATTGCTGATTTTTGGATGTTAAACAAGGAAGAGTTCGCAAAGATGGACACTGAGCCCCAGACAATAGTAACTGCAAGAAATTGCCATTATCTCGGGGTGTGGGCATGTATTTTGATAAAGTAACATTGTATGAAGAGTGTAACTTACCTGTTACTAAGTAAATCTTGTTTCTAGAAATAAAACAACAAAATAACATTTTGTAAACAAACAATTCATCTGGATTTAGTCGGTGTGATTTTTTGCCTGAGTGTGTACAACAAATGCTTAACACTACCCTCTGATAAGCCTGAGTGCTGTACCACACTACCACAAAAGAGAGTAAAGTATTATCTACTTTAGCCTCTGCTATACCTCTAGGGATCCACTGAACTCTGTGCTCACTATACCATACTCTGGTATAGTATATACAGAGCCAGCTTCCTACAACAGGAAAGAACAATCCCTGAAGCAGCTACTTAAGCACAGCAGTAGAGACTTTAAATCTGGTCATTGAGGATTGGAAAACTGAAAGTATAATTTATACGGCTCTAAAAGCCTCAATAAATAAACAAGTACACCAGGTATCATGGGAAGCCAATATTGCTGGATTTAGGGAAAAACGCCTTTGGACGTGTGCTTCGGTTCGATACCGTTGTCATTTCTTCTTTTTCATACTATACATCGGTATTGTTTTCATTCTGGCTTTCATCAGGCCCCCTCGCCTGTTTATCAGTGGCGCACTCCAAAATGTCGACGTTCCCTACATGCCTTGTTCACTTAGTGATGGAAAGGACACCTTTTCACTTCCGTCCTCGCTGCCATGCCATGTACTTTATCTTGGTGCACTCCAGAATTTGTTGTCATCTTCAGCGTGTTCAGAATGCCCAGCCTTGCTCATTTGAACATTCCAAAACAGCAAACAATCAGACAGCGGTTAAAAGAGGTCCACTGGCTTTCAATCAAATTTAATACACTTGTGGTCACTCACAGAGCACTCCACCTGAAGAGTCCCAGTTACGTCCTAGACAAGCTCAAACCCTATTCTCCTGCACGGGAGAATCCTTTAATCATAACCATCTATGTGTTCCCAAATATTGCAAAGCCAAATCTGGGGGCAGGTCTTTCCCTGTTCTGGCCTCCAGTTTCTGAAACACTCTTCCACCTTTCATTCAATACATTTCAAGTGAATGCCTGTTCAAAGTCAGATGAAGACAGTGATGTTAGGTGAGCCATAATTTCAGTCTTATCTGACTTCGCAAGCTCCAGGACACTTCTTTTAAAGCAGCAGCTGTGCTCTACAAATATAATTTCATTCATTCATGTTTCCACGCACCGATCTCCACCTAGTGTGTAACTTGTGCCTCTTCCCTGAACACGAGGAGGCTACCTGCAAGGCCTGCAGGTCTTTTCAGTCGAAAAAGATGCTCCATGACTGTCGAGCTCGACACCTAGAGATCGAAGTTGAAGCTTCTCCAATGGTCGCAGTCCATCTGCTTGCAGGGCTCTGTATAGGCATGATACTTCTTTGATAGTACCCGCTGATGGGGCCATACAGTAGCAGATTCACTGAGTCGGTGGTTCAGTCGAACGAATGGCTGTTGTTAATGCCAGATGCATCAAGAAGTGTCCTTGTGGCAGTCCATATTCTGCCCGAAACGTCTTGAACACCAACATCTCGGAGTCCCTATAAAGATCGCCTACTTGTGTCGCCCCCATTTCCATCCACACCCCTAGGTCTTGCTAGTTCCCACCATGTGGAAGGGCTCTCAGCATGTCTAGAGGGATGTCTGGTGAGTATGGAGTCCATACTCCCACCTTCTGCAGGCCCTACCCCAGCATTTGGTCCGTACTCTAAGCTCCCGAGTGTCTCCTCCTGGGGGTCTGGATACTCCGAGAAACACTCTCAACGGGTCATTTAGTAGCACTCCAGAGTGCCCGGGGTCTCCTCGCTGCTGTCGTTCTGAGGCTATGTTGTGCACCAGCCACTGTAGCTGAGCTGCTATATAGTATGTTTCAAAGTTCGGGGCTGCTAGGCCTCCCTCCGCTACAGGTGTCTGCAACAGAGTATGGGCCACTGCGACGGCCATTGCCACATACGGATTTGGGACTCTAGGTCCCTGAAAAAGTCGCCGGGAACCAGAGCAGTAGTGCATTAAAGTAGTATAGGAGCGGAGGGAGCGCTACCATTTTGAGGAGTGCAGTCCTGCCAGTTACCGATAATGGCAGCGTCTGCCAGAAGTCAATAACCGCTCGCAAGCTGCGGTATACCCTTCCTATATTCCCTCGTGGAGGTCTAACCAGTCGTGATAGATGTGGATACCCATGTATGGCAAGCAACTAGGTTCCCACTGCAAGCGTGCCAAGTCTCTTGGGTGTTAGCCCATTCGCCTCACCGGGAAGAGGCGAGTCAAACCTCTCCATCAGATCCCGGGCTCCCATTACATTTTCATCTCCTCCTTTTAGGATAATAGCTGATCATTCACATACAATGCTATATGATAGTCTTGTTTGACTCTTAGGCACCAGTATGGTTGCCCCGTTCGAGCCGCTATGGCAAGTGGTTCCATAGCCAGGGTGAATAAAAGCGGGGAGTGGGCATCCCTGCCTGGTTCCGCTCCCTATCCGCCAGTTTTGTGATATTGTTCTTCCCATGCGTACTCTGACAATGGGATCAGTGTAAAGCAGCCTAGTCCACTTGAGAAACCCCTCCCCCAGACCCATGTGTCAAATCACTTCGTACAAGTAGGGCCATTCCAAGCTGCCAAAAGCTTTCTCTATATAAATTTTGAATATTGTGTTGTCACTGACTATCCCTGTGCGCCTCTGGTATAACTAGCAATCGCCTGATATTCCCTGCTGTGATTCGCGTTGGAATGAACCCCGCCTGCTCTTTGTGCACCATTGCTGTCATGAAGGACAATAGTCGTGTGGCCAGGATCCGGGATTAATCATTGATAGCGCGCGGTAAGCCATTCTACTATGTGGAGCTTTATTTGGTTTTAAAATGAGGCTTATTACCGCTTTCCTTGTAGTGTCTGGCAGGGAGCCCGTCTCGGCGGCTGCTTCGTAAAGTGCCAGAAGGTGGGGGGTTAATTCAGCTGAGTATGTGGAATAGAACTCCACCTGGAGCCCGTCTGTACCAGGTGTTTTATTGCGTGCCATATCCTTAATAGCCGCTGCTATCTCATGGGTTGTTACATTTCCCCCTAGGTCGTCCGCTTCGTCCTTGGTAATCTGCGGTATCTGTAAGTCAATCAAGAATGTGTGCGTCTGCAGTAACCCCCATATGGCTGAGCTTGTGTAGAGGTTGGAATAGTATTGCACAAAGATGTCATTAATTTCTGTTGGCGTGTAAACCCTTGTCCCTCCTGTAGTTCTAGAATGTGGGAGCCCCGTTTGTTGAGATTAGCAAGCCACGCCAACAGTGATGTCTCTTTCGGCATGTGTTTTGTCCATATAGGTTTTCTAGTCAAAGAATCTCAATCTTTCTACTTGAGTCGCTCTGCCTCCTTGGCCTCTAACATCTCCGGTTGGAGCTGTGGGTGTTCTGGTCTCCTACGATCTAGGTCTTAGTTGGTCCTCAGCTCTCCGAACTTCGGTTAATAATGTCTGTCAGATCACAGATCAGTTATGCAGTGCCCAAGCGTTACAGCCTTGAAGGTGTCTCATTCTATTTGGAGGGTAGATGTTGTCCCTGCGCTCTCCGTGAAATATTGGTTTTGGCTCTGATCGTTCCACGGAAGACCTGGTCCTCCAGCAGTTCTGTTTTTAACCTCCAGGTGGGTATTAAGGGTCTCGGGCACGCCCATCTTAAGTGCAGTAGCTTCGGATTGTGGTCTGAGATATTGCAGGATAGATATTCGATCTATCCCTGAGATTAGTCTTAGACCCCTAAACTAATGCATTCTTTCAGGACACTTTCACATGGTCACTCTTCAAGATGTCATTCCGTTACCACAACAGGGAGATTTCATGGCCGCTCTCGGCCTGAAGGATACCTGTTTCCACAATCATATTCACCTGGTGCCTCTTCAATATCTCAGGTTTGTAATAAGCATTGTAATAAGCAGGCAGCATTTGCAAATCAAAGTGCTTCCCTTTTGGGTCACAACTTCCCCTAGGATCTTCACCAAATGTCTTGCAGTAATAGTAGCTCACCTATGTAGGCAAAACATCCATGTCTTTCCATATCTACACGACTGGCTCATCAAAAGTGCAACTTGTCAGAAATACTTCCAACATAAGCCACCATAAACTTATTTCATCAAGTGAGCTTTACCGTCAAATCCCACCCCCAACCGCTTAAAATCCAACCCTACCTGGGAGCCATCCTCGGCTTACAGTCAGGGATACCATACCCCAGTACATCCAGGATTCAATCCTTTCAGTCGCTCATACCCCTGTTCCGGCCTTATCAGCAAGTCACATTGAGGACAGTTGTGCATCTCCTTAGTATGATGGCTACATGCATAGCCATAGTACCTCATACCAGACGTAATACACGTCTGTTGCAATAGTGCTTAGCGCACCAGTGGACTCAATTGGAGGGTCATCTGGAAGATCTGGTGTTGGCCATCAAACTTGCCACTGTCTGCAGTGGTGAGCCACCAACAATCTCTTAAAAGGATGGCCTTTTCTAGACCCACATCCACAGAGAATCATTACCGACATCTCCTTCACATGATGGGGACGCATTCACAAGATCTAACTGTCCAGGGAAGTTGGACAACCAAACAGAGACATATATCCATATCAATTACCTGGAGTTGTCAGCTGTCACCAAGCGCTCAAATCCTTCCTCACCTAATTGGAAAGGTAGTCCTGATCAAAATGTACAAAATATCTACCATGTATTATCTACAAAAACAGGGGTAGGAACCAGGTCACCTCAACTGTCCCATCTAGATCAAACCATTTGGAGGTGGGCCCTCCAGTACAACATTCGCCTGTTAGCGGAGTACCTCCTGGGGGTGGATAAGACTTTGTAGATCTCGTCAGCAGGAGGTGGCAAGTCCACAAGTGGGAATTCCACCCACAAGTCCTCCTTCCATACATCCGGCGTTTGGGTCAACCACAAATAGACCTCTTCGCCACAAAAGAAGACCCAAAAGGCCCAAACTTTGCCTTCAGGTTCCCACAGTCCTTTCGCAATGCACTATGGAAGTGTTGGTCTGGGATATTTGCTTATGCTTTTCTGCCTCTCCCACTGCTTCCGTTTGTGGTTCGCAAACTTCGGCAGACATCTCTCACACTCATCTTAGTGGTGGACACATGGGTATGACAACCATGGCTCACCACACTCCTAGAGCTCTCAGTAGTGCCTCAGGCGATACTGCCAAACAGGCAGGACCTTCTCACGCATAGCCAACGGGAAGTCAGACACCTAGATCCCTCTACCTTGCGATTTGGCTCCTGAAGTCCTAGAGTTTGGCTATTAGAAGTTACCATACCTTGTATGGACATTCTGAAAGAAACATGAAGCCAACTATTCATGCCTGTTGTGCTGTTAAGTGGAAAATATTTGTCAATTGTCAGTTTAAACACATTGATCCTTTAGCCGCTAAAGTTTAGGAAGCTCTTTGTTACTTATTTCACGTGTATACTTCTGTTCGTGTATTTACAAAACAGACAGCACACTTCCATATTAAAAACTCCTGTCATTAAGGCCTTTTTCAGGTCTTAAGAGTAATTCCTCCTAGGTTACCTCCAGCTTCCATTTGGAACTTTTATAGTATTAAGAATAATGGGCCCTCCGTTTGAACCCCTCCAGTTTCCATCCTGGAAAGTAACGTTCCTGGTTGCTATCACTTCACTCAGACGTGTCAGTGATTTTCAGGCTTTAACCTTAGAAGAACCTTTTTTCTAACTACATAGAGTGGTGGTACTACGTACCATTCCTTTCAAAGGTGGTGTCTTAATTCCACCTTACTGTATTAAATTGCCAGTATTCTTTCCTCAACCGGATTCATTTGCGGAACGGCTGCACACACCTTAGATGTAAAACAAGCCCTCATATAATATATTGGCAGAACCAAATTGTTTAGGAAACACAACTGTTGACTTTTCACTTAAGGAAGGGCCATTTCTGAATCGGGCATAGCACGCTAGATGTTCAAACGAATCCAAACATGTTATGATAAAGCTAAAAGAGCTGACCTAAGAAATATACTTATAGCTGATATATGTAAAGCAACAACATGGTCTACACCTCATACATTTCCAAAACCTTACTCAAATAATGAACAAAAAGAAAACTCTACAGTCTCTACACCTTTTATAGAGAGTCAGGATAGTCCAAAGAATTTGAGGACTTCAATTACTATCAATCAATTAGGAATTTATAGAACGCTCCTACTCACCTGTAAGGGTCTCTCGGTGCGGGGTTGACGGGTCTGCTGATCCCTCTGGGCGTTGAGGTTTAGTCGAAGAACCAGGTCTTGAGATCTTTCTTGAATTGGGTCAGCGAGGGTGATTGCCTCAGGGGCAGGATGTTCCAGTTCATGACGGCTGGGTAGGAGAAAGATCTTCCTCCGACTCTGGTCTTGTGGATCTCTGGAATGGTGGCCACGACAAGTTGGGTGGAGCGAAGCTATCTGGCGGGTGCATGGAAACAGGAGGTGTTTCAGATATGCTGGTCCTGAATCGTGGAGAGCGTTGTAGGCATGTGAGGAGCTTGAAGGTGATTTTCTTATTGACTGGCAGCCAGTGGAGATGGCGGCAGTGTTGAGTGATGTGGTTGTGGCAGGGGATATCGAGGACCAGTCTGGGTGCAGCGTTTTGGACATTCTGTTATTTCCTGAGCTACTTCTGTTTGGGTTTTTTGGGGGGTTTTGGTTTTTTTTGTCCTCATTTGCCTTTAGCCCTCTTGAAAAGAAACTAACCGCCATTCGTAGCCCAACTGAACGCGTTCAGGAATATTTAGCAATTTATTAACTCAGATCAGGGTACGTTTAGTAGGTGGGAGGAATGTCAAGGGGTGGGGGCGCTAGAGGGCGCACTTGCAGAATGGCCGCACTGCTGTGAGGCTCCTGCAGCCTGGAATAAATATCCGCAAATTATCCTCCTTTTTCACCGTCTTGGATTGTTGTGGCAGCGCTGACTGAGAGAGGGTATCCAGCCCGGAATTTGGTGAAAAGCCCAGCGCGCTAGTACCTTCCTGCCTGGAGAAACGGCTGCCGACAGATCTGCCCGACGTGGTACACGGAGCGGTTGGAGGGAGAGACCGGCCTGCTGAGCTACGCGAGGCCGCGGCGAGCCACGAGGCAAGTGGGCCCGGCGCTGCGTCCCAGACAAGCCCCCACTGTGAAGCCTGCGGTGAGTGATCCGCGTCGCACGACGGGAGTGCACTGTACGTGAGCCAGCACTGGGGTCTGTGTGGTGGCCGCTGACATCTCCGCTGAAACTCCCGCGGCGGATAAAACGACTTTACTCTCTGACGGCGGCCGGGAGGGAAGGCGGCCATTTCGCGCTGAGGTGGCGGAGGACAGCGTATGGAGGAGCAATCTGGGCGGCTGTTCATCTCGTACCTACACCATTGCGTGCTGACCTCGCATGTGGAACTGTGTGATCTATGCCACCGCTACGAGATTGCTGAGCGTGACAGCCTTCTCCTGGTGCCCAGCCCCAGGCCTCCACTCAGAAGGTACAGCGCGGGAATAGGAACGGCGAGAGACTGAATGTATGTTCAAGGCCCCACCGCCCATTGCAACCGTCGTCAACGCGCTGATCTGCCTCCCAGCGCTGCGAGGGAAGGCTGACAGGCAACTTTATCGTGGATGTGCTCACTGGTGCACTACCTCCTATAATCCTTAGGACCAGCTGTGCAGTGTCGGGCTGATTCCACTTCTGATTCGTCCCTTTACTGCTGGCATTGGACTAGAAGTCTGCTGGAGGCGAGTCTGAACCCGAATAAATAGCTGATTGTGGCACTGCTAGGGGACCCTTAGCACTGCAGTGGCGGCAAGGGATACGCTTTTACCCACAGGAATACGAGCATTCCTAGGCTTTAAAGCCTAGGCAGGAGCAGCATTACTGACGAATCTGCGAGTGTGGCGAGCGTTGGAGTCGACGTCTGCCTTGGGCAATACACCTTCCTGACTGCTGCAAGTCTTGCCCAACTATCAGCATGGGGAAACCGGACAACAGGCAGCCCAAATTGTCCTTTGAATCGACTACCAACAAAAAGGGGTTAAGAAATACGCAAGAGGCGGGCAGCTCCCAAGCCCCTACTCCGCCAGATACTGAGACTCACGCTGGCACCTCAGATTTCCAACAAATGATGCAAGAGATGCGACAAGGGTTTGCTACCATTGTTGATAAGGTAGACAGAATGTCGTCTAGAATGGACGCAATAGTGCATAAAGTGGATGTGCATGAAGAGCGTATCACCGCCGCAGAGCAACGCATATCAGACAATGATGACACCAGGGCTACACACACGACCCAAATCGCGAGAATGGACATTGTACTCAGGATCATAGCCGCGAAGAATGAGGAGTTGGAAGCCAGAAGCCGTCGTAATAATATACGCGTAGTAGGAGTTCCGGAATCGACCAACACGGGGCGCATCGAGGACCATGTTATGTTATGTTATGTTATTTATATTTTTATAGCGCGCTGATACCCCAGCAAAGGGGCGTCCAGGCGCTCAGACAGGTACTGTAACATAACATGCGGAATAAAAGAAAACTATTCAGAAGCGGAGAACAGGAACGTTTTAATAGTACGCCTAAAAATGGACAAGTCATTCAAGGCTCGGGCATGCACTGGAAGCGAGTTCCATAGTCCCGCAGCCAACACCCGAAAAGAGCGACCACCCATTCGGCTAAGTTTGAACCGAGGGCAAATCGCCAGATGCAAGGCCTCAGATCTAAGAGATCTCAGAGGAATGTAAGGAGTCAGTAAATTAATCAGAGCTGGTGGGGAGGAAAGATGCAAAATTTTAAAAGCCAGACAGAGTGCTTTAAACTTAATCCTCTGTCTAACCGGCAACCAATGGAGAGAAGAGATAGTGCCGGAGACAGAGCAGTATTTGGGAAGACCAACAATGGCCCGCGCCGCAGCATTTTGCACCCTCTGGAGTCTGGCTACCTCGGCCTGGTTAACCCCTAGCATCAGCGCACTTCCATAGTCCAGCCGAGATAGTATAGAGGCTTGGACTACGAGCTGCCGGGTAGGGGGGTCAAAATATTTAAGGACCGGCCTTATGCCTCGCAGTAAACCGTAGCATGTGGCTGCAACCTTCTTCGTATGCCCAATGAAGGTGAGCGCCGGATGAGAAGATACTCACTGCTGCGATTGGCCCTGAGGCGTTCTCCAAAAATTTATTGTTGAGCGGGCGCACCGATCTCTAGCGCCGAGGCCATCTACTGGAGCTCCCCCACGGCCCATCATTGCCCGCCTCCTCAATTATCGTGATCGAGACGCTGCGTTACGGGCAGCCCGAACAAAGCGCACGCTGTCCTGTGACGGAGTTAATTTTTTCCATCTCTCCGGATTGTGCAAGAACAACGGCGAAAGTTTTTGGAAGTCAAGAAGAAGTTGCGGAATCTCCAAATTGACTATGCGCTCCTGTATCCTGCCAAATTAAGGGTGACACACCAGGCGAAGCAGCACTTCTTTACTAATCCACAGCAGGTCGAGGACTTTGTAAAACAACTTAAACGGGAACGAGCGGACAATAGACGACATGGAGAAGACAGGCAAGAAGACTTCCACTCGGCTAATGAAGATGAATGACAGTACTCATCGCCTACGCGACCCCCTGCTCTAATTTGGAGGCGACAACATGGCTGAATGAGACCCAATCTGCTGAGCCGTATACTACAACCGCTGTCCAGATTTTCACTAGAAGATGGTGGTAATGTATTCCAGGCACCCCCCCCCCCCCCCCCCCCCCCACTACCTGAGTTGGGACTGGTCTGGGTGTCGGAACAGGGCCAAGGAGTGGGGGAAGGTTAAGTGCGCTACTAGACTGCACCCTGCAGGGTGTACCCCATTGAACTCACTGCAACTGATGCAAATGTTGGGGAGTTTAGGTCTTGTAAAGGGTGGGGGAGGGAAGGGATTACTGGCAAGTTGGGATTGCTCCAGTGGGTGGGGGGTGGGGGCACTAACGTTGGTGCGCTTTGGATTGTTGATTATGTGCTGCCT
This sequence comes from Lissotriton helveticus, assembly GCF_964261635.1. Classification (NCBI taxonomy): domain Eukaryota; kingdom Metazoa; phylum Chordata; class Amphibia; order Caudata; family Salamandridae; genus Lissotriton; species Lissotriton helveticus. The sequence continues at coordinate 332,098,301 of NC_136072.1, read as the reverse complement.
TTCTGTAAGAACCTAACTGATGTGATGTTTATGCTTGGCTACTATTGCTGCAAACTTTGGTCAGGTTATGCTTTGCCATGTAATGTCTGTTGTGCGGTATTCATGGCGCGCTCTACACGTGAGGCCTCAGTATTTCATTTCCTCTACTGTATGACCAGACAACGATGGGCACTTTCAGGCTGCTATGCTATGTACCTATACGTTAACTTTGTGCTGGTGCCGTCGCCTGCTATGTTTGACATCTTGTGTGTCTTAATGGAGACGAGAGACCGCGCAGAGTATACTTCAATGGATTGTAATGCATTGTATATCCCACATGTTTGGCCAGCTGCTAGCACTACATCACTACGGTTTCTGCAAGGTTGGGGGGAGGGGGATGGGTCTGTTTGGTTAACTTGGTTTGTTCTATTTAGGATTGGAATGCAGATTGCAATATCACTAACTGATGATTTAACTAATTTACCTTGTCATATACGGAATTTAGGACATGCAGTACAGGTTGCACACACGGGTCACAGGTTACTTATGAACAAGGATATACATTTCAAGACCTCATTGGACACAGATGGACGAGTCATAGCGAGGGGGCAGGCCATTTGGGATAATGCTGAGCATTACTGATGGGTGACACTGCTCCTAATGTTTTAACTTGGAATGTTAGAGGGCTCGGAGATCCCAGGAAGCGACGGCAAGTACTATCGTACTTAGATAGGCACTCAATACACATAGCTTTTCTGCAAGAAACGCATCTTAGCAGATCCACCAATCACACCTTTGCCAGTAGATGGGCGATGAATGCTGTATTTTCCTCCTACTCTACGTACGCTAGGGGGACGGCAATTCTGGTTAAGCGGAACACACCATTTGTCTTGGCTGGCTCCAAAGTAGACGATCAGGGACGCCACTGTATACTATGGGGGAGACTGGGGCACACGGCAGTCACCCTGGTGTGCTGCTACGGACCTAACATAGATGACCCGAGATTCTTTACGGAATTATGGGCAGCCATTATGGGGACGGGACCACACCAAATTATATGGGGGGGACTTTAATACGGCGCTAGACCCCACATTGGATAGGTCACACCCTTCCCCACACCACTACACCAAGACACGTGCGGAACTGCGTGCAGTAATTACTGAATATAGCTTGGTGGACGCCTGGAGACAGCTCCATGGAGTTCGCAGGGAAGGCACTCACTTCACCGTACAGGCGCGCTCATGGCCCAGACTGGATTATATATTCTTGACATCCCACCTTTATACATCCCTTCTTCATGCACATCACCTCTCTAGAACTTACTCGGATCATTCCCCTGTGAAAATTACACTGCGCGCAGCCGAACTAGGCCCTCCTTCTACTGCTTGGCGGATGCGCCCCTCACTACTACTGGACGACACGTTCCAGGAGGAACTCCGGGATGAGTGCCTAGAATTCTTTAAGAGAAACAAGGACTCTGTTAAAGATGTTGAGACTATTTGGGATGCTTTCAAAGTGACATTAAGGGGGATTTGCATCGCTAAAGGGTCAGGATTGTTGAAAGACATTACCTCCCGCATACGAACTATCGAAAGAGAGCTTAAAGATTTGGAGACGACGTTGGCCACTGCCCCATCCGACTCTACGCTACTTTTGATCCGAGATAAAATCTCTGAATACACGACTGAAGCGGCAAGAGAATCTAGATTCCGGAGCAAGCACTGGACTGCTCGCCGCTACGGTGAAGGAGATCGACCTGGGAAAGCTCTAGCCTCCACAATTAAACTGATGCGTGAGCCCAACATCATACTTGAAATAGAGGGTCCGGATGGTGTGGTGGTTCGGGACACGACACAAATCCTCAACTCCTTTGTTTCCCACTACAGTGCACTATATACCTCCTCTAGAGTAGGAGACCTGCAATTGAAGGATTATCTAGCAGACGTATCATTGGGCTGGCTCAGTGAGGCCCAAAGAACCTTCTTGAGTGCGCCTTTTGAGCTAGATGAGGTGCGAGACGCAATTATGGAATGCAGTCAGGGAAAGCCACGGGATTGGACGGAATCCCGATAGAATTTTACAAAACTTACATCGACTTTATGGCCCCTGTACTCCGAGAGGTATATGAAGATGCCCTGGAGGTGGGCCACCTACCGCCCTCAATGAGAACTGCTCTTATTATCTCTCTCCTTAAGCCAGGCAAGGCACCGCATATGTGTGACTCCTATCGCCCCCTGTTATTGCTGAATAGCGATGTTAAGGTACTAGCCAAGCTCATTGCTAACCGCATCAGCCTTCTACTTCCCAATTTGATACTCCCAGATCAGTCAGGATTTGTTCCTGGCAGGGCTACCTCCCACAATCTGCATACCTTCTTTTCTGTTCTCAACTCGGTGCATGAAGACCTGCCCATGGCGGCCGTCTTTCTTGACGCCACCAAGGCGTTTGACTCCCTGGAATGGGATTACGTGTTAGAGAGAATGGGATTCCCGGCAATTTTCATCGCCTGGATTCAACTCCTGTATGAACGTCCTATGGCCACAACCCTTATTAATGGTAAACTGTCTGCCACATTCCCCATCACGAGGGGGACCAGACAGGGATGCCCCCTTTCACCTCTCCTTTTTGCGATTGCCACGGAACCCCTGGCCGCTAAACTGAGACAACATCATAATGACAGTGCGCTCCGATGCTTTCAACGACAAATCTTGATCTCACTGTATGCTGATGATATCACTTTATACATCCGAAACCCTTGCGTAAATCTCAACCCCATCCTCAGAGAATTTGTGCGCTTTGGTAGGCTGTCAGGGGTCCAGATTAATTGGAGTAAGTCCTGCATCTTTCCGCTTACACCTTCTACTAAGCGGTTTGACCTAGACTTTCCTCTTACCTGGAGCAAAGGTGATTTTAAATATCTCGGGGTCCACATAGAGAAGGACAGAGATGAACTTATGCGCGCCAACTATGGCACTGCCATGAATCGCATAATGGATAATGTGGCGCGTTGGATCACCTTGCCTTTATCGATGGCAGGCAGGGCCTCCCTGATAAAAATGGTAATCCTGCCGAAATTATTGTACCTATTTATGAACATCCCATTTTATCCGGGTAGGTCCTTTTTTAGCCAGCTTCGCTCTGAACTCATCAAGTTAGTGTGGGGGTGGAAATCGCCTCGGCTCAAGTGGGACACCCTAACACACCCCTACTCACACGGAGGCTTCGGAATACCCAATTTTGAACTGTACTATCAAGCGGCACAAGCCCACTATGCCTATTTTTGGGTGCACCAGCCCAGGTACATGCCCCAACTAGCCGCGGAACACTGGTTAGCCCACCCTATCCCTATAGATGGTGCACTTTACGCGGTGGTCTCCGGCAGGGACAAAACGCCTACGACAGTACTTAGCACAGCCACTGCGTGGGCCCGAATACTGGCTAATATGGGCCAGACGTTCTTATATGCTCCGTCATTACCGTTGAGCTACCACCCGGACATGCCCCTATTACAGGAACTGGGATTCCGCAAACTATTACACAAATTACGAATCAAGACCTGGGGGATCTATACCGCGACGGTATATTCTGCACCATGGAGCAATTATATGGAGAGATGCAACCCACTCCACTTGAAGTGTTGTTATACATCCAGCTCCGTCAAGGTGTGAAAGCACTTACACCTGACTTTCCACAGGAACCGGTGGTGTTGGCCCCCTTGCAGACCCTACTCCAACTGGAGGCTCCATATAGATTGGTATCGACAATTTACAGGGCAGTGCACACGCATATGGACTACACGGCTCTACCCGCTAGGCTCAAATGGGATCAAGAGCTTGATAGCCCCCTCACGGACAGGCAATGGGTGTTCTCCCTTCAGCACACAGAACGCATCTCGGCTAGTAGTAGACACAGGATCATACACTATAAATTCATACACCGCCTATACTACACTCCAGCTCGAATGTGTAGACTTCAACTACGAGCAACGGACGAATGCGATAGATGTCATGCCTCTGGGGCGGACTTCTTACATCTCGCATGGGCATGTGACACAGTAAACCAATACTGGATTCAGGTGATAAACGCACTTTCTGAAATGACTCACACTACAATACATCCCTCCCCGGTTCTGGCGCTACTGGGATACGTAGAACCCATACAAGCGACACATCGCAGATTTATTGCGCTAGCCCTTCTGGTGGCTAAAAGGAGGGTGGCGTGTCGCTGGGGAAGAGGTAGAGCCCTAAATTTAAAGACTGGATGAATGATTTAATATATTGTCAAGATCAATTAAATACTTATTCGGAATTATTACCAATTGCTTCTCGACCATGTGACATTTGGGCTCCATTGCGGGGATACCTTGCTAAGAATGCAGCAGACTCTGTGGAGGGGACACCCACCTAACATTACACCCAACCATCACGATAGATACAACAATGCTGGGCCTAGGCGAGATACTACTGTGTGCTGTTATTGGACGGTGGGAGGGACAATATTAATGTCTGGTTCACCTTCGCACATCATACTGCGACTCTAGGCCCGGCTGACGAGACTGCTCTGGTAATCCACTGTGCACATTTGTATTGTTAGTCTCTTGGGATCTACACTGTGCAGAAAAAGGGACTCATTGTGCTACGAATTTTACTTGATTGTCCGAATCCTATTGATGATTATGCCAACCCTGATGTATTTTGGATGAAATGTACTATGTCTTTTTCCCTTCATACATTCTTTGTGATATGTGCCTGTGCCACACCTGTGTACCGTTACTGCATTTTCTGTTGTAAATCTGTGTGACCGATAAAATTACAAAAATAAAGTTTTAAAAAAAAGGAATGTCAAGGGGTGAGGATAGGTTTTTTACTCCACTTCAGTCTTTACAGACCTGACGGACCATATCGGTGACCTGGGAAACTAAAACAGTAGTCCAAGGAGTAACCAAGAAAGGCATAATCATCGGACCCGGGAGAAGGAAAAAAAACGGGCTCTCTATCTCCACTGTATCAGTAAATCCCAAAAAGCGATCTTATTCTTCCCACAGGATCAGCCATGTCCATCTTGGATACTTCGTATAGCGAGGACAGACATTCTGAGTGGGTTGGTGCTACTGAATCCACCTAATGCTTACATAGTTGTCTCCTAGCAATTAGGATTGCATAAAAAAGTTGAGATCTGGCGGGACCCATGATGTAGTCATTGAGACCAAAGAGGATTAGAGGCAGACTGATATCCAGTGATACCTTCAAGATGGACTCAAGCGTCTTCTTCACATTTTCCCAAAAGGGGCGAATGGAAGGACAGTCCTTAAACATATGAACATCTGATGCTTCAGGCAACGCACATTTGTTACAGACTTTCCCTATCTGAAATTTCGATAGCTTGAGAGGGAAAAGGTACGCTCTATGACCCGTGAAGAGATGATTCCGCTTCAACCAGGCAGGTTTAACTATTCTATCCAGGATACTAAATGAGTCCACCCAAACCAAATCACACTGAACATCCATCTGCTCTCCCCATAGCTCATCAGGGAGTTTAAAGACACCATCCATTTCCTCCTCAATTGCCCTATACCACACTGAGACCTCCTTTTTACCCACCGGTCTCACCACTAACTGTTCTTCCAGTTTGCTGACCTTCCCAAAAGATGTATTATGCCTGGCCTGGGCCTGGGCCCAGCTTTTCATCTGGATGTACTTAAATCTGGAAAGGCCAGTCCCCACTCTCTCACGTAAGTCTTCCCAGGGGAGTAGAGATCCACCATTCATCAAATCTCCCCACATAGTGATCCCAGAGTCTCTCACTGGTTTGATCAAGCTATCCTGGAAGCATGCGGGTGTGCATGGGGAGTCCCACAGTGGTGCTGATTTGGAAAAGTAGCTGAGCCCCACTTTTCTACTTATTGTGGTCCAGTTTTTTTACCAGCGAATGGAGAACCTTTCATTTGACTTTAAAAAAAAAAAAAAAAAGAATTTGGTCACCGAAATTAAACATAAAACCTTCCTCCGGTAGTCCTGACCCCCCTTAACATAGCCTGAAACATCTCACCTCCCACTGTACTAGTGGGCATTTTCAACAACATTCTTGAGTGTGAGAGCTGAAATGCCCAGGCGTAGTATTGCAAGTCGGGCAACGCCAAACCGCCTTTATCTCTCTTACGCCTAAGCTTCTTCCATGCCAACCTAGTTGCTCTGTACTTCCAAATAAAGGAATTTAGTTCACGTTGGCATTTCTCAATCTGGTGCTTATCAAAAGACAGCGGGATGGTATTGAAAAGAAGTGTGAGCTTAGGCAAAATTGACATTTTTACTAAGTTAATCCTCCCCAAGATTGATAAGGGGAGGTGAGCCCACGATTTCATCTGCTTTTGACAGTCTTTGAAGACTCAATCAAGATTATATTCTGCAATTTTGTCAACCTCCTGTATAATTCTAATCCCCAAATAGCGCGTGGTAGACCCAATTTGGAGTTCTGTGTCTTTTATATTCCATGCCATTATTTCAGTTTTACTAGAGTTTATTACATAGCCCGAAACTTGGTGTGAGAAGTTGGCCTGGTATATGATGTCCACAGTTCTGTGGGCACCTTGTATCAGTCCAAACAATCCCTTATGGTGGTGGTTGTAAGTCAACCTTATAGACAAGCTATCCTAGGGGGTAGCATGGACTAAGCAGCCTTGAAGGATTAACTCAAGAGGGCATGTGAAGCCAGCTGTTTTACCATATGCAATCCTGTAATATCAAATGAAAGGACACCACACAAGTTATATATTATAAAAATATATGTATTTATTCTCAGAATAATCCCCAATAATACTCTTTATGAGTAATGAAGCACTAGCGTTTAAACAAAAGCACAATATAACATATGAAAGTTGCACAATTATGGATAGGGCCGGTGGCCACTCAAACCATATATCAAAAAAGTGGTATAAGTATCACTAATCGATCAGTGGTAAGGCCTAGGGCCTTGGGAATCACTGGGACTACACTGGACTAACAGCAGTTAGGACGGGAGTAGCCCGCGGGATTCGGATGCAGTGCCTAAAGCACACGCATGCACCAATGCAAAGTCAATGGTGCGTAAAAGTTATCGAATTACAGTTTTAAGAGTCTTCCGACTGGACTAGAAGGACAAAACTTTAGACTTAGACACTAGAGGTGTAAACCACTACAGGAGCACCAGTGTTCAAGAGTTACCTCACCCACAGGAAGCGGGTGCACAGGTGCAAAGATGTGTCGGGTTTCGTCACGAAGATCTATGGTGCCTGGAGATGAAGATGCTGCAGGCGTCCAGAAGAGAAGTGTCCGGTGTGATCCAAGGGTGGATCGAAGATGTAGAGTACCTGAAAGCAGAGGGGACAGAGTCTGGGTCACTAGCCAGGCGATGTCGGGCGCAATCAGGTGCTTGTCGCGAAGCTTGTCTCCGCTGCCACGTGGACTCTAGGGCACCGAGGATGTCCTGGAGTGAATCACGAGCTGTCCCACGAAGGCTCTCGCTGTCGGCGGTGTCGGCTTCCGGATCGGAGTTAACAAGCCTTGGCAAGGGCAACCCATGCAGGATTCGAAGATCGCTTCTTACTCGGACCAGCAAGGTCAGAGCCGGTGCTCCTTTTTAGGGGAGCGTGGGCCAGTCTGTAGCAACCAGACCAGCAGTGTAAATTCTTAGGTTCGTCGGTACAGGGGCCACTAGCCAACGGGCAAGCGACCGGACCAACGCTTCGAGCAGGAAAATGCAAAAGGGCCCCACGCAGCACTCATTGAGTGTGGAGGGGTGAGCTTCGGTGCAAAAGCTGCTCGGGGCTGGAGCTTCTCAGGCTCCAATGCACAGCTTCGAGGGAGCCTCGGGAGCTGCACGGTCAGCGCTTCGTAGTTTTTCCAAGATGGCCGGCCCCACGCTTCAGGTCGCCTCCACGGGTCTCAGCTTAGCATGGACTGTGGATCGTTCTGTTGGAAGGCAGGAACGCTGGGTCTTTTTGATCTCTGTTGCTCGAGTTCCGGCGGGAACTGCAACAAAGCAAACGTCGAGGTGTTGGATGGTGCCTGTTTGCACAGGGTGGTCACTCCTTGACCACAAGGGAGATTCTTCAGTCTTCTACGTCGAGTAGGATGTCGAAGGGTCCAGAGTTTCGTTTCATAAGTTTCAGTCTGGATAATCTGATGTGCATCTGCACAGCGCCTACCTTTATTCCAAATCAAGGGGCTGGGTTACCTGCTAGGTCCCTCCTATGGGTGGGACCCAGGAAGGGGGTGGTTACACCCCTTTTCCTTTGTCCAGTTTCGCGCCAGGACTGAGGCTGGAGTGCCCCAGAACCGGTTTGACTGGATTTTGCCTGGGACACCTTGTGCGCCCCAGGCAGTGTCTAGTTTCTTTCAACCCACCCTGCCCCAATACACTATCTCCTGTCTGGGGAGGTGTAGCACCTCCCTGTGACAGGAAACCCTTTGTCCAGGCCTCCTATGCCAAGTTTCGGTCAGCAGCAGGAGGTCAGACTCGTGTTGGTGGCAGCAGCATCCATTTTGTGATGCTGAGGCTCTGGTTAGGATTAACCGCGTTTTAAGTAAAGTAACATGTCTTCTTCCTCTAGAAGGGTGGAATGCTACCCCCGTCGCCAGAACTGGCGAGGGGGTAGTATTCCAAAGTGTATGACACCAAACACGACATGTTTTGATAAAGCCAAACCAAAGTTAGCAATAACCGCGAGGATTATAATGCACTTAAGAGTATATGGTATGGCAATATCCTGGAACAGCTGCACGGAAATGGTTCCGACCTCTGCAGACAGGCTCAGCTCATGCTAGAGCACCATCTCACATAAAACCAAGCACTCTGCCTCCAGGATTGTTCAGGCCTGCCATAGGAGTGACTTATAGGTATATATGTGTCCAGATATAGGTTTAGATATAGGTATACTATATCTAAGCAAGGGGTGATTACACCACCTTGCCCCAGCTGAGTGATCGGCCAGTTGTGTCGATTTAAGTACCAGCCAGGGGTGGCAAAAGATATGCTGCAGCCCCTGGTAGGCCTTGGATGCACCTATGCCCTGAGCACCTATAGTGCATGGTACAGGGGCTGACAAGGTGTCCAGTACCAAATTGGTGATGTACCTAGGGTACATGGAGTCAATTTAAAGAGAGAGCAGATAGCCTGGGAGCCTGATTAGCAGGATCCCAGGCCAACTAAGTCGAAAACCAGCTAAACACTAGGCAAAAAAATCTGGGGTAACCATAGTCAGATATCCACCCTCCTACACTTGGCCAAATTCCTCACGTTTGATGACTGTGGAGAAGGCTGAATCAAGGTTGCCTGTTAGGATGAGGATGTCATCTGCGTACAGGGCTACCCGCCTCTCCCACTCTCCAAATTTAAAAGAAGTGATGTTTTGGTCTCCCCTAAGTACCTGTGCGAATGGTTCGATGTACAGGTTAAAGAGCAGCGGGGAAAGCGGGCAGCCCTGTCTCATACCCCTGGTGATCTCAAATATATCTGTCAGAGTTCCATTGACTAGTAGTCCAGCTGTCGGGCCTTGTACATCAGTTTTATGGAAAGGCAACATTTATCCCCAGATTGAATTTCCTCATTACGTCAGACAGGTATGCCCAGTTTACTCTGTCAAAGGCTTTGGTTGCGTCAAGGGTTAAAACAGCCAGAGGGAGCGTAAAAGTAGAGGCAATATCAATTGCGCCTGCCAAATCGTAGGTAAGATCCGCTAATTGGCGCCCTTTGACAAAGCCCTTTTGGTCTGGGTGTATGATGCTATCAGCCACCCCCCCAACCTATTTGCCAAGATGGCCGCAAAAAATATATAGTCATTATTGAGGAGTGAGATTGGGCGATAAGACCCACAGTTAGTCGGGTCTTTACCAGGTTTCAAGATCAGTACGACCGTAGCCTCACTCCGCGAACTAGGGGGGGTTTTCTCCCTTTAAAAGTATGTTGTTATAAACTTTGACAAGTACTGGAATAATAATCTCTTTAAGGGAACGATATAACTCCCCTGGAAGACCATCTGGGCCGGCCGCCTTCCCTGTTATATCGTTCCCTTAAAGAGCTACTTCTGTGTGATGCCGGCGTAAGTGTGTTGCTGTAGTCTAGGCTGCTGGTGATGAGTGCATGGGAGTCCATCTTTCTGGATTCTGTGGAGATCCCACTGAATGTATCTCGGAACAGCCAGAGCATGTGGAAACAGGATGAGGATACAGCGTTGGTTTGTCGGTTCATTGAGAATGAGGAGTCCAATACGATGCCGAGGTTGCAATCAAGGTAGCTGAGGGTAGGAGTGGTTCCCAGAGTGGCGAGCCACCAAGTGTCATCTCAGGCTGAGGGGGCGGGACCTAGGATGAGCACTTTGGTCTTGTCCGAGTTGAGCTTGAGGCAGCTTTTTTTTGTTGTCCAGATGGCCATGGCCTTCATCCCACTGTGAAAGTTGGTGCTGGCGGCTGTAGGTTCATTGGTGATGGAAATGATCAGCTGGGTGTCGGCGTATGAGATGATGTTGAGTCCGTGGTTTCTGACGATGGCGGCAAGAGGAGCCATGTAGACTTTGAAAGAAAAGGGTGGGTCTCAGGGAGGCGCGTTTGGGCACACCACAGCTGTTCTCTGTAGGTTCTGAGAGGAATGGAGGTAGTCGGACTCGCTGTGTTCGGCCGGTAAGGAATAAGTGGATCCAGTCCAGGGCCTTGTCGCGGATGCCTGCGTTGTGTAGTCCTGCAGTGGGAGACGGTATCGAAGACGCTGAAAGGTCTAGTAGGATGAGAGCTGCGGCTTCGCCATGGTTGAGGAGTGAGCGGATGTAGTCTGTGGTGGGGAGGAGATTGGTTTTGTGCTGTTTGCTTCTGAAGCCGGATTGAGAGTGGTCCAGGACATGGTTTTCCTCGAACTCAAAAGCTGGGTGTTGAGGGCCTTCTTGATCACCTAGGCTGGGAAAGGGAGGAGGGAGATGTCTGAAGTTCTTGAGGTCGGGTAGGCGGATTGCTTCTTCAGTAGGCTGATGATCTCTGCGTGTTTCCAGTCGTCGGGGTAGAGCGGGGTACAGTTGAGCAGGATCTGTTGGGGTGCAGCGTGGTTGCATGCAGTGGTCTTGAGGCAGGGTCTTTGGTGTAGAAGCTGTTGTAGATCTTCCTGATCTGTGGTGGAAGAAGCTGCTGAGCTTGTTGCAGAGGTCTTGGGAGGGCGGGACGTCTGCGGTCTCACTGTTGGGCCTGGCGAACTCCTTGACGATGGCGAAGAGTTCCTTGCTGTTGTGTTCGTTAGAGTTGATTCTGTCTTTGAGGGCAGTTTTCTTTGTGGCTTTGAGGAGGTGGTGGTATGCATTAACAGCGGTTTTGAAGGTTGCGTGGGTTTCCGCGGAGTTGTTCCGCCATCTCTTCTTGAGTCGTCTCCAGGTGCGTTTGGACTCGTGGAGAGTGCGAGTGAACCAGCTGGCTCTTGAAGTGTTGCTTGGGGCACTCTTGAGGGGAGCCCGAGTACCGGCACAGGTGGAGATCAGTGGAGGTTACTTGCTGAAGTGTTGGCGTCTGTTCATGTTGGCAGTCTGGTAGTGCTAAGGAAAGCAGTGAGGTGTTCTTCGGCTGCCTTTTTCCAGCTGCGACTTGCGAGGCGGTGAGGGCAGTGGTGGACGGTGGGGGTGGCGAAGGTGAAGTGCATGCGGTGGTGGTCGGTCCAGGGGAGTTTGGTGGTGTGGCTGTAGATGATGTTCCCGCTGGCGGTGAAGTCTGGGTTGAGCATGTCTGGCTCCTTGGTTCAGGGCGGTGACTAGCTGCTTGAGTCCGATGTTGGCCAGGTTGTCCAGGAGAGACATGGTATTCTGGTCGCTGGGGTTGTCCAGGTGGAAGTTGAGGTCACAGAGTAGGAAGTTGGTGTATGCAAGAGCATTGTGCGCGATGTGGTCTACGATGACATCAGTAAAGGGCAGGTGGGTCCTGATGGTCTGTAGACGAGGGTGCAGCGGAGGTTTGTGTCGAGGGTGGTCTGGATCTGAAAATGTAGGTATTCCGTGGTTCTCGTAGGGTCATTAGAGGGTGTGCTTGTGGTTGATGGAATTGCCTCCTCCTGGTCGGTCGGTGCCATCCTTGTGGGTGATTTTGTAGCCATTGGAGATGGCGGTGGCACTGTCAGGGCCGGAACAGTGATTGGTCCAGGTTTCTGTGAAGAAGGCGATGTAGGGAGAGGCGGCATCGAGGCGGTCCCAGATTTCAGTGATATGTTTGTGGAGGGATCTTACGTAGAGGAGGATGCAATTGAGCTGGTCAAGTACGCTGTTAGTCAGTTGGGCGGCGAGAGGATCTGGCATGTTGGCGTTGGTGAAGGTGTTCCTGCAGGAGAAGGGTCTTTGGTTCTCCATCAGCTATGCGGGGTGGCAGGTGGAGGGTGCTGGCGTCATAGTGCTGGAAGATCTGGGAACCAGGGTCCCTGACGCTGGGCCCTGTCTAGGCAGGGACAGGCGCAGACTGGCTTGACTTTGGTGCGCCTTTGGCGAACCAGCCGCCACCATTTAGTAGTGCTGCGGGTGGAGGAGGGGTGCTGGACAGCTGGGAGGCAGGAGTGGTCACTGGAGGGAGGGGGGCCATGGGGGGTCACTGCGGCAGGGGCAGCAACAGAGTAGTGACGCTCTACCACTAGACCACCAGGGATGAGGTGCAGGCAGGAGCCTGCGGGTGTAGGAGGGCCTCAAACTGACCCGGGGTCAGGGGCAGCAGCAGCTACCATGCAGAGCTGCGCCGTGAAGGAAGCAAGTCTACTAGACGGTCAGTAGACGAATTTCAACCCTACTTAAGAAAAAAGGGTGTAATAAAAACTATGTACATTAACCAGAAACTTCTTAAAACACAGGAAACTAATAGTATGTCAGAATTGCTAAAACAGAAATATTATTCCGTTTTTGGTGGGAATCCAAAACCAAAAAATAAAACCAACTTTTAGCTGAAAATATGTCCAATGGAGAAATTAAAGGTGCATTACTAGCACAGGTACATGTTAACATCTACAGCAGCATCTCTCACTGACTCACAAACACTGCTCCAGCCAAAAAAAGAAAAGTTTGGATAAGCCGCTACGGTATGGAAAACGCTCCGACTATTGCATCTGAAACTGTGATTCTACTGGAACAAGTTAGTATAAGCTATTCTCAATACTTGTTAAAACATAAGAGTCTACCCCTAGGAAATCTTTATAGGCCGAATCATAAATCCACAACTGCTGTGAGGTTGGGCACAAAGGTGACATATTAGATCCTGGAATGTTCATTAATTTTCAGTGACCTACTAACGCAGATCAAATTCTAACTGGGTAGCTCCAGAACAAACACAACTGTTTTAATAATGGAGGACCTTATTAACCACCTATTGCATTCAATTGAAGTTAACAACTTTGATGGTTCAGTGGACGGTATTTGTACTATACCAGATCCAATATACAACGCTAAAGTGCAAAACTGGTTGGGTAAACTGAGCTCGGCACTGTCTGACTTAGGCTACTATCTCCTAAGTTGGAGACACATAAATAATCAACCAGTCCAATATATATCTTTACTGCAATGGGCAAAAAATCAATAATTAATGACACCTTACATATCAAAGTGTTTGATAAAGTCCAGGATTTTAAAATAATAAACGGGCCGCAGCAAATGATTGTGCATTAGAAAATCCATAAATTAAAAACAGTCAAGCTGTATACAGAGAAAATATTAACAGTAGTAGCAAGGAAAAGACTCGCATGGAATGCTTCTTTCGACACTCAAGTCCTTAAACTCTGGGATCAAGGATTTAGTACCAAGTTCATGGAAATAACAGATAACTGAGCTCCCAGTTCTTCTTTGGACACCAACCTGTGCTCTCTTCTCTTACAACAAATATGTAACTTTCTATCTTAATTTGGGCAATTTTAATCAAGCAAGTTATAAATGACAAAAATCAATCTATCCTAATATCCAAACCCTAAAGAAATGTATACGAAGAAACATCATTATTATTAAAGGTCAGATCAACTCCAACTCGCCGGACAAGACTGAAACTGTTCTCTCTGGGTGCAGCTTCTAAAATATTTAATCCGATTTTAATCTTCCATCATTGAAGAAACTAACAGAGATGACTAGTCTTTGACAGGCATGGTGATTGGGGATTTAGAGTCTGGTGTGCAGAAGCTCAGCACAGCGCGGCCATCATTGTGCACAGCCACCCATGGGTACCCCTCCGATGAATTTATATCTAGTAATGGAATTGACCTTTTCTTTATATTGAGGCATCAATGTCTATCTTCTTTTTATTCTCCCTTACAGTAGCGTGAATCTGAAATTGATAAAACACTATTTCTGAATCAAGTAATGCAGATACACCGCCTCCTGGGAAACACGAGAAGAAGTTTTCAGGGAATTTTGTATCTCTTCAACTTGTTTATTAGTTTTCCTTTTTCAAACTGAACTCCAGTAGTTTGTGTTCCATTTTCTTGTTTTTTAATGGCTGGTTAATTTTTTCATGCTTCAGGAGGCTTTTGTCTCACCTACTATATGCAATGTTTCATGAGGGATTAAGCCAGTTACCAATTACATGTGGCCGATTGATCTACACAATCTAATGCTCAATTGTTTGATTGTAGGAAAGTAGAGAATGAGGATGTGAATAAAGACCAAATCTTGCTGGAGAAAGAAGCAGAGGTAAGCTATGCTAACTTAACGTACATGTTTGTGTGCCAGGTTTAATAAAACCTGTCTGAACTTTTGCCATTATCCAAAATTGCTCTGGCAATCCATCAAATGATTTACAAATGGCAGTTGAGACACTTGCAAGATACCACACATAATTATCCACCATTTGGAGTTCAATTTTTACATTATTCCGAATGAGGTGCATAGCTAATGAGGGCTCAACCACCACAATGCCCATTAATGACAACCAGAGTTGTTGTCTTCTGCAATAAATTCCAGTAAACACACCGCACCCTTAAAAGGTATTTCAAACATTCGCATAGAAACACTGGCACTACATAAGACTGGATACAATCAATGCCCATATGAGTATATTTTCTTTCTTTTATTTACTGACAATAGAAGCTCACTAGGAGTAACAGAAAGATCAGCAAGTTTGCTCTCCAAAGCGGTTTCTGTATCTCAATGACCATTCGGTGACACAACCATTGAACACTAAAAGCATTCTAATTCCATGTAGTACTGCACATGTAGTTAGTGCATTGACAGATTTGGTACATGTTCCTTTTTTTGTGCATTTTAGTTAAACAAAACCAACAAATGTAGAAATAAAATACATATTGCAAAACCAGCATTTGTTAACCCATGGACAAGCCACACAGCAGAATTTGTTTCGGCCACAGAGAATGGTAACGTTCTAACTTTTCAATATGTAACATAGAAAACGTAGCATCTTTCATCGACATAAATTGCTGTTTGTCAGTCAAATTAAACGGTGCAAAATAGCGAGGACGTTTTCATGTAATCCCAAGGCACTCGTCCTGCTTTATCGTTTGTAAAGTCCATGCAAACTGCATGATGGAACGCAATTGATTTTGACCATGGAACAAAACAGAGACATCTTCTTGCACAATATCAACAACAGATGATACAATATTATCTAATGTGTAAATGCGGGAAGAATGAGTGTTAATGCTTTTATCAACAACTGCAAGCACTTTTTCTAAATTAGCTTGATCTATAGCCCTTAACCGGGAAGCAGCCTCAATCTGAGACAGTTTCCAAACTTCGTTGTAAACAGCATATATCCACCTTTTGGATCTGCCGGAAGCAGGACCCATAATAAAGTAATTCAGTTCAACATCGTCAGTCCGTTTGGATAAATGGAACTTAACTGACGCTAACATGGAGTGTTTGAGCCAATTCTGACAAAGCTTGCCTACTGAATAAGTAGTGATTGAATGGTCACTCTCAAATCGGGGATACACCCTAACCTGTGTGTAGCCCGGGGCCAAACCCAGAAAACGATGTTGGCAGGAATCTGCACTTTTGTGCCACAACCACCAACCTTCAGGATCCAAACTGGAAATGTTAAAAGAAGAATTCAGCATTAGGGTATGTAATTCTCGAATGGATATACTGGTATAATTACCCCACCCGGGATTCTGGAAAAGAAGGTGCATTTAATTTTTTAGTAGTAGCCAATCCAAAGCAGGTCGTTTGTGAAATAGTCGAATTCAAAAACAACATATGGTTCGGGATGAGACATGCACGATGCAAAGCCTCTGTGCCTTGCACTTGCCAATTTTTAGAACCCCAAACAGATTTAAGATCAATGGTATCTTTCCACAGTTCATAGCCCCCAATAGCCAATTGGTCAAGAAAGGATTTGGAATATAACAATTTGGTGTGGGTAAGTCTAACTTTGGAAGAGGACTTTTCTGCCATCTTAAAATAAAATGCATTAGGATTTGACTGATCGAAATCGGTAAAATATGTGAATCTCTTTAAAAGAGAACTCGAGCTGCCTTCAACAGGAGCAGGACAATGTTCCCATTGCGTATAATTAACTATATTCCTTCTTGTGTTCGCCTTGTGCAGGTAGTGATTTCCAAAGTGCTGGTAACAGAACAAATCACCATAATTAGCAGAATCTAAATATAAGTCCTCAGCATCAAAGGCAGCATAGTATTTCAAATCTGGAAACAAAGCCTCTACGGCTTGAATATCCCAATCATCAGAACGTACATTTTGTTTAGTTACATCCTCCATCGAAACTCTTAGTATGTTTGGGACATTAATAACCTCTGTGGGACCATGTATTTGAAACTTGACAGCGTCCCATACAATCCCATCTAAAATGGGCCAAGCAGTTATATTAACAAAGGCCAGGTCTCACTTTATTCTGTGAGACGAGGAGTGGGGTGCCAATGTTCCATTAATTGGTCAAATAGCAGTTCGTTCCTTAACGTTGTGTCCATTCACAAGACGGAAAAAATACACCACAAATCCAACTGACATGAACAAAAAAAGGACCAGCCAGACGTAAGTCCAAGGGGGTATCAGAAAATGTTTTTTAAACCATGAAGCAAAAACAGAGAATTTTGAAGGGGACTTCGATGTGGTAGAGTTAGTGTCAAATGAGAATCTGGACTCATTGGCCATACAGGTCTGTAAATCGGGTATCGATAAGTCAGTGGGGTAAGTATACTCAGTATCATCAAGACGAGCATCAGGTGGGGTATTCAATAAAGGATTCGAAACTGCAGGCATTTCCAAAGCAACATCAGTAGGCCTGTTCCTAGGAGCTGGTATCAAAACTGAATTTCTCAGTGTTGCCGGACAGGAGACCGCAGGTGTCATACTAAGAAGAATCGGCCTCTCTGTGTAGTTTGACATTGTCAATGGAGATGTACCTTTTTTCCTTATGACCTGGAAGTGGAGGTAAAATGACTGTTCTTGTGCCCTGCACGCCAAGTACAAGAACTGGAGCACGATACGAGGGGCTAAATTCTTTCTTGTTCTCGATCTTCTCTCGGACAAGTTCGCCAACTCGGGTTAGCCAGCCAACTACCGGGATCTGCAACGCAGCATCAGATGTGGAGGGCAAGTGTTTCTTTGCAAGACTGTCTCTTGTAGATTCTGTAAAACATGACAATGTTCATCTACGTCGAAGGGGGCAGCAGCCGCCGCCTGGTCTAGACCTTCAAGGTCCGGGACGAACATTTTTATACCAAAGAGCATTTACTATTTGGTCCGCCCACCCAGGGACCTTCTAGGGAGATTATTAAGTGCACGTTGTACACTATTGAGATGGGCCAGCCAGTTCCTGCCTGTACCTATAACCCTGCGATACAAAAGGGGATGATGGACGGAGCGTTTGAGCAAATCAAACACTCACCCCCAGTCAACTGATCTGGGTTTAATCCATCACCATTCTTTAGCTCACTTGGCAACCCCAGTTCAGACATGGCCATATGCAAATCAGTCTGACCCTGTGCCTCATGGGAACAGTCCAGCCCGAACTGCCAAACCATGTCTTCCCTGGACCGGAAACAAGCATCCTGGGACCGGTTTCGGATTCATAATCCTCATCAGCCAGGCTATCTTGAATCCAGTGGCCAAGTGAGCAAGGGACTCGCGTCTGAGCATACCCTGCCACACTTGGGGCGAACAAAGCGATACAAACGGGGATGATGGACGGAGCGTTTCAGCAAATCAAACACTCACCCCCAGTCAACTGGTCCTCGGCAGCTTGTTTCCGGTCCAGGGAAGACATGGCTTGGCAGTTCGGGCTGGACTGTTCCCATGAGGTACAGGGTCAGACTGATTTGCATATAGCCATGTCTGAACTGGGGTGGCAGAGTGGGCTAAAGAACGGTGATGGATCAAACCCAGATCTTTTGACTGGATGTGAGTGTTTGATTGGTTTAGATGCTCCGTCCATCACCACCCCCTTTTGTACCGCTTTGGCTGCCATAAGTGTGGCAGGGTATGCTCAGACGTGAGTCACTTGCTCACTTTGCCACTGGATTCAAGCAAGCCGGGCTGAAGACTGCTGGAATGCCAGAGACCGGTCCTCGGAAGCTTGTTTCCGGTCCAGGGAAGGCATGGCTTGGCAGTTCTGGCTGAACTGTTCCCATGAGGCACAGGGTCAGACTGATTTGCATATAGCCATGTCTGAAATGAGGTGGCAGAGTGGGCTAAAGAACGGTGATGGATCAAACCCAGATCTTTTGACTGGGTGTGAGTGTTTGATTGGTTCAGATGCTCCGTCCATCACCACCCCCTTTTGTACCGCTTTGGCTGCCATAAGTGTGGCAGGGTATGCTCAGACGTGAGTCCCTTGCTCACTTTGCCACTGGATTCAAGCAAGCCGGGCTGAAGATGGCTGGAATGCCAGAAACCGGTCCCCGGAAGCTTGTTTCCGGTCCAGGGAAGGCATGGCTTGGCAGTTCAGGCTGGACTGTTCCCATGAGGCACAAGGTCAGACTGATTTGCATATAGCCATGTCTGAACTGGGGTGGCAGAGTGGGCTGAAGAACGGTGATGGATCAAACCCAGATCTTTTGACTGGGTGTGAGTGTTTGATTGGTTCAGATGCTCCATCCATCATCACCCCCTTTTGTACTGTACCTTTAACCCTGGCTGTCAATGACTGCTTGAAATAATGTTCATTTGCTCCACAACACTGTTGCCCTCAGGCCGGTATGGAGATGAAAATTTGACTTGGACCCCCATTGAACTCATGGCATCCTTGTACGCCTTAGAGGCAAACGCTGGACCCTGGTCCGAATGGAAGGTGCCACAGGCAAAAATTCCCACAAAGACACACAAGTCTCTTATGACAGTTTGTGAATCTGCACTGCGGTGTGGCCACACCAAAACAAAGCGTGTGCAAGAATCAACTGCAACTAAGATGTACTTATACGCAGTACCAGAGGAAAAAGGACCGCAGTGATCTAAATAAACGCAATCTGAAATAAACAGGTTAGATTCCTTACCTTAGAATACCCCCACGATTCAGAAAAGGGGGTGGTGATGAACAGAGTGTCTGAATTAAGCAGACCACTCTTACCCAGTCCAAAGATCAGGGCTTGATCCATCACCGTTATTTAGCTCACTGCCCCATCCCAGCTCAGAACCTGGCTATATGCAAATTAGTCTGTCCCTGGCCCAGTGCATCATGGGAACAGGGCAGACCAAACTACCAAGCCAATTCTTCACCAGAAAGGAGACAAGCTACCGGGGACCGGTTTCTGGCATTTCAGCCTCGTCGGCCCGGCTTGCTTGAATCCTGATGGAGCAGTGAGCAAGGGACTCATGTCTGAGTATACCCTGCCACACCTATAGTGGCCAAAAACGATTCAGAAAAGGGGTTGGTGATGAACAGAGTGTCTGAATTAAGCAGACCACTCTTACCCAGTCCAAAGATCAGGGCTTGATCCTTCACCGTTATTTAGCTCACTGCCCCATCCCAGCTCAGAACCAGGCTATATGCAAATTAGTCTGTCCCTGGCCCAGTGCATCATGGGAACAGGGCAGACCAAACTACCAAGCCAATTCTTCACCAGAAAGGAGACAAGCTACCGGGGACCGGTTTCTGGCATTTCAGCCTCGTCGGCCCGGCTTGCTTGAATCCTGATGGAGCAGTGAGCAAGGGACTCATGTCTGAGTATACCCTGCCACACCTATAGTGGCCAAAAACGATTCAGAAAAGGGGGTGGTGATGAACAGAGTGTCTGAATTAAGCAGACCACTTACCCAGTCCAAAGCTCAGGGCTTGATCCATCACCGTTATTTAGCTCACTGCCCCATCCCAGCTCAGAACCTGGCTATATGCAAATTAGTCTGTCCCTGGCCCAGTGCATCATGGGAACAGGGCAGACCAAACTACCAAGCCAATTCTTCACCAGAAAGGAGACAAGCTACCGGGGACCGGTTTCTGGCATTTCAGCCTCGTCGGCCCGGCTTGCTTGAATCCTGATGGAGCAGTGAGCAAGGGACTCATGTCTGAGTATACCCTGCCACACCTATAGTGGCCAAAAACGATTCAGAAAAGGGGGTGGTGATGAACAGAGTGTCTGAATTAAGCAGACCACTCTTACCCAGTCCAAAGATCAGGGCTTGATCCATCACCGTTATTTAGCTCACTGCCCCATCCCAGCTCAGAACCTGGCTATATGCAAATTAGTCTGTCCCTGGCCCAGTGCATCATGGGAACAGGGCAGACCAAACTACCAAGCCAATTCTTCACCAGAAAGGAGACAAGCTACCGGGGACCGGTTTCTGGCATTTCAGCCTCGTCGGCCCGGCTTGCTTGAATCCTGATGGAGCAGTGAGCAAGGGACTCATGTCTGAGTATACCCTGCCACACCTATAGTGGCCAAAAACGATTCAGAAAAGGGGGTGGTGATGAACAGAGTGTCTGAATTAAGCAGACCACTCTTACCCAGTCCAAAGATCAGGGCTTGATCCATCACCGTTATTTAGCTCACTGCCCCATCCCAGCTCAGAACCTGGCTATATGCAAATTAGTCTGTCCCTGGCCCAGTGCATCATGGGAACAGGGCAGACCAAACTACCAAGCCAATTCTTCACCAGAAAGGAGACAAGCTACCGGGGACCGGTTTCTGGCATTTCAGCCTCGTCGGCCCGGCTTGCTTGAATCCTGATGGAGCAGTGAGCAAGGGACTCATGTCTGAGTATACCCTGCCACACCTATAGTGGCCAAAAACGATTCAGAAAAGGGGGTGGTGATGAACAGAGTGTCTGAATTAAGCAGACCACTCTTACCCAGTCCAAAGATCAGGGCTTGATCCATCACCGTTACTTAGCTCACTGCCCCATCCCAGCTCAGAACCTGGCTAAATGCAAATTAGTCTGTCCCTGGCCCAGTGCATCATGGGAACAGGGCAGACCAAACTACCAAGCCAATTCTTCACCAGAAAGGAGACAAGCTACCGGGGACCGGTTTCTGGCATTTCAGCCTCGTCGGCCCGGCTTGCTTGAATCCTGATGGAGCAGTGAGCAAGGGACTCATGTCTGAGTATACCCTGCCACACCTATAGTGGCCAAAAACGATTCAGAAAAGGGGGTGGTGATGAACAGAGTGTCTGAATTAAGCAGACCACTCTTACCCAGTCCAAAGATCAGGGCTTGATCCATCACCGTTATTTAGCTCACTGCCCCATCCCAGCTCAGAACCTGGCTATATGCAAATTAGTCTGTCCCTGGCCCAGTGCATCATGGGAACAGGGCAGACCAAACTACCAAGCCAATTCTTCACCAGAAAGGAGACAAGCTACCGGGGACCGGTTTCTGGCATTTCAGCCTCGTCGGCCCGGCTTGCTTGAATCCTGATGGAGCAGTGAGCAAGGGACTCATGTCTGAGTATACCCTGCCACACCTATAGTGGCCAAAAACGATTCAGAAAAGGGGGTGGTGATGAACAGAGTGTCTGAATTAAGCAGACCACTCTTACCCAGTCCAAAGATCAGGGCTTGATCCATCACCGTTATTTAGCTCACTGCCCCATCCCAGCTCAGAACCTGGCTATATGCAAATTAGTCTGTCCCTGGCCCAGTGCATCATGGGAACAGGGCAGACCAAACTACCAAGCCAATTCTTCACCAGAAAGGAGACAAGCTACCGGGGACCGGTTTCTGGCATTTCAGCCTCGTCGGCCCGGCTTGCTTGAATCCTGATGGAGCAGTGAGCAAGGGACTCATGTCTGAGTATACCCTGCCACACCTATAGTGGCCAAAAACGATTCAGAAAAGGGGGTGGTGATGAACAGAGTGTCTGAATTAAGCAGACCACTCTTACCCAGTCCAAAGATCAGGGCTTGATCCATCACCGTTATTTAGCTCACTGCCCCATCCCAGCTCAGAACCTGGCTATATGCAAATTAGTCTGTCCCTGGCCCAGTGCATCATGGGAACAGGGCAGACCAAACTACCAAGCCAATTCTTCACCAGAAAGGAGACAAGCTACCGGGGACCGGTTTCTGGCATTTCAGCCTCGTCGGCCCGGCTTGCTTGAATCCTGATGGAGCAGTGAGCAAGGGACTCATGTCTGAGTATACCCTGCCACACCTATAGTGGCCAAAAACGATTCAGAAAAGGGGGTGGTGATGAACAGAGTGTCTGAATTAAGCAGACCACTCTTACCCAGTCCAAAGATCAGGGCTTGATCCATCACCGTTATTTAGCCTCGTCGGCTAATTTGCATGTAGCCAGGTTCTGAACTGGGATGGTGCAGTGAGCTAAAAAACGGTGATGGGTGGGGCGTGGCCGAGACTGCGATGTGAGCAGACGCGTCTCGTGTGAGCTCCGTCGCCCCGCTGCTCTGCTAAGCCTGTTTAAGCGAAGTCCCGGGGGGCAACTGCTCCTGGAGATCCCCTGACCGCTGCCGCCCTGCTAGCGATCCCCTCCAGTGGCGGACTGCAGCCGTTGAGATTCACGCCACCGGAGATCTGAGCCCGGGGACCTCCGAGATCGGCCTCTGGCCGCCATCTTGCCGCGGGGTTTGCTGGCGGGACGCCTGTCCCGGTCCCTGCGGAGTGGGCTGGAGTGACGGTCTGCGGGAGACACCGGAGGCCCCCTACCCCTTCAGCGGCTGTGTCCCTGCAGCGGACCTCCATCGGCTGCCTGCACGGCTAATCTGGGGCTGCGGGTGCCGGACTACCTCCAGCGCCGGACGCAGCGACCGCCCGGACGCCACTGCTACGTGAGGCCCCGGCTTTGGCGGGAACACCAGGCCCGACCCGGAGAGATCACCGGAGGACCCTCCCGCGAGTGCCGACCACGATCTCCGCGCCCGTCGAGGGATCTCCCGGTGAGCTGCAGAGCGCCGACCCCCCTCCCCCTGTCTTTCCCTGGAGGGGCCCGGCGGTGGGGGGCCTGATCGCGGATTTGCCCCTGGGTGAGCTCTTGGCTGCAACGACTCTGGGCATCTGGGGAAAGTGACTTGGCTCCCCTGTATACGCGATCCCTGCCTGCGCTCCTTGCTACCCTGGACTCATCGGCGGCGGGCTGAGGGGCTGTTTGGGGATCGAGTGTGGGTGAGGC
Source organism: Lissotriton helveticus (assembly GCF_964261635.1). NCBI lineage: Eukaryota > Metazoa > Chordata > Amphibia > Caudata > Salamandridae > Lissotriton > Lissotriton helveticus. The sequence continues at coordinate 332,074,826 of NC_136072.1, read as the reverse complement.
CCGGGCCTTGAGGGCCCCAGCGCTATAAGCCTCTGCTCCTGGCCGTTTCTCCCACACGGCCCTACCGGAACATTGCCTCAGCCACCTTCTGCCTAGTAGCCTGACGCCCCCGCCTATCGTTGGGTCGGTGGCGCTTTTGGGGGACCCCTTGGCCGCACCTTCAGGTTACAGCCGCAGGACCACGCGGGCCCTGCCTCAGGCGGAACCAGGAGGCCGTGCCCCGCCACAAGCCTTCGGTGGCTCTCTGCCAGTGGGCCCTGGACACAGCTCATCGCGGGACACCCGCCGGCGGCGGCCCTCCGCCGCCCCCCCTGCCAGCGTACTCCCCCTCCTCCCCGGCTGGGCCACCTTGCCTGCACAAGCGACCCCTCAGCGTCCTGGACCCCTGCTGCTCGGGCGAGCCTAACCTGCCACCAACGAGCCGGGCCTGCCCTACCTCGGGCTTGTGGAGGTTGTCCCTCGCCGTCATCGGATTCCCGGCCTTGAACCCCTGATTGTAGGACCGGGACTGCTTGACCACCGGGACGCCGGTGCGGCCTCCCTTGAACTTTTCTTCTTCACGACCCGGAGGCTCCACGCAACAGCCTGCCCTACCTCTCACTATCCCTGGTTACTCCGAGTAGATCATGACTCGGGGCAGAGGGACCAAGCCGGAACCCCCCCCCAGCGACGACCAGGGGTACATCTGTGGCTTCCATGTGGGGTAAGGCGGGTTCGCCGCCATCTTCTGGAGGTCCCCCGTCATCGGGGGGGAAGCCTCTGCCGCCGGCCGACTCCCCTCCGGTGACCCAGGCCTTCATGTCCTCCTTCATGGCAGATCTTAAGTCCGAAATTGGGTCCCTCAGGACGGAGGTTCACACATGCGTCAAGGAACTGCGCAAGGAGGTCACCGATCTCGGCGACCGGGTTGATGGCCTGGAGAAGACGGTCGATTCCCGCACCGACGACCTCGAGCAGCTCTGGCAGAGAGTGGCGACCCTCGAAGAGCAACACATCCAGCTCCAGATCAAGCAGGAGGATTTGGAAAACAGGGGGCGCCGCAACAACCTCCGCATACGGGGTGTGCCACTCGGAGAAGAAGGGACTAATACCATGGCCTATGTGGCGCTGCTCCTGCAAGAGGTGCGGGGCGAAGAGGACGCACCCCCGCCGCGTCTTGACCGCGCGCACCGAGTCTTTGGAGCGGGGGGCAGAGCCGGCCTCCTCCCAGACATTGTCGCCAGACTTCATTACTTCACGGAGAAGGAGGCCATACTCAAGGCGGCTAGGGACGCCCCTGACCTGCGGTACGAAGGCCACAAGATCCAGATCTTCCAGGACCTGGCCCCCACAACGCTCCACAGGAGGAAAGTCTTCCGCCCGATCACGGAGAAGCTCCGGACCCTCAACATTTCCTATCAATGGGGCCATCCTTTTGCTCTCATCTTCAAGTGGGAGGGCAAACGAAGGGCCCTCCGGTCCTACCAGGAAGCGGCGCAATTGCTTGAAATGCCGGAGTCCCCGGATCACAGCCCAGCCCGCTCCCACTATCCAGAGAAGGCTCCTCCGCGCGCTGACTGGTCCACTGTGCGTAAACGTCGCCGGTCCCCCCCTGTGGACGCCCTCTCTACCTCGCAGACCAAGCAGGACATTATTGCTCACATTCGCTCCCTCGAGGGCGACCGCGGGGAACAGAACTCACAGCTTCCCGCTTCTGGCGCTGAGGGCGGGGACCGTCCTATGACACCAGAAGACCACTGATCGTGACCACTGAGGCCCGAGCTGCCTTAAGCCTCCACTTGCCCCTTGGGCACACGGACTTGTCCTATCGCGCCACGGCGGCCTGTTCCTACTGCTTTTGGGGGGGGACCTCCCCTTCTCTCTAGCGGGCCGCCCCTGTGGCTTCCCCCCCCTGTGGGGGTCGGGAACATCTGGCACTGGACAACACCTCTCCTGGGTCTTGCACCACACCACTGAGCTTCGACGCCCTCTCGGCAGCGGGTCTGCGCATGCGGGCCCATGACTCACCCCCGGACTACCTAGCGGCAGCGGGGTGGACGAGCTGCGAGACGACTGGACTTCACTTCATCTACCCAGATCTCTGCTCCCTCCCTTTGTCCCATAGGAAGTGACATTCCTGAGTTCATCCAAACCCTCGGGTAGAGGATGTCTGGTACCTGGGACAATGTACACTGGCCCTGTTGGCCTGTTTTGGTTATGCCTCTTCCCTGTGCCCTTTATATTCCTTCTCTCTCATCTCTTCCTACTTCTCTCTTGCTCTGCCTTCTCCTACTGTTCTCTCCCCGCGCCTGCGGAGGGACGGCATGGTGGGTCTTACGGGGGTTGGCACGCTGGGGGCGGGGTGAGGCTGCCCCTGCCCTGACTGCGGGGGGATTTGCTACACTGGGTCTTGCGCTGCTCCACTCCACCTTGGCACTATGACAGCAAACATCCCTACACCCTTGAAGGTCCTCTCACTCAATGTTAAAGGGCTCAACTCCCCCAACAAGCGGAATCAGATATGGAGCTACCTCCTACACCACTCCCCTGACATTATCCTCCTCCAGGAGACGCACCTTCTCAAGGGGGACACCAAACGCATGGCACACCCTAGATACCCCACACAGTTCTGGGCATCCTCTGACACCAAGACAGCGGGGGTAGCAATCCTCTGCAGGGCTGGCATTAGGCGGGGACCCACGAAACCCTTCAAGAGTGCTGACGGGCGTTTCCTCCGAGCCACGGTACAGGTGGGTCGTATGCAGCTCACCCTCGGATGTGTATATGCGCCCAACCAGTCGCAGGACAAATACCTCCAGACACTCCTGCGGGACCAGTTCCCTTCGGGTGACCCCAACGTGATCCTGGGTGGAGACTTCAATCTTGTCTGGGACCCTGAGTTGGATCGTGCGGGGGCCTCCTTCAATGGCACGGGAGCGATGTCCGCTACCCTTAGAACGCAGCTTACAGACCTGGGACTCGTGGATGTGTGGCGCTACCACAACCCGGGGACCCGGGACTACTCCTTTTATTCACACTCCCATCGGACATACTCCCGGATCGACTATCTCTTCGCATCCCTTGAATTGGCCCGAGACTCCTTGGCTGCCGCTATATCCGACATTTCCCTGTCAGACCACGCCCACGTGGAACTTTTGTTGCAGGACCCCCTGGCCCATGCCACTCGTGAGCGCCGGTGGGTGCTCCCGCCGAGAGTCCTTCGGGACCCGGAGGACGTCGCCAGCATCCGTGACGCCATAGACTCGTATTTCGCCGTTAATGACACCCCTGACCTGCCCTTTCATACGATCTGGGATGCCTTCAAGGCCACCATTCGGGGTCATATCACCTCCCTGGCGGTGGCGCGGAGGAAGGAGGCGTTCAGGATGGAAACCGACCTGGCTAGCGAGATCAAACAAGCGGAGGCCCGGGACCGGGACTCTCCTTCACGGGCGTCGAGGAGAACTCTCGCCAACCTCAGGGGGCAACTCCGCGCTCTGCGCACCAACAAGGCGGAACACTCCCTACTGGCGCTCAAACAACGCTACTACGAGGGCGGGGACAAAGTTGGCCGTCTGCTGGCCGGCAGGCTGCGGGCACGTGCTGCTAGGGCCCACATCGCCAATGTCAGGCGGCTAGACGGCACCTGCGCCACCACTGAGAAAGCCAAGCAGGCCGCCTTTGTTGCTTACTACACTTCTCTATATGCTGAGGAGCCTACCTCCGAGGAGGCACGGGAGGCCGTTCTTGCGGATTTCGAGGGGTCTCCACTGTCTCCGGCGTGTGCAGCTACACTAGAGGGCCCCCTGCAGGAGGAGGAAGTAACGGAAGCTGTTAAAGACCTTCCCACTGGGAAAACCCCGGGACCGGACGGCCTGCCGTTGGCCTTCTATCGCCTGTTCCTGACCCAGCTCCGCCCGCACCTGCTGCGGCTCTACGGTTCCTTCTCGGACACCACCGGCCCGTCCCCTGACATGGGCCTGGCGGAAATCGCCCTGATCCCCAAGCCTGGGAAGGACCCCACCTTGTGTGCCTCTTATCGCCCCATCGCCCTCCTGAACACTGATCTTAAGATTTACACTAAGATCCTGGCCAAACGGCTGGACCCGTACATGCCGGGTTTGGTAAACCCGGATCAGGTGGGTTTTATACGGGATCGTCAGGGGGCTGATAATGTTCGCAGGCTGGCACATTTAGTGGGGAAGGTGCAGCATTGGGATATCCCGGCCTGCCTCCTCTCCCTGGACGCGGAAAAGGCCTTCGACCGGGTGGATTGGTCCTTCCTGCGGGCGGTCCTCCGGAAACTAGGCCTAGGCCCTACCATGATATCTAGGTGCATGGCCCCGTACCTCGGGCCGCAGGCCAGAATTCGGGTCAACGGCCAACTGACATCGCCGCTCTCGATCCACAGGGGCACGAGGCAAGGATGCCCGCTTTCACCGCTCCTGTTCGCCCTAGCGGTGGAACCCCTGGCGGAGCTGATTAGGCGCACTCCTGACATTCACGGGATCCCCCACGGGGGGCGCTCCAACAAGGTAGCACTGTTCGCGGACGATCTGATCCTTACTCTTACGCGCCCTCGGGACTCTCTCCCTGCGGTGCATAAAGCCCTCACACTATTTGAACAAGCGTCCGGCCTTAAGGTTAACCACACCAAATCTTGGGCACTTAACCTTACCATCCCCGAGGAGGAGGTCTCTTTCCTGAAGGGGGTTGCGCCCTACCGTTGGGCGGAAGACCACATTAAATACCTGGGTCTGGACCTCACGCCCCACCTCGACTCGTGGTCCTCGAGGAACTGGGCCTCTTGCCGCAAGGAGGTTCTGGCGGACCTGCGGAAATGGAAGCCCTTGATGATCTCTTGGCTGGGGCGACTAAATGCGGTCAAGATGTCGGTCCTTCCCCGTATTCTATATGTTTTCCAGTGCCTACCCACCCCGATCCCGCTCCACTGCATTAGGAATCTCCAACGTGACCTCACGTCCTTCATATGGGGTGGCAAGCGACCCCGGTTCTCGCAGAAGGTCCTCATGGAACCGAGAGACAGGGGCGGTCTCGCCTGCCCAAATCTCCTCCACTACTACTGGGCGGCGCATCTCCGGTTCGTGATAGAATGGGGTGCACGCGAAAGCGACAAGCACTGGTTCCACATGGACCGAGTAGTCACGGGGCGCACCATATGGGATCTTCCTTGGCTGCCGCGTGTGGCGCGCTCCAGGAGTGCATACATGGCGGTCCCGACGAAGACGGTTCTTGACGTGTGGGACAGAGTGGCAGTGCCCAAGGGCCTAACCACGTTCCCCTCTCCGCACACCCCCATTGCAGGTAATCCGCACTTCCCTCCTGCTGCCCGGACCCGGGCTTTTGAGAGCTGGACACAAGGGGACTGCAGGGTTGCAGGGGACCTCTTTCTTGGAGGGTTGCCTAAGTCATGGCCAGACTGCAGGGAAGAATTTAACCTCCCTTTAACGGCCAGCTTACAGTATGCGCAACTGCGCCACTGGACTTCGGGCGACGACATGTATCGGGCTGCTACCAGGGCATACACTCCATTCGAGAAGTTGGCACGCTCCCTAGGGGGACTGAAGCGGCTCATCTCCCAGATCTACAACATCCTGCAACACCCCACCGCTCCGCCCGCACACCCCTACCAGAGGCAGTGGCAATCGGCAACTGGCGCCGATATCACACCTTCTCAGTGGGCTAGGCTGTGGACTGACATTCCCAGAACCTATCGCAGCATCCCGCAGAGGGAAAACGCATACAAGATGCTCACGCAATGGTACTACACCCCCCTGCGACTCAGCAAAATGTTCCCCACTTCCTCCCCACTGTGCTGGAGGTGCGGCACTGCGACTGGCGACTTCGTACACATCTGGTGGTCGTGCTCTACCCTGGCTGTCTTCTGGAAGGAGGTCCTTAGTCACATCAAGAAGGTGTTGGGTTTCCCCCTCCCTGAGGAGGTTTCCACGCTCCTGCTGGGCATTCGACCCCCCACACTTAGGGCCCTCACGCGCAGCGACTGGATCCTCACCCTTCACATGTTAGGCGCTGCCAAACAACTCATTGCTCTGTACTGGAAGCGGGCTGAGGCACCGCCGATAGCTTCCTGGTTTGTGCGCCTCTGGCAGGTCCTGACTATAAAGCTGCTCACGGCGCGGATACAATCGAGGGGGGTGCGCTTCAAGGCAGTGTGGGAACCTCTTGTGCGCCATCTGTGCTCCATCAGCTATGCCCGCCATCTGCCTCCCAGACTTCGCGCCCTGCAGTTATTTGAGGACGCCCTCATCCCTGCTGACCCGAGCAGACTTGGCTCTTAGCCGCTTCCCCCGGAGTAGGCCTGCGTCCCCTGTCCCCGGCCGGCGACTGCAGTTTCTCCCCCTAGACCTCTCTCCGTCTTGCTGCTGCTCAATCCTCTTCCGACTTTTTCTTCTTTCCTACTTGCCTCTCTGGCTTCCGCCCCTCTATGGGGCAGTTTGGGCCCCGTTAGGCCTTTTGAAAATGTGACATCACTGCTCTCCCTTCTATACGCGCCTCCCCCGCACAACGATGCATCGCCTGCGTATGGCCGCCTCTTGCCATCATTGCCCCTAAGCCATGCAGCCGGCCCCCTCTAGGGGTTGTAGGCAGGGCGCTGTGTTAATGCTTCATCCTCCCCTGGCTACATGAGTCTACACACTCTTTTTTGCGCGGCCGGCCCCGACATGGGGTTGTAGGCTTATCGCTGTGTTCACAATAAAACAGTTTTGAACAAAAACGGTGATGGATCAAGCCCTGATCTTTTGACTGGGTAGGAGTGTTCTGCTTAATTCAGATACTCTGTCCATCACCACCCCCTTTATGAATCGTTTTGGCCACCACAAGCGTGGAAGGGTATGCTCAGATGTGAGTCCCTTGCTCACTGCACCATCAGGATTCAAGCAAGCCGGACCGAAGACGGCTGTAATGCCAGAAACCGGTCCCCGGAAGCTTGTTTCCTTTCCAGTAAAGAATTGGCTTGGTAGTTTGGTCTGCCCTGTTCCCATGATGCACTGGGCCAGGGACAGACTAATTTGCATGTAGCCAGGTTCTGAACTGGGATGGTGCAGTGAGCTAAAAAACGGTGATGGATCAAGCCCTGATCTTTTGACTGGGTAGGAGTGTTCTGCTTAATTCAGATACTCTGTCCATCACCACCCCCTTTATGAATCGTTTTGGCCACCACAAGCGTGGAAGGGTATGCTCAGATGTGAGTCCCTTGCTCACTGCACCATCAGGATTCAAGCAAGCCGGACCGAAGACGGCTGTAATGCCAGAAACCGGTCCCCGGAAGCTTGTTTCCTTTCCAGTAAAGAATTGGCTTGGTAGTTTGGTCTGCCCTGTTCCCATGATGCACTGGGCCAGGGACAAACTAATTTGCATGTAGCCAGGTTCTGAACTGGGATGGTGCAGTGAGCTAAAAAACGGTGATGGATCAAGCCCTGATCTTTTGACTGGGTAGGAGTGTTCTGCTTAATTCAGATACTCTGTCCATCACCACCCCCTTTATGAATCGTTTTGGCCACCACAAGCGTGGAAGGGTATGCTCAGATGTGAGTCCCTTGCTCACTGCACCATCAGGATTCAAGCAAGCCGGGCCGAAGACGGCTGTAATGCCAGAAACCGGTCCCCGGAAGCTTGTTTCCTTTCCAGTAAAGAATTGGCTTAGTAGTTTGGTCTGCCCTGTTCCCATGATGCACTGGGCCAGGGACAGACTAATTTGCATGTAGCCAGGTTCTGAACTGGGATTGTGCAGTGAGCTAAAAAACGGTGATGGATCAAGCCCTGATCTTTTGACTGGGTAGGAGTGTTCTGCTTAATTCAGATACTCTGTCCATCACCACCCCCTTTATGAATCGTTTTGGCCACCACAAGCGTGGAAGGGTATGCTCAGATGTGAGTCCCTTGCTCACTGCACCATCAGGATTCAAGCAAGCCGGGCCGAAGACGGCTGTAATGCCAGAAACCGGTCCCCGGAAGCTTGTTTCCTTTCCAGTAAAGAATTGGCTTGGTAGTTTGGTCTGCCCTGTTCCCATGATGCACTGGGCCAGGGACAGACTAATTTGCATGTAGCCAGGTTCTGAACTGGGATGGTGCAGTGAGCTAAAAAACGGTGATGGATCAAGCCCTGATCTTTTGACTGGGTAGGAGTGTTCTGCTTAATTCAGATACTCTGTCCATCACCACCCCCTTTATGAATCGTTTTGGCCACCACAAGCGTGGAAGGGTATGCTCAGATGTGAGTCCCTTGCTCACTGCACCATCAGGATTCAAGCAAGCCGGGCCGAAGACGGCTGTAATGCCAGAAACCGGTCCCCGGAAGCTTGTTTCCTTTCCAGTAAAGAATTGGCTTGGTAGTTTGGTCTGCCCTGTTCCCATGATGCACTGGGCCAGGGACAGACTAATTTGCATGTAGCCAGGTTCTGAACTGGGATGGTGCAGTGAGCTAAAAAACGTGATGGATCAAGCCCTGATCTTTTGACTGGGTAGGAGTGTTCTGCTTAATTCAGATACTCTGTCCCACCCCCTTTATGAATCGTTTTGGCCACCACAAGCGTGGAAGGGTATGCTCAGATGTGAGTCCCTTGCTCACTGCACCATCAGGATTCAAGCAAGCCGGGCCGAAGACGGCTGTAATGCCAGAAACCGGTCCCCGGAAGCTTGTTTCCTTTCCAGTAAAGAATTGGCTTGGTAGTTTGGTCTGCCCTGTTCCCATGATGCACTGGGCCAGGGACAGACTAATTTGCATGTAGCCAGGTTCTGAACTGGGATGGTGCAGTGAGCTAAAAAACGGTGATGGATCAAGCCCTGATCTTTTGACTGGGTAGGAGTGTTCTGCTTAATTCAGATACTCTGTCCATCACCACCCCCTTTATGAATAGTTTTGGCCACCACAAGCGTGGAAGGGTATGCTCAGATGTGAGTCCCTTGCTCACTGCACCATCAGGATTCAAGCAAGCCGGGCCGAAGACGGCTGTAATGCCAGAAACCGGTCCCCGGAAGCCTGTTTCCTTTCCAGTAAAGAATTGGCTTGGTAGTTTGGTCTGCCCTGTTCCCATGATGCACTGGGCCAGGGACAGACTAATTTGCATGTAGCCAGGTTCTGAACTGGGATGGTGCAGTGAGCTAAAAAACGGTGATGGATCAAGCCCTGATCTTTTGACTGGGTAGGAGTGTTCTGCTTAATTCAGATACTCTGTCCATCACCACCCCCTTTATGAATCGTTTTGGCCACCACAAGCGTGGAAGGGTATGCTCAGATGTGAGTCCCTTGCTCACTGCACCATCAGGATTCAAGCAAGCCGGGCCGAAGACGGCTGTAATGCCAGAAACCGGTCCCCGGAAGCTTGTTTCCTTTCCAGTAAAGAATTGGCTTGGTAGTTTGGTCTGCCCTGTTCCCATGATGCACTGGGCCAGGGACAGACTAATTTGCATGTCGCCAGGTTCTGAACTGGGATGGTGCAGAGAGCTAAAAAACGGTGATGGATCAAGCCCTGATCTTTTGACTGGGTAGGAGTGTTCTGCTTAATTCAGATACTCTGTCCATCACCACCCCCTTTATGAATCGTTAGAATACCCCCAGGCGTCAGACTGGATCCGGAAACTTTTGCGTAGCAGTACCCTTGCGCGTAGTTAGGCGTCGTCTTCGGCTCCGCGTTAGGTGTCGTTGGCCCCGGGATGACGTCGCCGGAGTACTTAGACGCCACCCTCGCGCGCGGTCGTCAGTTCCTATTTTTTCGCGCCAGCAAACGCCGATCTGGGAGCAGTGGTACCCTTTAGTCATTTTTTGACTAAACTTTTTGATCTTCTTTATCGAAGTCGAACGTCTCCGACGGTGCCCGCAGGGATGCCCGGGTTTAAACCCTGCGTCGACTGCAACTGACTGATGTCGGTTACCGACCCCCATCGCCGGTGTCTTCATTGCCTGATCCCCGACCACGATGACAAGTCGTGCCCCGACTGCCGGGCCTTGATGTCGAAGGCTAGGCGGGAGCGGTCCCGTAAGCGCCTCGAGCTCCCGCTGTCGGCCACGCGCTGTTCGAGGTCCCGGTTCAGAAGGAGGTCGAGGGACCGGTCGCGGGGCCGGAGTCATCACGGCTCGGAGGATCGACACCACTCCTCGAGCTCCAAGTCCTCAGGTAAGAGGCACAAGAAGTCGAAGAGGCGACATTGCTCTTCCGACTCCCCCCCACGCTCGCGCGACGCGGCCGGGGGTTCAGCTGATACCGCCCATGCGGCTCTGTCGGAGCCACAGGCGCCGGGGCCTGCTCCATACCCGCCGGTCCCTGGGCAGAACGCGACGCCGGAGGAGATTGACGCCTTCATCTCGGCCATGAGGTCGCTCACTCCATCGGGTTCCGCGACGCCTTCGGGCCCCGCGGCCCCGACTGGGAGTCCAGGCGGGCCGGGTGCTTCGTCCCCGGCGCCGTCGGGTGCTTCGGCGACTTCGGTCCCGACGCCGCAGGACTCCACCGGATCCGGGTTGTCGCCGGTCGACCTTACGACCTCGCCGGCTGCTAGGGTGTCGCCCCCGGCGCCGACCACGGTAGACGCCGTCCCCAGTTCCTCCCTCGGTCCGGTTCCGGCGCCGGAACGACGTCAATGGGAGATTTTTACTTCTTTGATACGGCCCCATCTTTTGACCTGAATATCAGGAGATGGGTGGCGAGGCGGATTGGGAGGGGTCTGAGGACCCTCTGGCACGTGAGTGTCAGTCTTATCAGGACTGGACAGGCGAGCTAGGGGACGCCAGTGGTCTGGACACCTCGCCAGACACTGGTTTTGTCTCCCCTCCTACCGTGGCTACGGAGGAGGGGGAAAGCCTATAGTGTGGTGTTGACGCAGGCGGCCAAGGCCTTGGCCCTTAAGCTCCCCGTCGCGGCCGTGAGGACTAACCTCCTCACTGAGGTCCTTAAACCGCAGGCAACCTCTTTGGAGCTTCTGTTGCCGTTTAATGAGGCCTTGTCTGACGTTCTTCTGGGCTCCTGGTCCAGGCCCGCTACAGGTCCCCCTGTAAATAGGAACGTGGCCAGACTCCAGCCGATGTCCACCCACCCCACCCCGAGAGCCTGGTTATCCAGGCCTCTAACTCCCAGACCGCATTCCCGATGGCTCTCCCCCGATCGGGAAGCCAAGAGGTACGAGCAATATGGCAAGAAGGTGTTCTCCCTGAGTTTGGGATTGCAGTCAGTTAACACCGTGTGCCTCTTGGGCTATTATACCCACTCTCTGTGGGACACGGTCGCGGACGTGCTGCCACAATGTCCGGAGGAGGCCCGGACTAAACTCGCCCAAGCCCTTGCGGAGGGTCGAGATGCGGCACGGTACTCCATCAGATGTGGACTGGATACCATGGACTCGCTAGGTAGAGCGATGGCAACGACGGTGGCGATTCGTCGCCACGCCTGGCTGAGGTCTGCCAACTTTTCGGCTGATGTCCAAAACACCCTTATGGACATGCCGTTTGATGGCCGTCGCGTCTTTGGCGACAAGGCAGACAGTGTTCTTGAGCGCGTTAAGGACTCCAGGGCTACGGCCAAGTCCATGGGCTTGTTGGCCCCGCGCCAGCAATCTGCTGCCTTTCGTGGCCAAGGAAGGGGTGCCCCTACACGTCCTGCCAGCCACTGGCCGCAGACTAATGTCCAGCGCGGTGGCGGATGTGGTAACCGCTGTGGCGGTGCCCGGGGACAACAGGCCAGTCCACATCCACCCCCGCAGCATCCGCCTCAAAGCCTTCCTAGTCCGAGCTTTCAGGCCCATGAAACGCCAGTGAGGGGCAGGGTTCGACATCATCTCCTCCGCTGGCGCGACTTCACATCGGACAGGTGGGTGCTGCAAATCGTCCTAAGGGGCTACTCCCTCCCCTTCAAGGCGACCCCTCCAGCCATGTCACCGCAGTACCACCGCGTGTCTGGGGATCACTTGACTCTTCTGCGAGAGGAAGTTACGGCCCTCTTGGCCAAGGGGGCCATCGAGCGCGTTCCTGGGCCAGAAGTAGGGTGTGGTTGTTACTCCCACTACTTTCTGGTTCCCAAGAAGGGCAAAGGGGGCCTTCGCCCTATCTTGGACCTGCGGAACGTCAACGGCTTCCTCCGGAAGGAGAGATTCAAGATGCTGACACTGGCTCAGGTCTTAGCTGCCCTGGACCCAGGAGACTGGATGGTGGCGTTTGACTTGCAGGACGCTTATTTCCACATTCCCGTCCTGCCGGCGCTACCTGCCGTTCACGGAAAGCTCAAGCACTTTCAGTTTACCGTGCTCCCCTTCGGCCTTACCAGCGCCCCACGGGTTTTCACGAAAGTGATGTCGGTGGTCGCAGCTCATCTGCGCAGGTTAGGGGTTTCAGTCTTCCCCTACCTCGACGACTGGTTGTTTAGGCGGGCTCGCCCCAGACAGTCATCAGCCACCTCCAGAATACGGCCGACCTCCTGCATCTGCTGGGGTTCTCCATCAATGTGCCGAAGTCACACCTGTGCCCCTCTCAGAAGCTCCTCCTCATCAGAGTGGTTCTAGACTCGGCGCATTTTTGGGTTTATCCTCCCGAACAGCGGGTTTGGGATATTCAGGCTCTGATTCCGATCTTTCAGCATTTATCCCGAGTCTCGGTCAGGTTGACGCTGCGGCTTCTGGGGCTGATGGCCTCCTGCATCCTTCTGGTGCATCACGCCAGGTGGCGGATGCGGATTCTGCAGTGGGACCTGAAGTTTCAGTGGGCCCAGCATCAGGGCAACTTGTCCGACCATGTCTTGATCTCGGAAGGCACTGCAAGACAGTTGCAGTGGTGGCTCACGGACCGCGATTGGGTCAGCGGCCGATCCCTCTCCCTACCCCAACCGGAGCACGTAGTTGTGACGGACGCGCCCCTCCAGGGTTGGGGAGGCCACGTGGGAGAGGCGGAGATCAGAGGCCTCTGGTCTCCGGCGGAGTCCCAGCTCCATATTAACCTTCTGGAGCTGCGGACGATCCGACTTACACTGAAGGCATTCCTCCCCTCTGTCCGGGGGAGTGTAGTGCAGGTGTTCACGGACAACACCACCGCCATGTGGTACTGCAACAAACAGGGCGGGGTGGGGTTGTGGACCCTATGCCAGGAGGCTCTGTGCCTCTGGCAGTGGCTGGAACATCAGGGCGTGAACCTGGTGGTTCAACACCTGGCAGGTTCCCTGAACGACAGGGCGGACGAACTCAGCCGTCGGTGCATGATGGATCACGAATGGCGTCTGAACTCTGACGTGGCGCAAGGCCTCTTTCAGCAGTGGGGAGAGCCTTGGGTAGATCTATTCGCCACAGAAGAGAACGCGCAATGTCATCAATTCTGCGCGTTGGAATTTCCAAGGCGGCACTCGCTCAGAGACGCTTTTCGTTGTGAGTGGAGCTGTGGTCTGTTATACGCCTTTCCGCCTATACCACTTCTGCCCAGAGTGCTGAAGAAGATCAGGGGTGACCGGGCCCAAGTTATCCTTGTGGCTCCGGACTGGGCACGAAGATATTGGTATCGGGAGCTACTCAGCATGTCTGTCGATCCCTCGATTCGTCTGCCTCTTCAGGAGGACCTTCTGTCGCAGCAGCAGGGGACGGTCCTCCACCCAAACCTGTCCAGTCTCCACCTCCATGCTTGGAGATTGAGCTGCGGCAGTTGAGGCCATTTGACTTGCCTCCTGAAGTTTGTAATGTGATTCTGGCAGCCAGGCGTCCCTCCACAAAGTCGGTATACGCCTGCAGGTGGAACAGATTTATGGCATGGTGCACAGCAAAGGCTGTGGATCCACTCTCTGCCCCCCTTTCTGAGGTTCTCCTCTTCCTTCTTTCTCTTGCCCAGCAGGGCTCTGCTCTGGGCACTATCAAGGGCTACCTTTCTGCCCTTTCCGCCTTCTTGAGGCTACCTGATCAGCCTTCTTTGTTCAAGTCCCTGATTGTTAACAGATTCTTGAAGGGCATCACTCATATGTCCCCCCCCCCCTGTTCCTTTCGTGATGCCCCCGTGGGACTTGAACCTGGTTCTAACGTACCTAATGTGCACTCCTTTTGAGCCGCTTCATAACTGTCCTCTCCGTCTTCTTACACTTAAGACTGCTTTCCTGGTTGCAATCTCCTCTGCCAGGAGAGTGAGTGAGCTCCAGGCTCTTTCCTCTAAACCTCCTTTCCTTTCTGTCCATCCGGACAAGGTTGTGTTTCGGACAAGACCCTCTTTCCTGCCCAAGGTAGTCACAGCCTTCCACATCGGGCAGTCCATCACCTTGCCCACCTTCTTTCCGCCTCCGCATCCCTCGAAAGAGGAAGAGAGGCTCCACCGTCTGGACCCAAAACTTGCGCTCTCATACTATCTGGATCGCACACGCCAGTTCCGGATGGATGACCAACTCTTTGTTGGTTACATGGGTGCTAAGAATGGACGGGCGATGCAAAAATGGACCATCTCTCGGTGGGTCGTGTTGTGCATCAAGGCATGCTACTCTTTGGCTAAGAAAGAACCTCCTGTTGGTCTGAGGGCCCATTCCACTCGGGCCACGGCGGCTACTACTGCCCTGGGCCGGGGAGTCCCCTTGCAGGACATATGTCAGGCAGCTACGTGGGCCTCGCTGCACACGTTCGCAAGACACTACTGCCTGGACAGCCAAGTCCGGAGGGATGGCTTCTTTGGCCGTTCCGTCCTCCAGGACTTTCTGGTTATTGGTTCGCAGACCCACCACCGGGGTTGGTATTGCTGGGGTATCTATTTTAAGGTAAGGAATCTAATACTAACCTGTTTCTTTCAGATGCACAAGTTACTTACCTTCGGTAACGATATATCTGTAAGAAACAGTAGTTAGTATTAGATTCCTTACCGCCCCACCCATCCTCCCCGTTCTGCGAACCGATATCTAGGGTTAAGGTCATCCCCTTTCAGTGCCCTAGTTTCATGGCACCAGTGTTGGCTTTTATCATGGCTCTGCGTTTCTGGCGCGGAAAAGCTGTGTATAAGAACGGACGTCAGCGCGAGAGGGTGGCGTCTAAGTACTCCGGCTACATCATCCCGGCGCCGACGACGGACGCGGAGCCGGAGACGCTCCTACCGACACGCAAGGGTACTGCTACGCAAAAATTTCCGGATCCAGTCTGGCGCCTGGGGATATTCTAAGGTAAGGAATCTAATACTAACTACTGTTTCTTACAGATATCGTTACCGAAGGTAAGTAACTTGTGCTTTACCATGGAAAGGCGCACAAGAACATTAGGTGATCGGAAAATTATATGCAAGATTTCTTTTTTTTAAATCAAAACCTGTTCTAGGGCATACAATTTGATTTGTAACGATTTTTTTTAAAAAAGCAAACTAGTGCAAAGGTAGGATTAAGGAGGATAAATATTAGAATATATGGTCAAATTTTGATATAAAAAAGCTGCTTTACAGCAATATCTTCAATCCAACCTTCCTTTCAATAACTAAGCTAAACAATAGTACCACATGAGGCCTACTTCAAGTTTCATAATAGGTTCATGCCCACATTCCTTTTTTGAACATCAGAACCAGTGTTCAGCAAAGAAACAGCATCTGCAGTTCTTGTCTGCAGACAGATAAGCCTTTCACGTGGAGGCTGGATTTGCCTTCCCTTTGGCCTCCAACAAAGGGCAACAACAACTAAAAGAAAGTTCCTCTCTATACTAACACGCTCTGTTCTAGTTTATATATTATATCTGAACATTGCTAAATATTTCCAGAATAATAACTAAACTCTTGTAGCCTTTCACTTTTGTTATGTTAAGCCTTGCCTACTGTTAAACAGCAATAAGTTGCTAGTGAAGATATCAGTTTCTTTAAAGCTTTAATGATTATTTAAAAGCAATCGCTGTAAATGAGAATGCATTACAGAAAACCATTATTATATTCAAGCAGACTTAATTATCAAAGTACAATGAATAAATGTGCCTTTATATTTTAAACCTGCATCTAAACAGCCAACATGTATAATTCAAGAAGGGGGATACCTAAGAGAGAAACTATAGATTATAGCAAAATCATGATAATACAAAAATGACTCCTTTCTGATTAATGTTGCAGAGGGCCTATAACCCACCCTGGGAACAGACTCAAGCGGTAAAAATGGTTACTTCTCCCCATTCTTGTATGTGCTGGGCATGCACCCCAACTAATACCCCTCTCAACCCTCCGTCAGATAAATAAGACCATTAAGGCCTACATCTAGAGTTCAGCGAGAGCACACTGGGCAATTCCGAAGCTTATAGCTCATGGATCAGCAGGGGGACTGGTCCTGCCTTCTGTGAAGCATTACTGTCTAGCCCTACATTTGGCACAAATGGTACATGCACTCCCTGGTCCAAGATCCCCCATTATGGGTTGCGATCGAGCACAGACACCTGGAGGCCTTGTTGGAACTAAAGGCCCTCTATCTTCCAGGCCTTGCTGCATCCGGCTCCTCCAATCCCGTGCTAAAAGTCATATAAGCCGGCTGGATGTGGATTCACAAGCTATTTTCAGTGGACGTGCATCTCCATGACAAAGCTCCCCTCTGGAACAATACTGGTATTCACATGGGAGGGGCGGAGGGAGACCATGGTTGATTAGGCCCCTGGCGCAGAGCTGGGTTCCTGACTCTTCCACATCTGATCTCCGCCAGCAAGCTCAAGTCCTTTGAGATGCTATGAAACAAATTTGGCCTTTTGGATACTAAACCGTGTGCTGTATACAACTATGTAATTGCCTGTTGCACCAATTGGGTTCCC
Source organism: Lissotriton helveticus (assembly GCF_964261635.1). Classification (NCBI taxonomy): domain Eukaryota; kingdom Metazoa; phylum Chordata; class Amphibia; order Caudata; family Salamandridae; genus Lissotriton; species Lissotriton helveticus. Next base: position 332,058,107 of record NC_136072.1, on the reverse strand, counting down.
AGCTTTGGACCATCCCCTGTTCTCCAGTGCGCTCTTACCTTAAAGATTGGAGTCTGTTTAAAATCGTGATGTCCGGATTCTGTCATCTCCTGATTCGCCTCCTCTACTCCTAGCCACAATTGGCTAGCGCCAGGACTACCTGACCGGCTTGCCTGCAGTTGGAATATGATGAGAGAATTGAGCAGAACGTTTGGAGCCCCTGGGGCGGGGAGTCCGAGAGGCATGGATGAAGCTTAGTCTTTTTAACAACCTTCAGGGCTGGCACTGGTCACCGGCACGGCTTCAGGTTGAAGGGTTGCTCCCTCACAGTGCCTGCTGGCGCTGCAGCCACAATACCTGTGATATTGTTCATATCTTCCTGGACCGTTCTGCCTTCTGGACAGCAGTTAGGTCTACACTGCAGGATCTATGGATTTGCCCTCACCCCTTCCAGACCCCCTTTCTCCTCCATGACTTATTGGATATTTTCGAGCTGACCTGCCATGCCAGTCGTCTTCTCATCACTGCCTTGACAGCTGCAAAGATCTGTATTCTGCGACACTGGCATTCTCCACAATTGCTGTTGAATGAGGAATGGCTCGCAGAGATGTACAAAATTGAACTGCCTCATACGAAAAGGTCATTTACAATTTAATGGACAAAGCAAATATTTTTCTTCTCACATGGGCCAGTTTTCTGCACGATGCCCGCCCCCTCCCCTACCTAATTTGCAGTAATCCTTGATTTTTCTTCATCACGATTATTGCACCCCCCCCTTTTTATTTTCATTTCCCCACATTACTATACTTGGGCTTCCCCTGACTGACTGACTGACCTCGTCCATGCTTCCGATAACGAACGATACTCCTCCATGCTAACTAGTTACGCGACCCCAAGCGGTCGGCGTCCAAGTTCTTAGAGGGAAAAGTGGCGTTCAGCCACACGAGATCGAGCAATAACAGGTCTGTGATGCCCTTAGATGTCCGGGGCTGCACGCGCGCTACACTGAACGGATCAGCGTGTGTCTACCCTTCGCCGACAGGTGTGGGTAACCCGCTCCTCGGCCAGGTTGGTGACCGTACCGAGGTTTAGGAGATCCAGAGCAGGAGGTAGATCGTTCAGTGTGACCGCGGCCAAGCTCTGGAACTCTTCCCACTGAACTCAGGCAGGTCACCGGCCTTCTTGCTTTTAGAAGGCATTTGAAAACCTGGCTTTTTCCGAATCCTTAGCCTGTTATCAGCTGCCCCCTCCTTTTTTTTTTTTCCGAGTCTGCCAGTGCCAGGATGCCTCTCGAAGTGATAGCGCGCTTTATAAGTGAAATAAATACATTTGTAGTTTCATCTTCCCTCCCTTCTTTTCTTTCTTCCCTTCTCTTTATTTTCCTCTTTTTCTGATGTATTTTCTTACCCCTCTCTTTGTTCTCTCCCTTTGTTATAGTTTAGGATTGTTTGTTATTGGTGCATGTATCGCAATCAACATTTATATCTCAATAAGGGTCCATGCAAGTCCATGCTGGACTTGCATGTCACTGTATTCGCTGTTATCTTTCAGTACTTGATTTATGCAAATAAAAATAATTGCTACAAAAAAACACAATAGCCTCATTTGAGCAAAGAAAGAACGGGATTTTGGCATAAAGTAGCACACTGGCTTTTGGTCAAGCCACCTTTTTTTTTATTTTTTTTTTATTTTTATTAAAAGCATTCAAAAACAAAGTAACAAACTTCACAAGGCAGGAATACAATGAAGCATGGTCATGAGTCCGTGCAGGCAGAGCTCCAACTGTACAGTACGTATAATGCATTTAATAATCGAGGGGGGGGAGGGTGGCAGCAAGGAAACAATCAATAATACAGTCACGGATAGAAATCGGAATGTCAGTTAGGGGGACAAAGAGACATCGGAAGATGAATCATGTGGGGGAGTACATACATTTCCACGATATGCGTTCCACTGTGACCAGATCCTGACCCATTTCTTGGGCCTGCCCCGTGACAAATACACAGTTTTCTCCCGAAACATGCACCAATCCATGTTTTCTTTCCACTGCAGTACAGTAGGCGGCCTATGGGAGCCCCAGAGCTGCGCAATATCCCTCGTCGCAATCATATTACCAAGGGTCGCCCAATGAACCTGTGACGTGTTGTAATCGTTGGGTTCCCAGACATTCAAAAGACAACACCTGGCTTCAGGCAGCAGCGGCACACCAGTGACCCTTTCCATCACCACATGCACTCGGGACCAAAACTCAACCACCTCCGGACATTCCCATAGAATGTGCAGGAAGGTACCAGTCATACCGCAGCCACGCTTACACAACCCGTCTGAAGAATAGCCCATACGAACCAGACTCGGACCAGTAACATACACGCGATGGAGGATCTTAAGTTGGACGAATCTAAGGCGAGCAGGTATGGCAACCTCCTTAGGCGAGGACAGAGCCGATTGCCAGTCCTCGTCGTCTAGTTCTAATCCGTCAGCAGTCCACAAAGCCCTGAGGCGCACAAGCAGATCGGCCCTGCTATTGATCAGCTTCTTGTAGATCAATGAAATTGTGCTGTCTGGCACATGGCCATCTAGGATACGGTCCTCAAGAGGGGAAGACTCAGGAATATCGGTACCCACAGCAAAAACTGACAATAGGGCATGGCGTACCTGAGCATACCTTAAGAATTCTGTGTCGCCGAGCTCGTATTCTGCCTTTAGCACCTCGAAGGACTTAACGTTACCTTTAGACCAGAGGTCACCCACCTTGCTTATACCAATCATATCCCATTTATCAAAGCCTTTCGTTCTCCACAAATTACCCAAACCTTCAGACTCATACAAAGGGGTTGCACGGGTAAGTCTATCACACCACCCCAATGCCGCATTCGCGTCATGCCATACACATACAGCAATTTTAGTGGGTCCGGCCAGTGTTCTATAGAGCCTCTTGGGATATAGCGCCCTGTTGAAATTCCCCCCCAGCAGAAGGTATTTATCCATTGCGAAAGCCGGGGCAGGACCGGGAGCATAAGTCACGTGGTTGACCGCACTCAACTGAGAAGCCCAATAGTAGCGCCTGATGTCCGGGAGTGCAATGCCACCATCATACCACGGAAGCGTGAGTTTGGAGAAAGCAATGCGCGCACGCCCGTCCCAGACCAGTCGTCTCTGTAGGCTCTCCACTTCACGAAAATAATCCGAAGGGACTGGGTCAAATGAGTTCTGATGTGCGTACAAGAATCTGGGCAGCGACATCATCTTGAAAAGAGCCGCACGACCTAGCGGTGACAGTAGCAACTTACGCCATCGTGCAACATCAAGCTTCAACCGTTGAAGAGGGGGCAACAGATTACGCTCATAGCGCACACAGGGGTCCAAGGACACATAAATCCCTAAGTACTTAAAACCAGTCTCAGTTACTTGAATTGGAAATCTACGAGGCAATGGAGGGAGACCTCCTGCCAAAACGTAGACACAGGATTTAGTACAATTGATAACGAGACCCGAGTTCGAGTTCTTTCCGAAGGAGGTCAAAACGTCAAAGTACATTCAGGGACTTCCGGGGCAGGTAAGGTAGAGAAGGATATCGTCTGCGTATAGCGAGACACGATCCTCAGAATCATGAGTCCACCGAATGCCCCTCATTGAAGGCTCCCAACGGAGCCATTCCGCTAATGGTTCTAGAGCGAGGGCAAAAAGCAGTGGAGACAGCGGGCAACCTTGCCGAGTGCCACGCCCAAGTGTAAAAACACCGGACACCTTCCCGTTAACCACCACCTGGGCCAAGGGCCTCTCGTAAAGGAGTTTCACTCAAGCGATGAACACCGGGCCAAATCCAAACTTCGAGAGGGCCGCCCAAAGGTAAGGCCACTCGATAGTATCGAAAGCCATGGTAGCGTCAAGGGAAGCCAAAATGGCCGATTCAGTGAGCGTCCCAGCCCTCGTGAGAACTCCATGGAGTCTTTGAAGATTAAGGGCGGTGTTTCGGTGTGGGATGAAACCGGACTGATCCGGATGGATCAAGTCCCCGCTCACCTTAATCAAACAAATAGCCAACAACTTAGCCAGAATTTTAGGTTCCGCATTAAGGAAAGAAATGGGCCTGTACGACGTACAGCGATCACGCGGCTTGCCCTCTTTATGGATGACTACGATGGTAGCAAGTCGCTGATCGGCGGGGAGGGAACCAGAATCCAAGGCCTCAAGGAACATCTCCCTTATGTAGGGCGCCATTTTGTCAGGTGGCAGTTTGTACAATTCAATGGGCAAACCATTGGGGCCCATTGCCATGCCAGAACGAAGAGAACGGATAGCAACCGCGACTTCATCCACCGTAAGAGGGGCCTCCATGAGGTCTCTATCAGCGTCAGAAAGGCAGGGCAATGCAATGTCCCGTAACAACAAGTGGGAGTCCTCCTCATCTCTATCACAGACCGAGGCATACACTGTTTTAAAGTGGTCTATAAAACACTGAACGATCCTGACAGGGTCAATAACACACTCACCGTCAAGCCTCTCAATCACCGGAACAACACGGTTCACTCTCTCTTGTCCAACCACGCAAGCAATTTACCGGCCTTGTCCCCCACATCATACAATCTGCCCTGCTGCTCTCTATTCATCACTTTCGCCGCATCAGTAACGAGCGCTCTGTAATCGGCTTGTTTCAAACTGAGGGAATGCAGCTTTGCGCGAGTTACTCCAGATTCAAGATCATTCTCTAGTACAGTTATTTCGGTTTCCAAGCGTACAAGTTCCACATTGTTAGCCTTCTTGGCGGCAGTAATTAGCGACAGAGAGTGCCCACGAATAACCGTCTTAAAAGCTTCCCACAATGGAATAGATAAGAAACAGACCCCACATTTTCAGTAAAGTAATGGTCAATAGCTTTCACAAGTTCAGAGCGGGTTTTGGGATTGCGGAAGTACCAAGGATTAATAGAGGCAACTCTACCCTCACTTCCCACCCCGACCTCGAAACAAAGCCACAAAGGGGAATGATCAGAATACCTCTGGGGAGATGACGAACTTCTCTAATGGAGGAGGATTGGGCTGAAGGCATCAAAAAATAATCTAGCCTGGAGAGACTGCCATGGGCCCCAGAATGAAAGGTGTATTGTAACTGCGTAGGATGCATCAACCTCCAACTATCTATCAGCCCAAAGGTTTCGAGCAAGTCACCCAGCCACATATGGGACCTAGCCAAATCCCTAGGGGGACAACGATCAGAAGTGCCAGAAACCATGGAATTAAAATCCCCGCCGAGGATCAGGAGGCCCTCAGGAAGCCCTAATATAACCCTGCCAAGATCAGCATAAGTTGAGGCCTGTAGGCCCGGAGGGATATATACCGAAAGTATGGACAGTGTCTTCCCCTCCCACCTACCAGTGAGCGCAGCGTAGCGCCCCCTGTCGTCAAGCGTCACTTCATCGATTTCAAAAGGGAGAGAGGACCTGATGAGAATGCCCGCCCCCCTGGAGCCAGAAGTAAACCCAGAGTGAGCCACCAGCCAGTATCCACGTCTATTCATGGCCTGACAAGCATTACCTATTGCGTTTCCTTCAGAAGGACAATGTCGGGGGAATGGCGTCTAAGGAACTGTAACACAACCCCTCTCTTTATCCTGTCTCCCAACCCATTGACATTCCAGGACAGCAGTCTCAACTCGCCACCCCCCATCCCCAAGAAAAGGGCGGAGCACCCCCCACACAAGACCCAACGACCAGAGCAAATGAAAAAAACAATGCGATGCCTCGTGAAAAGAAAAAGTCACACACACACGCCCCCCCACCACCCCCCAACTTAACCCCGTTACAACACCCCCCACCCTGCACCCCTGCATACGACTCCTAAGCCACCCCAACTTGCAGTGTGCCTGTCGCCCCGTCATAAAACTAATCTACACAAAGAACCCTGGAGGAGGAAGAGTCCCCATTCGCCCCCCGCCACCCTCTGGCCGATCTAAAATAAGAACAAGAAAACCAATGTCCAGACTCAGCTGAAATAGTTGGAAAGTTCAGACGCCAGGATCCACAGTGTCACTCTCACTCCGGCATGCCACCGTCGGCGCCACCGGGGTGTCCGGATAGATCGTCTCTCTTGGGCAAAGAATCGAGCCAGTCACCACATTGTCCGGGCGATCGAAGAAAAACGTGCGTTCCTCATACTCAATCCGAAGTCTGGTCGGAAACAACATGGCGTATTTAAGGCCCAAATCCCGAAGCCGTCTCTTTACTCCCTGAAACCCCAGCCTCTGCCGCTGAACAAGCGGGGTAAAGTCGGGATAGAAGGTCACGGTGGTATTTTCAAACTTCACAGGGCCTTTGTCCCGAGAGGCTTGAAGGATAGCATCTCTATCCCGAAAGTGGAATAGTCTTGCAATAATGGGTCTCGGGGGGGGGGGGGGGGGGGCGCACCCGGCTTCGCCTTACCGCCTGGGACTCGATGTGCCCGTTCAACAGCAAAGAATTTGCTAAGTCCGGCGGGAGCGAGATAGTTCGTGACCAGGTCTTCCACGAGAAGGTCGGTTGCACAGGCCTCGGGACTTTCAGGGACACCAATAAGGCGCACATTGTTACGACGGGCCCTATTTTCATAATCCTCGAGGCGACGGGCCATCACATCGTGAGAAGAGCGCAAGTTACCAATCTCGGTCTGTGCGTCCATGACATCCGTGATAAGACTGGAAGTCTTCAAATCCAGCGCCTTGACCCTCTCGTTGGTCTTCGCCAGATCTGCTCTAATCAGCGTGACATCAACTGCCACCGTGTCGATCTTAGAGGCAAGGGCCTCATACTGCTGTCCCATGGAGGCCTTCATACTGGTGATAGCACTCATAACGTCTTGCAGCGATACTTCTGAGGTCGCAGCAGAATCGGCCTTAGGGTCGTCAGGAGTGCGGCCAGCACCGCTGGGGGACCCCTTTTAAATGGGAGTAATGGTCCATAATATTCGTCTGGGTCTGTCCCCCACGGAGAGGTGTCTTGGTCTTGCGTCTCTCAGAGTCAGGTCTGGCGGTCATATTAGAGAAGGGACCCCGAAGGGGCCCGCGCGACCTGGTGAAAATGGCCGGGTGTAGAAAGGCCAAAAAGACAGCAGAACCGGGCCAAAGTAGCGTAGGTGCCAATAAAGCTGGAGATGAGGCACTCAACAGGGACAGCGCACAGCAGTGTAGTGACACCAGGCCGGCAAAAGGGTCGATCCGAGCGGCGCAGCAAGAAAGCTGAGCCGGGAGTAGAAAACGAAACCGAAAGTTACGCTGAGGTCGGCTGGGAGGGGACCCCTTCAGCTGTTGTTGTTAAACTACTCCTCGGCCTGCCAAGCAACGGAGACCCCGGTTCGGCTCGGGGCGGGCCGCAGAAGTACCAGGCGGTGTAGAAGTGGATCCCAACGTCCGAATTCAGTTATTCAAAGAATATTTAGATCAGCGAGAGTTTGTCAACAAAAGCCCATCTTCAGAATCAGAATGTAGTCAGGATATTTCCGAAGGGCGGCGCGGGTCCGGGGAGCTCTGTGCTCACGCGACCATCTTGGATGCCCGCGAAGCTCCTCCCCCCCCAAGCCACCTTTTTAAAAACAATTACTCTTCTCAAATTTATATATGCCCTACATAACGCAGCCTATTCAGTCTTGAAGGGTTAATTTAAATAGAAGCAGAGGTGTAATTACTGTTACTGAAAGCCTGTTTTAGAAACATTTATTATTCAGATGGATACATCTGCCTGTGGATTCCTCACCTTTTGAATTATCCCAATGCGCAGCATTTCACTGAAACTTTTCTGCTCCGCTCTCCCACGTTGACAAAGACATCACAATGGAACGGCTCCGCACGCGACTCAGCGTGACGTCATTGGAGTCATAAGAAGACCTCGTAGGTGTGCAGACTTCAGTTCCCTCTTTTTTGTGCTGCAAGTACGTAGCGGTTTTCCCAGGCTGTCCATTTCTGGGAGATTTCTTCGATATTGTTGCTGCAACTTTGTAGCTTCTGAAGATGTCTACTCCTAGAAAGTCGGGAATGCAGCCGTTCAAGGAATGCGGAGGCTAGATGTCCATCACTGACCCACATGAAGATTGTCTCTGGTGTTTGTCTTCAGGCCATGACATCAGGACATGTTCTTCGTGCAAACGTATGAATTTTGATGTGAAAGCTCAGCCTATAATTAGCTGGATCGCTTGGGGAACCTTTCTTATACATTGGATGCACCACAAGTCTTGCCAACACTCTGAGATGAAGGTAATGAAAATGTAGTTACTAAAAGCATAATGAAACAAATTGGTATTAGGCAGCCCTGGCACACTTTCCGGTCTACTCTTCTTGCTCAAGCATCTAATCTGCTTTTGTATGCACAGTAGCTCTGCTTAACAACCTTTATCCCCTATGGGTATTAATTTAATCGAGCTACTGGAGTAGAGTGAACTAATAACATCCAACCATCGCGTGCGACATACAGCAGAAGAGCCCAGGAATTCTTTGCCTATCTTCAACATTCAAGTGGATAGCAGCACAAGATGCTGAATTTTAAGTTCTGGGCTGCCCCTCTGGATTTACTAGGAGACAGTGTTATTTAATAGCCATCAATTATAGAGCTTAATCTGATCTTTTACCTATATCAGCAAATTTCACATGGTGGAATGCTTTTGTTAACGAAGAGGAACAATAAAATTGTTACATGGGGTTATAAGTTGTGTTTATGCTATAGCACTGCCCATGATTGGCTTTTGAGTGATTGTGGCACACAGAGGGTAGTTGGTGTGTAAGTTAGCCTAGCCTAGCCTAGTCTGGTCAGAGAATGAGGAAGGTCTTTTACTAGATTGTTGCATCCTGCATAATCACCTGTGCTTGTTTCTGTACTTTGAGTCTGGCTTGCACTGTATGCATTAGGTTTTTCTTTTTTAAGGAGTTAAAGGTGGGTGTTCGTGATGTAAGGGTACAAATATCAATGTAACCATGAGACAGCTTGTAGAAGGTGAAATCTTCATGTACCAAAACAGTATGAATTTTTCTATACCAAAATGTGCATGTATCTTTACATCTCTTTCCACATTAGAATGTGTGAAATTACATAAGTGGAAGTCCTTCATGGTTCTTTCTTTTGCAGCTTCGTCGCATGCAGGAGATGATCATGAGAATGCAAGCCCAGATGCATGTCCAGATGCATGGTGGCGAAGGGGATAGTGGCACAGGGCATGGCCATCATGTGTAAAGAATCAGGTGAGTCTTTGCAACTTCATTGGAGGTAGAAACTTTACTGTCCTAGAGAAAGATCATTCAGAGGCATTCCCTTGCTCAAGGAATACATTCCCATTCAACTTGGTAGGCATCTCTTGTTTGAGAGTGGCCGCAATAAGACACTGAATAACTTTTTATTGTTGGTCTTTTTTCTGTTGTATGTTTAATCTTGTGGTATATTCTTGTAATTTATTGATTACCCTGAATAGGATGCCTGTCTAACATTTGCTCAAGATTCTTCCCTCTGGAAGAGTCTTCATTATGATGATGAAGGTGGAGATGATGGTGGAGAAGTGTGGTTCACTGGTTAGAGGAGGCAGACCTGGAAGCAGAGGTCAGCCCGGGACCAGGGTTCAATTCCCGGCTCGGCGGGGTCTTGAGTCCTAAAATGTCCATGGACTAGACAATTCTCGCTCCGGTGCCTACTTGATTCACGGGTTCACACTCTGCGACTCTGGGCAATAGCTTGCTTAATCTCCACAATGGCCCCTCGCGGCGGGATGCCTGGCTTTCACCTTGCGGATACCCTGCCGGGGTTATCTCACAGGGGAATACCAGGACGGGTTCCCTAAGCAAGCGCTTAGAAACCGCTTGGTGATTTGCGCTATATAAATTCCTGTACATGATGCCGCCATCCAGAGCCATCTTTGCCCTTGATCTGTAATTTTTTTTATCCCCATGTTTTTGAAACCAGTACTGAACTTGGAACAGGCGTTCACATTGAACTCATGTTTAGGAAAAATGCAAATACCTTAGGATAACTGTATAGAATTAATCTGAAGACACAATTTTGATAAGACAAAAGATACCTGAAATGAGTCAATCGATTTCAAAGGCAAAGAAGCCAGTATAACATAATTAGGGTCAATACATCCGGATTAAGATTTAATCAAAGGTTCAAGCAATTACAAAAATGCATAAGCAAATAATGTATAGTAGCCCCAAATTAAAGACCATACCTATAGTAGAAATAGGGGACACAACTAGTGAAAGTTAATGGTACAATGGTATTTACAAGACAAATTGGCATGTGATGTAACCCTTGCCACTGGATTCAAGCTATCCTGGCTGAAGAGGGGTGAAACCCCGAAACCGGTCCTAGGATGCTTGTTTCCGGTCCAGGGAGGACCTGGCTTGGCAGTTCGGGCTGGAATGTTCCCATGAGGCACAGGGCCAAAACTGATTTGCATATGGCGAGGTCTAAACTGGGGTGGCATGGTGAGCAAAAGAATGATGGATTTAACCCAGATCTCTTGACTGGGGGTGAATGTTTTGATTGGTTCTGCATTCCGTCCATCAATTGTGTGTCTTTTGCTTTCTCGCCCTAAGTGTGCCGGCTGTGCCCAGATGTGGGTCCTGGGCTCACTGTGCCACTGGATTCTAGCTATCCTGGCTGAAGAGGGGTGAAACCCCGAAACCGGTCCTAGGATGCTTATTTCCGGTCCAGGGAGGACCTGGCTTGGTAGTTCGCGCTGGACTGTTCCCATGAGGCACAGGGCCAAGACTGCTTTGAATATGGCCAGGTCTAAAGTGGGGTGGCATGGTGAGCAAAAGAATGATGGATGTAACCCAGATCTCTTGACTGGGTGTGAATGTTTTGATTGGTTCTGCATTCCGTCCATCAATTGTGTGTCTTTTGCTTTCTCGCCCTAAGTGTGCCGGCTGTGCCCAGATGTGGGTCCTGGGCTCACTGTGCCACTGGTTTCTAGCTATCCTGGCTGAAGAGGGGTGAAACCCCGAAACCGGTCCTAGGATGCTTATTTCCGGTCCAGGGAGGACCTGGCTTGGTAGTTCGCGCTGGACTGTTCCCATGAGGCACAGGGCCAAGACTGCTTTGAATATGGCCAGGTCTAAAGTGGGGTGGCTTGGTGAGCAAAAGAATGATGGATTTAACCCAGATCTCTTGACTTGGGTTTAGATTTGATTTGGTTCTGCATTCCGTCCATCAATTGTGTCTCTTTTGTAAACACAACAATGGGCACTTCCCACAGTGTGATGATTTGGGTGCAAGGCCTATCGATATTGGTGTTGATGGAGTTTCGACACTTTGCCGGATATGAGGGTCTCCTCAGGACTTAAGATAACCTGGGGGGCTAATAATATGAGCAGGGTTACCCATTTTGGTAGCATAATCACAGGTGGATGTGTGTGAACAGCTAAACATACATATGGCAGTCTTCTTTGATGGAGTCTGATTGCAGGATGTAGCTCAAGGACTCCACGATGCTGCAAGTGGTTATTTGAGGCACCCTGTCATAAAAACGAAACCCCATTGAATAAAAGAGCTAAACTCTTCAAAAAGATTGCAAGAAACTGCACATCCCATTGGTAAAACTTTGGCTACAAAAAATTGATCTTCAAAATGAATGCCCAACAAAGAAAAATACAGCAGGTGCACCAGTAACAATCTGAAAGCAGACTCAATGTCACACTTTGCCAATTCAGCATTCAAACCTGTCTACCTTACCAGCTCAAGCGCTACATCAATTGATGCAAATTGAGCGATAGTATCTTCCTTGGCTATGAAATCATTAACTGATAAACCTTGAGGCCACGACAAATGCTGAATCATACAAAATTCAATGGTGTCATTTTAGGTACAATTCCTAAAGGTGATACGATAAGATCTGGTAGTGGCCATGTAGAAAATGGGCCTTCCATTCTTCCTTATACAATTTCTGACCGCAGCGTTTGTTGAATAACCTGTGGAAATTGCCCAGCCAATTTCAAATATTTTGCAAATCTATGGCAACGGGGTCCCTGATAACCCAGCCGGAAGCCTTCTTTAAACCCCCATTCTAACTTGGCTTCTTTGTCCCTTAAAGGATAGAATTGTAGCCAGTAACATAAATTCTGTATATTAATTGGGGTAAGAGCCCTTGTACTTAGGCTGGAATGAATTTCCTCTCCCTTGCCCGAAATTGCTCCGGTTTTCCTGCTACCCAAACATTGTAAAATGGCATGCTTGCCTCCACATTTAGAACATTCATGTTTGTATCTGCAGGGATTCTTTTTACAATACCCCCTGTTAAAATTCCAGCATGCTCCTGAATATGCTGATTGTGGCTTGGCCCAATTACCCCACCCCGAGCTGGGTCTGCCGAGAAAAGGCCATTGTGAAACTACGAGCCCACTCGCCGTATGCATAGTAGGAGGGGGCCTCTGGGGATATATCCACTGAACCCATAACTCATTATCTACTTCTCCCCATGGTTTCTCTGGAATAATAACCAGTCTAGTTCTAAATTCTTCGTCGTAATGAAGCCAGTCGAAACCCCCAAATTCAGTATGAGCCTTTCTGATTGTGTCCAAATATTTAAAAATAGACACCGATCTATCTGGGAAGTTTTAATAAACACTTCCGAAAATTCGAAAAGCTGACGTCCTTGAATCTATAGTTGTGGAAACCCTTGGCCTCTTAGCTAGCTCCCAAGCTTCTTCCCTAGAACCCCCCTTAGATTGGATTTCTCTGTGAAAGAGCTTAATTACATCTACGAATTCACCTTTCCAGATTTTCTCCTATGTATTCTTACTCAAATGTGAACCTAAAGGCATAGATGAACCCATATAAGGAAGTCTCTTCAAGCCCTCCAAATTCGACTTCTCATCCGTTTCGTTGCCCCCACTTCTTTACTGTTTTTAGCTTTAGCTGAATCTGATAACTCGCCCTTATTTTTAATTTTGTTGGCAGACGATTAATTTTCAAGCAAAATCACAGTTTTTTACAGTGTGAACAGACATCAGTTCCCACACCTTTATCTTGAAAAATTACTTTAGCTGCTTTCTGTTTTATAAAGATTGATTTACTAGAACTATCACTAAAGGGGTTCTCACTTGCTCTGAAAGGTTCGTTCCAAACTGACGTCTTCATCCTTATGTCCCCTTCTTGATATCCTTTGTGCCTTGTGCACTCCATCCAGCTATCCTCTGTATCTCTTTCCTGCAAAATATGAGCCTTGGACAGATTTTTTTAGACCCCCCCCCCCCCCAGAGGTTACTTCATCATCCTCATCCCCAATTTCCCCTTCTTCTAACTCCATCAAGCCATCATCCCCTATTTCATTTTCAAACTGTGCATTCTTGAATTTCCCACTACAGCCAGGCTGTACCCCGTACCCCATCCCCCACCATCCTAATCCCTCCAAGCAACAGCCTTCTTAAAATGCTCAACTCTTTGCTCGTCCAACGATGCCCAGAAAACCGCAATACTGTCTTCCCTTTTATGCTCCAAAATCATGTAGGACGCTTTAAACCTGCTTGCTGGTTTTTTACTGCTATTTATGTCCTTCTGCAGTATCATCCCTGCTTTGGCCTGCAAGTCGCCATAACTTTCTGATGCTGGAACATCCGCAACCACTGATGATAGCATGTTAACACCTTTCTTCCCATCTTGAACCCACACCCATTTACTTGGACCGTCCTAAACCTGTCCAGCTTTATTTGATGTATCCATTTTCTTAATTAACCCTGGCTTAGCGCCAATATTCTCTTTATTCAGACTAAGGACAAAAGACTTAGATTGATTTACTGATGGCAAAATTGGTTGCACATCGCGTAACTCAAGGGAAGCCTCAACAGTCTGAGTTTTGCTATGAGGTAACAATATACCACCCTTCTCTCCAGAAATCATAAGGGATAATGACCTCTTACCTCGTGTATTTATTACATTTTGTGACATTTGTAACTTTTTACCAACAATAGAAATATTTATTTTGACATTGCTTTCATTTACAAAAGAAACCTGTTTAGGAAAAACCTTTTCTGTAACCAAAGAACCACTAGGTGGCATTGCTGCTGTATTTTTAACCGAAACCTCCTCACCTTTAACAAACAAGGCTCCTTTAAGGGATTTCCCTCTCCCTAGGAGCCTGCCTCTCATAGCGCATGTGCAGGATCTGCCCCTCCCTCTCCTCAGAACAGGGAAGGCAGGCTACCGTGAGGAGGTAAGAGGAGTTTCCTCCGTCAAACTTCCTTCTTTTTCAAGGCGGCATCTTAGGGTATTCCACACTGGGGAGCTGTCGGACGAAGAGCAAGCCTGAAATGCGGCAGAAATGCCGTCAGCTGATGCCCTCCTCCTTTTTTTCAAAGCCTGTCCAGGCCTGACTAAGGACGCCTGGGAGCATTTTTATTTTATTGATGCGTTTTTATATAGCGCAGACTTTACCCAAAGGCGTCAGAGCGCTTCACAATAGGAACAGAAAATTACCAATGAACAAATTACAAAAGCAGACGATAATAGTTACATGAGGTAAAAGTGACAATTGTGAGCAAACAAAATACATGAGGTAGCAAACCGTGCATTACAGGAGGAAAGAGTGACAAGTGTGCAGGTTACAAGTGAAAACAAAGTACAATTAGAGGTAATATACTGCAATATATGGCAGACACTCACGCACAAGAACAAACGTTACGTAGGCAATGGTGGCACTTGTGCAAGTATCAAAAGCAAACAAAATGTGAGAGGTAGCAAACAGTGTGTTACAAGAGAAAAGTGGCGTCTGCATGTTACAAAAGAGTACCAAACACAGGTACAAGGATAATACTGCAATAAATGGCATACACACCAACCACACGAACACACTGGGAAGGCACTTCTATAGTCATGGAGAATAGAGTTTTCAGTAATAGGAGGTCTTCCTTCAGATAATAGAGAGGGCATGAATTAACTTTGGAAGTGTCTTTGAAGGAGGAGAACTTTGAGGTCAGTTTTGAGTGCCTGGGAGGAGGTGGTGGTCCGGAGCGGAGGCGGAAGTGAGTTTCAGATTCTCACTGCGTTGCCTGAAAAGGCTTGGGCCATCGATCTTTCCTTCTTGAAAGTGGGAGGTTCAAGCAGTAGATTTTCCGCATTACGTGATGGTGTAGAGCCTCCAGAGAATTTCAGTTTATTCGCCAGGTAGCGAGGAGAGGAGGAGTGCAAGGCTTTGTGGGTGACACAGGCAGTCTTGTAGATAGCTTTAGCCTCGATGGGAAGCCAGCGGAAGGTGGATAACAACGGTGTGATGTGGTCACTTCTTTTGGCCCCATAAATGAAACAAGCTGCTGAATGGAGAACAGATCTAAGGGGGGACAAGTGGGATTTGGGGAGGCCAGTAAGAAGAGAATTGCAGTAGTCCAGTCTGGAGAGGACCAGCGATTCCACCAGGGTTTTAAGGTCCTGCTCCGGGAAAAAGCGACTAATTCCCCAAAGAAGGCGCAGTTGGTATCGAGCAGACTTTGCAATGGAATTGATGTGGGAGATTAGATTGAGTTTTTTGTCGAGTATGACACCAAGGGATTTTGCGCTGTCGACAATGATGGGTTTATTGTTAAGTAGATTCATCTGATCCATCCATGATTGAACCGGGGGAGGAGAGAGTGAGGAGGAGAGGAGGAGGAATTCAGTTTTGGAGGGATTCAGAATCAGTTGATGAGTTGACAGACAATTTTGAATGGAGTCGAGAGTAGAGCTTAGGATGGAGAGATCGTGAGTGGAGGCAACCTTGAGGTAGATTTGAGTGTCGTCTGCATAGAGATGATAATGGATCCCGAATTTACTTAGATTTCCCAGTGGTTCTAAATAGAGATTGAACAATGTGAGTGCAAGTATAGAGCCTTGAGGAACACCTTGACCTACCGCCACAGGAGGTGAAAGACTGTTCGCTATTTTGATCTTTTGGGATCTATCTGAGAGGAAGGAGGCAAACCATTTAAGCACAGTGCCCTCCATGCCCATTCTCTGTTGAGGAGGGTGTTGTGATTGTGCCCCGCATAATAGCCTCAGGGCTTCCCTCACGTGAGTGGAAGCCTCAGCCATGCATAAAATTAAACGTGACCCAGCTTTTGACACTAAACAAATATTGCAACGAAGAAAAACACCTCGCCTACCTCAACAAACACTCGTTGACTGAAGAATGCGGCGTTCGAATCACCGCGTTCCAAAGCAGGCGCCTCACCCACCCAATAGCTGTAGCCTTGGACTGTACCATCAGCCCGAAGCCGCCCGGGGGTGGACATTCCTTCAATGCCACCCTCAGGAGCCCCCATTGATGGCGGGCTTGAAAGGATTAAAACATAAATGGTGATCCCGAGCATGGAGTCTTAAGGCTCGACCTTGCAACTGCCATTTTGGTCTGTTATGAGGTTATGGTCAGTGTAGAGTTAAAAGAGGCACTTAGCCGTCTAATTTATTAAGTAGAGGTGGGGCAAGTGGATTATTTAAGCGAACAAGTGGCTTCCTCTAGCAATTAGTCTCCTGGATAGGTGGATTATTTTTACTTTAGTCCACACCCCTGGTTATGGAGATATCACATTTTTTAAACTCAAAACGCTTGGTGACTTAATTGACAAAAAAAGCTTTACGTAAAGGATTGTGGTGAGGATCGTCCTTAAAGAGCAAAGAAAAATGCACTTCATGCCACCATGTGAACATGATGGAATAGTGCTGTCTTCCAAGGTACCTGATGGAGCAGCCTTTGATTTTATTTGTTTTTTGATGCTGCACAATTTCCTTTCTTTATTTTCTCTACTATTCACTATTAAAAATGGTGTTTCTCAGTCAAATGTACTGCTGTTAAAACATTTTGCCTAGATGGATAGATAAAGTTAAATGCGTTTTTGGTCATATTTCTTTTTGATTGATTGGTTTGGGAAACATGAACATTTAATTGTGTTCTGCAATCTTGCAGATATAGTCTGCATTTTATGAACATAAGAGGGAATCCCATTATATAAAGAAGGATTGCATCGCACACCTCTCCTGAAGGAATGAATACCTGTCCTAACTGCAGCAACATTTTACCCTACACATCCATGTGAAACTAAATGAGATCCTTTGGATACCACAATGGTAGTGTGTGATTTTGATGCAAGATTCTGAAATCTGTCATAGTTCAGGGTCTTAACCTTTACACGTTTATGCTTTTTCAGAATACTGTTTGAGGCCAAGTGGAAACATTCCAGTGGACTGAGGTGAAGACGAACTCGTCAAAGTGAAAAGAAAGAGTTGGTTACCTGTTACAGTGCCTCTAGTCTTACAACCCACATTTCTATAGGCATAATAACTTATGTAAAAATGTAGTCAGTAATTTCTTGTACTCTGTAGATATGTTACACTTTTGTCACTTATTGTTTGTATGTAAAAACTGCCAGCCCTATTCAAGTATTGGTGTGTTAAATATGCAGCATGACAATACATATTGTATGTTCTAGAGTTCCCTGGGGTTTAAAGCATTTCAGCTGACATGACTGTCCTTAGGGAGCCCCTCAATGTGCACATATGACCCTATTTCGCTTGGTTCTTCGCTGTTTTAAAAGATATTGAACTAGTCGGACTAATTTACCTCCATTCCTTAACTGTCTCTGTTTCTGGAGAAAGTCTGGGCAACTTTTCAGGAAGCAACAGTCATCCTTCATAGTAGAACTCCGTGTTAACATGTAGATTGCTCTAGCAGCGTGCATGTTCATCTGTTTACAGAATACAGTTCCTATGTGTGTATCGTTTTTGAGTGGAATTTGTTACAGCAGTGCTTCTGGCTAGGAGTAGAATAAAACAAACTTTAAATATCTGGCAGACTTACTATTGATGAATATTAAACTTTTTGAAAGGAAGAATAGTGCAAGTAGAGTGTTCAACAAGTAATTCGAAGAATTATTTATTTTCCTAGGAATGAGTAGGACCCTCAGGTGAATAGTGTGGACACAAGTCAACCAAATTGAGTTTTCTGACAATAACAATAGCCAGGACTCAAAGAACAGTTTCGTCTGTCAGTGGCAAAGATATCAAATGGATTCGAATTCTTGGCACCTATGCAATCCTTCATGCATTTGATTGCAGTTCTGGTCTAGTAATTGTACTGTGCTGACACATTGTAAGTGGTGCTCCAGAAAACGGTATGGTAATGCGAAGGAAAGAAGTCAAGAGCACTGTGCATCGGGGGATAAAGCACTCTACACTTTTAAATGGGAGCTTTTCATTTCATCGCCAAGTAAATCTGTAACTCTAGTTTGAAGTGCTACTGAAATAAAGAAATGTGCCCTCCTCTTTTGTAAACACAGGTTTGTGAGTGATACTTTAAATGTAGTTGTGTATGTTTTTGTGTTGTCTTGTGAAGCCGCATTCTGTTCAACATGACACTACAGAATGGTCCTGATTACTGTAATGTAAGGGTGAGCAAGCTTGCCTGTAGCCTTTATCTCCCTCTTAGTGACAAAATACTGTTTACTCCTACCCTACGCGATCCAAAGTTTGCCTTTAGTTGCATTTATGTCTACTTTAAATCAGAGAAGTGACGTACGCTACTCCTTTCATTTTATTTTAAATGAGTCTGATGGAAAGACCCAGAAGAAAACTGGATTATTGCACAAGGACCAGTTGTCAGGAAAAAAATTCTATAAAATTGCTTTGAGCATTTTTAGTGTCTTGGTCATGTTGAACTAGAAATATTATTTGTTGCTTCATCCTGCATAAACTACTTATCTTGCTCAGTCTTTGTATTTGACAACCTGTCCACCTTTTTACTGTGCTATTTCCCCAGTCAATGTCACTATCGTATAAGAGATAAAGTACCCCCTGCCATACATTATCAGATATTGCAAGTCATCGAGGAGTTCCATAATCCTAAAGAGGAGCAAGGTTGAAGGCTGAGTTTCTTTATAAGGTTATGGAACTCAGAAGTGACTTGCAGCATTCCTATCATGTACGCCTGGGAGTACGCTTATCCCTTATAATACACGGTCACACCATCATCTTTCCCACAAACCACCTAAAACCTTGGTGCATAGCTCTTTCATATGAAACAGCATAATAGAAGTGCAGCCTCACTTATAGCGCGACAGTTAGGTAACTCGCCCTCTCTTTACTATGCCCTTGCTTCATCGTTCGCACGTGCATGATACTTATGTTATCACCTCACTCGTGTCACTGCTATTTGACAGCATTAAGTTTGTAAACATTTACAATACATTTTATTATACGTCGTATCCTTCCCAGCCCTGAAGAGTCACAGGTTACTACCCAGATGACGAAACACTTGTTGGCTGGTGTATTCATTGGACTAACTTTAAGTTTTGCATAAACATCATCTGTCACATGAAACTACCGGCATCGACCTTTGTAGTATTTCATCAATCAAGCACTACATTTGTGCACTTGACATTCTAAAAAACATTATCCTTGAACGTGTACCCAGGACTTGGTTTTAATGTGCTATGTGGGTTCTTTACTCACATAATATGCAGGGGTTATCCGGGTTTTCCTCTGACTTGGTAGCACCGTAAATCACTTGTTTTTCCCTAGACACTCAACCGCTAACTAGCCTGAGCGCCATTCTTCCTGCCTATCCAAAACCCATGGCAGAATCTGTATATAGAAGGAAAATATAATAATAAACAGAACAGATAGTAACAGTATACCTAAAATAGATAGTAACACTATACCTAACTCACTTGGATCAAACAGGGTTTATCATGGGATGTTTGACTAGTAAAAACATTAAAAAAACTTAGTTCATATAATGAGAAAATGCAATAAGGAAGCCATACTCCTGTACCTCAACGCTGAAAAAACATTTGATAGGGTGGACTGTGATTTAATGAGGGATGCTCAAAGGAAATTTGGGAGAGAAGACAGATTTATGGGATAGTTTACTGCCCTTTATAGCTCTTCTTTGTCCGGGATTCAGCTGATTGGTGGTCTTTAAAAGCACATTGACATCTTCCGAAGTAGTCCTCTCTCTCTTCTGCTTTTCACTATGTACCTTTAGCCTTCACTGCAGAAAGTAGAGACCATTCACAAATCAATGGCATCGCATTCTGCTGGGACACATACAAACTTGTCAGCATTCTAATATGCTGTCTTACTGATGCTGGCAGAGCTGAGGCAATCCCTCAGAGAGATTATACAAATATTGTAAAATTACAGTGGGCAAATCCCAAGTATGGATAAATCAGAGGGGCTGATATTAGGAGTGCTGTCCCTCGCCTTACAGCTGTGGACATTGCCCTACTTCAAATGGTCACTAGCCAACATCCAATGCCTGTGTAATCAGTTTATGCCAGACCTATACCTCTGTTCCAGGAGAAATTTCAAGAATATACTGAAAGGCAGCCAAGCCATCTTAGCTCAACCATACACTATCCTGGGCCTTGTGATAACTACATTTAAATGTACCTTATTATCGAGGCGCCTCTATCTATTCCAGGGCCATCCACTTTCACTCACTTGCGATATCTTGATTGCTAGACACTTTTAATACAGTTATCTGGGTACGGAGAAGGCTCCAACTCTATTGGAAAATAAGCACACAAAAAATCCTAACCACGAAGGACTGGCAATACCAGATGTACTCCAGGGCTACCAGGTCTCTCAGCTGAGGTATGTGGTGGGTTGACTCAGAACTGACACTGTTAAATAATAGTGCTTTATTGATTTGGACCTCGCTAACTCCCCAGTGAGAAACTGTCAACCCTCAGACGATGAGGGTGATACTGGTATATTTCCTCTATCACAAGTAAAACACTAGAAGTGTGGGACTATTTAAATTCTGACTTTTCTCTGAGGTTACATATATCCATCGTTCAAGTATGGATGACAAGGCTGTTTGACCTCAATGATAAACGTTCAAATATTTAAAGACCTTAAAGAGACATAAAATATCTAAGATGGAGCGATTTCACAAACTCCAGGTCAGACATTGGGCAGGGCATGCATTGGAAAAAGTGGGAGCAACACAATCTCTCACTGTTGTTGAACTCTTACTACAAAAGAGCCCTCCCAGAAACTTAGTGTTCCGAAATCCCTGGTGTTATTAATACACAACAGTCCTACAAGAAATGTGCCTACCAATGAAGTAGAAAGCCTAGTCCGATGATGAAGCATGCCGCCTTTCGTGAGTGAGGGCTTGTGCTCCTAAACAACAAGTTACTTACCTTCGGTAATGCCTTACCTGGTAGATACTATCTACCTGCAGATTCCTTACCGTAGAATACTCCCCAGGCATTAGACTTGATCCAGAAATGTTTAGAGAACAGTACCCCTTAGCGCCGGTAGGAAGTGACATTCGCGGTGTCAATATAAGCAACACTCAAGAGTGCTGATGTCAGTTACTTTTCTCGACCTTCCGAGCCAGAAGCCCGGAGCCAAGAAGTGCACTGACCACTGGTGTTGAGAACTAGGGCCTTGAAAGTGGAGTTTCCTGTTCCTAGACATCAGTTCGCAGAGTGGGGAGGATAGGTGGGTCGATAAGGAATCTACGGCTAGATAGTCTCTACCAGAAAAGGTGCTACAGAACGTAAGAACTTGTTCATCTGATAGAGACTTCAAGCCGCAGATTTCTTACGATAGTATAGATACACAAGCAATACCTCCACGGAGGTGGGTCTACGGACCAATTTCACAGGAAGAAGTCCTGCAGGACCGAACGGGCAAAGTGCACAGCTCCATGAACTAGACTGTCCAGACAGTAATGCTTGGTGAACGTTTGCAGTGAAGCCCACCTTGCCACCTGGCAGATACCCAGAACCAGAACTCCGCAAACTAATGCAGTGATTACAGCTTTAACTTTGGTGGAATGAGCATGCAAACCCTTAGTGTGTTCCTTCTTGGCCAATGCGTAGCAGATTTCGATACAGAGCATGACCCACTGGGAGATGGTCCGATTGTGCACGCCTCATTCTTTCTTTGCTCCGACATACCCACGAAGAGTTGGTCATCCAGAACTCCTGTGTGCAGTCAGAGTAGAACGGCAACGCTCTTTTTGGGTTAAGCCGGTGAAGTCACTCCTCTTCCTTGTAGGGATAAGGCAGAGCATCAAAAATGGGTAGAGTGATGGTCTGGCGTACGTGAACCGAGTGACCACTTTCAGAAGAAAGGGATCTCTTGTATGAAGCACTAGTTTGTCTGTGTATCTGTTAAGATAAGGACACTTGGACGACAAAGCCTGAAGCTCACTGTTTCCTTGGGCAGATGTTAAAAGGCCTTCTTGATAGTAAGGAGCCTGAGTGGACAGTTGTGCAGTCTCAAAGGAAGCGCACGTAAGGAAGGTGAGGACAAGATTGAGATCCCACTGGGTTAAACAAAGGGAGGTGTAGGGAGTGTATATTGTAAACCTTTCAAAAACCTATGTACAATAGGGGATTGAAAAAAGGAAAGTTGGTCAGGCAACCGAAGAAAAGCAGAAATTGCAGATTGATATCCCTTAACAGTGCGCAGAGCAGAGCTCTGCTGGGCAAGGGAAGGAACGAACAGGAGAACCTGAGAAAGGAGACAGAAAGGGATCAATGTATTTTTGAACACCATGCTACAAATTAATCCCAACAGCAGACATAATCAGTCTTGGTAGAGGAATGTCTGTCTGCCAAGACAACATTACAGACTTTGGGCGGAAGGTCAAAAGCTGCCAGCTGTCCCTGCTGAATCTCCACACAAGGTGGACCTCTGACAGGTTCAGGTATTGCTGCAACAGAAGATCCTCCTGAAGGAGTAGCCTAATCAGAAGACTGATCGACATGCTTAACATCGCATGATACCAGACTCTCTGTTCCCAGTCCAGGGCCTCAAGGATGACTTGGGCCTGGTCGTTCCTGATCTTCTTGAACTCTGGGTAGGGGTGTAAAGGTCTACGGGAGGCCTAAGCTCCACTTGAGATGAAAAGTGTCTCCGTGCGAGAGCAGCCTTGGAAACTAGCGCGCAGAACTCCTGACATTGTGTGTTCTTGAAGGTGGCGAACAGATCTCAAGAAAAGTGTCTCCGTGCGAGAGCAGCCTTGGTAACTCTAGCGCGCAGAACTGCTGACAGTGTGTGTTCTTGGAGGTGGCGAACAGATCTCGTCAAGAATCACCATTGCTGAAAGAGCTTGCACCACCTCTGGAAGGAGACACAATTTGTGATCCACTAGGCACCTTCGACTTAGTTTGTCCGTTTTGGCGTACAGAGAACTCATCAAATGTGGAACCACCAGGATTATGCCCTGCTGTTCAGCCATGTCCGTAGACAAGAGCCTCTTAACAAAGGGTCCATAACCCCATCCAGCCCTGCTTGTTGCAGAAACACATGGCGGTGGTGTCAGTGAATACCTGCACTAGCCTTCCTTGGATGGAGGGTGGAAAGGCTTTCAATGCCAATCGGATTACTTGGAGCTCCACCAGGTTAATGTAGAGTCCGGATTCCACCAGAGACCAGAGTACCCTGATTTCCACCCTTTCCAGATGGCTGCCCCATCCCAGGAGTGATGCATCTGTCATTACTGTGTTGTCTGGTTGGGGAAGGGAGAGGGATGTGCCTCTGACCCAATAGAGGTTCATAAACTACCACTGCAGGTCCTTCGTAGTTCTCTCCGAGATATGACCTTGTCGGAGAGATTCCCTTGATGCTGCACCCACTGGAACTTCAGGTCCCACTGCAGAGCCCCCATATGCCAACAGGCATGCATCACAAGCAGGATGTCAGTCTCACCTAAATCCAGGATAGAGGCTGAAACATTGGTATCATAGCCCGAATATCCCAGACTATCCGTTCGGGAAGATATGCCCGAAACTGTACAGTGTCCAGCGGCTCTGATGAAAGAGACCTTTTGAGAGGAAGTCCGATGTGACTTCAGAACTTTGATACTGAACCCCAGCAAATGCAGGAGGATTGCAGTAGTCTGGAGGTGAAAGCCAACAGTCTGGGGTGAGCCTGCCTTCAACAGCCAGTCAAGATAGGGGAAGACTGGCACCCCTAATCTCCGCAGATGAGCTGCAAACACTGCCATCTCTCTGGTGAACACCTGAGGGGTGCTGGTAATGCCAAAAGGGAACACTGCGAGCTGAAAATGCTTGTGGCCACCATAAACAGCAGGTAGCGCCTGTGGGCAGGCAAGCTGGGAATGTGAAAGTAGGCTTCCTGCAAGTCCAATGCATCCATTCAGGGTCCAGGGCAGAGAGAACTTGAGCCAGAGAGATCATCTTGAATTTCTTCTTGAGGAAGAAATTGAGAGTGCACAGATCGAGGATAGGACAAAGGTCTCCAGAAAGTAGCTGGAATAGCAAC
This sequence comes from Lissotriton helveticus, assembly GCF_964261635.1. Classification (NCBI taxonomy): domain Eukaryota; kingdom Metazoa; phylum Chordata; class Amphibia; order Caudata; family Salamandridae; genus Lissotriton; species Lissotriton helveticus. Next base: position 332,033,908 of record NC_136072.1, on the reverse strand, counting down.
TACGACTTACTTCTGCTGCTGGCACTGTCTCTGTGTCTCCTTTGGACAAAAGAGCTGTCACTTCCTGGCAGAGAAGAGATAGGTGGTCCTCCATCAGCCTGTCATAAGTTGGTGGCATGGAGGGAAGGGTAGTCCCAAAGGGGAGGGAGTAGCCCCTTTGGACAATCTCCAAACCCACTTGACCAATGTTATGGACGGCCAGTGGGGCAGCTGATGGTGAATCCTGTCACCGACTGGGAGCCCATGATACGTGGGCAGACTAGGAGCGTTTGGAGGCTGCAACTTCAAGGGGGATGATGGACTGGCCACCTGACCCACAGAATAGTGGCCACGCTGAGGCTGGGGAGCTTGCATGCCTTGGTGGCTGGGCAGGTAAAGACCCGGTTCTCTTCCAGGGGATACTCATCAATAGTCATAAGCACTGAATAGCCCTCCCCACGTGCGGGGACCCCAGAGCAATAACAAATGATATGCATATAACTACATATATATATATATATATATCATGTCATCAGTGATGTCACTGACCATGTCATGAATGATGTAATATGTGACATCAGTGGATTGCGGGTGCGCGAAATATAGTTAGTACAACTAACTATATAGGAGCAATTTCAATGGTTTTGTATGAGTGAAATGTCCAGCTAACTATAACACCCCTAAAACTTATAGTTTTTTTAGTGAATTTTAAAGGTTTTTTAAATGCTAATTCCTAACTATTTAAGGCCTGAAACCTATGGTTTTTTCAGTGAATTTCAAAGGTTTTTTAAATGCTAATTCCTAACTATATAAGGCCTGAAACCTATGGTTTTTTCAGTGAATTTGCAAGGTTTTTTAAATGCTAATTCCTAACTATATAAGGCCTGAAACCTATGTTTTTTTCAGTGAATTTCAAAGTTTTTTAAATGCTAATTCCTAACTATATAAGACCTGAAAGCCCACCAGGAATCTCTAGTATGCGCCAGGGATTGCAGAGAGGTGTAATGAAGCCACACCCCTTTTTACACCTCTCTGCAACGCAGCCCCCGTGTATGTTTGAAGAGGGGGAACTAATTCCCCTTGCATACTGGGGGCCCCCTAGCCCACCTTGAACCTCCAGTATGCGCCAGGGGGCTGCATTGCAGAGGTGTAATGAGGCTATGCCCCTTGTTACACCTCTCTGCAACGCAGCCCCCTGGCGCGTTTGCAGAGACGGAACTAATTCCCCTTGCATACTGGGGGTCCCTGGGGGCCAACTAGCCCACCAGGAGCCTCCAGTATGCGCCAGGGGGCTGCATTGCAGAGAGGTGTAATGAGGCCACACCCTTTTTTACACCTCTCTGCAATGCAGCCTCCGCGCATGTTTGAAGAGGGGAAACAAATTCCCCTTGCAACCTGGGCGTCCCTGGGGGCCAACTAGCCCACCTGGAACCTCCAGTATGCGCCAGGGGGCTGCATTGCACAGAGGTGTAATGAGGCTATGCCTCTTTTTACATCTCTCTGCAACGCAGGCCACTGGCACGTTTGCAGAGGGGGGACTAATTCCCCTTGCATACTGGGGGTCCCTGGGTCATATCTGCCCAAACGCCGAAATTCCGAACAATTGAAAATGACTTTTCTTGAGAAACATTTGGATTTGGATTATCATGTCCTATACTTTGGAATTTTTGAAAGACTGACTTTGAGGATGCTATAAATTACTCAAGTCTGCCCGAATTGTGTGGGTAAAATTGATACCTAGTCACTTTGAATAAGAATGTACTTACGTCTCGTCTAACATTTGGAAGAAATATCTTGTTATATGACAACAGGATACCGACATAACTTGAAGGAAATAAGAACGCCCTGGAGAAGTTCTGTTGTACAGAACGAAACGCGTCAGCTGGCTGTGGTACATAGACTTGAGGAAAATAAAAGCATTTGAATATACACCAAGATTCAGCACTTCAATAAGGACTCTAAGTGATATGATTTGATTGTACTTATTGTGCAAGTGGTGCTGTGCCAAACTTTGGAATATTCTCCACTACTCTCTACTACTTACTCTCTACTACTCCACTACTCTTTAATACTCACTCTCTACTACTTATTCTCTACTACTCTACTACTCTCTTTCTCTCTCTACTACTCACTATCTACTACTCTCTACTACTCACTCTCTACTACTCTCTACTACTCACTCTACTACTCTCTTTACTACTCACTATCTACTACTCTCTACTACTCACTCTACTACCCTCTACTACTCACTCTCTACTACTCACTCTCTACTACTCTCTCTATTGCTCACTCTACTACTCCTCTCTACTATTCTCTCTCTCTGCTACTCTACTACTCACTCTTGACTACTCTCTACTACTCACTCTCTACTACTCACTCTACTACTTACTCTCTACTACTCACTCTACTACTCACTCTACTATTCACTCTACTACTTTCTACTACTCACTCTCTGCTACTCTCTCTACTGCTCTCTACTACTCTCTACTACTCACTCTCTACTCTATTACTCACTCTCTTCTCTCTACCTCTCTACCTCTCTCTACTTCTTTCTCTACTAGTCTCTACCTCTACATCTCTACCTCTACTTCTCTACCTCTCTACACGCACACATATACACATATGTATATGCATATGCATTTATGCATGTGTATATATATATATCCAAGTAACTGCTCGGAAAAACCGCTACCCACGCATGCGAGCAACGTACAAGCAGACTCGAACCCAGAATTCGTGCAAGTTATAGTGCGTTTATTCGTCGGCCATAACGCGTTTCACCACCAGAGTGGCTTAATCACATGACAACGCTAGAACATGGGTTGACCATTAAAGAGGATTACACCTCAAGCACGTGATAATGTGGTGAGTCATAGACATGGAAAACATTTTATATCAGTTCAAAGCGGCACTGAATTGTACGTGCGAAAATGGTTTACAAATGTATAAATACATAGATACATGATACTCTTCAATAATAATGAGAATACCTCTAATGAATCATGCTAGTTCAATTAATACAAATCCATACATTCAGTGATAAATACATAAATATACGGGGCTAATGAATTATAATAAGAAATATTGTGCAAAGTCATGCTTATACAATAATACGAATAAATTCATTTAGTGGAAACATCCACATGATTACTAAAAAGATTGCATGAAATTTAGTTGCAATGGCATGATAAACGTTAGTATCAAAAATAGCTGTGTAAATACATTACGGTCCATGTCTGGGGGCAACAAGAGATGATGTGCTGGGGTGAAAATGATGAAAAAAAATCGATAAGTATGGGGAAGAAAGAAAGAGGGCGGCTACAGGGATGTGAAAAACAAAGGAGTAGGGTAAAAGGGTAAGGAGATGCTAGAATGCTAGAATAAAGTCAGTTACAAAATACGTAGGGATATGTATGGGACAACGAGATGTGTGTCCAGATGGAAATAACTCGTAAGAAATGGACACAGTTAGCGAAAGGTGCTTATCAATGCTCGAAGGTGTCCACCTTTGAGTAGCACGCAAACAGCAGCTTGGTTTATGTATAGGTGAGGACGGGGATCCACTCCGTACGGGATCTGCCCGACGCGTTTCGAAGCTCCATATGCTTCTCTTCAGGGGATTTAACGGAAGCGTTGTGCGCAACCGCCGACCCACTTCCCCATTTTATATATAACACACCCACCGATGGGAGGCTCAAATGAGACTGTGCATACTGGGAAGTGTGGTCCGGGAAGCACACAATCAAGTCCTGTATAGACTCCACAAGTGGGCCCGTCCTCGATTCCAAGTACGACTGCTGCTTCACTTTAGTGACCCCCAGGGTACCGGGGTGGTGCATACTCCGCGGCTGGACGGCCGCGTATAAATCAATGCTCGAAGGTGTCCACCTTTGAGTAGTACGCGAACAGCAGCTTGGTTTATGTATAGGTGAGGACGGGGATCCACTCGTAGACGCCGCTCCGTACGGGATCTGCCCGACGCGTTCCGAAGCTCCATATGCTTCTCTTCAGGGGCTTTAACGGAAGCGGTGTGCGCAACCGCCAACCCACTTCCCCATTTTATATATAACACACCCACCGATGGGAGGCTCAAATGAGACTGTGCATACTGGGAAGTGTGGTCCGGGAATCACACAATCAAGTCCTGTATGGACTCCACAAGTGGGCCCGTCCTCGATTCCAAGTACGACTGCTGCTTCACTTTAGTGACCCCCAGGGTACCGGGGTGGTGCATACTCCGCGGCTGGACGGCCGCGTATAAATCAATGCTCGTTAAAGCCCCTGAAGAGAAGCATATGGAGCTTCGAAACGCGTCCGGCAGATCCCGTACGGAGCGGCGTCTACGAGTGGATCCCCGTCCTCACCTATACATAAACCAAGCTGCTGTTCGCGTGCACTCAAAGGTGGACACCTTCGAGCATTGATATATATAAACATATATAATCTGCATATCTATATAAATACAAATATAAATGCATGCATGCATACATATACATATATGCATACATATGCATGTTATTTACATGAAAGTTTTAAAAACACTAATAAAAGCAAAGCTAAAAAGCCACCTCATTACAAACAGAATGGCTTTAACTTAAACGAGGGCGCGATCTATTGCATTTTCAATGCTTATTTACTTTGGTTCCATCAAGAAGGCATTCAGATGTGTCACACATTTGCCATAAATTCTGAATGTTAGCACTCTAGTTGCTCATTAGATCACTGTAGTAAAGCTACTGCTCACCAGGGAAGTCTGCTGTTAATCATACTTTCTATGGCAAAATGAACCCCCTCATTTTGTTCCTTTTTAAATTAAATGTTTTCAGACTTACCACTTCATTCCAATCAAGATGGCTTCTGGTGTGCCATACTTTTGTCATAAGTAAGACTGTTAGCGCTCTAGTTGTTCTTTAGAACACTCTGGGACATTCTGTCATTGGGCTATACTTGGGCTACATCTGGGTGATATTTGGGCTACATTTGGGCTCTTTTGTCTCTGGTGGCCGTCTTGGGAGACTGCATGTCAGACTTTTTTAATGAAATAGAAGAGGATTTGGGAAGTCACTCAAAATGTGCCCTTTTTTTCTTTCTGCAGCACTAATCATACTTTCTATGGCAAAATATACCCCCTCATTTTGTTCCTTTTTAAATTAAATGTTTTAAGAGTTACCACTCTATTCCAATCAAGATGGCTTCAGGTGTGCCATACCTTTGTAATAAGTAGGACTGTTAGCGCTCTAGTTGCTCTTTAGAACACTCTAGGAGGCTGCAGTAGAACACAAAGGAATCAACTGACAGTCTCTGTCCTTGTTGGATGTACATGTTTTACTGAGAATGTCAGACTTCATTCTCACATGACTGAGAAAGATAATGTGAATTTACAGAAAATATGCTTTCAGTTTAGCTTATAGATCCCCTTCCAAACCACTGTGGGAAAAGCATGAGATAATAGTTTTCTTTCAAACATGATTCATGATATCCCAGCAGAAGGCTTTTTCACATGGTAAAATCACCTTAGAACACACCACAATTCCTAAAATGAGTATGGTACCATCAACAAATGATTTATAATGTAACTAAAGTCCTAAAACCCTCTATTAACTACAATGCTTTTTAATGAGGTGCTATCATGTATATTGGTCCCAAGATGGCTGCCAACACTTCTTGGATGAAGTGCTGACAGCCAATCAGATCTCACGATGAGATGTGTGGTTAGGCTCCGCCCAGATATATGTGTTTTTGAAGTTAATTTTCATAAAAACCACTGGAGCAATTTACACCAAATATAGCAAAGGCACTTCTGCGTACCAGTCCCTACAATTTTGCCAAGTTTGGTGTAATTCCGTTCAGCGGTTCGGGCTGTAGCCTTGTCAGAACGTCCTATGGAAATTAACATGTGGAAAACACGTTTTGGGTCCCCCCTTTTTTCTCAGCCCCCACTTCACGAATCTCCCCGAAACTTTCAGGGAAGGAGCGCAGCGGAGCTGGCCAAAATTTTGGAAAATTACACGCAAATTCCTCAACCGGCGCCAAAGTTATTCCCAATAGAATGTTGCGGATTTCCTATGGTAGCTAGGTCCTAACTATATATACCTACTGGCTATCGCCAGTAGGTTATATATATGTGTATATATATATATATATTCACTGAAAAAACCATAGGTTATAGACCATATATAGTTGGGAATTAGCATTTACAAAACCTTGAAAATTCACTGAAAAAAACATAGGTTATAGACCATATATAGTTAGGAATTAGCATTTACAAAACCTTGAAAATTCACTGAAAAAACCATAGGTTATAGACCATATATCGTTAGGAATTAGCATTTAAAAAACCTTATTTTACCCACACAAAACCATTGAAATTCCATATATAGTTAGTTGCACTAACTATATATCGCGCACCCGCAATCCACTGCTGATGATGTCACATATTACATCATTCATGACATGGTCAGTGACATCACTGATGACATCTCAAATGACATCACTGATGACATGACTGATAACAACATCCAGTGATTTTTTGTTTCTGTACAGTTTAAATATGTCTTACATATTGAAGAATGAGTGGATGTGTAAGTGTCTGGACGAAGGATTTAGTAGGTGCATGACTGACTGTATGAGTGAGTGATTAAATGTGTCTCACTGAGTGCATGGGTTAGTGACTAAACTGTCTTAATTTGTGCATCATTATGTCTGTTGTTCTGTAAACTGCTGCATGTGTTGATCAGTAGCTATATGAGTAACTATATGGGTTATTGATTGATTGCCCAAGTATTTGTATGGGAGACTGAGTGTGTGTGTGGCTGGCTGGGAGGTGTGTGACTCTGTGCAGATCAATGTGTACTTGTATCAATGATTGTATAAGAAGGTAAGTATGTGTTAGTATATGTTTGAAAATGTAAGGTGCTCTATGTTTAACTGTATAGACAAGAAAATGGAAGTGTCATTGATTCTTTACAGGACTGACTAGGTGTGTGAGTAACTCCATGGATGAGTGGCAGACTGTGAGTGTCTGTATAGGTGTATGAGTGCATATGATAGTGTTGTAAAGATGAGTGATTGTATGTATGTATGAATGATTGTATGGGTGAATGAGTGAAGGTGTGTGTAGACGTAGGAATCAGTGAGTGCGTATGTAGTAACTAGTATTGGTGTGTCAATGGTTTCAAAAATTATACTCTGTATTTAACACTGGGTGAAACAGAGGTTATATTAAAATGTGAGGAGATGCATTGTATTGTCACATGAATGATATCATCAGTGATGTGGTCATTGATGTCAAATGAGATGTCATCAGTGATGTCATTTGAGATGTCATCAGTGATGTCACTGACCATGTCATGAATGATGTAATATGTGACATCATCAGCAGTGGATTGCGGGTGCGCGATATATAGTTAGTGCAACTAACTATATATGGAATTTCAATGGTTTTGTGTGGGTAAAATAAGGTTTTTTAAATGCTAATTCCTAACGATATATGGTCTATAACCTATGGTTTTTTCAGTGAATTTTCAAGGTTTTGTAAATGCTAATTCCTAACTATATATGGTCTATAACCTATGGTTTTTTCAGTGAATTTTCAAGGTTTTGTAAATGCTAATTCCTAACTATATATGGTCTATAACCTATGGTTTTTTCAGTGAATTTCAATGGTTTTTTAATAGCAAATATCATAAGCTGTCGAATGTCAAGTACGTGGTAAGTAAAAACATTTTCGTGTTTATGCACACTGATCTGCTTTGAATGCTGCCCCCCCCCTCATTTCTATTAGGAGTACTCTCTCTTTGCAGATAGTGAAAGGTAGTTAACGCAGGCCTTTGCCCCCGTTGTAATACGTCGTGCCTGCTTCTCTCTCCATTTGATTGATTGTTATCCAAGCATTTACTGTTTTAGAATTGGTTCTCTTTGGTTCATTCTCTATTTACAAACAAACGCAGAGTCGCAATACTCTGTTTAGTCTTTGCAGATAACGAAAAATCGTGTAAAAAAACAAAAGGAATCGAGCAAAATCAGTAGGCCACTAATGGGATCTCTTTTTGACCTCGCTAAAATAGAAACATTAAGAATAACCCCTCATGACAAATACGAAACTAGTGAGATGAACTGAACTCCACACCATGATGGCTGCAATACAGCTCGGCTCCGCCACCCACCCCGCCCAAAATAACGATAAAGAGCGGCTGCCATGATTGCTCGCGGAATGGCCACGACGGAGCTACGAAATGGTGGTGCTCTCATGCTAACGCCAGCTTCAGTCTGAAACATCTAGAAACACTGTAGACTACCAATTCGATCAGTTCCGGTAGCGCCCCAATGTAACCCGGTAGAGAAGAACTAGCCCTCCCCTCTTTGACTGATGGTTCTTGTTGCCTGTCCCTTCTGTTGTCATTTAACAGAACTATTTAGCCTGCTGAAAGGGGTTGTGTTCCGACCGCTGGTTGGTGGAGACATTTTGACTATATTCTGGACCTGCGTTGTCGCGTAATGCGTCATATGACGCGCCGCGTTAGCGCATCCGGAAGTCATCCGGGGCGCGACGCGCAGCGCGTAACGTAAGCATAACAGGTCATGTGACTTGTTAATAAAACTTTTCATTGGTTCATTTTACTTTTCTTATTCTAATGATGAAAGGCTTGGTCATATGACCTAAAAATTACGCTTTTTATTACTTCCGAACATTATTTTTTCTTAAATATATGTTATAATGTTCCAGGCTAATGTACTTTCCCGGAAAATTTACAGCTGTCCTGCAAGTAAAATATATTCTTTTTTCGAGAAAAAGGGCGTTTCTTCGTCCCATGACGGAGCCGTTGAGCAAAAGAGGGTCGACCTGCTGTCTTAGTCGCCGATACGCCTGAATATGAGATTCTTATCGATCACTTTATGTTGCAGGAGTAGAAAACACAACAGCCCTTGACCATTTATCTTTACTGCGTTCCTGCGTATTATACTTTTTACCCTTCATGTGATTGGTCTGCTTTATTTCACTTGCCTTTTAATGATTCTAAAACAGTGACTATTATTAAAAACTTTACCAATGTATATACTACTACCATGTTTTCTTTTAAAAACCTTTATTGTGAAAATTTCATTATACAAATACGAGCCTATAACCACGTGGGCCGGCCACGGAGCAAACTGTAATCGTATATGATGAGTAGACATTTACACTGTAGAGGAACGTAACGGGCGGGCCATTAGGTTGCAAGAACTAAGGTGTCTAACAGTTGCGGAATCGGTGGACGTACATTTTATAATTAAAATACGACAGGGCCAGTTACAATAAAATTATCTAGATATACATTTGCGGGCAAGTACCATGCGTGACGTTAATTCGAACTTTCAATAGTACAGTAATCAATAACACATCAGAACTTAATATCAATAGGGATGTCGAAATACTCAATCAATTCTCGTCCCCGCCCGCCATGTGCTTCAAAACTGCATACGTATCTCGTGATTTCAAGGTTCTGCAACCAGTACACAACAAGGAGTTACGAGTCCCATTTATTCCGGCGCCATTTTGGGCGAGGACGGGCAGGTCCAGGATATAGTCAAAATGTCTCTACCAACCATCGACTATGATGATGTTCATATGCTGTATTTATAGAGTAACACTCATCTGTCCACATGAAATTAATTTGCCACAATCTAAACATGTCATTTTAATCTTTGCAAAGTTCTTCTAAATATTTGGGACCGTTTCCCTTGCCTCTGATGCTGTCAGTGCCACTTCTTTGATGAATGTACTGGCAGGTCGGGGGTTCTCCTCCAAATCTCTCTTTTATGCAGCACTATAATTAATTGGTGCCACCTCTCCATATGACGATGCATGGTATAGTTACCATAACTATATATTTTTTCGGTTCCTCTGGAGAGTACATCGTGGCAGATGAAGCGTATAACGTACCGGGCATTTACCTTTTTTTGCATGTAGAGGAAAGGAAAAAAAATCGAGCGTCCGAGTTATAAGGTGTCCCAGGGCCATTTTAGTGGACCAGGCCCAAATCCAAAGAACAGGCCGCCATTTTGAGAGTCCTGTTGCAGCAACCTGTCGCTGTAGCATCAAGAGCGGCCAAAACTCAGCTGAATGGCAACTGAAACGGTAAAGGGGCGCCCCACTACAGCAGACGAGCCTCCACCTAGGAAGGCCCGTTCACGCCGCCTCCCCCCCTCCCCCTTCGAGCACCCCACGCCGTTATTCGGAGCAGTATTGTAGGATGGCCACACCAGTGCAGCAACTTGCTAGACACCACCTCGGTGGTAACCGAATCTCAGCGCCTTGTGGTGTCTTCTATTCAGAAAACATTGTTGTGCTGCCTTCGACCTATTCGCCGCAAGTGCGCACGCAACTCAGCTGCATAGCTTGCTAGACACCACCTCGGTGCTAACCGAATCTCAGCGCCTTGTGGTGTCTTCTATTCCAAAAATATTGTTGCGCTGCCTTTGGCCCCATTCGCACATCGGTCCGCTACTGCTGCCATCTCACAGGCCAACGGGGCGCCCCACGCCGACTTTCAGCATTGTAGGATGGCCACACCAGTGCGCCTTACTAGACACCACCTCGGTGCCATCCGGATCTTGGCATCTCAGCGCCTTGTGGTGTCTTCTATTCAGAAAATATTGTTGCGCTGCCTTTGGCCCCATTCGCACATCGGTCCGCTACTGACGCCATCTCACAGGCTAATGGGGCGCCCCACGCCGAGTTTCAGCATTGTAGGATGGCCACACCAGTACAGCAACTTGCTAAACATCACCTCGGTGCCATCCGGATCTTGGCATCTCAGCGCCTTGTGGTGTCTTCTAGTCAGAAAATATTGTTGCGCTGCCTTTGGCCCCATTCGCACATCGGTCCGCTACTGACACCATCTCACAGGCCAACAGGGCGCCCCACGCCGACTTTTACCATTGTAGGATGGCCACACCAGTGCCACAACTTGCTAGACACCACCTCGGTGCCATCCGGATGTTGGCATCTCAGCGCCTTGTGGTGTCTTCTATTCCGAAAATATTGTTGCGCTGCCTTTGGCCCCATTCGCACATCGTTCCGCTACTGACGCCATCTCACAGGCCAACGGGGCGCCCCACGCCGACTTTCAACATTGTAGGATGGCCACACCAGTGCGGCAACTTACTAGACACCACCTCGGTGCCATCCGGATCTTGGCGCGTTGTGCTGCCTTCGGCCTATTCGCACATCGGTCCGCTACTGACGCGAACTCACAGGCCAACGGGGCGCCCCACGCCGACTTTCAGCATTGTAGGATGGCCACACCAGTGCTGCAACTTGCTGGACACCACCTCGGTGCCATCCGGATCTTGGCGCGTTGTGTTGCCTTCGGCCTATTCGCACATCGGTCCGCTACTGACGCCGCCTCACGTGCCAACGTATTTTCTCCGCATTTTATACCCTATGCCGCATAACAGGTCATGTGACTTGTTTATAAAACTTTTCATTGGTTCATTTTACTTTTGGTTTCCTAATAATGGAAGGCTTGATCATATGACCTAAAAATAACACTTTTCATTGGATGAAAACTTTTTTTTTTCCCAAACGATGAAAGCCCCACCTTGTTTCTGGATGTTTCAGACTGAAGCTGGCGTCAGCATGAAAGCACCACCATCTCGTGGCTCCGTCGTGGTCATTCCGCGAGCAATCATGGCAGCCGCTCCCCACCAGAAGCCTGCAGGAGTCGGGGGCCCCCAAAACTTTTGTTGAATCCTCAAGGCGGAGGGGACGCTTTCGAGAATGGGGTCCAAGACCTAGCAGACAGTCGTCCGATTTCCAAGGTGTCCCAGGGCCATTTCAGTGGACCAGGCCCAAAAAGAAAAGAGCCTGCCGCCATTTTGAGAGTCCTGTGGCAGCCGCCTATCGCTGCACCGCAAGAGTGGGCGCAACTCAGCTGAATTGCGGCTTTTGACACAGTGGACCAAAAGCGGACGGAATGGCAACTGAAACGGTAAAGGGGCGCCCCACTACAACAGACGAGACTCCACCTGGAGAGGCCCGTTCACGCCGCCTCCCCCCCCCCCCCCCGGGGCCCCCCACGCAGTTATTCGGAGCAGCATTGTAGGATACCAAAACCAGTGCGGCAACTTACTGGACATCACCTTGGTGCCATCGTCCTGCTGCCTTGGAACTATTCGCACAACAGTTTGCTACTGATGACCCACCCCCCGCGACGCCCCACGCCGAATGCCGAAATCAGTGCGGCACCCAGGCAACATCACCTGGGTGGCGTCCAGAAATCTGGACGTTGTGCTGCGTTGGGACTATTCGCACAGCCGACCGCTACTTCGTTGTTTTTCCCTAAAAATGTTTATATGTTTTTACTGTTTTTGTTTTGTTGTATATATTTATAAGTTATTAAAGTTTTATAATCTTACTACTTTGTTGGAGTGCTATATATTTTTAATGTGACACATAATTGTAAAAACTTTGATGTACAAAGAGTCATCCCTGGAATCTTCCGCTTCAGGCTCGGTCCCCTCCCCAATCACAATACAGGATGGTTTTCAGATAGTAGGAACGCGTGTGCTGTGACGGATCTCATCGAGTGTGGGCCTTGATCTACTATAACTCCTTTGAAGAGGGGTGATTCAATACAGCTGGGGCCATAAACTACATCTGCAGGGCTAGCTGATAGCCTAGGACCGGCCTGGACAATCGGACACAGAGGAAAAGGAGTGTCAGAGGGTGCGGTAGTGAATAGGGCGAAAGGGAGGTGTCGGGCGGGCACAGGGTGTGATTCTCAGGGAAGAGCAGCGCAGATGGGGGGAGGTTTATTACCCATGCATAAGACAGAGAGCGGGGGTGACCAGTGCCTGGGGGAGATGCTTGCGAGGGTGGGGAGCCATGCTAAGGATCGACAGCGTGCAGAGAGTGGGTCTGGTCAAGTCATCTAAAATGGCTGCCGTGCACGACAAAAGTGTGGCATTTGAAAAAAGGCAAGATGGCGCAGACAATGTTTTTCAACACTTCCTGATTTCCTTCGAATCGAACGTTAACAGACGTTGGGGCATATTACCAAAGTTAAGCGATATTTATCCCTAACGATGCTTAGCAACGAATTTTTTACCGCTAAGCATCGTCAGAAATTATCGCAGATAAACCTTGCTATTATCAAGGTTTATCGCAAATGCCATAAAAAACGACCGCAATGCATTAATATCGCTGAAAACTCAGCGATATTCATGCATTACCGAGCTAATGCTCTTAGCCATGTTATCCACCTCCCATTGGATAACATGGCTAAGAACTGCTCAGGGCAGGTGGTAGCTTTTGGAGATATTCGCGCTTAGCGCGAATATCTCCAAAAGTTGGTAATAGGAGATAGCGATGTTAGCGACTGTTTCAAGTCGCTAACATCTTGGCATGCCCACTTTGCATGTCATTAGTGATAAATATCACTGACATGCAAAGTGGGGCCCAAGATGGTCGCCATCTCCTACTAGCGGTCGCTAACTGGTGTTAGCAACAGCTAGGTAATACAGAGATAATTTTATCTCCGCGAAGCGGAGCGCTGTTACAGATATATATCTTTTTTTGAACGTTAATTTCTCAAAATCCACTGAAGCACATATATTGAGACCTAGCAAAGGCACATCGAGCTACCAGTCCCTACAATTTTGCCAAGTTTCGTGCAAATCCATTCAGCCGTTCGATTATTATTATTATTTTTTTTTTTGCCCCGCGGGGCCCTTTTAAAACCTCCACATCAAACCTAGGGGGTCAGGGAGGATCTACTATGCCCCCTTATGGTCATTTGCCCCTTCGCTTTGGCCTCCTCTTGTCTCTCGATCCTACCGAGAGACAAGATGGCGGCCGCTACGGACTGTTTGGAATGTTCACAGACGCCGGAGAACCAATCAGCTTCGCAAAGCTCCGTTACGCGAAAAGTACGCGAAGCGGAGCGCTGTTACAGATATATATCTTTTTTTGAACGTTAATTTCTCAAAATCCACTGGAGCACATATATTGAGACCTAGCAAAGGCACATCGGGCTACCAGTCCCTACAATTTTGCCAAGTTTCGTGCAAATCCATTCAGCCGTTCGGGCTAAAAGTGAGGCCAACCGCCCTATGGAAAACTCAATGTTAAAAACACGTTTTGGGACCCCCCTTTTTTCTCGGCCCCCCCTTGACGAACCCCCCCCCCCAAATTTTCAGGGGCTGCTCAGAAACAAAATGTTCCATTTTCCTGAAAATTTCAGCCAATTCCGCCCACAAACGCCAAAGTTATTAGACATAGAATTTTCAAAAATCCCATAGAGAAAAAATCCTAACTATATATACCTACTGGCGACCGCCAGTAGGTAATATATATATATATATATATATATATATATATATATATTCACTGAAAAAACCATAGGTTATAGACCATATATAGTTAGGAATTAGCATTTAAAAAACCTTTTTTTACTCACACAAAACCATTGAAATTCCATATATCGCGCACCCGCAATCCACTGCTGATGATGTCACATATTACATCATTCATGACATGGTCAGTGACATCCCTGATGACATCTCAAATGACATCACTGATGACATCCCCCAAATGACATCACTGATGACATCACTAATGACATCTCAAATGACATCACTGATGACATCACTGATGACATCTCATTTGACATTACTGATCACATCACTGATGACATCATTCATGTGATAATACGATGAACCTCTTCAGACTCTAATATAACCTTAGATACACTCAGTGTAAACAGACACTCACAGACTGTCACTCATCCATGGAGTTACTCACACACCTAGTCAGTCATGCAAAGAATCAATCACACCTCCATTTCCTCAACTATACAGTTATACACACCTTACTTATTCAAACATATACTAACACATATTTACTCTCTTATACAATCCCTGATACAAGTTCACAATGATCCATACAGCCACTCACACATTCACTAGCTCTCATGCACAGTTATTTATATATGCCAACTCTCACATGTACTTTGTTTTACATATGTACTTACTTTGACATGTAGCACTGAGATATCCATTCACTCACCAATACACTCATGCACACAGTCAACCGCCCATACAGGTGTTTCCACATGCACTTTTGAACCCATACATCTAGTGAATCAACTGCTCACACATCTATGCACAGAGTTATACACCTCCCAGCCACCCACACACACACTCAGTCTCCCATACAAATACTTGGGCAATCAACCAATAACCCATATAGTTACTCATATAGGTACTGATCAACACATGCAGCAGTTTACAGAACAACAGACATAATGATGCACAAATTAAGACCGTTTAGTCACTAACCCATGCACTCAGTGAGACACATTTAATCAGTCACTCATACAGTCAGTCATGCACCTAATAAATCCTTCATCCAGACACTTATAAATCCACTCATTCTTCAATATGTAAGACATATTTTAACTTTACAGAAACATACAGTCACTGGATGTTGTCATCAGTGATGTCATTTGAGATGTCATCAGTGATGTCATCAGTGATGTCATTTGAGATGTCATCAGTGATGTCACTGACCATGTCATGAATGATGTAATATGTGACATGATCAGCAGTGGATTGCGGGTGCGCGATATATAGTTAGTACAACTAACTATATATGGAATTTCAATGGTTTTGTATGAGTAAAAAAAGGTTTTTTAAATGCTAATTCCTAACTATATATGGTCTATAACCTATGGTTTTTTCAGTGAATTTTCAAGGTTTTGTAAATGCTAATTCCTAACTATATATGGTCTATAACCTATGGTTTTTTCAGTGAATTTCATTGGTTTTTTAAAAGCGAATATCTATAGCTGTAAAATGTATTCTTCTTTAAATCAAAAAATATATTTTATATGTTTATTAATAATTTTTTTTATTATTTTTTTTTGTTCGCTCCCGGTTCGCGAACCGGGAAGCTTCCCGTTAGCTCAATTTGCTGCCGCGACCCGGTCCGCGAACCGGTAAACGTTCCGTTTGCGCAACTGCCGCGTTAGAAATCAACATCGTGATGCGTCGCGGAAGCGCGACGTATCGCGTTGTCGCGTAATGCGTCTTATGACGCGCCGCGTTAGCGCACCCGGAAGTGCTCCGGTACGCGAACCGAGACGCGAAACGCAGCTCCCTGGAAGCGATCTGGGGCGCGTCACGAAAGCGCGACGTATCACGTTGCCGCGTAATGCGTCTAATAACGCGCCGCGTTAGCGCACCCGGAAGTGCTCCGGAGCGCGAACCGAGGAGCGAAGCGCAGCTCCCCGGAAGCGATCCGGGGCGCGTCCCGCAGCGCGTAACATAAGCGTAACAGGTCATGTGACTTGTTAATAAAACTTTTCATTGGTTCATTTCACTTTTGGTTTCCTAATGATGTAAGGCTAGGTCATGTGACCTAAAAATAACACTTTTCATTGGTTTAGAACTATTTTTTTTCCAAAATGATGAAAGCCCCCACCTTTTTTCTCACTCTGACTTTCAACTTTGTGAAAGGAAGACCTATTTTGCTGAGTAGAAAATGGCTTCATTAGTAGCTGCAGCTGGTGCACCACCACCACCACCTCCTCATAGGAAGAGAGGACCACCTCCACAGTTCCTTCCCAACACAGAGGAGGAAGAGGATGAAGAAGAGGAAGAGGAAATACAGGCAACACAGTTTTTACGTGAGGAGCCCCGGATATCTCACCATAAAAATAGTTTTATTTGGCAGTTTTTTTCTTTTCCTGAAGGACAAAAAAAAGTTAATACTCGCTATGTGACATGCCTCATATGCAAAGAAGACTTATCTAGAGGCACAGATAAGAAGTATAGTTACGGCAACTATACTATGCACCGTCACATGCAGAGGTGGCATCCACTAAATTACAGCAGGGCAGAGATGCGTGACCTCCAGGACAACCCACCAACTCCTGTGGCCAGGACATCGGCACAGGTAACTCTGTCGGGGCCAGAGGCACGGGAAACAGTGCCAAACATTCAAGAAAACTTTGTGCACATGAAGATAGTGTGTATATATTGCGGTAACTTACTCTCATGTGGCAATATGAGTATTAATTTGATAAACCGAGCATATGAAAACCACAAGTGCTCTAAACGCCCCAAAAAATTAATTTTTTTTTGCTCCTGTTGAGCCCTTTCCAATGCCTGTTTTTCGTTGTTTCCCCCCCAAAAAACCAAAAAAAACATAAAATTGTTCAAAAAATACAAAAAAAACAAAAAATGTTCAGAAAAATAAAAAAAAATATAAAACAACAAAAACATTAAAAAAAAAGTTCTTTTCAGAACTACCTCCTCTTTATAAAATAATTGCTAGAATGTTTAGCACTCTGGCAACCTCTATTTCTTTTAGTTCGCTTCCCGGTTCGCTCTCCGGTACGCGAACCGGGAGCGAACCAAAAATTTTTTTTTTTAAAAAAAGAAGAGTAAGTATAAGGGAAGTAAACAGAGAGTAATGTTAAAAGAAAGACAGCTATAGGGACTAAAACAGAGATACTGTTTAATAGATTTATTTACCGAAGAAAAGATGGAAGAGGATATAATTGTGAAAAACAAAATAGATAAGGAAGTGAAAGAAAAAAAGGAGAGTAGAAGAATAACAAAGAAGAGTTTCTTAGAGAATGTGAGTGAATGTTCAAAATAAGATTAAAACATGTGGAATAACAGAGAGAAAAAACAGAAAGCAGAAAAGAAGAAGTAACAGAAAAAGAATAATTGAAACAGCAAAGAAATCTAAATAACATAGGGGCATATTATCAACATAGGCAATAAAAGTTTTGCAGCTTTTATCGGCAGAAATGTGTCGCTAAAGCCGCTTTTGCGGCAGAAAACTGCTGCTAAAACCACTTTTGCAGCCGTTTTCAGCCGATAAAAACAGCAATAATTTTATTGGCTGTGTTCATAATATGCCCCTTAGTGTGCTTCAACTACACAGAGAAAGCATAATGAACAAGTAGTGAAAGAGTGATCAGTCAGAGACACTAAGAGTAATAGAGACGGAGTGAGTGAACAAGAGTGAGGAACTATGAGAAGAGAGAGACTGAGAAAAGGAGTGAAAGGAGTAGAGTAAGTAAGTAATAGAGAAAGGAATGAGGGAAGTAGCAAAGGCAGGAAAGTGAGGGTTAAAGAAATGAAGCAGTGGAACTAATAGTAGTTAAATGTGATAGAAATGTAACGAAAAGAGTACAAAACATTTACCTTATAATTGTTGTTAACTTAGTCACTTGTTATTTTTATACTTTCAATCTGTGAAAGAGAGAACAAACATTTGAAAAATATTAAAACATGTATTTAAAAATTAGAAAAGACAAGGGAAAAGATTGAAGGACAAACAGTTTTTCAACAACTTTGACACTTACAGAAGCTTCTGCTTCTCCAGGCCCCCTACACAGTCCTAAAGATATACATTTTAAACTAACAGTATCTTGATGCAGATGAAGTGAGGCCTATCTTGGAACATGGTGCATCTTTTGCACTGCTGTTGTCTCACAAAAGTGACGCAATGGCAGCGCAAAATAGGTGCACAATCATCATAAAACTGTGCCTAACATTTTAAATGATTGTTTCAGGATGGCAATAAGGTGTGTCCTATCCAGACGTTGGTTTCAGGTGAGGCCTACTCAGGGTTGCAAATGAAATTTAGGCTTGTTGAAGAGTATAGAGGAGATAATACATGTGCAGGCATAATAACGAAGTGAGTCATGTCCACTGCACTCTTGAACAAATGTCAGACCTCCTCTGTCTCCTGGAACAGGCCTAAACCTCATCTACACAATGTGATGTGTAATGCTAGGAAACACAGGTAATATAATTGAAAAACGTGCAATTTTTTTTGCTCATTCCACAATCACATCACCTGTGTTTCCTTAGCTTAGGTATCTCATTGTGCAGATGTAGTCCAGCATATGAAAGAGTACGTAGAATGTGAGCACTGTATACAACAACTTTGACACTTATAGAAGCCTCAGCTTTTCAATGCCTACTACACAGTTCTAAATGTATATCATAAATACAAAAAGTACAGAATTAATTATACATGTTAAATGGTTTATTTTTGCTGTTCTCAGAATTTATCAAATTTCACTAAAAATAGTGACTTGAAGGTATTCATCATATAACAGCGGGGAAAAAAACCACAATCAAAATGATTGTGTTTAAAAAACCCATATGACATAACCAAACAGAAATCAGAACTCCTGAAAAGTAACTTACTTTCCATGACGTCGAAGGATATCCTATGAACAGCTTACACTCTGTTGTGCTGCTATTATTTTCAGCCCGCCACTTTCTGAAAGAAAAGCTCCATCGTTTTGAAAAATATGTTACATACAATAAATGACTTCTCGCTCTCTACCGCACGTTTCCACAAGGCCAAATCGTGTAAGAGCCATTTATAACTCTTGGAATTCTTCTAAGCAAATCCTGTCATTTTGTATTTCCGCAACTTTCAGAAAGAAAACGTTCAAGATCACTTTCACAATCCTGGACTAGTAATATCTTACCCTTCTTGCTCACTCATGTTCTACATTTCCTATGACACTGATACTGCTTACTATGAAGCAGACTTACACTACCTCTATGAGTACTACAATTATTTAATTCTCTACATCACTTTTAATCACAAAGCAATATAAAACAGTAGATAAAATTATATCAACCCCTAGAATCATTATACGCCAGTTACCTACCCTAAATTCTCTTTTCTAAAAACAGAAAGTAAGAATATTTTTAAATAAAAAGGCAACATTGTATCGTAGTCAAATGGGAATAATTTCCGAAACAGCAAATTTTTTTACATTTTCAATAAGCTGTGTAATAAGCGGATCTGTCAAATGACCATCATGCCATATAATAGCTGCAGTTACAAATGTTCTTCCTAAAATCAACAACTGTGTAGCCACAACATTTGTAATTAAAGTTGAAGACTTACTTTCATCAGGTTTATATAGTTGGATTTTCAAAATGACATTATAATCAAAAGTTTGGACCAATAATCTAGACAGCATTGCAGACTTACAGTCCCTCTACTCCATGTTTTGATTGGCTGCTTGAATTAGCTTATAAAAAGAAACAGTTTTTCTGAACTCATACAAAGTGCAGTTATTTTTCCATGACGTCAAGTGTTATGGTAAGAACACCGTTTGCTTTGGGAAATGCTCTGTTGTCCTTCAACTAATCTCTGCCCACCACTTTCTGTAAGAAAATCTTCTTTTTTTCCAGGAACTATTTAAAACTCAAAAATAACTTTTGACTCTGTACTACACTTATCCTCAAGGCCAAATCGTGTAGGAGCCATTAGAACCTCTTGAAATTCCTCAGAGCAAATCCTGAGATTCCTTCCCTAAAATTTTGGTTTTAAAAACACCAGGTAAGAATTTTTACGGTCAAAAGGCAATTTTTTTTTTTAAAGTTAAAACAGAGTCATTGCAGAATGACCAGCCATTTCTAGACTTTAAATAAGCTGTGTAATGTCCTGATGTTATTGAAGGACCGTCATGATATATAATTGCTGCAGTTACAAAAGTCCTTCCTGATATTGACAACTGTGAAGCCACAAAATTTTTAATTAAAGTTGTCAATTTTGTTCCATCAGGCCTACATCGTTGGAACATTAAAATGACATACTGGCCATATGTTCGTATAAATAATGTTGACAACATTTCAGACGTACATTGGCTACACTCCATGTTGTGATCAGCTGCTTTTACTAGCTTATTAAAGGACACTGATTTACTGTCTGGCAAAGTTAAATATATAAATCTTTCTGAGTCTACACTAGTAGTACTTGATACCCTACAGTTCTCGCAGTCATGCTGCCATTGATAAGAAAGCCCAAACAGGTGATCTACATCTACACCTTCAGCATGCAATACATCAAGCATATACATTAAAAACTCCTGACAATCTTGCTGAATATTTTGAGAGAATTGTGTTTGACCTGAACATCTGTCTAACAGATTTCGAATTTCAGACACACTTTCTATTTTTGTTCTATCAGTGCTACATTTCTCTAACACAGAATTTAACAAACTGCAAAATCTTTGATCAGAATTGACCACAATCTCTTCTTTTACATTTTCTAGAGAAAACAAAACATTAACCACTACATTAGCATAGCAGTTGACACCAGAACTGTTTTCAAATTGAAAACCAACAACATCTTCAACAGAATCCTTTTTCTTTCTGCTTATAATTTCAGGTTCATCGACTTTTCGTCTTTTTGCTACAACCTCCCTACTATTGGTCACATTTCTTCGTTTCCGGCCTACCACACGTTTCTCAAACAAAGGATATTGAGGCAAATGTGGCGCATACTCTCTTCTTAACCTATTGTATTCCTTAACACAATCTAGATCCGCACAAATGTTTGTGACATCACACTCAATCAAGTACAATCCCGATAAAGTTCTAACTCGTGACAATGCCACATATGCCATACCCTCCTTGAACACAGAACTGCCAATATTCACCAATGCACTGTCTACACTTAAACCTTGCGATTTATGGATTGTCACCGCATATGCCAAGCAAACAGGAAACTGCTTACGGCGAACATATAAGTCTTTTACAAGCAAAAATCTAGCAGAACAACGACCAATTAGCTGTACTTCCTCAATGCCATCAAATTTAATTTTTAAAAATTCAATTCCATCTCTATTTCTGTATTTCACAAAATCAACAACATTACCCATTGATCCATTTACCAGACCTCTTTCAACATGTAAATTCCTTCTTAAAATTATACGGCAGTTTAAGCACACATTCAGAGTCTTTTCAAAACCTGCAGTTTTAGATATAGTCTTCTCTAATGAATCCAATTTTGTTTTCAAATTCTCAGACAACATAATTGTTGATCCCATATGCTCTACTCTGTCAATAGCTTCCAGTTTCACAATCTCTTGGTTTTCTAAATGCAACATTTTGTTGTTGAAGATGGCACATTCTGCAAGAGTTGGCATCAAACATATTCCAGATTTCTTCTCAGTAATTTTCTGAAAAATATTCTCAGGCACAACGTCTTGTTCTGGATATAAATTTGACAGTAATCGTGCATGTAAAGCTTCTTTCCCATGCTCGGTCACTTTTCCAATTCTAACATCTTGTAGAATATTCTTGTAATCTTCATCCTTCGCCTGACGCATATTTTCATGCAGTTCAGCATAATTGAAGTTTAACCATATATTGACGTTGCCAATGCTCCCTAGGCACTTCCTGGTATCTTCATGCGTGAGCATTTTGAACATAGGTTGTCCTTTCACTGGTGTCAGCTGCAGAAGATCTCCGAAAACAATGATGTGTTTGCCACCAAATAACACATCATACTCTGTTTTAAGAACTTCTTGCATTCTCAAATGCACAAAGGCAAGCATGACATTAGAAACCATGCTTACTTCGTCAATGATAAGAAGTTTCATTTTCCTCAAGACTCTTGAAACTTCACAACAAGCATCTCCAGATAACTTGTGGTATTGTAATTTGTTATCATGCTCCACTGGCAGCATCAATAGACGATGCAAAGTAATACCTTTAATGTTATGTGCTGCCAGTCCAGTTGGAGCGGTGACAACACAAGACAGCGATGACTCAGTCCTTTCCTGCAAATAACATGAAATTGCTTTAATGAGGAAACTTTTTCCAGTTCCCGCTTCTCCACTCACGTACAGTCGGACAGGCTTCAACGACATACATGAGCACTCTTTCTTCTCATGACTTAATCCATGATCAATTTGCTTGGTAACTTCGTCATATATTTTCCTCGCTCAACGTTGAGTTGTCTTTCCAAGTCTTCTAAGTTAACCACATCCTCTTGAGCATGTGCCATGGCTCTTTCCACTTCATTCATGGCAGTGGCAGCTTCATTTTCGATAACAGGTCCTCCTAGTGGATCCTGACTCAATGAAACAGAACTCTGACTGTCCTGAGAACTGTCTCTGGCAATCTCGGCTGCAATCGTTGCTTCCTGCTCGATTTCCGCATTCAACATTTCAAGATATTTGGGAAAAGCAGGACATTCTATGGTCTCCTTGGCGGCAGTGAAAGAGTCTTCGTAACAGAGGAAATCTCCAAGCAGTTCCTCTTCTGCACGCCAAGGCTTAAAAAGTTGCAAAAGTGCTAAATAGAAAAACTCCTTTTTTTCAGGAGATTCGCCACTCAATTTTTGATGGTTTACCAAGTGGCATTTTCTTTGCTTGACCAGACATCCCTCACTTCCAATTACAGCATACACTCCTTTATCAATATCTTCTTTGATGTTCCTCTTGAATATGTAATTTTGTAGAACCTCATACAGACAAACATTCTCGAGGTGACTGCTTCGATTTGGATAATATGTATCCAACATGTTGGTCTTCAAAATATCGGTACTGTTTGGCTTCTTTTCCGCCAAATACTCAATTTCCCGCACAGGTTTCAGAACTCGATTACGCGTTGCAGCAAGACCAAGACTCGCCCAAACGATACTCCTAGATTTGGCATAGAGACTTGTTGAAGACAACCGGTCAGAACATTCGTAAGCTCCGATTTCTCGATGCGACAACATCTTCAGACTGAAACTGTACAACTTCTTACTGAGGCTCTTTTCATGGGAAATGTCCTCCCACATATCCTTCAATTCTGTCTTTTCTTTTTTGGTGATGTAAGATGTCACATACCGAGCCACAGCCATACAGTTATCAGCCACAAACTGTATATCCATGTTAGCATTCCACATGGACAAAATCACTGGGTTGTAGTCGTTGATGTACTTGGACTCTTCGTTCCTTTTCAAATTGTATGTGTTTTTAGGTGATTTCTTCATCACATTATGTCGCAGCGAAGACATCAAACTGTTCACTCTTCCTTTAGAAATCACCGGTCGTGGAAAGGTGAAACGACATTTGGTGTAGAACTTGTCCTTGTTTCTGAATTTACGACAACAGTACTTTCCGCAACGATGGCTTTGGAAGCGTAGAACTTGTTCTCTTAGGCTTTTGTCCTCCTTTGCGTTTGGAACAGCACATGTAGAATACTGTTGTATGAAACTCATCACTAAGTCTTCTGGATCTGTTCCAAACTTAGGTGCATCCTTGATCCACAGCAGCATATGTATATGAGGAGCACCTCTTGCTTGGTACTCCTTTCTCCAGAAGAAATCCAACACCTCTCCAAGAGGTGGATTCTTCTTATTCATGATGAAAGACATCATAGCTTCAAATCTATGATTGAAGTACCTACATACATTGACTGGATCCAAAGAGCACAGTTCTCCGGGTGTCTTGAATTCGATGTTTTCTACGTTAGCATTTGCCTCTCGTAGAAATTCAAGTAAGTCTTCCCAGCCATACTCAGCACAGCTCAAAGTGAGGAACCATGTGGGAGTTCCTAAGTTCCTCAGCATACATTTTAAATCACCATGACGACGGTACCAGTACTCATTAGTACCACGCTGACACGCCATGAGATTAATCAGGTGAGAATCCAAAATACTGTCTTGGACATTGACTTTATCCATAAAGTCACTTGCCGAGATGTTTTGCATGTGTATACCACTTTTCAAGATGTGGTTCACTGCATATGACAGTCCAGACAGATCGCTTTCAAACAGGAGATGAAACAAATAAGGAATGCATTGTCGAAACCTAGGATCTCCTGCATACAATCGCAAAGTCCGGTATTCAGAAGCAGGAATTTGATGAGGTCGCTCATCATATCTTCCTCCCTGACCTGTTGGAAAAAGCTGTGGGAAACACCGAGCTTCCAAACTTTCCTCCCAAACACTAATGGGACTCCCTTTCGCTTGTTTCATTTGAAACAACTCAATAGCATTCCCCATGACTTCCTTGGAATGCAAAGGATGAACACTATAATGTTCATATATTTCTTCACTAGTACAGGGTTCTACTTTCTCAATTTGACCAGCATACAAATCGCTATCCTCTTCCTCACTTACTTCCTCTTCTGCAACATATACATTTTTATAGTATTTATTATATTTTTTCAAATACAATGTTGCCCTTTTGACTTTCCTAACATCTACTAAATCTTGCCATATTTTCTTATTCTTTGTCGGAACCCCATTAACTAAGATAACAAGAGGTTCCTCTTCCACTTTTTCTACTCCAATTGTGTTAATGTTTTTCTTCAAATCTAGAGGCAAATAAACAACTCTTCCCTTTAATCCTCTCTGTAAATCTGATGGAGGCAATTTCCCTGTCTTTGGCTCCATTCTTACAATAGCCTGAAAGGGATGGATACTTTGAATCAAAATAGATTCATAAGTATTTAAATCCTTCAATTCAGAAGGAATCTCAACCAATTCCAGATTATTATGAACTGCTCTAGCAGGCATCTGGTTTTGATTTAATTTGTTACAACAATAAGTACACACACGTTGATCCAATCCCAAATCAAAACAATTTTCTACCATCAAGTATGTTGTAAAATCCTTCCATTCACTATTATTTTCCCTTTCACTTTTTCCATATAAATCCACTAACTTAGTCTGATTCTTATAATAAGTGCGTCGACAACACACACAAGTGAAATTTGGCCTCTCACTTGATTTCACCTCAAACGTCGCAATTTCCCTCTGGAAATTATCTGTACTGGAAACCTGTACACTATCTTCCACATTACTCTCTTCTTCTTGGTCAATTTCAACATTCTCCTCTTTACTTCCAAAGTAACAAAACTCAATTTCTTCACATATATTCTTCACATTTATTTCAGAACCATGCAAAAGAGCAGCGCATAATTGTTTAAGCATAACTGCTGGACTCAGCATAATACAACATTCTAACTAATTTCCTCACTTTATTATGATGCACTGCTAGCATCCTGAAATGATGAAAAACACTCTGGCGTACTCTCCTGGAAAGACAAGCCAGTGAATGACCATGCAAACCTGTCACTTCTCTCACTCTGCAAGGATCTAATTCTTGCAACAACTTCATTTTCTGCTTCAAACTGTTCTTATTAAATGTCCGTACAAAATCACAAAGCAAATTGATGGAATCCTGTCGCACACTGCAAATACTACTACACTTCCAGGTGTACACAGGTCCCTTAGGACGTCTTCCTAAAACCTCATTACCTAACACCTCTTCTGTCTCTGTTGTCACAAGTTTTTCTTTTTCAACTGGACAACCATCTTTCACCTCATAAGCTCGACCATTGGTGTCAACTGCATGCACCAAATCATTATCCTGGAAATAACTCTCCTCATTAAAAAATGCCTCACAACTTGAACTATGCATCCATTCTCCTGAAAAAACTTCACAAAAATTACTACGATTAACTGTTCTCTTCCATCTACTATTTGTTTTGAAATCATAAATTGCCTTGTTTAGCTTCCTAATTCTATTGATTATCAAAATAAATAACTTTCGTTTAATTTCGAATGCCTGATCAATAACTTTCTCAACTTTTTTTTTTCTCTTATAAAAAACCACTTTCTGTTGACCTTTCTTAATATTTTTCAACAAATTGCCAATTATCCTGTTGCGGAACATTCGTTTACGAATGTCCCTAAACTGTTGTTTCCTTCTACTATCATGCACAGAGTTATCTCTTGCTCTAGCAGTAACATTTTTGATTGGCCTTTCCTTTCCGTTTAAATTGCTTCTCTTTTTCTGGACTAAAACATTTTCTGTAGTACTACTTTTTTTTTTACAAATGTTTCTTATGAATGATTTCGTGGTCTTACCCGGTGCTTTCTTGGTGACTTGACGATTTTTTATTGTAGAGGACTGCTGCATTAATTGATGAACCTGCTGTCTTTGACGTTTTGTAGCCTTTCTGATTCTATCCTTAGACGGCATTCTCAAAATTTGAAATGATCTGCAGTTGAATCTGTGGTAAAATATAATAAAAAATGTTATTAACCACTATTACCAAACAGTAAATCAATAACAGTCATCAAAAACTTAACACACTAATTGACATTTTTACATAGAATATTTTTTAGTGCTTTGGCAAATTTAGAATACACAAATAGCAGAAAAGAAATGGAATGCTTCTACATTTTACCTGTGCTGTTTTATATGTGAATCTGATCTAATTTTATGAGCATATTTTAATATTTTATTGAAGACACTACACATAACCTGTTTTTGAAGGTGTGTTTAATTTTAAATGAAACGGTTTACATTTTTACTTTTCATTTATTGTAAATTTTAAAAATAAATGTTTATAGTTCCATAGGCTCAAGCAGGTCAGCTTCCCACCCTATGTCATACAATTCTGACAAATCGGCATCCTCATCATGTTCTTCATCATCCTCAGGATTTAAATCATCCAAGGGATCTACTTCCACTGATGTTTCAATCACAATTTCAATGATAATGTCGAGATCAACAGATTGATCATTATCACTCATGCTTGATGTTGTCGTTATCTTTAAAGAAAGAGAACAACAATGAGATGTTGCAGAGTAAGAGACAAATCTCCGAGACTATAATAGTAAAATTGTTTAACAAGAGTAACATTTTGCAGCTATTATTTAGCCATGTCCAGTGATGCTGAGGAGGTGAGGCCTATGTCCAAGTTTTCAGTGAACAGGACTCATCTCTTCTTAACCTTGGATAACCCTCACCAACTCTGTGTCCCCTGCTCATACTTAAATGTAAAGGGGCAGATTTATGTTAACTGGCGCATCCCCACGGATGCACCAGTTAATGTGCACCGCTGATTCTGCCACCCATAGTGTGCCGCATTTACAATGTGGAGCACCATTGAGCAAAAACAGCACAGATGCGTCACGCATCTGTGCCGCAAAAGCAGCACATTGCAGGAATCACGTCATAAGCGCAACATGTCTACTGCAATGCACAGGAGGAAGCCTCACATTGCATGGTGCATCACTTCTTATGCCTGTTTCAAACAGGCGTAAGGATTTGATTCAGCAATGCTATAAAGCTGACTCAGTGAAATCTTCTAAATTTCACTGTGTTAGTTTTACAGGGCTTTCATGCAAATTAATGCATACCTTGCAACAAAACACCTATATGAAAACTGATGCAGGTTTCATGTGGCACAGGACTTTACAGCATGACACATCTGCCTAGATGCATCAAGTTGTAAATATGTCGCCACATAGCAAATCTTTTGCACCGCCGCTGCGTCACAAAAGTGACGCACAGTGACGCAAAAGAGACATACACCTATCATAAATCTGTCCCTAACATTTTAAATGATTGATTCAAGATGACGATAAAGTGTGGCCTATCCAGAGGTTTGTTTGAGGTGAGGCCTACTCAGGGTTGCAGATGAAATTTACGCTTGTTGAAGAGTACAGAGGAGATAATACATGTGACGGCCTACCAATGAAGTAAGTCATATCCACTTCACTCTTGAACAAAGGCCAGACCTTTTCTGTGTCCGTGGACAGACCTAAACCTCATCTGCACAATGTCATTCGTAAACTTAGGAAACACAGGTGATGTAATTGAAAAATGTGGAGTTTCTTTTCCTCATTTCACAATCACATCACCTGTGTTTCCTTTGCTTAGGTATCTCATAGTGCAGATGGACTCTAGCATATCAAAGAGTACACATAAGTTGAGCAGTGTATACAACAATTTTGACATTTACAGAAGATTCAGCTTCTTATCTTGTTGGAGATGAAATGAGGCCTGTCTTGCAACATTGTGCATCTTTTGCATCACTGCTGCATCGGTTTCATGTGGCATGGGACTTTACAGCATGACACATCTGCCTAGATGCATCAAGTTGTAAATATGTCGCCACATAGCAAATCTTTTGCACCGCCGCTGCGTCACAAAAGTGACGCACAGTGACGCAAAAGAGTCATACACCTATCATAAATCTGTCCCTAACATTTTAAATGATTGATTCAGGATGACGATAAGGTGTGGCCTATCCAGAGGTTTGTTTAAGGTGAGGCCTACTCAGGGTTGCAGATGAAATTTACGCTTGTTGAAGAGTACAGAGGAGATAATACATGTGAAAGCCTACCAATGAAGTAAGTCATGTCCACTTCACTCTTGAACAAAGGCCAGACCTCTTCTGTGTCCGTGGACAGACCTAAACCTCATCTGCACAATGTCATTCGTAAACTTAGAAAACACAGGTGATGTAATTGAAAAATGTGGAGTTTCTTTTCCTCATTTCACAATCACATCACCTGTGTTTCCTTTGCTTAGGTATCTCATAGTGCAGATGGAGTCTAGCATATCAAAGACTACGCAGAAGGTGAGAACTGTATGGAACATGGCTATGTAAGTCAAATAATCAAAATCTAAATTTGCCAAGCACACATGGGGACGTATTTACAAGGACCTTGCACCACAGGGAAAGGTCTTAAATTAAAATGGGAAAAATAACATCAGAGAGACTCAAAGGCCTTATAAATATGCCCCAAGCAACCTATGAAGCTCTAGCATTACATATCAAGAAACCTAATTGATTTCAAAAATCGTTTTTAAACACATCATCTAAATCAATTATATACCTACATTCATCAGGAAGTGACTTAAAATGCCCTAAGACACATGAAAGCGTTTTTTTTAAGCCCTTGCTCCATTTTTAGATCACTTTTAACATGGCTATGTAAGTCAAATAATCAAGATCTAAATTTGCCAAACACAGATGGGGGCGTATTTACAAGGACCTTGCACCACAGGGAAAGGTCTTAAATTAAAATGGGAAAAATAACATCAGAGAGACACAAAGGCCTTATAAATATGCCCCAAGCAACCTATGAAGCTCTAGCATTACATATCAAGAAACCTAATTGATTTCAAAAATCGTTTTTAAACACATCATCTAAATCAATTAAATACCTACATTCAAGGGGAAATGACTTAAAATGGCCTAAGACACATGAAAGCGTTTTTTTTAAGGCCCTTGCAACATTTTTGGGTCACTTTTAACATGGCTATGTTAGTCAAAGAATTAAAATCAAAATTTGCCAAGCACAGATGGGGGCATATTTACAAGGACCTTGCACCACAGAGAAAGGTCTTAAATTAAAATGTGAAAAATAACATCAGAGAGACTCAAAGGCCTTATAAATATGCCCCAAGCAACCTATGAATCTCTAGCAGTACATATCCAGAAACCTAATTGTTTTCTTAAATCGTTTTTAAACACAACATCTAAATCAATTATATACCTACATTCATGAGGAAGTGAGTTAAAATACCCTAAGACACATGAAAGCATTTTTGTAAGACCCTTGCACTATTTTAGCGTCACTTTTAACATTGCTATGTAACACAAAGAAACAAAATCTATTTGTAAAACACTTGACACAAATCAAAATTTTAAATACACAACTTTCTTCATAATGTTCTCCCTAAACCATACTATTCTCTATCTTAATTAAATGAATCTTTTCTCACCTTAGCAAATACTTTCTGAGTTTCAAAACAGTCTCAGAAACACACCAAATTGTCTTTAGCAGAGCAAAAGATATGCACTCCAGAGTCTGCAGCTATAAAAAGCACAGAAAAGCTGTAATTCATCACACATATCTCTCATGTCACCCAATCAAAACTCTTCCCTCACTTTTTTCAAATCAACACCCTTCCCCCCTCTACCACCTCCTGAAAGACCTCTCATGTTTGCAAGTTCACACAACAATGTTTCAATTGAACTCTGAACTCTCAGTACACCTGCATATCCAGTGCAATCTTTCATAAAATGATTTTTTTTGACCATTCAAATTACATCTTTCAAAGAACTCATCCATGCACCCTAACTTTCTGTTTTCAGCAATCAAAATCCACCAATCACTGCTACTGCTTCATTAACACTGAAACTCCACAGTTTTTTTCATTTTAAACTCTTATTTTTTCAACTCCCATTTCATTGCCACACTTCATCTGACTGCAGCAGAACCTCCTCTCGCCATGTTTTCTGTCTAGATTGTTGGAGATAGTTACATCTACTGGGCTCAGAGGTATGCTGATAACAGAAATTTACCTAACCTCAATTTACAAGATGTGGAAATTAAGTGGTTTGGCCACAGAGGATTAAAATGTCACCAATTGATACCATTGGTGAAAACCTTTATGCATTTGCCTAAACCTGACCTGTTAATTGTGCACTGTGGAGGAAATGACTTGGGCACTTTGACTGGGGTAGGTCTGGAAATGCTTTTAAAGGACACCTTTGAGCAATTGATGGCACTTTTTCCTCAAACTGCCTTGGTATATTTAAATATATGCCAAAGACAGAAATGGAGGTGGTCGAACCAATTTTGTCCACAAATTGAGAAATCGAGGAAGCATGTAAACAAATCTGTTTCAGCTTACATGAGACCATGGAATGGGCTCCATCTACAACAATAACTTATGTTACTACATGCAAGATATCTACAGAGGAGATGGAGTTCACTTCTCAGATGAAGGGAACAGAATTTTCATTCTGAATTTAAAAATGTGCATTGGTACCTACTTATAAGTACCTAAATGTACCATAAACCCAAAAGCTCTTCTCAGAGCTACCCTACATCTGATCACTCACAATTATTATTTTACTCTAACTTTTTTCACTAATTTTCAACAAAGTACGCTCCCCGGAACGCTACCCGGTACGCGAACCGGAAGCTAACCGTGCGAATTTTTTTTAAAAAATGATTTTTTTCACACATATGGGCCTCCTCAGCCACCCTCAGAAAACCTAGGGGGTCAAAATACGTCTACCGTGCCCCCTTCTACCCATTCTGAACATTATTTGCCCTCCATCTTGTATCTTAATTCGACCGAAACACAAAATGGTGGACTCCCGTAACGCTGCCGGTTCGCGTACCGGGGCGCTCACCGGGAAGCGCTCCATTAAAAAAGGTGGGAAAGTAATTTACAGAAGAAACCCTGGAGACACTTTCACCAAATATAGATTAGCTCATACTACATACCAATCCCTACCATTTTCACACATTTGTTTGGAATTCCATTTAGCCATTTAGCCTGTAGACCTCTCTAAATACCCTGAGGTAAATTACTTCACAAAACACATCTGAAGTGTTGGAATTGACAACCAATTAAAATGTTACTTTCATTTTCTACTTTTTTTTTACCTGACATTTGATTGGTTATGTACCTGAATATATATAAAAAAAGAGAGAAAAACACAGCCATTTTGACTACTACTTCCTGAACTACATTGCAAGATCATTTTCACTCACAACTTAAACTTGTTTTTAAAAGGTAAGATATTATTTTATAAATTTGAAAACATTTTCAGATAGTTATATACTATCCCTCTGTAAGAGTTAGACATTGAGAAAGGCTTGTTTATTATAATTATGGATTGATTTAGGTTTCTGTGGTATTATTATGAATTTACATAGGCTTTCTCACAGGCACTTTTTAATAGTACTACTTCATGCCTCAAAAGTACCTGTCTGAACTTAAACCCAACAGTGCCCTATCTCTACTGATATATTTATTTTTTATTCAAATTTCAGCACAAAAATGCAAGGAGAACAGAACGTTTCCTTTGAAATTGTCCTAGACATGAACAATGAGGAAATAATTGAACCCATTGACTTGGAATTCATGGATGAATCACGAGACCATGAACTTCTACAATGTGTAGAATCTGTGGATCATTTACTTCATTATGATGACGGTCAAATGTGGGAAGTTATGTTCACTCAACAAGAGGACATATCGGACAGTCAAATGTTAGACGTTCTATTAAATTTTGAAAAAGAATCAGAAAAATAAAATTATATTTAATATTAAAAAATTGTTTGAGTCTTTAATCATTTTTATATGTAATTTATAAACTAGTACCAAATTGATTATAATGTAAAGTCAGACTTATAGTATACTGTGCACAATTCCCCCAAAAAATGTATATTTAATAATCATAAATACTGCTACTTAAATAACAAAAAAAACAAAAAAAAAACAACAAAAAGAACAATCAATAAACATACAATATTTCAAAATATCATAGTCTATCATTCTTTTTTCCTTATAGTACGCTCCCCGGACCGCTTCCCGGTGCGCGTACCGGGCGCTACCCACGCAAAAAAAACAAAAAAAAATTATTATTTTTTTGCCCCGCGGGGCCCTTTTAAAGCCTCCACATCAAACCTAGGGGGTCAGGAAGGATCTACTATGCCCCCTTATGGTCATTTCCCCCTTTGTTTTGGCCTCCTCTTGTCTCTCGATCCTACCGAGAGACAAGATGGCGGTCGCTCCGGACTGTTTAGAATGTTGACAGACACCGGAGAGCCAATCAGCTTCGCTTTGCGAAGTTCCGTTACGCGTCAGGTACGCGAACCGGGGCACTGCCCAGAGCACGCTTACAGATATATATATTTTTTTGAACGTTAATTTTCTCAAAATCCACTGGAACACATATATTGAGACCTAGCAAAGGCACATCGGGCTACCAGTCCCTACAATTTTGCCAGGTTTCGTGCAAATCCATTCAGCCATTCGGGCTAAAAGTGAGGCCAACCGCCCTATGGAAATTAACATGGGAAAAACGTGTTTTGGGACCCCCCTTTTTTCTCGGCCCCCCCTTGACGAACCCCCCCCCCCCCAAATTTTCAGTGGCTGCTCAGAAACAAAATGTTCCATTTTCCTGAAAATTTCAGCCAATTCCGTCCACAAACGCCAAAGTTATTAGACATAGAATTTTCAAAAATCCCATAGAGAAAAAATCCTAACTATATATACCTACTGGCGACCGCCAGTAGGTAATATATATATATATATATATATATATATATATATATATATACACACATATATAGATACACACATATATAGATAATATGCATATATACATATGCAGCCTAAAACCATATTACTAGGCTCAAATATGGCATTGTACATTTTTTACATTTGAATTAATATTTTAACAAAGTATCAAGCAGGGTGCAGACCAAAAACAAGTACCGTCGATCAAGTTTTTAGGTTCTTGTGAATTTATTGGAAATATGTAGTATTTAGGGAGGGCAGCCTATATATAGCTTTTATAGATCTAAGAGCTGCATTTGACCTGGTTCCCCGACCCAATTATGGGCTACACTAAAGGAAACCGGGGTACCACCAGAGTTATTAAGGCAACTAATTAGGCTACACACAGGGAACTACGCAATGGTAAGATGGGGACCAATGGGAGAATTAACTAAACCAATCCCGGTGAGAAGAGGAGTTAGACAGGGGTGCGTATTGGCACCAACCCTCTTCTCACTTTATGTAAATGATATCCCCAAGTTCCTTTTAAATTGTAAGCATGACTCTCCACACCTTGGGGACGAAGCGGTTCCGGCTTTATTATCATGATGCCATTTTAATTTCACTAACCCCCAAGGGACTGCAATGTTTGGTGGATGCTTTCAATAGCTACTGTATACAAAAAGGTCTTGAAATAAACGCATCTAAAACCAAATATATGGCTCTGAACCCCCACAAGTCTTTTTTTTAAAAAAAATCTTGTTTTAAATAACCAGCAACTAGAATATGTTGAAAGTTTTAATTACCTGGGAATTACTCTGGAAGGGACAGTTAGAAAAAAGCAGGATAACGCTGCTTCAGAGCTCGATCCCCATATTAAAGAAGCATAAAGCTAGTACTTTCAAGGCTGTTTCACCAGCTTTGGAAGTATACAAATTTAAAGCCCAATCGGCAGCACTTTACGGGGCTGAGATTTGGGGATCCCATTGTAAAAAGAACTTCGAGCGGTAAGAAAATAAATACTTTAGACAACTGTTAAAACTTCCAAATAGGACACCTTTGTTGCCAGTAATTATGGATTTGAATATCAAACGCACAAATCACTGCTATTATTCTGGATAAGGATCTGGGTGACCCCAGAACTAATCCACTATAAAGTTGGGCTGGAGGAAATTACAAAGGTGAACAGACCAAGAGATATCCCATGGCTGAAACATGTAATGTCCTGGATGCAAAAATTAGGCCTGCCCCACTACTGGAGCGACCCTCAAAAACTTACGCCACCTTGTAAAAAGAATCTAAAATTGACTTATTGGAGTTATATAGCCAATAGTCTGTTGAATAGTGCCACTGTGGGTTCTTTAACTTTGAGGTTCTTAGCTTTTAAAGATGTTGCTATTCGCGAACCCTTTTTAGATGATAGAACCTCCACTAGCAAAATCGCTATTTCTACAATTCAGGTATGGAATTTTGCAAATAGGTGCTAATACATCTAGCTGGAACAGAGAGAAAGGGGAAAAGGGAAGTGACCTTTGCCTCCTATGCACAAAGCCAGCAAGGGAAAATGATGTGCACATATTATTATTCTGCGGAGCATATATTACTGCGAGGAAACGTTGGATCAAACCCCTTTGCAGGCTCTTAGGCACCAGGAGTTGTAGTAATGCTTTACGTATTCTAATAACTGACTCTTCGCAAAAAATAGTTTTTGCTGTAAGTAGATTCTTATTTAATGTATTTTTGCGAAGGAAGAGAAGGGGGTTAAAGCTATAAAAGGAAAACAAGTAAAAATATTTTTGCCCAGTTCATAACATAGGCCAAGATCAGCACTTGCACTTTCAAATGGTCAAGATTGTATGATTCATCCGTCCTATTTTTGTACATTTTTAATGATGTGAAGGTTTTTAATTTTGCAAATAGATGGCCAGCATATTTTTAATGTTATTTATGGATTAGATAGGTTTTACGGCGAAGCTGAGGCTATGTATTTTAATGTCAAATCAAGATTGATGCCCCGTCCGTTGTGTCCTTTGTGTCCTACCCGCTTTTGATTACATATGAAATTATGGAGGAAGTGTTGAAAATGTAACATTTTTCTTTTTAACAAATTGTATCTTTTATGGTTATATGTTGACCGAAATAAAGATCAAATGAATGAATTAATAAAGAAAACCTACACCATGATATTTTCATGATACAGAGAAAAAATTTCTTTGTTTTGAAAACACAGCCTTTATTTTCAAAGGTAAAAAGACAAGATCATGGAGGCAGATTAGCCTAGAGAGGCTGCATACAGAACAGTTGGAAGAAGCTGGCGCCGTGCCTTTAAGACCTCAAGGCTCCCATCATGCCCCACAGGTGATAGTTAGGTCAGTTCTTTTTTCCAGCTCCTTCCGTGAGGATCCTGGAGCATTGAGCTAGTCAGTGGTTTTCTGTCACTAATTGTTGGTCTAAAGTGAATTTTTGACTTTCATTCGACGTCTTTAGAACTTGGGGTCCTAAATTCTTCTGTTTTTTTCTGACTTGGTCAATTTTTTCCTGTTAAAAAGCCGGCCTTATTTAATAAGTGCCTGGCCTGTGGAAAAAAGATGGCTAAATCAGATCCGCACTCAGTCTGTATTGCTTGCCTACCTTCATCTTGCAGACCTGATGAGTCAACCACTGCAGAAATGTTTCTAGAAGAACCCTTAGAGATAGAGAGAAAATCAAACTGCATGCTATGCGGAGAGAGGAAAGGAATCAGCGAGTGGCCGAGAAGAACATCCCTTGAAGAAGCCCTCCTCTCAGAAAAGGTTGGTGCGCAAAAGACGAGGGTGAGAAGAGAAAACACCATTCTCATACGCCGGCGGGGCACAGATCGACGTCGAAAGTACCCTTGTGCTCCCCTTCAGTGTCGAAGTTGATGTCGAGGCCCCATTCACCGGAGAAGCGAACGACTTCAGGTACGAAATCCCATCACAGGCCGACGTCGCCACCATCTCGTAGGCGGTCTAGTTCTGGCTCGTCTACGACGGCAGGAGGCCGTCGCTGAACGACGACAGAACAGCCCGCTTCCGAGCGGACCTGTGGCGACGTCGAAGACACCACTGACTTAAAGAGTGCCACAAACATAGACGTCGAGCCAGACGCCGAGGGGCTCGACGCTGGTAAGACGCAGTCATTCTCCAATTATGTGTCCTAGCAGGCGGTCGCCGTCAAGGTCGACGACGCCTACGAGAACGTCGCCATCGAGGCACTTGGTGTCGAAGCATCCATCACTGAGGAGGTCGACGTCGAGACCACGCAGATCGCCCATGGGGCCTAGACGGTCACCGCAGAGAACATCGCGGTCCAGATCGACGTTGAGGAAGTCGCAGTCTAATCATAGGTCCTCTCCTGCCAAGAGACCTAGGGCGACGTCGAGGGACAAATCAATGCCGAAGGACATCCAGGTGAGGACCTCCAGGAGTGTTTCTTCATCCACGGAACTCCGAATAGTGCAAGTCACTCCAGAAACCTCGCCACTGTCTCCAGCCCCTCCAACTAACATCTCTCCGAGCTGGCTGGGAGACATAAGAGAGTGGAAGATTTGGAGAATATCAAGGCCGGCTCATACTCCTAGCAGGTCCAGGTCTCCGATCATACAATCTGTTCACTCATCTGTGGGAAGCGAGCGACGTGCCACGCCTAAAGGTCAACGAGTTTGAGAAGGTGCAGGTCAAGATCTCTTAGGAGTTGGTCTTCAAGAACTCTCCTTCAGCTCTCCTAGAAAACAAAGCCACAGATCTTCTTTGTGGTCCTCAGACTCCTGACCTTCAAAAGCAGACTACTCTCCAACTCTCTCTTCTTCACCACCGAGTAAGGTATCGCCCATTGATGGCATTGTGACCTTCAACGAGGTCTCATGTAGGGGGGGCTGCATAACTGCATAACTTAATATCGAGATGCCTATCTCTGCCCCGTCCACATCAGTCATCTTCGAGACCCTTCATCACAGGTCTTCATCTAGGCCTCTGCTTCCCCTGGTGCCGGGACTGCTAGAGCCTGCTCTTCAGAAATTCCTGACTTCAGCGTCGTGTCAGCAGCCCTGTCGCAGATCACCAAGAAGTGCAAGGCTCCTGAGCTTTTTCTGAGAGCTGACCCTCCTCCTGACTCGGTCATCGTGTCAGCAGCATAGAAGAATAGGGGAACCAAACTGCCCTCCTGTAGTGATTGCTTATTTAGTCATAAAGTGCTAATGTAAACAATGTATTCAATATGTGCTGCTGAGTGCTTGAGGTCCAGCCTGAAGACCTGTTTTACAAAATTATAAAGACAAGGTGCAGAAAAAGTCAGTGCCTGTCAGTCAACGCACTGTTGCTAAGTCCATAAGGTTTCTACCTAAGTTTATTACAGTATAAGCAGTAAACAGAATTTTTTCATTTGATCACAAACAAAATCATTTAATTAATCACATCATTTTGTGAATGACACAATCGTTATTCAATTTCTCTGTATTAGTTTATACATACAAAAACAGACTGATTGCAATGCATATATAATTGTATCATATGCAAATCATATGCTCAATATTTAATTATTAAAATTGTAACTTAGTTTAATGAGAGTCCAATGCATTTCGGGTGTGACCCTTCCTCAAGGGCATTATTTTCACAATAATTGTTTTAAAATCCTTGTAACCACCAACTGGAACAACAAAGAAGAAAATAGAAAGGGATGTAAATGAAAAGCAACGCAATGTTTGTAATATTTCTAAATACAAGGTATGGCAATATTTGTGCTTGATTTTCACAATAATTGTTTCAAAATCCTTGTAACCATCAACTGGATCAAAGAAGAAAATGGAAAGGGATGTAAATGAAAAGCAACGCTATGTTTGTAATAATTGTAAATACAAAGTAATGCAATGTTTGTGCTTGCAGCCACTATCAGTAGTAGGTAACGATAAACCTTAATCCCCGAGTAGACTCTAGGTGCAAATGAGAAATGTATCCAACGAAGAACATGCAGTGTTATAAAGACCATGGAGCCCAAAGTGTTTGTGAGTGAAGGAATGAGTGAAAAAACGTGCAACCAGTGCTGACATGCTGCCAACTGACTTAACTGATTTGAGTGTAAAACCTCAAAGCATAAACAATGTGAAGCAGACGAGTGTCAAACAACGGTTGTATCCGAGACTATTGCAATGGTGTGCCGAAACTGAGTCATATGGCAAAACTATATCAAGAATCCTTCCTCGTGTTGTTACACTGGGATAGCATGTATTGCAAACGGTGACAATCCTAGTCAAAAGACATATCATAGCTCGTACTAAAAGGGTAGACCAATCTACAAAAGTGAATACCAATTACCTGTGCCGCTATTACTGCTGTAATTTTTAACAGAAGGCAACCAGAATGAACAACAGCGTAATCTGTAACAATAAATGCCAGTCATCAATTCAATTCAATTCAATAGAGACTTTATTTCGGTTTTGATTCAAACCATAAAAGCACATGTGCAACAATGCAGTTTCAAAATACGGTAAAGGTATAAATATACAGTAAGGTGCAGAAAGTACAGGATAAAGTGCAAAAGTACAAGGATCAATAATTTACATACAAAAAGTGAATTTCCGAAGTCATCAAAAAACGAACCGGCATGTAAAATGTAACAGAAAGCTAAAATTACGGTAAAGTTCGTAGTTCGCGCTTACCGAAAATACAAGCTGCTCAGTGGAGGTTTTTCTCAAACGTGCTTGACTGTCGAGCTTAATCTGGAGATGAGAAAAAAGTCTGTGTAAAGAATGTGCACACCCCGAAACTTAGGAAAGATTCACAACTTAGGAAAGATCCACCTCTGTAACTCTATAAATGTGCCTCGCTTACGAGTTGTTAAAGATTCTCCGGTCCTGAGCAATGAACTTCTGTGTAGCCGAGTGCACAAATACAGGGAAGCCGATATTTAAATGTGCATGATCCGTCACCACGCGTCTCATGTAAGTGATGCATATCCAATTGAAAAAACGTTATCGACTTCTGTGCTGAACGCTCAAGATGATTCTCAAGTCTATATACTACGTGTCTGGTAGTATGGCCCGCAGCCTGATTACACAATTTTAACTGATCCCCTGCTGGGAACATTAACTTAGAGCTGCAATTATTGAAAACTAGTGCAATTAATCCAAACAAAAAAACATAGAGCCTCTCAATGCGAGTTTAAAACCAGTGCAACATGAGTACTGTTGGCGTGATTGAATCGGGAGAACAAGCAAGGTAACAGAAGGTGACCAAATCTACAGAAATAAAAGCAAAATGAATAGAGACGATAGTGGGAGCAAGTACAAATTTACAGAATACACCCAATGAAAACCACAATGGAATATCACAGAAAAAACAGCCTAACAGTGTGAACATCCCCATATTACAAAAAGCAGAGCATCTCATAATGATCATTTAAACCTTTGGGAATAATGGTGTTCAGAAACTTTATCCAAAAAGTTTCTCTTTGAGCTAACCTCGTGGTTATATCAATGTTGCCTCTGCTTGTGATATGTTCCAAGATAGTGAATCTAAGGGGCCGATTCCGATCTGGGTTGGAAAACACTCTGACCGAGCTGGATCTGTGGTGTTTTCCGACTGATCTGGACTCCTGCAGTCCGACCGAGCGAGTACGATGCTGCCGTATGCTGTCGGACTCGGTTCAGTCGGACTCCCATAGAAGTCAATGGGAGCCGGTCGTACGACACGTACATGGGCTCCCATTCACTGAATGGGTAGGTCACGGACAAGTGCGCCCCCTACAGTGGGTACGCGTCGGTGCCATCCGCACCGTACATGTCTGTGTTGTGGAGACCCAGGGGTCTCCCCCTGTGTCCGAGTCGTAAGGCAGGGGGTCCGACACAGACCCCTGGAGTCCAACTCCGGGAGCTATTGCGAGCCGGACGCTCCGACTCAATCCGGCTGTCCAAATCGAGCATCGTACTAGCTCGGTCATGAAACGTCTCCATTGCGCGCCGCGGTTTGCTTGTGAACGAGTCGTTCGGATCGGTTCGGACCCGAAAACGATTCAAACGGAGATTTCGCGCTTGTTCGCACTTCGACGTCCGAACCCGTGTACGACTCGGACGGAAATTCAGCCTCCAAATCGGATCCGCTAATGCCGAACCCGATTCGGTGCCCTTCTGGCCGATATCGGAATCGGCCCCTAAATTGTGGTACGCTGTGTCTAATGTCAATCCAGGTGCAGCTAGACATGAGTGTCGGTTTTGATTGCGTATCATGCTTTTGTGCTCTATGATACAAGTTTTAATTTTTCGTGAAGTTCTCCACACATAGATGAGTCCGCATGGGCAACATATTGCGAATATGACTCCTTCCATGTTGCAATCTGAGGTGTGTTTGAGTTTTATAGATTTCCCCGTGTGTGGATGTTGAAAGATGTTTCCAAGAATGACATTGCCACACTGTCCGCCGTTGAAACATTTTCTCATGCCTTTGAATACTGAAATCAGCTGTGCTGGTTTAGGTTTCAAGAGCTCTCTAAAAATGTTGGAGCATGTGTGCGCAAAGAGTGGTTTGTCTTTGAATACCTCTTGGAAATCTGGTTCCTGTTCCACAATTTCCCATCTCTTTCTGATGATTGTCTTAATTTTGATGGCTTCCACAGAATGTTTTAGCACGAATACTTCACGTTTGTTTCTGGCTTTTGGTTGGTTAATTAAAAGATCTTCATGATTTTTGTTTGTACAATGGACTTGGCTTTTTCCAAAACTTCAGATGGATATCCGCTTTTGCAATATCAATCTGTTTGGTCTTAAATCAGTGTATCAGATTCCTCAGCATTCGAAGAGATTCTTTTAATTCTGTTAAACTGAGAATCCGGAAGGTGTCTCTTCAATGAAATGGAATGGAAACTGGAAAAATGTAAGGCATTGTTTTTGTCTGTGGGTTTTCGATAAACCGAAGTTTCCAGACCTGTCGCAGTGTTCCTAATTTCGATATCCAGAAATTAGGTCTTGTGTGCATGAATGTTGTGTGAGAATTGTATACGTGGATTGCAATGATTAAGTTGTAGTATGTTGTTTTCCAGTTGTACTCGATTCCCTCGCCAAATAATCAAAAAATCATCAATGTATCTCATATACATGACTAGGTATTTCTTCCATTGCTCATTGTTCAAGA
Organism: Lissotriton helveticus; assembly: GCF_964261635.1. Lineage (NCBI taxonomy): Eukaryota > Metazoa > Chordata > Amphibia > Caudata > Salamandridae > Lissotriton > Lissotriton helveticus. Next base: position 331,992,144 of record NC_136072.1, on the reverse strand, counting down.
TGTTCAAGATGTGTTTGTCTTCAATAGCTGCAATGAAGGTGTTTGCATATGAGGGGGCCCGAGGAAAGCTCATAGAAGTGCCAGTTTGTTGTAGGTAAAATTTGTCATTCCAGGAGAAGTAACTGCGATATAGGGAAAATTCCAGTAGTTCCAACAGAAAAATGCCTTGAGCTTCTTCCAACTGGCTGTTGAGTATTCGCCATTCCACTGCTACTATCCCCTCTCCATGAGGGATTGAGGTGTACGTGACACCACGTCGATAGTACACAACAATGTATCTTCATTAAAATTATGTTTTGTGCTCTGTAATTTGATTAAGCAATCCGTAGTGTCTTTTACATAGGAGCACCATTTGGACCAGTGGTTGTAAATGAAAGTCAATGTATTGGCCTACGGGTTCATGTATTGAACCACATCCCGCAACAATAGGGCGGAATAGAGGGTTAACTGCATTTTTGTGCATCTTCGGCAACATGTACAGATGGGGTGTTTAAGGATTAGTGGGTAGTAAAAATCGCTTGATATAGCATCATTAATCAGACCCATCTCTTGTGCGTGGTTGAGAATGTGTCCTAAGATCATTCCGAATTCCTACGTGAGATCAGATGGTAATGGAATGTAGGTATCCGTGTTAAGTACATGATCATAGACTTTCAAGTCATAGAATTCCTTGTCCATTACAACTATAGCTCCTCCTTTGTCTGCCGGTTGGAATATGAGGCTGGTGTCTGAGCACAATGATCTTAATATTTTCTGTTCATGCAAGCTTAGATTCCTGTGTTTGGGTTGATGATAATGTATACTCTAGATGTCTTTTTTGACAAGTAATTCGAAGGTGTCTAAAGTTTTGTGCGAAATAGGCGCCATGAAGTTGCTGTTTGGCCGGAATTTCTCCTGTGTCTGAGTTGGTTTGTTCGGTGGGACATGAGTGAAAGAACACCTCAATCGTAGTTTCCACAAAAACTTGAAGAGCGTGAGCTCGGTTTCAAAAGCATTTGAAGTGTATGTAGGAATAAAAGACATGCCTTTGCTTAGTACCCCTATTTCTTCTTGTTTCAAAACTCAATGTGAAATGTTGATCACTAGGTTACCGTCTTCTTCAGGTTGCACTGTAGTCTGGACGTTTACGGGTTTTTTTTGTTGCCTTTTCCCCTTTTGATCCATTGCCGCGTGGGGGATCTCCTTTGTCCGTTGGGTGGTTCGTGGACCGACCCTGCTCTAAAAAAGATTGCTTGCCACTAGTAGAAGGACGGTCTCCCACATGGGTCCTTGGAATGTGTTCCTGCATGGTAGGTGCAGGAGGTCTCTGAATGGATAAGTCCTGATCATTGGCAATGCTTTCTTCCGAAGATACAACCACTGTTTGACACTAGTCGTCTTCACATTGTTTATGCCTTGAGGTTTTACACTCCAATCATTTAAGTCAGTTGGCAGGATGCCTGCACTGCGTGCACGTTTTTTCACTCATTCCTTCACTCACAAACACTTTGGGCTCCATGATCTTTATAATACTGAATGGCCTTCGTTGGATACATTTCTCATTTGCACCTAGAGTCTACTTGGGGATTAAGGTTTATTGTTACCTACTACTGATAGTGGTTGCAAGCACAAACATTGCATTACTTTGTATTTACAATTATTACAAACATAGCGTTGCTTTTCATTTACATCCCTTTCCATTTTCTTCTTTGATCCAGTTGATGGTTACAAGGATTTTGAAACAATTATTGTGAAAATCATGCCCCTGAGGAAGGGTCACACCTGAAATGCATTGGGCTCTCCTTAAATTAAGTTACATTTTTTGACAATTAAATATTGAGAATATGAATTGCATATGATAAAATTATATTTGCATTGCATTCAGTCTGTTTTTGTATGTATAAACTAATACAGAGAAATTGAATGGTTGTGTCATTCACAAAATGATTGATTTAATTAAATGATTTTGTTTGTGATCAAAAGAAAAAATTACGTTTACTGCTTATACCGTCATCAACTTGGGTAGAAACCTTAGGGACCTAACAACAGTGCGTTGAGTGACAGGCACAGACTTTTTCAGCTCCTTATCTTTAAAATTTAGAAGCACGGAAGAACCACACGGGGGCAGCATCATCTGTGGTACTGCCAGATAAAGACAATAAGGCCATGGACTCAATCGGCAAGAGAAGAGAATCCGTTTTCATTTGGAAGAGTGGACCAAAATAACACTAGACAAGTGGGTGCTCAATATTGTGAGGAGTGGGTATGCCATCAGATTCAAGTCTCCTCCACCTTCTGTTCCTCCTCGAAAAACTGTAATCCATTGCATAAATCTTCTGAGAGAAGAGGCATCTGCTCTATTCCTAAAGGAGGCCATCAAGGAGGTTCCATGGCACCAGCGTCAACAGGGAATCTATTCCCGATACTTCTTAGTCCGAAAGAAAGGTCCAAACAAGGAGTTCAGGTCTATACTAGAGCTCGGGCTTCTCAACAAGTTCATTCTGAGAGAGAGGTTCAGAATGCTGGCTTTACTTTCCTATTTCCACATCCCAATCTCTCGAAGGCATCGGACGTTTCTAAAATTTCAGATTGTCAGACCACTTCCAGTTCACGGTCCTGCCTTTCGGGCTGCAGTCGGCCACTTGCCTAATCTTGAAGCGCATGGCAGTATTAGCTGCATTCTTGACGGGGAAGAAAATCTTCGTGCACCCTTACCTAGACGATTGGTTACTCAAATGTGCGTCTCCAACTCTTCTGCAGGAAAACCTCGCTTGCTGCATTCAGCTACTGCATCAGTTAGGTCTGCATGTCAATTTCAAAAAGTCCATCCTCTATCCAACTCAGAGGATACATTACCTGGGCGCAACTCTGGATACAGTAAACGCAAAGGCGTTTCCTTCGGAGGAGAGCCTATCATCCATTCTCCACAAGTGTCAGACTCTCCTGAGGATACCTCATCCCATGGCCAGACACATTTCATCTCTTCTGGGCTTGATGGCCTTGTGCATTTTTCTGGTCCCAAACGCCAGACTTCAAATGAGACCTCTGCAGCAAACTCTGGAGGATCAATGGTCTCAAATCTCCAATCGCTGGGAGGACACTACCTTGCCTCGGTCTGTCCACCTCTCCATCAGATGGTGGATGCAACAGACTCATCTTCTGATAGGAGTTTTGTTTCACGAGGAGCTCCCCAAGCAGACTCTGGTGACGGACGCTTCCCTTCAGGGATGGGATGCTCTCAAGGGGTCCCTACAGATACACCAAATGTGGTCAGAAAGAGCAGCTATACCACATAAACATGCTGGAGCTCAGAGTGGTGCATCTGGCTCTCAAGGCGTTCTTTCCCTCCATCAAGTCAACTGCTTTGCTTTTTCAGACGGACAATACAACAATGATGTATTACCTGAACAAAGGGCACTAGGTCCAGACCCCTGTCTCTGGAAGCGCAGGCAATTTGGAAGTGGCTTCTGGCACGAGACATGAAGATCTCCGCAGTTCACATACCAGGCGTCCTCAACGCCCAAGCGGACGGCCTCAGCAGGGATTTCGTAGAAACTCATGACTGGGTGCTTAAACAATAGGTTGCGCAAGACATCTTTTGCAGCTTGGGAACACCAGACATAGATCTCTTCGCAGAAGCAGAAAACGCAAAATGCCACGTCTTCTCCTCCAGATACCCTCAACCAGGCTCCAAGGGGAACGCTCTGTTGATAGACTGGTCTGAGACATTACTCTACTCCTTTCCACCAGTCCCCCTCATTCCCCTGGTGATCAACAAACTGTACAAATCCAAGACAGAGATGATCCTGGTTGCACCAGAATGGCCTCGCCACTGGTGGTCTGTCCAAAGTACCACACAGGAGGTTGCCATGTCATCCGGATCTGCTGACCAAGGCGGGCGGCAAAGTGTTCCATCCCAATCTGCCTTCCCTGAGGTTAGCAGCATGGCTCCCGAGTTCATCCAATGTGGACATTTGGGTCTCTCTCAAGACTGCATGCAGATCTTAAAGGAGGCACCGAGACCTTCTACGAGAAAGTCTTACGCTTTTAAGTGGAAGCGTTTTTACATGTGGTGTACTGCTGAGGGTCATGACCCTATTCGAGGTCTGGAACAGGTACTGTTACCCTACTTACTGTATTTGACCAAAGCAGGTTTGCAATATTCCTCCATAAAGGTGCACCTGGCAGCGATTACAGCATATAGAAAGTCCTGCACTCAGACTTCTTTCTTTCAAATGCCAGTTGTTAAGGATTTTCTGGAGGATGTAAAAAAGGTCTACCCACCCGTTAAGTCTCCACACCTTTCCTGCGAGCTTAGTGTGGGCCTCTCTAAGTTAATGGGTCCTCCATTCAAACCTATCCACAAAGCCTCTCTTGAACATCTTTCATGGAAGACTGAATTTCTTGTGGCAATCACATCTGCTCGCAGGGTGAGCGAGATACAAACCTTATGCTCCACAGAGCCTTATCTTGTTTTCCATGCAAACAGAGTGGTGCTAAGGACTCACCCGAGGTTCCTTCCTTAGGTGGTCTCGGAGTTTCACATCATCCAGTCAATCACTCGTCCTACTTTCTTTTCGAACCCTGTCACTCCTGCTGAGAGCTTTGCATTCTCTAGATCTGAAAAGTGTTAAAATGATATCTAGATAAAACAAAGAGTGTACCACTACTTCTGGTAAGGCTGCTAACATCACCACGGCTGCCAACCGTTGCTCAGAATTGTTTTAAAAGACGATTAGGGACTTTTAAAACCGCACTTACCCTCACTCCACGTCCTGCACTGCCTCGCTTCCCTCGCCCCGTTCCACCGCGGCTGTGTGCCGTTTGAGTGGAGGGCGTACCAGGAAGTAGGCAGGCCAATCACCAGCCACCTCCAATCGGGAGGGCGGAGCCAGGCTCACTCGATCGCCGGTATTTTTAGCCAATGTGTCAGCGAAGGCACAGCGGACGCGCGCAGCCGGCGCGCCAAAGGCGAGCCAGTCTGCGCCCGGCAGGGGCCACAACCCCTGCACATTTTTCCACCCACATTAGGAGCTACAGCCCCAACTCTCCTCAAAATGAGAGGAACCACATAGGCCCCATGCCTCCACTCCTGGCACCCACTTGACCCACACACCCTCTGTCCTCAGTGCAATTTCGAGCATAGGTCGATCCACTCCAAAAAGGAAAAGTCGGCGTTAAAAATGTATCTCCTGAACTGCAGATCACTCCCCAAACACCACATAGAAATCACTATGCTCTTGGAAGAACTCTGTCCAGATGCCCTCTTCTTAACAGAAACCTGGCTGACCACAGATTCAGAACCAGATCTGGTGCAAGCCCTCCCTCAAGGGTATCAGATATTACGGGAAGATCGTTCGAACAGGAAGGGGGCGGCCTGGCAATTATTTACAAGGATCGCTATACCTGCCGTAGCTCTTCTGATCCAATCCCAGACTGCGAAGGTCTTTCTTTTTCTATTGACTTCTCCGGGACACTTATTTACCGCCCACCTGGAACCTTAAAACAGTTTCACAATGGTCTACCTTCCATTGTTGCTGACCTAGCTAGTAGCCCATCTATTACACTCTGCTGCAGGACCTTAACATTCATTTTAACGACCATTCAGATCATCCCACCTCGGAATTGACAGCCAGTCTCTCTGCACTACAATTAAAACAACTTGTTCTTTCCCCTACCCATACCAAAGGCCACCTTCTTGACCCTGTCTTTAGTAACTGCGCAGACCTCACGGTGGGCTCTCTTTCCCCCCTCCCGTGGACCGATCATTTCCTGATCCCCCTCATCTGGAACACCCAAACCCCCCTCCTCTCGAACACAACCACACGTAAATTGCGCAATTGGTCAAAACTTCCCCTAGAGAACTGGATAACAGCCTTAGAAACTTCCAGACCCTCAAAAATTCAGGATACCACTCTAGCTACTGAAAACTACAATAACTGGATCTCGAACTCACTGGACTCTATACTTCCTTTAAGCTGCATTAAGTCTAAGCGTAACTCAAAAACTGCACCTTGGTACTCCCCTGGACATCCGGAGATGAAACGCCATTGCAAAAAACTGGAAAGGAAGTGGCGACTAGGCTACTCCCCGTCAAGTAAAATCATCCACAGGGATCTCCTTTGTCCGGTGGGTGGTTCGTGGACTGACCCTGCTCTAAAAAAGATTGCTTGCCACTAGTAGAAGGTCCGTCTCCCACATGGGTCCTCGGAATGTGTTCCTGCATGGTAGGTGCAGGAGGTCTCTGAATGGATAAGTCCTGATCATTGGCAATGCTTTCTTCCGAAGATACAACCTTTGTTTGACACTTGTCGTCTTCACATTGTTCATGCCTTGAGGTTTTACACTCCAATCATTTAAGTCAGTTGGCAGGATGCCTGCACTGCGTGCACGTTTTTTCACTCATTCCTTCACTCACAAACACTTTGGGCTCCATGGTCTTTATAATACTGAATGGCCTTCGTTGGATACATTTCTCATTTGCACCTAGAGTCTACTTGGGGATTAAGGCTTATTGTTACCTACTACTGATACTGGTTGCAAGCACAAATATTGCATTACCTTGTATTTACAATTATTACAAACATAGCGTTGCTTTTCATTTACATCCCTTTCCATTTTCTTCTTTGATCCAGTTGATGGTTACAAGGATTTTGAAACAATTATTGTGAAAATCATGCCCCTGAGGAAGGGTCACACCTGAAATGCATTGGGCTCTCCTTAAATTAAGTTAAATTTTTTGACAATTAAATATTGAGAATATGAATTGCATATGATAAAATTATATATGCATTGCATTCAGTCTGTTTTTGTATGTATAGACTAATACAGAGAAATTGAATGTTTGTGTCATTCACAAAATGATTGATTTAATTAAATGATTTTGTTTGTGATCAAAAGAAAAAATTACGTTTACTGCTTATACCGTCATCAACTTGGGTAGAACCCTTAGAGACCTAACAACAGTGCGTTGAGTGACAGGCACAGACTTTTACCGCTCCTTATCTTTATAATTTAGCAGCACGGAAGAACCACACGGGGGCAGCATCATCTGTGGTACTGCCAGATAAAGACAGTAAGGCCATGGACTCAATCGGCAAGAGAAGAGAATCCGTTTTCATTTGGAAGAGTGGACCAAAATAACACTAGACAAGTGGGTGCTCAATATTGTGAGGAATGGGTATGCCATCAGATTCAAGTCTCCTCCACCTTCTGTTGCTCCTCGAAAAACTGTAATCCATTGCATAAATCTTCTGAGAGAGGAGGCATCTGCTCTATTGCTAAAGTAGGCCATCAAGGAGGTTCCATGGCACCAGCGTCAACAGGGAATCTATTCCCGATACTTCTTGGTCCGAAAGAAAGGTCCAAACAAGGAGTTCAGGCCTATACTAGAGCTCGGGCTTCTCAACAAGTTCATTCTGAGAGAGAGGTTCAGAATGCTGGCTTTACTTTACTATTTCCACATCCCAATCTCTCGAAGGCATCGGCCGTTTCTAAAATTTCAGATTGTCAGACCACTTCCAGTTCACGGTCCTGCCTTTCGGGCTGCAGTCAGCCACTCGCCTAATCTTGAAGCGCATGGCAGTATTAGCTGCATTCTTGACGGGGAAGAAAATCTTTGTGCACCCTTACCTAGACGATTGGTTACTCAAATGTGCGTCTCCAACTCTTCTGCAGGAAAACCTCGCTTGTTGCATTCAGCTACTGCATCAGTTAGGTCTGCATGTCAATTTAAAAAAAAATCCATCCTCAATCCAACTCAGAGGATACATTACGTGGGCGCAACTCTGGATACAGTAAACGCAAAGGCGTTTCCTTCGGAGGAGAGCCTATCATCCATTCTCCACAAGTGTCAGAATTTCCTGAGGATACCTCATCCCATGGCCAGACACATTTCATCTCTTCTGGGCTTGAGGGCCTTGTGAATTTTTCTGGTCCCAAACGCCAGACTTCAAATGAGACCTCTGCAGCAAACTCTGGAGGATCAATGGTCTCAAATCTCCAATCGCTGGGAGGACACTACCTTGCCTCTGTCTGTCCACCTCTCCATCAGATGGTGGATGCAACAGTCTCATCTTCTGATAGGAGTTCCGTTTCACGAGGAGCTCCCCAAGCAGACTCTGGTGACGGACGCTTCCCTTCAGGGATGGGGTGCTCTCAAGGGGTCCCTACAGATGCAGCGAATGTGGTCAGAAAGAGCAGCTATACCACATAAACATGCTGGAGCTCAGAGTGGTGCATCTGGCTCTCAAGGCGTTCTTTCCCTCCATCAAGTCAACTGCTTTGCTTTTTCAGACGGACAATACAACAATGATGTATTACCTGAACAAAGGGCACTAGGTCCAGACCCCTGTCTCTGGAAGCGCAGGCAATTTGGAAGTGGCTTCTGGCACGAGACATGAAGATCTCCGCAGTTCACATACCAGGCGTCCTCAACGCCCAAGCGGACGGCCTCAGCAGGGATTTCGTAGAAACTCACGACTGGGTGCTTAAACAAGAGGTTGCGCAAGACACCTTTCGCAGCTTGGGAACACCAGACATAGATCTCTTCGCAGAAGCAGAAAACGCAAAATGCCGCGTCTTCTCCTCCAGATACCCTCAGCCAGGCTCCAAGGGGAACGCTCTGTTGATAGACTGGTCTGAGACATTACTCTACTCCTTTCCACCAGTCCCCCTCATTCTCCTGGTGATCAACAAACTGTAAGAATCCAAGACAGAGATGATCCTGGTTGCACCAGAGTGGCCTCGCCACTGGTGGTCTGTCCAAAGTACCACACAGGAGGTTGCCATGTCATCTGGATCTGATGACCAAGGCGGGCGGCAAAGTGTTCCATCCCAATCTGCCTTCCCTGAGGTTAGCAGCATGGCTCCCGAGTTCATCCAATGTGGACATTTGGGGGTCTCTCAAGACTGCATGCAGATCTTAAAGGAGGCACCGAGACCTTCTACGAGAAAGTCTTACGCTTTTAAGTCGAAGCGTTTTTACATGTGGTGTACTGCTGAGGGTCATGACCCTCTTCGAGGTCTGGAACAGGTACTGTTACCCTACTTACTGTATTTGACCAAAGCAGGTTTGCAATATTCCTCCATAAAGGTGCACCTGGCAGCGATTACAGCATATAGAAAGTCCCGCACTCAGACTTCTTTCTTTCAAATGCCAGTTGTTAAGGATTTTCTGGAGGATGTTAAAAAGGTCTACCCACCCGTTAAGTCTTCACCCCTTTCCTGGGAGCTTAATGTGGGCCTCTCTAAGTTAATGGGTCCTCCATTCAAACCTATCCACAAAGCATCTCTTGAACATCTTTCGTGGAAGACTGCATTTCTCGTGGCAATCACATCTGCTCGCAGGGTGAGCGAGATACAAACCTTATGCTCCACAGAGCCTTATCTTGTTTGCCATGCAAACAGAGTGGTGCTAAGGACTCACCCGAGGTTCCTTCCTTAGGTGGTCTCGGAGTTTCACATCATCCAGTCAATCACTCGTCCTTTCTTTTCTAACCCTGTCACTCCTGCTGAGAGCTTTGCATTCTCTAGATTTGAAAAGTGTTAAAATGTTATCTAGATAAAACAAAGAGTGTACCACTACTTCTGGTAAGGCTGCTAACATCACCACGGCTGCCAACCGTTGCTCAGAATTGTTTTAAAAGACGATTAGGGACATTTAAAACCGCACTTACCCAAACTCCACGTCCTGCACTGCCTCGCTTCCCTCGCCCCGTTCCACCGTGGCTGTGTGCCGTTTGAGTGGAGGGTATACCAGGAAATAGGCAGGCCAGCCACCTCCAATCGGGAGGGCAGAGCCAGGCTCACTCGATCGGCGGTATTTTTAGCCAGTGTGTCAGCGACGGCACAGCGGACGTGCGCAGCCGGCGCGCCAAAGGCGAGCCTGTCTGCGCCTGGCAGGGGCCACAACCCCTGCACATTTTTCCACCCACATTAGGAGCTACAGCCCCAACTCTCCTCAAAATGAGAGGAACCACACAGGCCCCATGCCTCCACTCCTGGCACCCACTGGACCCACACACCCTCTGTCCTCAGTGCAATTTCGAGCTCAGGTCGATCCACTCCAAAAAGGAAAAGTCGGAGTTGAAAATGTATCTCCTGAACTGCAGATCACTCCCCAAACACCACATAGAAATCTCTATGCTCTTGGAAGAACTCTGTCCAGATGCCCTCTTCTTAACAGAAACCTCGCTGACCACAGATTCAGAACCAGATCTGGTGCAAGCCCTCCCTCAAGGGTATCAGATATTACGGGAAGATCGTTTGAACAGGAAGGGGGCTGCCTGGCAATTATTTACAAGGATCGCTATGCCTGCCGTAGCTCTTCTGATCCAATCCCAGACTGTGAAGGTCTTTCTTTTTCTATTGACTTCTCCGGGACACTTATTTACCGCCCACCTGGAACCTTAAAACAGTTTCACAATGGTCTACCTTCCATTGTTGCTGACCTAGCTAGTAGCCCATCTATTACACTCTGCTGGGGGACCTTAACATTAATTTTAACGACAATTCAGATCATCCCGCCTCGGAATTGACAGCCAGTCTCCCTGCACTACAATTAAAACAACTTGTTCTTTCCCCTACCCATACCAAAGGCCACCTTCTTGACCCTGTCTTTAGTAACTGCGCAGACCTCACGGTGGGCTCTCCTTCCCCCCTCCCGTGGACCGATCATTTCCTGATCCCCCTCATCTGGAACACCCAAACCCCCCTCCTCTCGATCACAACCACACGTAAATCGCGAAATTGGTCAAAACGTCCCCTAGAGAACTGGATAACAGCCTTAGAAACTTCGAGACCCTCAAAAATTCAGGATCCCACTCTAGCTACTGAAAACTACAATAACTGGATCTCGAACTCACTGGGCTCTATACTTCCTATAAGCTGCATTAAGTCTAAGCGTAACTCAAAAACTGCACCTTGGTACTCCCCGGACTTCGGGAGATGAAACGCCATTCCAAAAAACTGGAAAGGAAGTGGCGACTAGGCTACTCCCCGTCAAGTAAAATCATCCACAGGGAAGCGAGAAGGTCTTATAAAAACGAGATCAAAACCACACAATCATCTTTTTATACAGAAAATATCAGTGCAGCCTCATCCAAGCCAAAAGAAATATATCAGATTGTCAAAAGCCTCACTAAGCTTCCTTAACCCCCCCCAGCCCCCCCCCCCACAGCTCATAACACACAAACGACCTGGCGGATTTTTTTTCCCAAAAATTTCAAAAGATCTACATCTCCTTTTCCCCCACCGCCAGTGACTCCGATTGCACACCCACTTTTCCATCGGAACCTGGGCGGCACCTCCCAAACACTCTTGAAAATCTTCCACCCCTGGTCCCAGAGACGCTCGACCTCATTATACACCAAGTAAAGTCCGGTTCTCCCTATGACCCGGCACCCCCACGCACCCTGGTCTCTGCCACCAACAGTATTCTCCCCACCATTCTGGACTTTCTCAATGCCTCCCTTTCCACAGGCACGGTTCCCCCTTGGAAACGAGCGATGGTCAGAGCGCTTCTCAAAAAACCATATCTAGACCCCAACAACCCCAGTAACTATCGCCCCATCTCCCTGCTTCCTTGGGTGAGTAAAATCTTGGAGAAACACGTCAATAAGATCTTGACTGAGTTTCTCGAGATCAACCTTCTACTCGATCCCTCTCAGACGGGTTTCCGTCCCATGCATGGGGCCGAAACTGCCCTGGTCGCAGTGACTGAAGAAGCCAGGGGGATCTTGGATCGGGGAGGATCGGTGGCAGTCATCCTCCTCGATCTAAGCGCCGCCTTCGACACGGTGAACCACAAAATTCTATTGCATCGACTCCTCAGTCTAGGAGTCTCAGGGACAGCAATTGCCTGACTTAAATCTTTTCTGGACGACCGGTCATTCCAGGTCTTTGAGGGTGATATCATCTCCCCTAGCAAACCCCTGGGCTGTGTGGTGCTGCAGGGCTCTTCTCTGAGCCTGACGCAATTTAATGTTCACATGAGTCCACTAGCTGAGATAGTCCGTCCGTTCGGGATACAAATCATTACATATGCCGTCGACACTCAGCTAGTGGTATCCCTCAATCAGCTAGATACTCACAAAGCACAGGTCAATCTGAGGGGCTGTCTAGAAGAAGTCAACAACTGGATGACCTCCTCATGCCTTAAATTAAATGGAGACAAGACGGAGCTAATCCTCCTCGGTAACCCCCCCTGCCCCCACGATTGACTCACTCTGGCCCGCTTGCCTTGGCCCTCCCCCTACACCCAAAGACACTATAAAAAGCCTCGGCGTCTGGTTGGACAAATCACTTAGTTTCAACTGTCAGGCAACCAAACTATCAGCCACCTGCTTTGGGCTTCTCAGGCTTCTCGGGAAGATCCTCCCCCCTCCTGCCCTTTGGGGCAAGACAGATCTTAGTCCAAGGCCTGATTCAGTCCCGTCTTGATTTTGGTAACGCCCTTTACCTATGAGCCCCCCAAAATATCCTACGGAAGCTCCAGATAATACAAAACTGTGCTGCTCGAACTCTGCTTCAGCTTCCCCGCCGTCTCTCAGCCAAGCCTAGTCTGAGAAGCCTTCACTGGCTTCCTGTCAGGGAGAGAATTAATTTCAAGACTCTCTGCATCTCCCATCGAGCCTTCTGGAAAACAGGCGCTGCCATTAACCACTCCTTGATCACCCCCTACCACCCTACCAAACAGCTCCGCTCTGCACACTCATTCCTCGTCACAGTTCCTAGGATCAAGAGATCAAGATTCGGGGGCCGGTTATATTACTACAACGCGGCCAAACTGTGGAACTCCCTTCCTCTCCATCTGAGATCCGAGCCCAACTTACTCCTATTCTGCAAACACCTAAAAACCTTCCTTTTTAAGACATCTGAATAAAATCTTGTGTTAGCAGTTTTACCTGAAAGCACCACTCATCTCAGCGCTAGGACGCCTCAGGGCAGCTACAGCGCTTTATAAATGTTCTTTTAATTTCAAAGGCAGACCGTCTTTTTGTTAATTATGGTCCATCGAACACTGTTTTCCTGCCTCTAAAAGGTCCATTGCTAGATGGATAGTGTCATGTATCATGTTATCCTATCAGCTGATGCATAAGGGCTCCCGGGCAAGCCGAGAGCTCATTATAAAAGGAGTCAAAGCCGCTACGATAGCGATGCTTGGTAATGGTAATTTCATTGCTCACATGGCTGTCCAAACTCGCAGAGGCCCATATAAACATCACCTTGTCTAAACACATGGATCAAAATAACATCTTAGATCCATCTCAAAACGGGTTTAGGCCGGGCCACAGCACTGAGCCCTCCTAGCCACGTCGGAACATCTCCGGACGATACTTGATGCCGGTCAAAGTGCTGCGCTGATCCTATTGGACCTCAGCGCTGCCTTTGACACGGTATCTCATAACATTCTGTTAAATCGTTTGGCTACTGTGGGAATCTCAGGCCTTGCCTTGGAATGGTTCCGCTCCTTCCTGAAAGACAGAACTTTCCGGGTATCAGCTCCTCCATTCCTCTCCCAGTCCCACTCCATCGGACAGGGAGTCCCTCAGGGCTCTGCACTCAGCCCATCCCTTTTCAACCTATATGTGCAACCACTTGCCGCAGTAGCCAGAGAATGGGACCTCACGCTGGTGTCATACGCCGATGACACGCAGCTGGCCATCACTCTCATCGAAGGTCCCTCTACTTCTGCCGCAAGGTTCAGAGATGGTCTGGCTGCTGTGGCCCAGTGGATGACGGACAACTGCCTGCAGCTTAATGCAGGCAAGACGGAGGTGCTGCTCCTCGGAAAGAATACTAGCCACTGGAACCAGCACTGGTGGTCTTCGTCGCTGGGCACCATTCCACCCCCCAAATCCTTGGTGAAAAACCTAGGCGTCTGGATGGACTCCTCACTTAACTTCCAGACCCACACAAAAAAAGTAGCGGCCACCTGTGTGGGCCTGTTGAGGAGCCTCAATCCCATACTCTGCTTCTTCGACTCCAAGGTTCGCCAAATGATTGTCCAAGCCACAATTCTCTCCCGCTTGGACTACGCCAATGTCTTACTTCTGGGCGCCAACAAAGCGGAGATAGCACGACTGCAACGCGTGCAGAACACCGCGGCAAGAACCTTGGTCGGTCTTCCCCGCAGATGTTCAGCCAAAACCACAATCTGAAAGCTGCACTGGCTACCCATTGAATCTCGAATCCAGTTTAAAACTCTCATCATGATCTTTAAAATCCTTAAAACTGGACGCCCAGAACTTCTCCGGCCACTCCTCACACCTTATGTGCCACAGCGCAACTTGCGCTCTCTAGGCCAACATCTACTGACGGTCCCCCGCACAAAGCTAGCCCGTACTGGTGGATGCTCTTTCAGGGTGCTAGGAGCCAAACTTTGGAACACCCTGCCAGTGAACATTCGCTCATTGGAAAATGTGGCTGCCTTCCGGAAAGCCGTCAAAACCTACCTATTCCCTTCCCCTTAGGCCTCCCAGCTTTCTTTTCCTTCTGTCCTCTGTTGAGTTTCCGTGGTTCTCTAGCGCCGGGACGCCTCTTTGCTGGGGCAGCTGTTTGCGCTTTATCAAATAATAACATAACATAATGTACCTATTCGGGAAATATGTGAAGCGGAAATATGTAAAGCAGCTACATGGCGTTCGGTTCACACTTTACACGCCATTACTGCCTTGATTCTGACACTTAAGCGACCCTTGACCCTTCCAGGTAGGTTGCTCCCCCTCTGCACAGCACCACCTGTATCTCCCTGCTCCAGCTGCCGCTCTGAGGAAGTTCGAGGCCCTCCACCACCCGCAGGTTACCACCTGCGCCTCATCCCTGGTGGCCAGTGGTAGGCCGTAGGTTTGCTCATCCTGCATTGTATTGCCTGTATTTTCTTTTATTGCTCCCGTTGTAGTGACTACATTTTCATTGTTGTGTCTATGACTGCTGTTGTCTGTCTCCCCCGCTGCCTGTACGTGGTCTGTTCCCGCTCTCTCCCTCTGTTCCCCTCGCTGCACCCGTGTCTCTCTGCCCGTTTTTTCCTTCTGCTCCCCTCGCGGCCCGTGTCTCTCTGCCCGTTTTTTCCTTCTGCTCCCCTCGCGGCCCCGTGTCTCTCTGCCCGTTTTTGCCTTCTGTTGCTTAGCTGCCCCTGCATTTCTGTGACCTTTCTGCCCTTTCTTGTGACCTTTGTGCCTTCTGTGCCACTCGTTTCCCCCCGTTTTTATGTGACCTTTCTGCCCTTTCCTGGGACCTTTCTGCCTCTGTTCCACTCATTTCCCCCTGTTTTTTGTGACCTTTCTGCCCTTTCTTGGGATCTTTCTGTCTTCTGTGCCACTCGTTCCCCCACCCCGTTTTTGTGACCTTTTTGCCCTTCTTGTGACCTTTTTGCCTTCTATTCCACTCGTTTCCCCACATTTTTTGTGACCTTTTTGCCCTTCCTTGGGACTTTTCTGCTTTCTGTGCCACTCGTTTCCCCCCGTTTTTTGTGACCTGTCTGCCCTTTTTGTGACCTTTCAGCCCTCTGTGCCACTCGTTTCCCCCTCAGATTCAGATTCAGAAAATGCTTTATTCGATTTTAGCAAAGTATAAAATCATAAAAGCGTCGCAATAAATACACATTACATCAAACACTAAAACATCCTACTTTAAAACAGAATTTAAAAGATATTAAATTAATAACTTTTCGATATAAAGCAGATCCTTATAAACATTACTTTTCAGATGAGGTCGTTAATCAGTCAGTTACCATCATTAATTTACGTTTTTTTAAAAATACTTTTTAAAAAACAAGTCATAACCATAATGCATTTCTCACTACCTAATTGCAGGAGGCTTAGATACGCTGGTCTGCATTGGCGCCAATGACCTTGTCTTAAATACTGGCTAATCCATCTTTTACGTTCCCTATCATAATTTTTGCAAAATAAAATCAGGTGGAAAGTAGATTGATTTGACAGGTCATCACAAGTACAGGGTTTCAAGTCCCTGGACCAGTCATTCCTTGATGGAAAAGTTACCATGCGAAAGAATATCTCAAATCTGAACCGCGTTAAGAGAAAACGGTCAAAACCCACACTGCAAATAGATAGATATGGTTGGATCGTCTGGCATAGCAGGGTCATTTGATGCTTTAAGACGGTACGTTTCGGGCGTTCACACACACTTCTTAACATTCCAAAGTGACACGTACATAAAGTTTCAAGTCTTTCCTGGATATCCCAATGATATTTTCCGGGTCACTGTATAATTCTGGTCTTTGCAGATCCGTAAAGGTATTTTTAACATAAATTAACCACGGGATGCAATTTACATTGCCGAGGGCCATTGCATCCTTTATGATGTCCCGATTTAACTCCAAAGATTCACCGGGCCATACCCTATGCCAGAGTAAAATTGGTTGAATTTTTATAAGGTCAGAAATATACTCTAGACCTAATTCCTCATGGCAATTAAACGTCGCTGTACCCTGTGGCAATGCTAATAGATATCTTAGAAAACAATTCTCAGCTACCTGAATAGTCGGAGCATTCTGAATTCCCCAGATTCCAGCCCCATATAGGGCAATACTCCTGCATTTTGCCTTGTATATTTTTAGAAGAATTTCCGGGGGTCTTTTGCCCAACTGCTTCGAAAAGTTCATAAGTGCCGCTATAGAGCGCTTAAATAACAAGGTCCTACTTTTTATGGCAGCTCCCCACTGCCCCGTACCATCAAGCAGAACCCCTAGATAAGAAAACGTTTTTGTACATTCGATTGTAAGGCCATCCACCCTTGATCCCTTTGCTTCGGCCCGCCCCTTCCCACATACCATCATAAATGATTTCTTGGCATTAATTCTTAGCCCTCTTGAAGCCATAAAGTGATTATATTTTGCTAAAGCCCTCTTGGCTCCTATCTTGGTATGGGCCATAAGCACTGCGTCATCCGCATACAGGAGTGATACAGTTTGTTTCTTGCCAAATCTTGGGCAATCAATGTTGCTGGCCTCCAATTCTTTCTCCAGAGGATTAGTGTAAATGGAAAATAAGAATGGGGCCAGCACACAGCCCTGCCTGACACCCTTCTCTATGGGAAAAGACCCAGTGCATTCTCCCTTGGTCCCGTGCCGTACCCTAGCTGTTGCCCCAGAATACAGCTGGCGGAGGAATGAGACTAGGGCTGGTTCCACTACTATTTCCTCAAGGGTCTGCCATAACTTCGCATGATCCACACAGTCAAACGCGGCTGTGAGATCAACGAAGATGGCATATAGGCGTTCTTTCTTAGCCCGAGCGTATTTCCCCTGAATAATTACGAAATTGAGGACCTGCTCCACAGTACCCATCCCCTCTCTAAAGCCATATTGCACCGGACTTAAGATATTGTTGTCATTTGTCCAGGTTTGTAGTTTGCTTAGGACCACCCTTCCCGCTAGCTTCATGAGGGAGTCCAGTAAGGATATTGGCCTATAATTAGATGGGCTCTCTCTATCCCCCTTCTTATGTATCTGTATTATAACCGATTCAGCCCACGTTTTAATGAATCCTATAGCACAGCATGATTGTATGACACGCGTACATATTGGGGCCCAAAAGGTCCGGGGTTTGTTTAAAAACATCATTTGGTACCCCGTCAGGGCCTGGAGCTTTGTTTCCTTTACTAGTGTTTATGGCCATTAAAACCTCATCAAGGCGAATTTCTAGGCCTATTGGTGAGTGGGTAAAATATTGTTCATCCTTATCCTTAATAGGGAACAGGCTTTCCCCATCCCTTTTACAAACATTAGAAAAAAAGTCGATCCATGCCTTTTCATCAATGGCAACCTCAACTTTTGACATGTCCTCTTTAGTAAAATAAGGTGCTTTCACCGCTTGCCAAAATAACTTTGGGTTTCTGCTTTCAGAGGCTTGGAGTAAATTTTGCCATGCTTGTTCTTTTAAATCCCTTCTGCGTTGTGCCCTAGCTTGATTATATAACCTTCTACAAGACCTTACTAGTTCGGCGTCTCTGGGTTTAGCACTAAGCGTAGCTTTTAACTTGGTATAAGCTTTAGTGCATTGAGTATCAAACCACCCTGTATTTTTGGGCGCCTTTTGACATTTCTTCTAAGAGTCTCCTGGCTTATCGTAGTAATGCTACCATAGGCATCCAATATCTCTTTACTTGAAGCCGTTTCATCTAAACAAGTCTGAATATATAACTGGGCTTTGGTAACGATCCCCTTATTTGTTTCAACGGGGTCTAACGCACTCCACTTTAGGGAAAAACCATTTTGCCGAGACAAAGTTATATTCTGCACCCATGCCAAAGACTCTATTGTAGAGGATTTAGTGGAAGATGGTAGAGATAGCTGAAGACTAATAGGCAGATGGTCGCTAAGGCCATTTGAGTGGATCTCAAACTTCTCCACCCAGTTATGAAACTTATTGGGTACTAATATAAAATCTATGACTGATTCTAGGCCCCTAGGTATAAAGGTTGGGCTAAATTCCACCGGTGGGGAACTCATCATGTTTGCAAATTCCAGGTCGAGGGTAGCCATCGTTTCCCCCTCAATTGTTGTGCCCTTTTGCCTTCTGTGTCCTTCGTCGCCCCTCACTGCCCCCGCCTCTGCGGCTCCGCCCCCCTGACTGCCCATTCGCTGCCCCCGCCTCCCAGCTGCTCCTCACTCCCACCTCCCCATATATGCCGGCCGCTGCGTGGTCACGCCGCTGGCGCCCGGCAAGCCCGTCTGCGCCCGTCCGTGCCTGGACTGCGCCCAGAGCCAGAACCCCTGGCCCCTGCACCCACCACGACGACCGCCGCCACTACGACGCCAGCACTCTGCACACTCTCAACCCCGGATGGACCCACAACTGCTTCAAGGCCACCCCGAAACGCACACACGGTCCTTTCACCTGCAGGAACTGCAGCTACACCAGCCACAGAGCCGCCGAACCACCCGCCAAGAAATACCTCAACCACCTCCGATGTATACACTGAACACCCGCTCCGCACGCAAACACGCTGTCGAGCTCTGCGACCTGCTCAACACAACCTCCCCGGACGTTGCCTTCCTGACGGAGACCTGGTTGAACAACTCCTCTGCACCCGACATCGCCATAGCCATCCCAGACAGCTACAAGATCACCCGCAGAGACCGCACCAATGGAGTCTGAGGAGGAATCGCCATCGTCCACAAGAACAGCATCAGGGTCTCCGACGACGCGCTCAGCAATGCCGAACACATGCATTTCCAGATCCAAACAGACCCCAACTCCACCCTTAGAGGCACCCTCGTCTACTGACCCCCCGGACCCCGCCCCCAGTTCAGCGACTCCATCGCCGACTTCATCAGCACACCCTGACCTCCACCGACTACATCCTCCTCAGAGACCTGAACTTTCACCTTGAGAACAACAGCGACAGCAACTCCACCACCCTGATCGACAACCTCGCCAACCTCGAACTTAGGCAACTCGTCACAACGCCCATCCACTCCGCCGGCCACAAGCTCGACCCCGTCTTCTCCTCAAGCCCTCACGTCGCCGTCAGCCACACCACGAACTCCTGGACCGACCACCGCTGCATCCACTTCACCTTCCAGAAACCCACCGCACCCAACAGATCCCCCACCGCCGCTGGAGCAAAATCACCAAAGACCAACTACATGCAAACCTCACGCTCAGCCCACCCACCGAACCCTCTAACACCAATGTCACTGCTCACAACCTCAGACGCTGGATTGAGGACTGCGCCAACACCCTTGCCCCACTGAAGAAACCCCCCACAGAGACACCAGCAAGAGGGCCAGCTGTTTCACTCCAGAACTCCTAGATTCCAAGAAAGCCTGCCAGAAACTAGAGAAGAAATGGCACAGTGAACAAACTCCGGACAGCCACCTAGCACACAAGGACGCCGTCTGCAACCACCACCACAGCATCAGGGCTACCAAGAAGACCTCCTTTAAAGACCGCCTCGACAACAACGCACATGACAGCAAGGAGCTCTTCAACATCGTGAAGGAACTCTCCCAACACCAACGACATCCCGCCGTCGCAAGCCCTGTTCGACTCCCTCGCCACCTTCTTCCACTGCAAGATAGCAGACATCCATGACAGCTTCAACACCCAGACAGCCCCAACAGACAGCAACACAACAGACCCTCAGCACACCATCGACCACGTACACTTGCTAGCCTGGACCAGCGTGAGCGTCGATTACACCATCAAGACCATGAGCACAATCCACTCTGGCTCTCCGTCAGACCTATTCCCGCACCACGTCTTCAATAAAGCAAGCAGCTCCATCGCACCCCACCTAAGCAACGTCATCAATCTCTCCCTTGAGACCGCAACCTTCCCAGAGAGCTGGAAACACGCCGAGATCAACGCCCTACTCTAAAAAACCCAAGGCAGACCCAAGAGACCTCAAGAACTTTCGACCCATCTCTCTGCTCCTCTTCCCGGCCAAGGTCATCGAGAAAATCGTTAACAGACAGCTATCCCGATACCTCGAAGAGAACAGAATCCTGGACCCTTCCCAGTCAGGGTTCCGCAGCAACCACAGCACCGAGACCACCCTCATCGCCGCCACCGACATCAGGACCCTGCTAGACAACGGGGAGAATGCAGCACTCATCCTCCTAGACCTCTCCGCCGCCTTCGACACCGTCTGCCACCGCACACTACGCACACGCCTCCATGCCACAGGGATCAGAGACAAGGCTCTGGAATGGATCACCTCCTTCCTCTCCGGCAGAACCCAAAGCGTCCGCCTCCTCCCATTCTGTTCCAAAGCCTCCGAGATCATCTGCGGTGTACCCCAAGGATCCTCCCTCAGCCCGACACTGTTCAACATTTACATGACCCCGCTCGCACACGTCACCCGACAGCATGACCTCAACATAATCTCCTACGCCGACGACACTCAACTGACCCTCTCCCTCACCAAGGACCCCATCACCACCAAAGCCAACCACCATGAAGGAATGAAGGCCGTCGCCGACTGGATGAAGATCAGCCGTCTGAAGCTGAACTTGGACACAACGGAGGTCCTCATCCTCTGCTCCAACCAGTCAGCCTGGGACGATTCCTGGTGGCCAACGGCACTGGGGGCAGCCCCGACCGCGCACGCAACCTGGGAATCATCCTCTACTCAACGCTCTCAATGACCAAGCAAGTCAACGCCGTCTCCTCCTCCTGCTTCAACACCCTCCGCAAGATCTACAGATGGATCCCGACAGATACAAGAAAAACAGTCACCCAGGCCCTGTCAGCAGCAGACTCGACTACGGAAACGCCCTCTACGCGGGAGCCCCGACCAAGCTCCTCAATCGACTACAACGCATCCAAAACGCCTCGGCACAACTGATCCTCGATGTACCACGACACGCCACATCACCCCCCACCTGAGAAACCTGCACTGGCTCCCCGTCAACAAGAGGATATCCTTCAAGCTCCTCATCCACGCACACAAGGCACTCCACAAGACCGGCCCAGCCTACCTCAACAGACTGCTCTCCTTCTACACCCCCAACCGCCAGCTACGCTCCGCCGACCTCTCTCTTGCCACCGTCCCGCGCATCTGAAGAACAACCACCGGCGGGAGATCCTTCTCCCACCTCACCGCCAAGACATGCAACACCCTCCCACTGAGCCTACGACAGACCCCAGACCTGCTGACCTTCAGGAGGATACTAAAGACCTGGCTGTTCGATCAGTAGCGGCCCCCACCTCCCCCTCCAGCGCCTTGAGACCCTCACGGGTTTGTAGTGCGCTTAACAAATGACTGATTGATTGATTGAGAAACATGTTTTGTTAACAGGTTATGATATGCTGGTATTCGTCCGCAGGGTATAGGGATGGGCTTGCTACTCTATTCAGTGCTTATGACTATTGAAGAGTATCCCCTGGACGAGAAGGATAAGTTACTTACCTGTTATCCTAGTTCTCTTCTAGTGGTATACTCATCAAAGTCATAAGCAACCCTCCCCGGGCGAATACCATGTCCATAAATATGTATCTGTTACCCATGCTGTGCTTACACTGTTATACGCCATCCAAAAGAACTGACCTGTCACCTGTGGGGCATGATGGGAGCCTGGAGGCCTTAAAGGCACAGCGCCAGCTTTTTCCAACTGTTCTGTATGCAGCCTCTCTAGGCTAATCTGCCTCTATGATCTTGCTTTTTTACCTTTGAAAATAAAGGCTGTGTTTTCAAAACAAACTGAAAGCAGTTTTTTCTCTGTATCATGAAAATATCATGGTGTATGTTTTCTTTATTATTTCAAATGTAAAAATTTACAATGCAATATTAGCATATTTGAGCCTAGTAAGATGGTTTTAGGCTGCATATGTGTATATGCATATTACCTATAAATGTGTGTGTATATATGTGTGTGTGTGTGTGTGTGTGTGTGTGTAGTATATGCATATAATTTGTTATTGCTCCGGGATCCCCGCATGTGAGCGGGACTATTCAGTGCTAAAGACTTTGATGAGTATACCTCTGGAAGAGAACTAGGATTACAGGTAAGTAACTTATCCTTGCCCGCCTCTTCCGTGGGCACGAATGGAGCAAAAGACGGATTGAGGGTGACGAGGGGTCATAGAACCTGGTCGTAGCCCTGTTGTCCTTAAAGTACTCCAGCCCAGAATCCGCCAGTCTCTGTAGAGACAGGAGTCCTCAACGGGCATGTCCATGAGTGAGGATTGGACATCCCCAGAAAAGCCAGTCGTCCTCAACCAGACGGGGCATTGCAGGGCCACTGTCGACGAAACCGCTCTGCTTAGTGAGTCAGTGGTGCCAAGTTCACAACTGATGGTGAACTTCATTGCATCTCTCCCATCCGCAACAACCTGTGAGAGCACGCTCCAGGCCGTCTCCGAATCCGTTGGCAGCATCTGCAAAACAGTATCCCACAGCTCTTGGGAATAGCCCAAGAGGCGTGTTGGGGGGCCCAGACCGCAGTGGCAGGCCGGCAGAAGAAAACCTCTTCTTTCCAAGACTGTCCAACCTCTTGGATTCCCTGTCCAGGGATGCAATAGTGAATGCTCCAGAATTTAAGTGAGGTGACGAGGCTTGGACAACCAAGCTCTCCTAGGTAGGGTTTTTTGTGAGTAAATTTGGGTCCCCTGGAGCAGGGTGGTGGCGGTGGGCAATCAACATGTTCATAGGAGCCTCTATGTTGGCCTTGGACCAAGTCCAAGCAGGATCTCAGTAAGTACCTAATTGAAAGGGAGAAGTGTTTCTGAAAGGGTAATTTCCGGCTGAAGCACTTCTGTCATGACATTAGGCTCGACTGCCAACTAAGTTCCAAGACCTCAGCTCCCACCGCACCACCATTGCGCGAAAGAAGCTCCCTCCTCTGTAGCCATGGTAGAGGGATAAAGCATGCCAGTATCTGGAGAAGTATCTAGTCTGCTGATTTCAACCAGATCCTCAGCCCAGTCCAGTTGTTCCTCACAAGGCTGGTGTTCCTCAGGGTCCAGGGACCCCTTCCCAATCATCCTTGACTCCTAGCCCATAAAAATAGGGCCCAGGCTCCGGCCTGGAAGGCATGGATTCGGTCAGCCCCGGCATTAGGCAACACCCCTCTGGGTCCATGTCGGGGATGAGAATGGAGATGGCGCTGGGAGCGTCTGTCTCTGGATCGGCATCGGGTAAGATCGCGGTGGCTCGACGGCCGCTGATTCGGATCCATCTGTGGATCCCTGAGGCCTGACTGGCTGCTGGCGTGGATCCAGTAAGGGGCCCCTCCTGAACCCACAGGGCACGAAGGCGCACCAGAGGGTACGGGCCACCCAAAGATGAGGTGCATTACCTCATAAAATTTGCACATTTCAGTGGCGGACGCTCCAGCTCCTGGAAATTTGGGAGTCTCAACCGCAGAGTCAGGCCTTGAGAGGTGACACTTCCTCATCTAGTAGGCCGATGGGAAGTCGAAGCACGCTTGGACTTCTTTTTGTGGGAATTGGACTTACTCGAAAGCCTCAACAACTTTGAATGTGATGACACCTCACGGTCTGCGACCGCTCCCAGGACATTCCTCTTGACTGGTACCATGAACATCGCTGCATTGCACATCCAGCACCATCAGCTTGAGGGATGGATTCCTCAAGGTTTTAGTGGGCATGGCACGCAGTCTGGGTAGGTTTTCAGGTCATTGTCCTTCTCGAGACACCAAAGGCATACAAGGTGTGGGTCCGTCACCTACATCTGTCGGTAACAGGTGCCACAGGGCTGAAAGCCAGCCTTCCTCGAAAACATCCCTGCACACCAGGAGGTATGCCTCAAAAAAGACTTTGACAGAACATTGAAAAAGCCTGGTCAAAAATTGACTAAGGAAAAGCTCTTCCAGAATCTGCACTGGCTGTTGCGGAAAGAAAAGAACTGACATCAGCACGCCTGGGTGGCACCTGTATAGGCACCATGAACTTCATGTCAAGCGTGGATGACACCATGCAGAACTAAGCCACGTACCGGCTCACACAAATTGCCGGATCCAGTCTGACACATCGGGAATATTCTAAAGTAAGGAAATAGTGGCTAGAAGTCTCTACCAAATAGGAACTATTCCTTAATATCGAGTGGGTCCAGACCTTCAGTGTAGACTCGCTCTTCGCTTTGGCCGGAGTGGTCGCTCCCAGTGCCCCTGGCGTCTACTGGTATCGTTGGGCAGCGCTTTTTGTCGATTTTGCCTCCTTAATATTGCCTACAGCTCTGCCTGGCTGCCGCTTTGCTTTTAAAGCGCTTTGGCTTCTAGATTGTTAATTTATCTGCTGTGTTAGCGCGTTCTCCCCAAGCGCTCTGTTGTGCTCCCCCCTCCTCCATTTTGTTTGTTGTTGTCGTCTTGTGCAGCCCGCCCCGCCTCCCAGCTGAGCCGCCCTCCCACAGACTACAAACAGCGCTTCCCTACCTAGAAGCGCTGTGACTCGCTCTTCGCTTTGGCCGGAGTGGTCGCTCCCAGTGCCCCTGGCGTCTACTGGTATCGTTGGGCAGCGCTTTTTGTCGATTTTGCCTCCTTAATATTGCCTACAGCTCTGCCTGGCTGCCGCTTTGCTTTTAAAGCGCTTTGGCTTCTAGATTGTTAATTTATCTGCTGTGTTAGCGCGTTCTCCCCAAGCGCTCTGTTGTGCTCCCCCCTCCTCCATTTTGTTTGTTGTTGTCGTCTTGTGCAGCCCGCCCCGCCTCCCAGCTGAGCCGCCCTCCCACAGACTACAAACAGCGCTTCCCTACCTAGAAGCGCTGTGACTCGCTCTTCGCTTTGGCCGGAGTGGTCGCTCCCAGTGCCCCTGGCGTCTACTGGTATCGTTGGGCAGCGCTTTTTGTCGATTTTGCCTCCTTAATATTGCCTACAGCTCTGCCTGGCTGCCGCTTTGCTTTTAAAGCGCTTTGGCTTCTAGATTGTTAATTTATCTGCTGTGTTAGCGCGTTCTCCCCAAGCGCTCTGTTGTGCTCCCCCCTCCTCCATTTTGTTTGTTGTTGTCGTCTTGTGCAGCCCGCCCCGCCTCCCAGCTGAGCCGCCCTCGCCCCTCCCCCCCCACTATCCATTTATGACAGTAGTTCCCGCGCGCAGCGTTCACGCGCAGCGACCGCGCCCAATCCGCGCCGAAGGTGCGCCAAAGGTAAGCCCGTCTACGCCCGTCCGCGCCTGGACCGCGCCCAGCGCCAGACCCCCTGCCCCTCGCGCTGCCCAGCCCTCCCGCATTACCTACGATGCCACCACCCTCCTAGCCCTCAACCCCGGCCGTTCCCCCAACTGCGTCCAAGCCGCTCCTGGACACACCCATGGACCCTTTTCCTGCTACTCCTGCAAATTCGTCGGTACCGTCACCAACTCCGCTACGATCACACCTCAGATTCCCGACACCAACCACCTACAATGCATCCTTCTCAACACCCGATCGGTCCACAGGCACGCCATTGACCTATGGAATCTACTAGACACCATCTCTCCAGACGTCGCCTTCCTAACTGAAACATGGATGAACGCTTCCTCCGCCCCAGACATCACCATTGCCATCCCTGAAGAATATAAGATCACACGCAAGGACCGTACCGGCCACACAGGAGGAGGAATCGCTATCATCCATAAAAAATCAATCCACATCTCAACCAGCTCTGACGTCAATCTCGCCAACTCTGAACACCTTCACTTCCAGATCCACATCGACCCCAAGACCACACTCAGAGGCACCCTCCTCTACAGACCACCAGGACCCCGCGCAAAATTCAGTGAAGACATCACGGACTTCATCACTCCACACGCGATCCCCTCCAAAGATTACATCCTTCTGGGAGACCTCAACTTTCACCTTGAAAAGAACAACGACCGCAACACCACCACCCTCTTGGACAACCTCGCCAACCTCGGACTTAAACAACTGGTCACTTCCCCCACCCACATCGCTGGTCACACACTCGACCCTATCTTCACCTCCAGCAACCATGTCTCCTTCAGCCACACTACGGATCTCCTCTGGACTGACCACAGCTGCGTTCACTTCACCTACAACAAGCCGAAACCCATCAACCACCCCAACCAACTCTGCAAAGAAACTGGAACAAAATCACCATCGACCAGATCTCCTCATCGCTCCTTCTTAACACCCCAGCCCACTCTTCTAACCCAGACCAAGCCGCCACCAACTTCACCCTATGGTTATCCAACAGCGCCGACATCCTAGCACCACTGAAAAAACGTCAAAGCAAACCTGGCAGCAAGAAGGCCTCATGGTTCAACGATGATCTTAAGAAGTCCAAGAAACTCTGCCGCTCCCTTGAAAAGGCCTGGAAAAAAGACCCAACCACTAGCACCAAGGACGCCTTCAAAAACGCCACCCGCACACACCACCAACTAATCCGAAAGGCCAAGAAATCAGCATTCAAGGACCGACTAGACAACAACGCCCACAACAGCAAGGAACTCTTCAACATCGTCAAGGAATTTACCAATCCCTCGGCCAACTCCAACGACATCACCCCCTCTCAAGCCCTCTGCGACTCCCTGGCTTTATTCTTCCACAACAAAATTGCAGACATCCACAACAGCTTCGACAACCAACCCGGAGACCAACCCACCCAACCATATGCTGAACATTCTCCCCCCTTGAACACCCTTAACGACTGGAACCCAATCTCCACTGAGGACACCATCCGCCTGATGAACTCCATCCACTCAGGATCCCCCACAGACCCATGGCCTCACCACATCTTCAACAAAGCAGACTCCGTCATAGCACCGCACCTCCGAGACGTCATCAACTGCTCACTCAACTCCGCCACCTTCCCGGAAAGCTGGAAACATGCCGAACTCACCGCCCTTCTGAAAAAACCCACAGCGGACCCCACCGAACTCAAAAATTACCGCCCCATCTCGCTCCTTCCTTTCCCGGCCAAAGTCATCGAGAAAGCTGTCAACAACCAGCTCGCCGCCTTCCTCGAAGCCAACAAATCCCTCGACTCCTCACAGTCCGGCTTCCGAGCAAAACACAGCACTGAGACCGCCCTCATCGCAGCAACAGACGACATTCGAACTCTGCTGGACAATGGAGACACAGTCGCCCTCATCCTCCTCGACCTCTCTGCAGCCTTCGACACAGTCTGCCACAGCACCCTTTTACAACGCCTCAGAAACATCGGAATACAAGGAAAAGCACTTGAATGGATCACCTCGTTCCTCACCGGAAGAACCCAGAGAGTCCGCCTTCCACCATTCAAGTCCGAGGCCACTGAAGTCATCTGTGGTGTACCACAAGGATCCTCACTCAGTCCCACCCTCTTCAACGTATACATGAGCCCCCTCGCGGCCATCGCCCGCCAACACAACCTCAACATCATCTCTTACGCGGATGACACTCAACTGATCCTTTCTCTCACCAATGACCCCAGCACCGCCAAAACTAACCTACACGAAGGAATGAAAGAAGTTGCCGAATGGATGAAACACAGCCGTCTGAAACTGAACTCAGATAAAACAGAAGTCCTCATCTTAGGTACATCCCCCTCTGCATGGGACGACTCTTGGTGGCCGGAAGCCCTTGGAAAAGCACCCATCCCGACAGACCACGCACGGAACCTAGGCGTTATCCTGGATTCTTCACTTTCAATGAACAGACAAGTCAGCGCCGTCTCCTCATCCTGCTTCAACATTCTTCGCATGCTCAAAAAACATTTCGCTGGATCCCCACCGAAACCAGAAAAACAGTCACCCATGCTCTGGTCACGAGCCGACTGGACTACGGAAACACCCTCTACGCAGGTACTACCGCTAAACTCCAGAAAAAACTCCAACGCATCCAAAACGCCTCAGCCAGGATCATATTAGACATCCCGCGTAACAAACACATCTCTGGTCACCTGAAAAACCTCCACTGGCTACCCGTCAATAAGAGGATCACTTTCCGACTTCTAACCCACGCACACAAATCACTCTACGATATCGGACCAGAATGCCTCAACTCACGACTGTCCTTCTACACCCCCTCCCGCCAACTACGTTCCTCCAGCCAAGCCCTCGCCACTGTACCTCGCATCAACAAGACCACCATGGGAGGTAGATCCTTCTCATACCTGGCAGCTAAAACATGGAACTCACTCCCCACTTACCTTCGCCTTACCCAGAACCACCTAGCATTCAGAAAGCAACTTAAAACGTGGATATTTGATAAGTAATCCTCCTCCCCTCCCTAAGCGCCTTGAGACCCTCTGGGTATGTAGTGCGCTATATAAATTCTTTGACTTGACTTGACTTGACTTTGGAACCCATTTTTTCATCTCAACGGAACTTCGTTAGCTGAATAGAAGTCTAGTTGGGGAGGAGCTGTGCTAGACCAAAACGTTCTCTCTGCTCCCCTGCATGTCATTAAACAAATTTAGTGATCCGAAACTCGAGAGAACAGAAGCTTTTTTTTTTTTTTGCCCAAAGAGACTGAGAACTCTGTGCCTAATGGAGAGCAATCTGTACCTACTATATGGGAGAACTAATAGTGCGGAAGACAACCGTTAAACATGGGGACTCCTGGATCACTGTGGTTGGGACTTGTAGTCCAGAATGTAGACAAGGGTATGTTTGGGAAGTTTTGCAATAGGGAAGGGATAATTCTGTGGAACAGTTTGGTGGGTATGGCCACATTCAACCTACTCTTACAAAATGCAGATAAAGATGTTTACAACTTATGTAGACCATGCAGCCGTGTACAAAAAAATGCTTAAACTCCCAATTTTCTTTACTAGAGGAAACCACTTTCGACAGTCCTATCTAAAGAGGGCAAACTTAAGTTATTCAACTATTTCCCACCTATCCTCATAACACTAGGCCAGGATTTTCTTTTTTGTTTCACAAATTTGTATTGTAAGATCAAAACAATGTATAGGGGGAACTGGGAACTTAAGGTACCATATGTGAAACAATAATACTGTATGAAAAAACAATGCAAGATGAAACAGAGCTGGGTACAAGTCATGTGGTGTTCGCACGAGGCAGTGGCCCTTGAATGACAAGGAAGGGCAATATCAAGGAGGACACTCAGGATCTGTACACAGAATGGTCAGTAGGATTGGGGGGTGGGAGAAAAGTGGAACATGAAAAAAAAATCTTGAAGAAAAGCAAACAGGGAGTCTATACTCACATCCACATGCAAGGGAGAGAAGGGGGAAGAGAGGAAAAAGATGAGGCGAAGAAAGATGTGGATAAGGTGGGAGTGGGAGAAGAAAGTGGGGGAAGTAGGCACGCACCCTCAAAGATCATAACCAGATAGTATGTCATTGGCAGTGTGATAAATCTAGTGAGGGGGGTGCGTGAGGTCAAGTAGGAGGATAAGGGAGCAAGACTGATCATCTCACTGTGTTGTGGCAACCGCTTCCCAAAAAGGCCACAGATCACAGCAGTCGTGGGAGAAGCACTAGCAAATTGCATGAGGTAACCGGCCAGCTATACACAGTTTTACAGGAGTCAGAGACAGAACTTCAATCGTGCCTCCCAAGCGTGAAAATCCAATGCCTCCCGAAGGTCCGCCCAATCCTCAGTTCCATATTCATACTGAAGTCTGGTTTGAAATGTGATACAGAGGCTATTTAGGAGGGGCAGGAAGAAAAGAGGATGTCTCAGGAGGCTGTAGAAGCTAGACCTCATCCTGGGTAAGCAACGCCCACATCCGGCAATAGATTATAAGAGAGGGCCACAATCTTTAATCTATTTCCAAATTTGAAAAAAAACAGCTTTTCTAAATGCAATGTAGATGTTCTCTTCCTTCTGTCCCTCTTCTGTGAAAGAATTTAAGTGCTTTGCATTTCATGAGGGCTCATGGTTTGGAGCTGTGGAAGAAGGGTCACAGAAGGCCAGAGATGACAAAATGATGCTCCAGAGGGGAAAAGGCCATTACACAACAATGGGGAAAACTAGTAATCCAACTGGACAAGGGTCAGGTAAGTTACATAGGAGAATTGGTCCAAACGGAATATATAGACTTTGAAAAATTTAAAGCACCCAAAACAAACACATCTTCAAAAATATTTTGAAAATCAATTTAATGAATTAGTTGTACTACAATCAGTTTGTACATCATACTTATAAAGAAACAGTGCTCCTTGACAAGTGAAGGGAGGCAAGTGCTCAAAGGAGTGCTTGTTTAGGGTTAGGGATGAGGGTAGAAAGTACAATGAATTACAATATTTACAATAAATGGAAATAAAACCTGTCTAACAATCTGTTGAGTGCTGATCTAGCATAATCCACAAAGAAAAGATACAGTAAACAATTTGCCATTATCTACATGTGAATGAAATTTGAGTACAGGTTGATATAAGATAAAGTCGAAGTTTCGACCCCAATGAGGATGGAAGGACCAATAGTTACTTAAAAGGGGGTCTTCATCAGGACAAAAGGAGCAACTTACAGAATTAATAAGGAGATATCATGAATTAATGTGTGGGTGAATAATAGATGCAAGTAACAGTTATTTCTTATGTGGCGCTGCGGCTCACCTTCCAGCTACTGTAACAAAACTGCTCGAACAAAAAAAGTTAGGCCCATAGGCTCCTAGTCAAAGAAATGAGACTCAAAAACGACCTCAATGGTCCGTAACAGATACAGGAGACAGTTGTGCTGAAATTAAAGACAGACATCAACACTAAGGACGGTTTGTAGCAAGCTAGAAAATTGTTTCGAAAATTTTTGTACTTGCATAAAAAGGGCTAGAAACCCAAGACTTCAGGAAAACACTCCTTTATTCTTTTGATAAATCGACATGCATGGCAATGTACGTTGAGCCAGAATTAATCTAATCTAGATCTGAAAAAACAGGACAAAGCAGAAAAGGGGAACCATCAAGTGTATAGTATTATAAAATAAACATAGGGATGCATTGATCCAAGTTAAAGAACTAAAGGGCCAAGCTGCAATCAATAAAGTTACCTCTGTTCTTAGAATTCCTCTGGGTGTGTCTCCCGTCTCTGCGAGTCTCCCGGAGAGTGTGTCTATAAATAGACGCCGAAAGGTCAGCGTATATGCAGCTGTGCTGACAAGAGCACAATCACTAGCTGCTAACGTGACGTGCATTAACTTACGTTGTCAGCCATAGCGTGGCAATGGGATGCGAAAAGCGTCCTCTTAAAACATAGTCATCAGGATGCGTACAATTGCTACAAAATAGTATTGGTAAATCTGATAGAGACATCTAGCTGCAGATTCCTTAACTTAGAATATCCTCCAGGCTCCAGTCTAGATTCGTAGATTTTTTTAGCAGTACCTCTGCGCGTAGGGAGACTGTGTCGCATGGCTCCACTCTGACGTCCACGGATGTGATGTCAGTGAGCCATAAAAGTCCCTCCTGGTGTGCTAATGTCAGTTTTCTACTGTTTTCTTTTGCGTGCTGCGACGCGGGTCCAGGAGAAGCGGTTCCTCTGGGCTCTTTTAGTTTTTGGCTTACTGACGCCTTTACGCATCCAGGAACAGTGCGCTGATGCCTTTGGGCTTTAAATCGTGTGAGACCTTTTCGCAGCAGATGTCAGCGACGGATCCACACGTGATTTGTATGTGGTGCTTGGGGCGAGCACCAAGTGTGACGCCCTGCGGGAACGTAGGATGAAATTGTTGTCCGCCAGGATGGCTCATTTGGAGTCACAGTATCGTCGGTTATCCTCTCGGCCTGGGACTGGTCACAAGATCTTTCTCGAGGACGTCGCTCACCTTCCTCTGGTAAGCACAAGAGGAAGATGCGAAGGCCGTCGGCCTCACGTAGTCGTGATGTCGGGGCCCGTGGTTCCCGGTCTTTACCAGACACGGCCTCTCAGCAGTCGACCTCCACCTTTCCACTATTTCTTGGGGTTGGGGCGACTACAGCCCAGATGAAAGCCTATTACCAGGCTTTGCAGGCCATCTTCGGGCCGACCCCTCTCTCTGGCACGCCTTCAGGCCCCTCAGAGGTAGTAAATACTCAGATTGGGTGCTCGCCAGCGGGTTCTCCCTTGGCACCGATCTAATACCCCAACTACGGAGTCGCAGCAACGTTGGTGGGGCCTCCCAAACAAACGTCATGCCACAGTCCTCCAACTCCAGCATCCGGGGACAGTCTGGTGAGGCTTCCTGGGTTGACGTCTGATGTGGCCGCCGCAGGGGACTTGTCTGAGTCGATGTCGTGTCACAACGCAGTCTCCCGTCGTGGTGGATATCGAGTCGACGCCGTCCCAACGGCAGTTGATGGAGGCTCCTTTGACGTTCATCAGTGTTGCTGCAGCGCCGCATCGACGTCATTCAATGAGATTTCCCTTCCTACTCCTTTTCAAATGGAGGATGAGGTCTCTGGCTGTTCACTCCCCCCCCCCTTCCCTCAGCGTTGCTTGAGCGTTCTTCAGAACATGTTGATGTGGAGCAATTGGAGGTCCTTGAACATCCTCAGACTGAAGGGCTTTTGGTTTTTGGTGGATGTGTTAGCCTGCAACCGTCTCCTAACTCTGATTTGCTGTCGCCTTTTAGAAGGATGACGGAGGCTAGTACTGCGTTTGCAACAGTCATTCGCAAAGCTGCTAACATTTTATAGTTACAGCCTCCTTCTTACTCTCTGCTCACCGATCCCTTTTTGGATCTGCTCCAGCAGGGCAACGCGGATGTCGAGCCCTTGCTACCTTTTGGTGAGTCATTGTACGACATTGGCAGCCATAAGTGTGGCAGGGTATGCTCAGACGTGAGTCCCTTGCTCACTTTGCCACTGGATTCAAGCAAGCCGGGCTGAAGACGGCTGTAATGCCAGAAACCGGTCCTCGGAAGCTTGTTTCCGGTCCAGGAAAGGCATGGCTTGGCAGTTCGGGCTGGACTGTTCCCATGAGGCACAGGGTCAGACTGATTTGCATATAGCCATGTCTGAACTGGGGTGGCAGAGTGGGCTAAAGAACGGTGATGGATCAAACCCAGATCTTTTGACTGGGTGTGAGTGTTTGATTGGTTCAGATGCTCCGTCCATCACCACCCCCTTTGTACCGCTTTGGCCGCCATAAGTGTGGCAGGATATGCTCAGACGTGAGTCCCTTGCTCACTTTACCACTGGATTCAAGCAAGCCGGGCTGGAGACGGCTGTAATGCCAGAAACCGGTCCTCGGAAGCTTGTTTCCGGTCCAGGGAAGGCATGGCTTGGCAGTTCGGGCTGGACTGTTCCCATGAGGCACAGGGTCAGACTGATTTGCATATAGCCATGTCTGAACTGGGGTGGCAGAGTGGGCTAAAGAACGGTGATGGATCAAACCTAGATCTTTTGACTGGGTGTGAGTGTTTGATTGGTTCAGATGCTCCGTCCATCACCACCCCCTTTTGTACCGCAGAGGAATATCATGGGCCAAGGTTAGAAGGAAGCCCCTAAATTGCAGAGGTATAACCAACCTCCTGAAAGCACCAGGCTTGGGGTCTCTAGCCTCTGAATAAAGGAGCCCATCATCCCAATATACTTTATGGGTACCTTGAGCATTCCCAGCAGCCTCAGCACCAGCTTGCTGTCTGAGGGGTCAAGAGAAGGATCTGTTAACTGAGCCTGCCCCAGATCTGCCCTTGAGGGTCCCCCTGTCCCCAGAAACTCAACCTGATCAGGTTCAAGCTCTTCCAGGACAGTCTCCTCTTGGATCACAGAATCATCCTCCTGAGAGGGCTGATCCTCAACCTGGGGCAAGGGGGAAGGCACTGCCTTAACCCTCTTGCTCTTTCTCTTGGGTTGTGTCTGATCTATAGTTTCTAGATCCAGCACAGGTTCAGGTAGGCACTTCTTGGCCTGGGACCTGGTTACAGCAAGGACATGTGCTGAAATACCTAGCATCTCTGCATGAGTCCTATACTCCACTTCTGACCATACTGAGTCCTCTAGATCAGTGGTTCCCAAACTTTTGACTCTTGAGGACCCCCATAGAGTCACCACTGGAAGCCGGGGACCCCCAAGTAATTTGTAGGATTTAAATTTGAAACATTAAAACAGTAATTCGGAAACAATTAACACACATGTGCACACAAAACAAATACTCAAATTACTAATGATTTTAGTGGTATATTTACAAGCCCCTATCACCATGGGAACATCACTTTCTGAAACGTTCCCGTGGCGATAGGGGCTTTGCCTTATTTACAAAACAAGGTTAAGCCACTTAACGTGGCTTAACGGTCCCTTGTAAATAAGACCCCCTTTGACACAATGCTTAGCGTGAAAGAGGTGGGCAGTGCGTGTTGTGGTGGGCGTTTCCCCTGCGACACCCATTGATTTTGACGCTGCCCACTATTTACAAATTTACAAGAGCAGCGTAAATGGGAAGCAGCGCCAAAATTAGAGCCAGGGAATACCTGGTCTTAACTTGGCGAAACAATGAGAAATGCTTCATTTCTCCTTGTTTTTGTAAAATGCCTTGGATTGTTTATGTTCAGGAAGGTGACCCTTCCTGCACATAAACAATCTTTAAAAAAGAAAGACATTTTGTAACTTTCATGTGTGATGCATTAAGCAGTGCACATAGAAGTGACAAAATGGCATTTCAAGATTGTTTATGTGCAGGAAGGTGGACCTTCCTGCACATAAACAATTTTCCCCTGTTAAATGTAGCGCCAGCACAGGGGAAACACAGGGCTGCACCATATTCTTGTAAATATGGTGCAGCCTTGCGTTTCTGAAGTAGTAGAGTGTGTTGTTAAGCCAAGGAGGCTAGTCTGGAGAAGCACAAACTCAAGGAGTGCTGGTCTGGAGAAGCACAAACTCAGGATTCAGAACATAACACAGTGGTTAGTATTGACTTTAACAATAAAAATGTATTTCCACCCAAAGGAACCTTTTTAGAAGCATCAGGATACTGAAAGACTGAAAAAAAACATGTCACTAACTTGTACCTTGCAGTTTGCAAGCAGCTGTTTGATGACAGTTTTTTGGTCACTGTGCTAGATTACGATTGTCACTTATGAACTGCACTGTAACAAAAGAATCTCTCTGACATAAGCAGTAACCCACTGACCGATGCATATCAAATACTGTCTTTAAAATGCATGGTACACTTCTTTGCAGTAGGCATATTAACCCTCTGTGTTACATTAGTTCAGTTACCGCTGCCACTGGACAAAACTCTCATGTCTCTCCAGCAGGGAAATTAATCACTGTTGTTATCTTGACACTTTTATTGTTCTTCGAAAACTGCTAATTAAACAAGATACTTTGCAGTGCTTTTAAAAATGCTGCCTGCGGACCCCCTGGGAATGTGTCAGGGACCCCTGGGGGTCCGCGGACCACAGTTTGGGAAACACTGCTCTAGATCATTGCCCAAAAGACATTCAACTGGGAGGTCTGAACTTACCACAACTCTTTTGAGGCCAGTTACCTCTCCCCAGGAGAAATTAACAACTGCCACACTATGTGTAGTAGTGACATTGCTAGCATTAGTCACTAGGTAATTATCACCCAGTACAATTTGTCCAGGGTCCAAAAAGTTAGGTGTCACCATAGTGACACTGGCACATGTGTCCCTGTAAGCCTGAGCCACTTTGTTATTTATCAAAGGTGTCTGTTTGTACTTGCCCAAATTATTGGGACCACAGTAGTAGACATAGCCATGTCCACATCACAGATCAGAACAGCCTGAGTAGGCCAGAATCCACCTCAGTACCCACGGTTAACCCTACTATACCCTTGGGTTGGGAAATACCACTGCTGACTGTACTAGGGGGTGCAGGTGCCCTAGGGGCTGCAGTGGTAGGGGCTGTACCTTTCTTGGTGCGCTCACTAAACCAGTGAGAGGCAGATTTACAATAATTACACAAAGGTTTCTTTGGACCTTCTTTCTTCTTTTTCTTGACATTTTGGGACCCCCCCCCCTCATTAGAAGTATTTTGGGGGCCTGAAGAAGACTTCTGGTCTTTTTGCTTTTGATCTCCACCCTTTTGGTCTGCCTTGTTCTGGTCACCACCTTGGTTCTGGGGTCTCTGCTTAACCCTGGTTCTGACCCATTTGTCTGCCTTCTTTCCCAACTCTTGGGGAGAGGTCAGATCTGAGTCAATCACGTGTTAGTGCAACAACTGGTTCTGGCAATTATTAAGGATCTGTTCTCTCATTGTTAGATTGTACAATCCTGTATAGTCTGTAGCTTTACTTCCCAGTAACCAACCTTCCAGAGCCTTAGTGGCACAATCAACAAAGTCAGTCCAGTCCTGAGTCTGTGTCTTCTGGGTGTCTCTGAACATTAACCTGCACTGTTCAGTGGTTAAGCCAAACCCATCAGTTAGAGCACTCTTCAGGACAGAGTAGTTGTTGGCATCCTCCTGTCTAACAGTGAGGAGCTTGTCTCTTCCTTTTTCTGAAAAGGAGAGCCACAAGATTGCTGCCCACTGACCTTGGGGGAACCTGCTGTACCATGCAGGTCCTCTCCAAAGCAGTTATCCACTTGTGGATGTCATCCCCATCTTTGTAGGGGGGCACAATCTTACTCAGGTTTCTATGATCATAGGACCTGTCTTTATCCTTAGGGATATTGCTGCCACCAGTGGAATCTAATCCACTTAATTTTTGCTCCCTTGCTAAAGCAAGTTTAGCTTGGGCCAGGGCTGTTTCCTCTTTCTCTATCTGAATTTGGACAGCTCTCATTCTAGCCTCATGTTCTCTTCTCTGGGGGGAAGCCATTCCCCTTTGAGAACCCCTTGAGGCATTAGAGAGGAGAGATTCCCTGGAAGGAGATCTTTCCCTTCTATTGCCTGGGTTAAGTCTACTATTATGCCTGGAGGGGTGAAACACCTCTCCATTCCCATGTAGGCTTAGGTTAGCCTGGCTAAGCCTTCTGACTTGGTCCTGGCTATCATCTCCATCTTCTGAATCTTCCTCTACCTCCTCCTCCTCTTCCTCTTCTACTTCTGGAGTTAAGGGATCATCTTCTGTAGATGGAACTCCATCACCTGTAATATCTGGTTGGCCTGTTTTAGAAGCCTTCTCAAGATCAGCTGCCTCTAGGACCTCTATCAGGTGTTGGATGGTAGGGTTGGAACCCTGTTTCAACCTCCTGGAGGTACACAATGACCTCATCTCACGAAAGTTAGGCATATCATATCTGGAGGGTGCCCTGGGAGAGTCACTTACCACAGGTAGAGAACTGGAGGGTTCACCTGTGCCAGACATGTCTAGTGTGGTGTGGGTGATGCACCTACCTACACTGAGTGTTTACCCACTAAACCTCCTTAGGAGTTGTAGTCAGGGTGTGCTAGGCCCTTTCCTCTACAACAACTAAGTTCAGTAGAACTTAAGTATTTTAATCTTTGTTATATGTACCTATGGTACCTAATGTGATCTTTCAAATGATAAAAAAGATTGCAATGGTAAAACAACAGCAAGCTCAAATCCCACCGCTGCCACCAATGTGAGAAGTTGGCCTGGTGTATGATGTTCACTATTCTAGTGAGCACCCTGTACCAGTCCAAACTACCCTTATGGTGATGGTTGTAAAGTCAACCTTCTAGACCAGCTATCCTAGTGGTAGCATGGACAAAAGCAGTCTTAGGCTAAACTCAAGAGGGCATGTGAAGCCAGCTGTTTTACCATATGCAAACCTTTTAATACCAAATGAAAGGACACCACACAGGTTATATATTCAAAATATATATGTATTTATTACTAAATAAATCCCCTTAACTCTTTATGAGCACAGGAACACAAGCGTATAACAAGAAACTTAATATAGCATACAAAAGTTGCACAAATATGGATAGGCCCTGTTGGCCCCTAAAACCATATACTAAAATAGTGGTATAAGAACCACGTCACGAACAATGGTAAGGCCTAGGGCCTAGGGCCTTGGGAATCGCTGGGGCTACACTGGACTAACTGTAGTTAGTTAGGAGGCCCACAGGATGCGGGTACAGTGTCTACATGCACACGTGTGCACCAATAGAAGTCAATGGGTGCGTAAAGTTAGAAAGTTGCAGATTTGGAAGTCTTCCGACTGGACTAGAACTTAACCACTAAAAACTAGGACACTAAGGGTGTAAACCTCTATAGGAGCACGGGAGTACTCTCGTTACCTCACCCACAGGAAGCGGGTGCATAGGTGTCAAAGTGTGTCGGGTTTCGTCGTGGAGTTCTATGGAGCCTTGGAGAATAGATGCTGCAGGCGACCAGGAGAGAAGAGTCCGGTTGGATCCAAGGGTGGATCGAAGATGTAGAGTACCTGAAAGCAGAGGGGACAGAGTCTGGGTCACTAGCCAGTGACCAGGAAGGAACCAGGAAGGAACCAGGGATGTCGGGTTGCGATCAGGTGATGTTGTGAAGCTTGTCTCCGCTGCCATGTGGACCAGGAGGCGTCGACGTCAACCAAGAGGTGGACACGGACTGTCCCACGAAGGCTCTCGCTGTCGGCGGTGTTGGTTCTCGATTCGGAGTCAACAGCCCTTGGCAAATGCAACCCACGCAGGAATCGAAGATGGCTTCTGGGGCAGACCAGCAAGGTCTGATGGGCTGCTCCTTTTCAGGGGAGCAAGGGCCAGTCTGGAGCAACCAGACCAGCAGTAAAAATTCGAAGGTTAGTCGTCGCAGAGGCCACTAGCCAACGGGCAAGTGACCGGACAGACGCGTCGAGCAGGAAAATGCAAAAGGGCCCCACGCAGCACTAGGTGAGTGTGGAGAGGTGATCTTTGGTGCAAAAGCTGCTCGGGGCTAGGGCTTCTCAATCCCCAATGCACAGCTTCGAGGGTGCCTCGGGAGCTGCACGGGAAGCATTTTGCTGGCTTTCCAAGATGGCCAGTCCCACGTCCCACGTCGCATCCACGGGTCTCAGCTTTGCTGTGGCTGTGGATCGGGCTGTTGGATGTCTGGAAGTCCGGTTCTTGTTGGTCTCTGTTTTTCAAGCTCCGGCGGGAGCAACAACAAAGAAAACCTTTGAGCGCTGATGGTGCCTGCTTGTGCAGGGTGGTCACTCCTTGACCACAAGGGAGATTCTTCAGTCTTCTACGTCGAGTAGGATGTCGAAGGGTCCAGAGTTCCGTTTCAAAGTTTCAGTCAGGATTATCTAAAGTCTATGGACACAGCTCCTACCTTTATTCCAAATCAAGGGGCTGGATTACCTGCTAGGTCCCTCCTATGGGTGGGACCCAGGAAGGGGGTGGTTACACCCCTTTCCCTTTGCCCAGTTTCACGCCAGAGCTGGGGCTGGAGTGCCCCAGCACCGGTTTGAACTGGGCTATGCATGGGACACCTTGTGTGCCCCAGGCAGTGTCTGGTTTCATTCAGCCCTCCCTGCACCAATCCACTATCTCCTGTCTGGGGTGGTGCTAGCACCTCCCTGTGACAGGAAACCTATTGTCCATGCCTCCCCTGCCGGAGTTTCGGCCAGCAGCAGGAGGCCAGACTAGTCTGTTGCAGCAGCATCCATTTTGTGATGCTGAGGCTCTGGTTAACTTTAACCGGGATTAAGGTTAGTAACATGTCTTCTCCCTCTAGAAGGGTGGAATGCTACCCCCGTCGCCAGAACTGGCGAGGGGGTAGTATTCCAAAGTGTATGACACCTTACACGACGTGTTTTGATAAAGCCAAACCAAAGATAGCATCTAACCGCGAAGATTATAATGCACTTAAGAGTATATGGTATGGCAATATCCCAGAACAGCTATAAGGACATGGTTCCGAAAGCTGCAGACAGGCTCAGCTCATGCTAGAGCCCCATCTCACATAAAACCAAGCACTCTGCCTCCAGGATTGTTAAGGCCTGCCATAGGAGTGACTTATAGGTGTCCAGATATAGGTTTAGACATAGGTATACTATATCTAAGCAAGGGGTGATTACACGACCTTGCCCCAGCTGAGTGATCAGCCAGGAGTGGCAAAAGATATGCTGCAGCCCCTGGTAGGCCTTGGATACACCTATGCCCTGGGTACCTATAGTACACTGTACAGGGGCTCATAAGGTGACCCAATCCCAATTGGTGATGTACCTAAAGTACATGGTTGTGAATTTAGAGAGAGAACAGCAGGGCTGTGGGTCTGATTAGCAGGCCCACAGCCACATTAAGTCGAAAACCAGTGAAGCAAAAAGCAAAAAAAATGGGGTGACCATAGGATACCAGACCCTACTCTCCTACAGGGTACATATTTTCTAGTATTGACTGCAGTCTCTTTGGGCTACGAACTGTAAGTTGAATATCTCGCGAGCCAATGTATACTACTATTAAGTCGATGTGCGGACTAACATACACTTTGCCAAAGGTTGGTCTACTAGAGCTTAGGTGGCAACCTCTGCCCTCGAGTGATTTACACACAGGGACTCTTGTTTTTGCTGTTTTCACGGGTGGGTAGAAGAGGGTGGTGTGGGGGGGGGTCTTTTTGTTTTAATTAGCAAGATGTACGTTCTGATGTTGGGGCACTTCGGAATTTCGATTCTTCAGGTCCTGGTTGGGGGGGGGCCTTGATGTGGGTGGTGGGAGGTTGGGGTTTGAGTCACAAGCAAGGTTGCATATTGCCTTTATTTGGTTTTGCCTGCAGCACAGTTCCCTTCAGTTACATAATATTCAGCGATGGTGGTTTCGTACAACTTCATGACACGGGTAACTGAAGAAGGGCACGACCCAGAGGTAGACACACTCAAAGTACTAACCTGGAATGTTCTTGGGTTGAACGATCATAGGAAGGTCCGTAAGGTCATTGCCTACTTGAAGAGACACCACATTGATGTAGCGTTTTTGCAAGAAACGCATCTCTCGCTTACTTCCTCTATGCTGCGCTGTAGGGGCCTATTAGGGACAGTGCATGCAGCAGGTTTTACTACACATGCGTGAGGAGTCCTCACTTGTGCCAATCCAAGGTCCGCTCTCATTCTCACACCACTAGCCACTGACCCTGCCGGGAGATATGCACTCACTAGATGCAGAGGGAAGAATATGGATTTACTGCTAGTTAATATCTACGGTCCCAATTTTGACAGTCCTGAATTTTTCACCTACGGTGGTAGGTTGTCATAGCGGGTTACACCATCTGTGGGGTGGAGATCTCAATCTGATTCATGACCCCTGCCTGAATAGGTCAGGGGGACCTGCACGGCGCATGACGGTGGCGGACAGGGAGCTGAATTGTATATTGATTGGGTCTGATTTATGCGATGTTTGGTGCTGGCAGCACCCACGCATGGGGGGTTACACGCACTATTCCGCATATCATAACATCCACATGCGCATTGATTATTGGCTGGCCTGTAGCTCACTTTGCGACAAAATTCGCACTTGTCAAGTACTACTACCCACGCTTTCCGACCACTCTCCAGTTCTACCAGTGTTAGAGATGCCCAGCAGGCGCATTCCCCCATTCATATGGCGATTTCCCCCCCCATTCCTTGTTAGATGCGGTATTTAAAAAAGAGCTTTCCGAAGCTATAGAGCTCTTATTCGAAAAG
The DNA here is from genome assembly GCF_964261635.1 of Lissotriton helveticus. Taxonomy (NCBI): domain Eukaryota; kingdom Metazoa; phylum Chordata; class Amphibia; order Caudata; family Salamandridae; genus Lissotriton; species Lissotriton helveticus. The sequence continues at coordinate 331,950,345 of NC_136072.1, read as the reverse complement.
AATGTGGAGTCGGTTGGTGACTATCAAATCGTTTGGGAGGCCTTCAAAGTTTACATTTGTGGGATTACTATAGCCAAGCACTCGGGTGCTCCGTCCATACGCAACCGGCTGCGTGAACTAGAGGGAAAGATCAGAGACCTGGAGGGCAGGCTGCTGCAGGGTTCCGATGCAGTGCCGGAAGGGGTGCTAGCGGAGGGGCTGGGTGAATACAATCAAGCGGCGGATGATGAGGTTAAACATCTGGGCAAATATGCCGTGGCCCGGTCGTACAGGGAGAGGGATAGACCAGGCAGGGTCTTGGCTCGGCTACTTAAGAATCAATGGGAAGCGACACAGGTTGTGGAGATTAAGACAGCGGCGGGCTTGGTTTTGTTGGATGCCAAGAAAGAAGCGGATAGTTTTCGCCAGTATTACACATCGCTGTATTCCTCCCGTGCTGCCGCCGCGGATGAGGATATAACTGATTATTTAGTTCATATCAAACTACCCTGGCTGTCAGACTTGCACAGGAAATTTATCATGCGGCCTATAGAGAGGGATGACATTTTGCTGGCTTTGTCTTCTTTGCGTGCAGGCAGCGCCTCAGGCTCCGATGGCTCACAGCCACGTTTTATAGAACTTTTATTGACCTGCTGCTTCCACAGCTTGCTAAGCTGTTCAAAGATATATGTGTCTTGCTGGGACGATGCCGCCTACCATGTCGGAGGCAGTGATAATAACGCTGCTCAAACCTTGCAAGCACCTGGTAGACTATGCCTTCTACCGACCGCTGTCTCTGCTCAATGTGGACACAAAACTGTCTGCAAAAATCCTTGCTAACAGGTTGGTTCCGCTTGTCCCTCTTTTAGTTGCCCTGGAGCAGGCGGGATTCGTCCTAGGCAGGAACCTCACATATAACCTACGCACTGTGTTTGTTGCACTGTTACATATTGTACCGGACACACCAGCAGCGGCGGTTTTCTTAGACATAGAAAAGGCATTCGACTCAGTTGAGTGGCCTTTTATGACACGTCTTATCCAGAATGGGTGTAGGTCCTGTCTTTCTGCAGTTGTTGGCCACCTTGTACAGCAAACCTACAGCCCGCATACAAATTGGCAATATAGTCACTGACCCTATGCACATTACCAGGGGCACGCAACAGGGCTGCCCCCTGGCACCATTATTGTATGCCTTGGTGGCGGAACCCCTCGTGTGTGCATTACGGGAATACCACCAGATCCGGGGGATATGTTTTCCCCACTATAAAATTATTGTCTCCACTTATCATGACGACACGCTGTTGTACATTTGGCACCCTGAAACTAACCTCTCAGCTGTACTACGAGAGGTGGTGCGCTTTGGCAGACTGTCGGGATTCCAGGTTAACTGGTCCAAGTCACTTATTTTTCCTCTTAAGCCGAATACTTCTCAATTCGCCCCTGATTACCCCTCGTTTGGACTACGGAACGGTGCGATATTTAGGCATTAGCATCCACACAGACTCCCAGACAGTATTCCGGGAAAATTACAGGACGACCTTTATTAAGCAGGAGGACGACGTGGAGAGATGGATTAAGCTACCCCTGTCGGTTTTAGGTAGAATATCTATCATGAAAATGGTGGTGCTACCGAGATTGCTATTCTTATTCACGAATATCCCCATGGTTCTCCCGAAGGCCTTTTTTCCGTCGCCTTACGACGTTGATGGTCCGGCTGGCGTGGGCAGGCAAGCAGCCGCGTGTTAGATGGCAAATCCTAGTTTTGCCATATTCTGTGGGTGGGCTGGGAGCCTCGGATTTTGAACTGTATTATAGAACCGCACAATGTGCACATGCCTGCTACTGGATACATGGCTCACCTGACATTCTGCATCTTAGAATAGAGACGGAGGTGGCTGCACGATTGCCACTTCCTGCAATGCTGCTCAGAATGTTGACCGTAGGGCCTGCATCCTGGACTCAATTAACTCCACCGCAAAGGCCTGGCATCAGCTTCTACAGATGCAGGCTGGTGCTATATTATATTCACCGAAAGCTCCTCTGGATTTGTGCACCTGGATAGCCCTTTGTAAAGAAAAGGGAGTCACAAAAGCACTAAGCACGTTAGGAGTCCACACTGTTGGGGATTTGTTTACAGCGGGAGCCTGCAAGGTATGGGAATACCTTAACACTGTTGATCACCATCCCACCATCTTGACTAGATTCCAATTCCACAGAACTAGGCGGGCGCTTTGAAAATTGATGGGGGAGGAATAGCATGAGCCCCCAGAGGTGTCAGAGTTAACTTACATTATAAGTGCTGCATCCCCGAAACGCATGGTTGCCAGACTATCTAGCATATCTATGACACACAGAGTGCACCAGTACACGAAGGCTCGTTTGGCATGGCAGCGTGATTTTGAGACGGCTACAGATGATGACATGTGGACCTATTGCTGCATGAGCATGAAACGCATTTCCCTTAATGTCACCGGCTGGTTCATTTTAAATACCTGAACAAGGTGTACCACACCCCGGAGAGGCTGCACAGATATGGGCTGTGGGAAAGTGGGACATGTGACCGCTGTAGGGCCCAGGTAGCTGACTTTCTCCATCTGGCTTGGGTTTGCCTAGGCATTTCGACATTCTGGACGGAGGTGTTTAAGGAATTAAGCCATATTACAAAGCTAGCTCTTGAGCCAGATCCAGCGCTAGCATTACTAGGATACTCTAAGCCCCTACCTAAGAGGGTGAGGCGTTTGATAGACATTGGGCTGCTGTTTGTTAAATGCAGGGTTGCGATTAATTGGTTTTGGGGCCTTTACCGACAGTTTTGAGATGGAAAGAGGATATGACATATTGTAGCACGCATACTGAGCTCTATAGTGAGCTACTTCCTCCATGTAACAGACCAAAGAATTGCTTGGGTTATTCACTACCTATTTGCTAACTGCTACTGCTGACAACGAGTCCCCTGACCGGGGTAGCATTGGCCCCTCTGACAGATCTGCACATGGCAGCCTGACTGTTTAAATTGTGTTTAATATGAGTGTTGGTGGCTTTTGCCTCTGGGTACTTGTAAACCTATTGGCATTGCCATTACCTGGGAGCTTTTGGATCGTGTAGTGAGGTTACCTGAGTGTCATGATGTTCATCCAGAAGTACACTGATGTTAATGTGATATATGATCATATTGAGAACTGTGCGAATTGACAGGATGCATTGCTGTGACTTGTAACAGTTTTGTGTTAAGAAAATCAATAAAACAAATTCATTTAAAAAAAAGTTAACAGGCATGAAGACCTTGGTAGGTGTAAAAGAGGTTGTGGTTTAATGCCGACTGCTCTAAAGCTCACAAAACCCTTATGGTCGCATTAAAAAGTTTACATAGAGACCCCGAACAGATTAAAAGACGAAGGAGAGCATATGATACGACTTTAAAATTAAGGAAGGCTACTTTAAGGGATCAGGCATGGGAGGATTTAAATCAAGCAAGCGCACAAACGGATAGTGCAAAATTTTGGAAGGTAGTTAATAGCTCCTTTTTTAAAGATGATAACACAACAAGAACAGAGTGCGTAATTCCAGCCGACAGGTAGGTTAGTCACTTTGCACAGATATATGCAGAGGTTGACATAGAACATACAGGCCCCTTCTGTGTACCGAAAGTTGAACCACTCGCTCTAGGGTTTGATGTAAAAGAGGTTCAGAAAGTGATTGAGGGTATTTCAGCACGTAACGCCCCTGGTCCTGATGGGATACCCGTGGACCTCTATAAATCAGACTCTGGTACATGGGCGAAAACCCTACCGAGGCATTCAATGCGGCCACAAGGGTAGGTCAACCACGCTCTTGGCCTACGGCAGTGATTCTGCCAATGTATAAAAAAAGGTGCCAGGGACGATCCTGCCTGTTATCGTCCAATTTCTTTGTTGGACTCTGCAGCAAAAATAATGGGTAAAGTAATTTTAGATTGTTTATGCCTTTGGCTAGAAGAAAAGGAAATGTTGTCCGATCTACAATATAGGTTTCGCAAGGGTAGGGGTACAGTGGAACAGTGTATGAACCTACTCATGATTACCAACAAATATACCCTAGCCAAAAAAGGGCGTATGTTCTTGGCCTTTATGGGTTTAACGTCCGCTTTTGACAGGGTAAACAGGTCCAAGTTATGTCAAATGTTGCTTGAAGTTGGGATGGATAGGAACTTAGTAAGTGTTTTGCACTGGTCCCACCTTAATCTGACTGCCTCAGTAAGGTAGAATGAAAATGGCTCCCTAACAAAATCCTGGAATGTAAAAAGAGGAGTGAGGCAGGGGTGCGTTCTTGCTCCGGTTTTATTTACACTTTATATGAATAAGCTGGGTGCAGCGCTATCAAACTCATGTTTAGACATCCCACGAGTAGGTCCTAAATCAAATCCAGCACTTTTATATGCAGATGATGCAGTTTTACTTGCCAGGACTCCTATTGCTTTGAAATCTTTAGTTAATACTTTTATTGATTTTATGGTAGCTCTCGACCTTGCAGTCAATTTTACAAAATCGCACATCATGTCACTTGGAAATCTATAAAGAGGGAAAAAGTCCCTTCCATGTAAAGGCAGAGTGCTAACTAATGTACCAACATACCCATATTTGGCTGTGTTATTTGATAAAAATGGTTCCTGGGTGGCACAGCGTGCCCTAAAGAGAAATATTTTGGCAAGAGCAGCAGGAGCCTCACTGGATTTTGCAAGAAGATTAGGGAGCAAACCCATACCAAGACAACAAGAGAGATGACTGGGCTGTTCCTAGGGGGAGAAAGAAAGAAGGAGAAGGTCACTAAGGTATAAGGGCTAGTGCTCAATGGAGGACCACCCCTGGGTATCCAATTTGTTGGATATAATGGCCTCACACACCCTTGCGAGTGTCATGCTTCATCATAGGCAATGCTCCTCGTCGGGCAGGCGGTGCAATGCCCAACGGGCTCACCTCACCTCTCTTTCTTTCTCCCCCTAGGAACAGCCCAGTCATCTCTCTTGTTGTCTTGATATCTGGGGCTACGACAGCAAACCCATACCACAACTGCTGAAGATTTATAATGAGAAATGCGTCGCTATGACAGTGTATGGTAGTGTGGTTAGGGGGTCATAAGGAATGCAATGAAATTCAAAGAGCTGAAAACAAACATCTACGTAAACTCCTAGCTGCTCCCCCCAGCATTCCAGCTTTTATGGCACATGAGGAATTAAGGTAGGGTTACATTACTGACAGTATTGCTGTAGCACCCTTGATATGGTGGCTAAAAATTTGGTCTAGAGATAAGCCAAATCTAAACCAAATCATTTTTAGAGGACTGCATGATGTTAGACAGAGGTGCAGATATTCCCTGGTTTAAGTATGTCTCCCGACAGCTTTCAGCACTTTGGCAACCAGAGCTATTTAATCACCCAAGGAAAGCTGCATCCTGAATATGTGAAAGTCATAAAAACGCAATTCCTAACGAGGAGACAACTGGATAGGGAAGCAAATGAACTTAAGAAATCTACATGTAGACATTTTATGATTAATAGTCATGGAATTTTATGTCAACCTTTTTGGTCGTTTGTAAATAATCTGCATAATCGTTTCCTTTTATCTAGATTCAGATTCAATTGTATCCACTGGTCCCTAACCAAGGCTTTGCAAAGTTAGGCACCTTGCAACCATGTGCATGTGACAATTTTTCTGAGCAAGACCTGTTGCATTTTATGTTTTTTTTGTGGTTTCTATACTGAGTTGCGAGCTAAACATATACTACCAATTTTTAGAGATCGCTATTTTGCACAAGTAAGACCAGCACTGATTTATTTACAGATGCTTCCCTCTCCACTCGTCTGCTACGGGGTTGCAAGTTTTTTATCAGGGGCAATTCGTAAGAGGAAAGATCAGGCTTTTTCACAGTAATGACCTGTGCCTATTTGAATATGTTTTTTGTAAGACTAACTAATTTTAACTGTTTTTTTAATTATATCTCTGGCCTAATTCCAAAATGTATGTGTTCTTTATGCGTAACGTACTTTAATGGCCAGAATCTGGCCGAATAAAGTTTTATTGACTTTACTTGATAATCCCAATTACTCTGACAATTTAAAAATGTTGAGCGTGCTGGTCAGGAATGAGGTAGCCTGCCTCATATGTCTAACTACTGATTCATTGCAAGTGGTCCCGGAGTTGCGGTCATTGATCGTCCGCTTACATGAGGATAATTTTGCGCGGGTCCGGTGGGGGTCACAGGGTGAGGTAACAGAGACCTTTCCCGTTGACAGAGGAGTGCGACAGGGGATGCGTTTTGGCGCCAACCCTGTTCTCGCTCTTTGTCAACGGAGTGACAGACCTTTTTTCCCTGGCCCCCACGGATGCACCTGTGCTAGCTGGTAATTGTATTCCTATCCTCATGTTTGCGGACGATACCGTGATCATCTCTAAAACACCTAGCGGCCTCCAGAGGGTCTTACAGGGGTTTGAAGAATTTTGCCTCATTCGTGGCCTATAAATCAATACGGCCAAGACAAAATATAGGTCCTTTAATGAACACAGATCTTTTAGAGGTAACGTGCATATGAATAAACTCCCCTTGGAACAGGTTAATGTGTTTACCTATTTAGGTGTAACCCTGCAGAAGGACATATGCTGGAAAAGCCAACTTGATCTGGCTGTTTTAAAACACAAACAGCAGTCAGGGATCTTGGTAGCTAAATTTAAAGCCTCATATACCAAACCAATCAGTCCGGCACTTGAGATATATAGCATGAGGGTACTAAGCTCGGCCCTGTATGGTGTGGAACTTTGGGGGTTCGCAAATTTAAAGCACCTAACATTAGCGGAGAACGCTTTTTTATGCAAGATTACTGGTGTTCCACAAAGTTCTCCTCTGCAGACACTCTTTTTTTACTTAGGTAGGAAACCAGTGGCTGATCTGGCGAAGCTTCGCCATTTATTATTCTGGCGTAGAATATGGTGTACAGAGGAATTATCACATTATGCTCAGGGCCTCAAGGACATAATCGGCGTAGACTCCTTCCACAAAATTAAATGGTTGAAGGAGATTAGATCGTTGCTGGTGAGTCTGGGCATGATCGAATTATGGGACGATCCCACGACTGCTGACTTTCCCTCAAAAAAGATCTTGAAGGAAAGATATTGGAAAATGGTCCTTGCTTCAGCATGCTCTAAAGGACTTTCCATACATCTGACAGGACGCTTTTTAGAATACAAAGCCTGGCCTGTCCTAGAGAAATATTGGGATTTAATTGAGAAGCCGCACGATCGAAACTGTATTTCCATCTCAGGGTGGGAAACCTGCCAACTAGGTCATTTACTAGTAAATGGGCTGGAGTTATTAATGATAAATGTCCCAGATGCTCTGACCAGCAGGAAACAGTAAGTCATATACTGTTTTTCTGTCCACTATATGCTGCACCACGTCGTGTCTGGATAAAACCTATATGTAACTTAATAGGCATCAGAAGACATGTCGAAGCTTTGCGAATTTTATGCACTGACCCCACTCCATCTATACTAGCCATAGCTATGGCCAAATATCTGAGTTGGGCTTGGTGTATACGTTCCAAGGTGCTGCTTTCGGTTAGCTAATGGCAGACCCCCTGTATTATCTTCTAATATCATGAAGGGCATATGTGACTAGAAGCATTGAAACGTGGCAATAATGATCTGTAAAATGAAAACTCATTTTATTTTAATCATGTATTCGATAGTTATCATTATAATTTAATCAGCTCTTAATTATTTATATGATGTGATCCATTACGGATGTTTTAAGATTAAGAGGTATATTAGTATAATGATTTATGTTTTTTACAATGCTTGTACTTTTATGACTTAACTGTCGAATAAAGTTTATGATGATGATGATTCATTGCAAGTGTGATGATGCACTTGCCCCTTTCCGCACTCTTTGTTGTATTTGTAATGTTTTTACCGATTCTGGTAATAATGCTATATGCAGTGCGCAAAGGGGCAAGGGCATCATCACACTTGCAATGAATCAATAAATAAACACACTGAGTACCATAACACCAACCAAGGGCCACTATCATTGTGGCACCTTCAGTGTCTGCAATTTGACAAAACCAACTAAAAGTGACTTTTAACAACCAAATGACCTGGGAATTAAGAAACGTAATCAACTGCAACACACAAAGAGTAGTGTACTTAATAAAATGCCCCTGCAACCTACACTATGTAGGGATGACAACCCTGAAAGTGAAAACCAGAATTTACAAACCCTGCAGCAACCTGAGGTGTGGAGGATAGTTATCATTATAATTTAATCAGCTCTTAATTATTTATATGATGTGATCCATTACGGATGTTTTAAGATTAAGAGGTATATTAGTATAATGATTTATGTTTTTTACAATGCTTGTACTTTTATGACTTAACTGTCGAATAAAGTTTATGATGATGATGATTCATTGCAAGTGTGATGATGCACTTGCCCCTTTCCGCACTCTTTGTTGTATTTGTAATGTTTTTACCGATTCTGGTAATAATGCTATATGCAGTGCGCAAAGGGGCAAGGGCATCATCACACTTGCAATGAATCAATAAATAAACACACTGAGTACCATAACACCAACCAAGGGCCACTATCATTGTGGCACCTTCAGTGTCTGCAATTTGACAAAACCAACTAAAAGTGACTTTTAACAACCAAATGACCTGGGAATTAAGAAACGTAATCAACTGCAACACACAAAGAGTAGTGTACTTAATAAAATGCCCCTGCAACCTACACTATGTAGGGATGACAACCCTGAAAGTGAAAACCAGAATTTACAAACCCTGCAGCAACCTGAGGTGTGGCCGTGCAACTACAAAAATATCAACCCACTACATAGAAAAGAAACATACAGTGCAAGACTACCAATGGGTCATCCTTAAACACATAAGATACAGTGAATTCAGAACCCTACTTCCTTGAGAGGGAACAAAGGTGGGTGTTCAAACTAAAAAAGGCATATCCAGGGCCTGAACGACAACATTCCATGGGGCCAATTCATTAAGTGATGCAGCAACCATTTTTCATATACATCAGCACCTTTTTCATATGTATGCCTGGTAAAACATTACAAAAAATAACTAACCCCTGTAGAATGCATCTTAAGGTGTAAAATTGCCATGGATAGACAATTGTTGGCAACTGCCTTTACATTTTATGCTGTGCCATCCCTTCGGCACATCCTGTGTAATTTCCATTGCTTTATTATTATTATTAAAATAACATATCTTGATCGCCAAGGTTTAGTTGCCTGTAAGCATGGGCGGATTTTGCGGATTGGCAATCCGCGAACTTGCGTATTTACGGATTCGCAATCCGCGAAGATCCGCGAACTCTAGCGGACTTGCGGATTTTTCCGTTTTTTGTGTTGGCGCGTGTTCGCGCCGATTTTGGGACAAGTTCGCAATTGCGAACTTACTTTTCGGCTTGCAACGGCCGCGACTATGTTGTTTCTACGTCTGGTTTATCATCACAGGTTCACAGCACCCTCTGTTTCACCACTGCCACCCTCTGGGACACCCATGCCACCCTCTAGTACATCCTCACAGGCACCTATTAGGTTTATTTATTACTGTAGATTATGGTGGTTGAAAAAAGCTAGCACACCTGCCCTTCTTCAACTGCCATCAATTAATTTGTGTTTCATTAATGTGTCAGTAATTTTGAAAGTTCCAGTCTGGCTGGCACCTGCTTCCTTCCTTATCTGTAATTTGCTATTTGTTGCAGTGATTTTTTTTTTTTACAGGACCTTTATGGTGCTATTCTATGAGCCTGCTGTTTGGGTCATAGCAGGGTCATAGAATTGTTGCAAACTCTGGAGGGGCCCATCAGGAAGCACTACCTTGAATGTTACTAATGTTAAGTTTGAACTTTTGCACCTGCTCATTGCTTTCATTTTAGCTAAAATCGTTTTTTTTGCAATTTCGCGCGTTATTTGGGGCGCGAATCCGTGCGAGATCGATTTCGGAAGCCGCGAATACGTGCGAATACAAAATTGTTTTTGTTGCGACGTGTATGTTCGCGTGATCTTGCGCGTGTTCGCGAGGCGCTTCTAGCTATTCGTTTGCCAAGTTACCCTATCGGTCGTACACGGGCGCGGCCATCTTGTTGGCGTGACGTAATTCCGTTTCCGCCCGCTATGTGTAATCTCGCAAAGTGTGCTGCTCGCGAGTACAAGTTCGCGCGTACTCGCAAGGAAAATCTCGCGCGAACTTACCCACGCGGTCGTGAACGGGCGCGGCCATCTTGTTTCTCATTCATTGCTATGGTTCTGGGCATGCTTTCTCTATCCTCTCTCAATCTCTGCCATCCTTTGCTTGTTTGAAGTTTTTTTGATCTAATTTTACTTATTATCTAACCCTCTATTTTTCTAGCTCTATATTTTTGTGTTTTCTGCAGCTTTTAGTTACTTTTAAACTACTTTTTTAAACTCTTTTATTTTCTTCTTCACTATTCTATTTCTTCTTTATCATTTAAGTTTATTTCTGCCCAGACCATGGTAAAGGGAGCCGGGAAGCACCCTGAGAAGGGGAAGGGTCCCGCACCCCGTGCCCGGCTCCCGTGCGGGCGTTTAAGGGGGGAGCAAGTGGTCCCGAGGGAGATCTTTAGCGCGGAGGAAGTGGCGGCACTGATCTTCCATGTCCAGCGCCGCCTCCCCAAGACGATCCTGGGAGGCGGCAAGATCGCGACCGGCTATGGCATCCGGGAGCGCCGCCAGCGGTGGGAGAAGGTGTGCCGGGCCATGTACAAGATCTCTGGGGTCCGGCGCACGTATAACCAGGCCACCCACCGCTGGACCGATGTCATGGACCGGGAGCGGGACTTGCTGGACGCGCTCGGCGTAGAGGTCCCCGGGCTTGGTGAGTAGTAGTAGTAGTACATTTACTACTCTGTTTTATCCGGCTCTGTTATTTGCAAATCTTTGTTCTTTACCAAGAGCAATAATGCTGCCGATTACATTGAGGTAAATTATATTTCAAAATCTTCTATGCATTTCATTTTCAGGTGCACTGCTCTCCTTCTCAGTAGCCTTGCTTGCTACTATGCTTCTTTGTTTTGTATGTTGTGTTCAGAAGCATTTCATTGGCCTGAGAAATTATGTATCAGTGTACTGTAAAGAAAAGAACTGCGTAATGCTAGACAGTAAGGGTCATATTTTCAATTACCGGCGCATCCCTGCAAAGTAGCAGGGATGCGGCAGTAATTGTGTGCCATGCCACCACCACCCATTGGCCCAAAACGTCACAGAAGCCTTACGCATCTGTGCCGTAAAGGCAGCGCATTGCTGGAGTTGCGTGCCAACGATGGCGCAGCTCCAGCAATGCTCTGGGGTACCCTATCTCCCCAATGCTGCATCAAGCCGTACGTCGGCTTCAAGCGCGCAGGGTTTGAGTCATGCATCATTGTCATAAAAATGACTGATTGACATCTTGTAGATTTCCCTCAGCCACTTTTAGGATTCGTTCCTGCGCAGGTACGCCCTCCCTTGCGCCGGAACGCCCCCTGATGGCGCAGGGCTTTACAACGTGATGCATCGCCCATATGCCCATATGTGTTTTTTTTTTAATATATACGCCGCACCAACACCATGGCGAGTCTTTTGTTCTGCCGCTGCGTCAGAAAAGGCACGCAACAATGGAGGAAAATCAGCCGCAACTTCCGCAAGGGACTTATAAATCAGCCCCAACAGACTGAAGTCCAGTGTCCTTCCTTTAGACAGTCACATGGCTATCAGAAGAAATAGTGGCGGTGGTGGCGGGTGGATTGATAGTTTGAGTATTCACTGATCTGCAAGCAGGATGGACTTTGTCTGTCACGTGTTGTGCACTACTGCCTGCAGTGCCAGGCCTAGGCAAACCTCTTTAGTAGTCTGTTTATTGAGTTACATAGGAACTTTCTAAGTCAACGTTCCGCAAATCAGGCAATACGAATAACGTAGTATACCACATGAGATAGATCCCGTGGAATAGTTGTCTATCTATTTGCTATTTTTCCAAAATATGTTGTTATTGTTCTTTTGAAATGTTTGATTTGGTTGAAAAATCTCATCCATGTTTTATGGTTTTTCTTTCTTTCATGTTGTACATCAGCTCCCCCCAAGGGCAAGAGGACACAGGAGGAGGGTGCTGAGGATGCAGGCCAGGATCGGGCAGGCGAGGGCTCCTTTGCTGGCCCCAGTAAGTTTACATTTTACTAAACAGTACCTATTTTTTCCTAGCGTTCCTCATTCGATTTTTTCTAAATCGTCTTTGATCTTCTTGTAGACTGAATATAAATTCTTATCCTGCCTCGAATATGATGACTCCCTGTGGTATTACTAGACTATTTTTATTAGTCTGTCTGTGTAGCTAACTAAGATTGGACATTTGGCAATTCCATTGGACTCCCATTATATTCAGCAATACCTCTATGCACTGTCTCCTTACTGACTAGATAGTGTGGCAGAGTCATTCAGCTCCCGAAGTCACCGATTATAGATCCCCAATGATCTCTAGATTATCGTACGCAGGACAAGAGAGTAGTACGGAGTCACAGCACAGTCAAGAAGTGTCAGAGGCACTCATGCTTGCAAAAATTCCAAAACCTTTAGCTCATCCACTCTAGTCTAGAGGAACAAAAACCACAGAGTCTATTTAAGTGTAAAAGCTTTATTAAAAGTAAACACATTTATTGAAATCTACTTTGTCATAAAACTATTTAACTGTAAACGGAAAAGTGGTTAGTGCTGACGATTAATTGGACACATTTCTTGTGGTCGAGCCGAACTCTCACCTACTTTGAACTTGATCCTGGTCGTGTTCTTAGGACTCAGGAGTCAAGCTTCTGTCTGTTAGGAGAAAAAGTGGTGCGTGTTAAAAATCAAAAGCAAGCATTCATCAGTTGTGCATAAAAGTGCAGCAAGACAACAGCCTTCCCTGGAAAATGGGACATTTTTACTATGGAGTAGACAGTCACAAATTATTACATTGTATTCTGTTTTTTTAACATTTCTCCTAGACCAAATATTATATAGTAGTGAGTGGTGTATTCTAACTTTCTTAAATGTACTTTGTAGGTGTAACATCTGGTGACGGGGCCAGCGCGGAGGTGGCTGATGTGTTGGACTTGGACTCGGAGGCCTCTGGGGAGGATGCGGCGGTAGAAGAGCTGGTGGCCGTTCCTGTGGGGGATCAAACGGTGGTGGCGGAAACAGGTAAGCTATATATTCCTTACTTATTGAGATTGAAGACTGCATAGTGTGCTTTCTGCACGGGTGTATTACAATTACAAATCAACCAGGTAGTAGCCTCCTCGAAATGTACTTCGACTTAGCTGTGAAGTTTTTGGTGAGAAGAATCCCAATAAGTTCTTAGACGAACGTGATGGATGGGATGAACGAAAAGCGAAAGAAGGGTGTAAGTAAGTGGGACGCGAACTTGTATGATGGCTGGCAAAGAAGAACGATATGTGTTTGCTTGGACCCAGAGGTGGCTGGGAAGGAAAGAATATGGTATGGTGCATGGCTGGGTCAATGATGAAGCAAGGATGGGTGGAAGGACAGCAGCCTGGGTGGGTGAAACAGAAACTGTATGTGTGCGTATACTTTGAATGAATGGATGCCTGGAGCATGGTATTCTCTGACTCTTACATAGCAAATGTGTATCTAGAGAGAGTAGATGGTCGCCAGGTGAAGTAAGTGTTACCTTGAAGAGCATGTACCACCGCACCCGCACGTCCGTCCCAGTGCAGGGAAGGCAAGGAAAAGAAATTGTAAATGTGTCCAATACTTCCATGAATAGTAGCAGTACTTTGTATTGCGTTTGCATTCACAGCATATATCTGGTTATTACGGTGGACACTCCGTACCTCTCTTAATAACTTTAGTTTACTTGTAGTACGTCATTCATGTGTGGGTGTATCACTGTGTTCACTCAATATTAAGCAAAGCACCTAAAGTCATCTCATCTGTCATTAAATACGTCCCATGTGAAGTGATAGATAATCAAATTAGTTAGCTTCTTCAGTTTCCTTTTCTAGTACTCATTTGCACTGTAGGGTGAAAGGTAAATTAATTAAGCAGTAGCCCTTGTAACAGAGTATTCTCAGTGCCACCCGTAATAGAAAAGTAATAGCTTCACCACCTGCATGTACTGGACCGGTACAGTAACGCAAGTCTGTCTCCATCATCATGGTGTGCAACTTTTTTTCTCGGGTGCAACTTCACTGTGCTGTGTCCATGTCATTCTGCCGGCTTGCATAAGATAACGTACCCATTTCCCTAAACAAGAGAGAAGAAGAAGAATAAGACTGGTGTACTGTCATAGTCGACTGTAATGGAAGTCCATAGTGGTCGTAGAATTAGTTCATTAAACTACCACTACTGTTAGAGCAAGGATGCAGAAGTGGGAGGGTTACATAGATACTGTCCTCAATAGTTATGTACTGTGCTTTCAATTTGCTACTTGTACTCTGTGACCCAACTTTCGGCTCAATCACTTTGTGTTATTAATAAGGAGCATTGGTTACAGACTATGTCTTTCTTTCTTCATATAGTTGCTCCTTCTTCCAAATCAACAACAAGGAGGGAGCAGGCTAGATTGGCCCGGCAACGGAGGCTGGAGGCCACAGTCGCCGAGTATCGGCGGCTGGTGGCCCTGGAGGAGGAGGAGGACACGCAGTCGAGCGGGGCAACATCTTCGACTGCATCCTCCTCCGTGACTAAACCAGCGGGACCGAGCCGGGCTAAGAAAGCCGACCGCCACCGCCAAGCACCGGAAACACCAGCTGCCCCCCACAGGAGCTGCAAGGAACGCCAACACCGCCTCCGAGTCCGCATGTCCAACCTGGAGCAGGAGGTCCTGAGGTATAAGACCTTGGTTAAGGGCCTCCGCTCCGAGCTTGCCACCCTCCGCAAGGAGTATGATGCCCATGCCGCATCATGCACCAGCACCAGCACCCTCCAGTAGTGGAGTGTCCCTTGCCCTTTTTTTATAGACTTTTGGGGGGTGGGATTTGGGAGTTGGGATCGTTTTGGGACGTTTCAGAGACAATCGTTGGGGTTAGGGTGGGTGAGGGAGATTATTTTGTTAGGGATAAATAAATATATTTTTCAACTACTTTATCTGACCATACCTGTTTTTTACTGCTTTTCAGTCTGGTGGGTGGGGGGCGGGGGTGTAACAGTAACTTTGTTTTCCTGAACAGTCGTAGGACTTTAGTAGTACAACCGTCAAACTCTTGTCTACTCCGAAATAATACTCCATTATACTACCTCCCACCAAACGCTTATCTTACCTGTAATTTGTGTTAGAAATTAGGGCTAGGCCCAGGGCTGGCTCCAGGTGAAATGGGGATTAACGTTGTCATTCCTGGGCGGGTGACATTTCCTCATTGCGGTGTTACTAGTGGTGTGACACAGTGGCAGTTGCATGCCTATGGAAAAAAAGAAAACGAAACCTTGTTTGTACTCCTTACTGTAGCATTACAACGGTTACGGTACGATCGAGAAAATAGCAGGTGACAGTACACTAGAACAGTGCCATAATGTAGCCTAACAAATGGTAAAGTATTGCAAGTATAACTAGTACTTGCGTTGAATTTATTTGACATTGGCTACTACTACTAGAAGATATAGTACTGAAGCTGAGTAAGTCTAGAAGATATCCTCGTATTCCTTCACCAGCCTGTTGCTGCTATCACCTTATCCTCCCCAGCAAGTGTGTGGAATTATTGATGTCATTTTAGTCAGACATCAAGCAAAACAACACAGCCCGGGGGAAGAGGGTTAGGGTTTGTAAAATGGATGGGAATGGGGGTTTCTTTTTGGGTAGGTTTTGTTGAGAGAAGAAAAAAAAAGCAGAGCATGGACAAACAATAATTGAAGATACAGAGTTTACAGACAATCTTTGGTTACAAAGTAAAGGTAAGCACATGCAGTCACACTCATAGAATAAAAGACAACAATGGATACTGTATCTGTATTGCGTATGTTGTTGGAGTTGTCCTGTTGAAATTGGTAAGTAAGTTGCATGCAGCAAACAATTCCTCTTATTGGCGGCACTCCTCCATTCCAGCTGACGCTTCGTCCATCAATGTGGTGGTGACCACTGACAGAAGAGACACCCTGTCCACTGCCTGCCTGGCGGATGTTGACTGAAACCCGGCCTGTAATTATTGAACGGAAAACAGGAAGTGCTATTACAATACCACTGATAAATAAATAAAAGGTATGTACGCTGTGTGGTTCAAAAAGTCACACTTTGATGATGCCTAGCAGAAAAATGGTTACAAAACGTACTTTGAAAGTAACAGTAGACCCAAATACAGACCGTGGATTGTATTCAAACCACTTGCCTGCAAGCAAAAGTATCCATAGCCAGCATCGCTCCAACAGTGCTCTACAACAACAGAACCGCGTTGCAATAGAACCCCCCTAAACACATGCAATCCTGCTGCTAGGGCTAACCCTAACGAACCCTAACTTACAAAGTGCCAAAACTGGTGTTTCCTTATGGATTTTGTCCAACTAACTTCTAGCCGGTATTAGACCTTCCCAGGAATGCCCCAGGCAAGACCCGCCAACCCACCCGCAAAAAAACACCCGACACAACACCACCAAACAGCGAAAAAGCTAAATCTCATACTTACAATGTCTCTCGGCCTTCGGTCCAAACGCGGCGCTGTGCAGCTAGGTCGTCATCATCATCAATCATCATAACTCCTGTTTTCCACCACGGATTTCCTGAAAAGCAAATGCAATCAAGATTAGACTGTCGCAGCAGTGCTTCGACAGAGACCCCGGCCGCAACCCACCCACGAACAGCAGGAAGCCCCCCAAAATGCTACATTGAGCAAGATGTCTGAAGAAATGGCAAAAAAAAGGCTGTTCCTTATGGATTTTGTCCAAAACACTTGTATCCGGTATTAGACCTTCCCAGGAAAGCCCCAGGCAAGACCCGCCGGCGCCAACCCACCCGCAAAAAAACACGCGACACAACACCACCAAACAGCGAAAAAGCTAAATCTCATACTTACAATGTCTCTCGGCCTTCGGTCCAAACGCGGCGCTGTGCAGCTAGGTCGTCATCATCATCAATCATCATAACTCCTGTTTTCCACCACGGATTTCCTGAAAAGCAAATGCAATCAAGATTAGACTGTCGCAGCAGTGCTTCGACAGAGACCCCGGCCGCAACCCACCCACGAACAGCAGGAAGCCCCCCAAAATGCTACATTGAGCAAGATGTCTGAAGAAATGGCAAAAAAAAGGCTGTTCCTTATGGATTTTGTCCAAAACACTTGTATCCGGTATTAGACCTTCCCAGGAATGCCCCAGGCAAGACCCGCCGGCGCCAACCCACCCGCAAAAAAACACCCGACAACACCCCCAAACAGCGAAAAAGCTAAATCTCATACTTACAATATCTCTCGGCCTTCGGTCCAAAGTAACGCGCTGTGCAGCTAGGTCATCATCAATCATCATAACTCCTGTTTTCCACCACGGATTTCCTGAAAAGCAAATGCAATCAAGATTAGACTGTCGCAGCAGTGCTTCGACAGACACCAAAAATTACACACAAACCCCCGGAACCCCGCCAAAGAGCACCTCAAAGGCAAGCAAGTCAGCAAAAACGGCAAGAAATTTTCACCTCATATTTGGTCCAAAACACTTTTGTCCATTATTAGAGCTTCACAGCAATGGGCCCAAAACCGTCAACTCACCCGCAAAGAAGTACAACACCCCCACAAGTGCTGAGTCTTTCTTCATTGTGCGTAATCCAGCACTCTGCTTGGAGGGAAATCGCAGTCTGGAGGAGGAGGATAGAGGAGCATGTTCTTCAGAACTTGTGAACCTGAGGAATGTAGACTGCGGCACCTTCAAATCAATAAGCAAACAAGTGAAGACAGTACTGATGATGGTCTTCTTTTTGGGATTAGGTGATTAAAGTTTGAATTAAATTAACTGTGCAAAACAAAGAAAGAGAGACACAAAGCACACAGGAATAAAAGTGAATAAGGACGAAAAAGAAAGTTCTTGATTGATTGTCTCATTTTCAGGGCTCGGTGTCAGGGAATAAGAACAAGATTTCGTCATCATACTCTGCGAATTCAGGCTGGATGAGGTCAGTGGCACCGAACAGAGAAAAAATCCCCTCATCTACGTTGCTGTCCTCATCGTCTTCATGTGGCGTGCTTTCTCGCACTTTGTAATCTGGTGGTATGAGGTGCTGATTCATCTTGATCATTGTCAGCCGCTCCACATTTTTGGGCGATAGGCGGCTCCGTTTGGCAGTTACAATGCCACCAGCAGCACTGAAAACACGTTCAGAAGACACACTTGCGAGTGGGCAAGACAAATAGTTTATAGCCAGGTTGTAGAGCTGTGGCCACAATTGTTTTTTGCCATGCCAATACTGCAATGGCTCCTCATTAAGAAAGACCACTGTTGAGTCATTCAGATAGTCCTGCACCATCGACTCAAGGTCATCAACTGTTCCTCCACTTTGCTTACTTTTTGCTGTGCCTGTGACATTTTTTAGAGAACCATACCCCATCAAACTTAGCCAATCCTCCTCCCCAGCCACTGTTAGTGTTGTCATTGTGTGTGGTGCAGATGATCCAGTTGCCGGTGTCTTTAACGGCTGAGAGGTCACTTGTGCCCCAGCCACAGGTGCAGAAGTGGATTCTTGTGACTGCGGATGGCCTGCTGATGCTGATGCTGATGTACTGGCTTCTCCTTCAATAACCTGCCGTTCTTTTTCAAACCTCTTGGCTGACCAGGCTAACCAATGTTTGTACTTTTGAACATCTGCATCAGCGAAAGGAAAGAATGCGTTGTCTGCCAGCGCCTTTTTGTAGCGTGGATCCAGAATAGTAGCACAAATGTAATGCTGATCTGAGTTGATGTTTTTAAGACGTTCATCACCACGTAGGCGATGTAATAATTTCTCAGACAAAATGAAATGGTTTTTTTTTTTTTCATCTTTTTCAAACTCAGAAGAAACCGCCATCAGTTGGTGCTCCAGTATGCACAACAATGGGATAGCTTTTCCCAAATTACAGTCCTCCTGGCTGACTGCACGCGTGAAGAACTCAAAAGGACGAAGCATGTCTGTCAGGCTTTTAACTATGGCCCATTGCGCCTTACTCATCCGCAGGTCCTCCTTCTGAGATGTAGCCTCTGTCAAGAAATAGTGATCGAGTACCGTATACTGCTCATGCAGACGCTCAAGCATGTAGAAGGTTGAGTTCCAACGTGTTGCCACCTCCTGGATGAGTGCTTTCACTGGCATTCCACGTTGAAGTAGCAGTCTCCGCAGATGCTTCCGGGCCTTAAAAGAATGGCTGAAATGGTTGCACATTTTGCGGCAGGTGGCCATTACCTCGAACGCTGGACTCTCTTTATCACTCAAGAATTTTTGAACTACCAGGTTGATACAGTGCGCCAAACACGGCACTCTAACATGGTGACCCTGTGACATGGCCTTAACTACATTGGCGCCATTATCCGTGGAAACATAACCAATCTTGCGTTTTAGGGGGGATAGCATTGACAACACCTTTTTGTCAAACTCTTCCAAAAGGTTTTCTGCTGTGTGACTTTTCTCCAAGGCAAACATGGCTAGTGTTGCATGTTTCCGAGCAGCTTTGAAAACTTGGTCCGGGTCAACACCTGCGTTTAGCTTTGCTATAACACCTGAAAAAGAGACCCAGTGTGCAGTGATGCACATGTAATCATCGCCTGGGCCACTGGTCCACATGTCTGTTGTCAGATGTATTGTGTGAACAGCACTCTTCTGCAAAGCTGCCCCAATCGCCTGCAGCACATCTTCATGTAGTGCTGGAACCGCAACTCTGGCAAAATAGAACCGGCTCGGAACCTTCCATTTAGGGCAGAGCGTTGCAACTAATTCAAGAAAACCTACCGCTTCTACAAAAGAAAAAGGTAGAAGGTCCACAGCTAGCATTTTAGCCAGCTTAGTGTTATACAGACGCGTCAGTGGGTGGTTGCGTTCATATGGCACGTCTGAAGTAAGCATTGTTCTAATGTTGCCCTGGACCAAGCATTTACGGGCTGATAATGACTTCGTTGACCCAATTTTGCTCGCTGGTGAACTTTTGTGCGTTGGTGTCTCACTCGCTCCAACACTCTTAGTGTGCCTCACATTGGGTGTGCTGCTGACAGGGGTACTGGGTGTAAGGGAAGTGTTTGACACGTCTTCTTCCTGCTCGTCATCATCAGATGAAACATCAACGTTTCCTTGAATTTGGCCTTTCTTGATCGCATCTAGGTGCGCAAACCATTTGACAGTGTGCTGTCTCCTAAGATGACCTCTCTGGCCTCCGGTACCATAGTTGGTACCTGGCTTACCACGACTAACTGCTTGCTTACAAATGGTACAAATGGCAAACTTTGGATTTTTTGGACAAACAGTAAAGAAGTCCCAAACGGGGGACTTGAAGTGTCTGTGGGACATGGAGGAGGCGGCGATACTGGTGGTGGTGGTCATGAAGCTAATGCCAGATGAAGTGGAGGATCTGGATTGCCCAACTTTTGTACGTTTTGCACTTTCACCGCCACTAATTAAGGTCGAGGTTGACGGAGGTCTCTTCTTGCCAGAAAGAAATATGGAAGCGGGACGAGTTGGTGTACTACTTAACTCCAATGATTGTGGTGTTTCCACTGCCTCCTCATCGACAACATCATCATCATCATCACGCTCAGCAGCTCTTCGGGCTAGGGTCAAAATGTCTGTTTGCTGCATGCCCGCTGGGGCTGCAGTGACCTTTATGATGACTGGGTCGTCGTTGGCAGAGTCTTCATCAGCAGCAGTATCCGCCACTTCTTGTTGAGCCTCATCACACTCCATAAGTCTGAGACTTTGGACGAGCTTCCTTTTACGCTTAAGTACCTTTGTTGGATCATGGTGTGCCTCACTCTCAGACGGCTGTGGTGCTGGTTCCCAAGTTTGATCCGTATCATCAGAAGGAGGTGTGCTTGAAGAGGATGTAGACACCACCCTTGATCTCTTCCTTGCTAGGGTTGTGGAAGACAATGAAGGATCATCAGGAGGAGTGGCTTCCTCAAATGATACCTCGCCTTGATTGTCGATTTCCTGATGTGCCCCTACTTCGGGAGGAACAACTATTGTGGGCACTTGTTGTGACCCTCCATGCACCTCTGCATGCGCATCTCCTTGCGCTGCCTCTCCTTCCACATGTACTTGGGCTTGTACTTGCACATGTGATTGTTGTTGCCGCTGTGGTTGTTCAACACTCGTCAGATGAGCTACAACAACCTGTGTTGATTGAGGGACATTGCTGCTGCTTTCTTGCGATGAGCCAACATCACTGGTCGATGGTGATTGAAGAAGTATACTGGCTGCCTCTGCAGCACTCAAGGGCTTGGACTTAAGTTGGCGTGGTGGTGGTGGTGGCACTGAGCCCAATGGAGCGGGGGTGCTGCTGCCAGCTTGGTCCCCAGCAGATCCCGCTGCAGCTGCTGCAGGCATACTTTTTTTTTTACTCACAAAAAAAGGGGCGGGCGGCACACCAGTGTCCTTGGTAACTTGCTTCTTCTGCTCCTTACTGGCACCTTTCTTGCTAGAGGAGCTACGGGTTACTTTTTTTGGGGCCATCTTCTTCAGAGCAGGTCAGCAGGCAGCAGTTGCACGAGTTGCAGAGGGTTCTGTGTCCAGACGTGACGTCGCGTGACGTTATGCTGCACACACCGCTGCAGGACTTCTTCCTGGCACTGGTGGTTCTATTGAGTCTTCTTGTGCACCTAAAAGCAATGGAAGACAGAGGAACATCAGTTCAGTTATACACCCCAAAAAATCGACAAAACACAGAAAAATGAGCACAATCCCATGCCATCCATGATGTTTACATTGAAGACACCCCACAGAAAGACTAGGGACATGCAAGTATGCAACACTCACTACCCCTGGGCATAAGGGATGAAAAGTAGGCAAAATAAGTGCAGGCCTCAGACACTGCCTCTCCTCAAAATGGCCCCCTTACACCCCAAGCACATGTTGCTGCCTGTACCAGCCAGCACTCAAGATGGCCACCACCACCACCCACATGGCCAGTCCACATCAACAGTACACCCCCAAAAAACAGAAAAACAGCCAGAAATCACCACAATCCAATGCCATCCATGATGTTTACATCAAAAAGAGTGAGACAACACCACAGGCACACTCAGTCCATGCACCACCACCACCCCTGGGCAAGCAAAAGGCCACACCAGCAGCCCCCCAAAAACGACAAAAAACAATAAAATAAGCACAATCCCAGCCCATCCATGGCCTCAATTATGTTTAAATTCAAGAAGACACCCCACAGAAAGACTAGGCCCATGCAACACTCACCACCCCTGGGCAAAGGGCCACACCAGCAGGCCCAAAAAAACGACAAAAAACAATAAAATCTGCACAATCCCAGCCCATCCATGGCCTCAATGGTGTTTAAATTCAAGAAGACACCCCTCAGAAACACTAGGCCCATGCAACACTCACTACCCCTGGGCATAAGGGATGAAAAGTAGGCAAAATAAGTGCAGGCCTCAGACACTGCCTCTCCTCAAAATGGCCCCCTTACACCCCAAGCACATGTTGCTGCCTGTACCAGCCAGCACTCAAGATGGCCACCACCACCACCCACATGGCCAGTCCACATCAACAGTACACCCCCAAAAAACAGAAAAACAGCCAGAAATCACCACAATCCAATGCCATCCATGATGTTTACATCAAAAAGAGTGAGACAACACCACAGGCACACTCAGTCCATGCACCACCACCACCCCTGGGCAAGCAAAAGGCCACACCAGCAGCCCCCCAAAAACGACAAAAAACAATAAAATAAGCACAATCCCAGCCCATCCATGGCCTCAATTATGTTTAAATTCAAGAAGACACCCCACAGAAAGACTAGGCCCATGCAACACTCACCACCCCTGGGCAAAGGGCCACACCAGCAGGCCCAAAAAAACGACAAAAAACAATAAAATCTGCACAATCCCAGCCCATCCATGGCCTCAATGGTGTTTAAATTCAAGAAGACACCCCACAGAAAGACTAGGCCCATGCAACACTCACCACCCCTGGGCAAAGGGCCACACCAGCAGGCCCAAAAAAACGACAAAAAACAATAAAATCTGCACAATCCCAGCCCATCCATGGCCTCAATGGTGTTTAAATTCAAGAAGACACCCCTCAGAAACACTAGGCACATGCAACACTCACTACCCCTGGGCATAAGGGATGAAAAGTAGGCAAAATAAGTGCAGGCCTCAGACACTGCCTCTCCTCAAAATGGCCCCCTTACACCCCAAGCACATGTTGCCTGTACCAGCCAGCACTCAAGATGGCCACCACCACCACCCACATGGCCAGTCCACATCAACAGTACACCCCCAAAAAACAGAAAAACAGCCAGAAATCACCACAATCCAATGCCATCCATGATGTTTACATCAAAGAGAGTGAGACAACACCACAGGCACACTCAGTCCATGCACCACCACCACCCCTGGGCAAGCAAAAGGCCACACCAGCAGCCCCCCAAAAACGACAAAAAACAATAAAATAAGCACAATCCCAGCCCATCCATGGCCTCAATTATGTTTAAATTCAAGAAGACACCCCACAGAAACACTAGGCCCATGCAACACTCACTACCCCTGGGCATAAGGGATGAAAAGTAGGCAAAATAAGTGCAGGCCTCAGACACTGCCTCTCCTCAAAATGGCCCCCTTACACCCCAAGCACATGTTGCCTGTACCAGCCAGCACTCAAGATGGCCACCACCACCACCCACATGGCCAGTCCACATCAACAGTACACCCCCAAAAAACAGAAAAACAGCCAGAAATCACCACAATCCAATGCCATCCATGATGTTTACATCAAAGAGAGTGAGACAACACCACAGGCACACTCAGTCCATGCACCACCACCACCCCTGGGCAAGCAAAAGGCCACACCAGCAGCCCCCCAAAAACGACAAAAAACAATAAAATAAGCACAATCCCAGCCCATCCATGGCCTCAATTATGTTTAAATTCAAGAAGACACCCCACAGAAACACTAGGCCCATGCAACACTCACTACCCCTGGGCATAAGGGATGAAAAGTAGGCAAAATAAGTGCAGGCCTCAGACACTGCCTCTCCTCAAAATGGCCCCCTTACACCCCAAGCACATGTTGCCTGTACCAGCCAGCACTCAAGATGGCCACCACCACCACCCACATGGCCAGACCACATCAACAGTACACCCCCAAAAAACAGAAAAACAGCCAGAAATCACCACAATCCAATGCCATCCATGATGTTTACATCAAAGAGAGTGAGACAACACCACAGGCACACTCAGTCCATGCACCACCACCACCCCTGGGCAAGCAAAAGGCCACACCAGCAGCCCCCCAAAAACGACAAAAAACAATAAAATAAGCACAATCCCAGCCCATCCATGGCCTCAATTATGTTTAAATTCAAGAAGACACCCCACAGAAAGACTAGGCCCATGCAACACTCACCACCCCTGGGCAAAGGGCCACACCAGCAGGCCCAAAAAAACGACAAAAAACAATAAAATCTGCACAATCCCAGCCCATCCATGGCCTCAATGGTGTTTAAATTCAACAAAACAGTTGTATCATGCACCCATAACCAACCCTGGTCCTACTGGATACTGTGGCTACCCACAATATAATTTATTTAATTTTCTGAAAAAGTTCCAAAATTGTACTTGCAGCAACTGTAATGCCCCAAACAAACTTACTTGTGAAAGTTGATTTCTAATCCAAAAGTGATCCAAAGACAGTCAAAAAGGCCTCAAATCCAAATATCCAGCAGCACCCACAAAAAGTAATCCTTCCAGCTCCAGATCCAAATGAAAGTGACCAGGAGATGGACAAAGCACTGGGAGGAGCCTGCTGGACAGGAACAGGAAGTTGGAGACTGTGGGGCACTTCCTTCCTCCCCCCCCCCCCAAAATGGACTCCTTGCAAAAAAAAAGGCCATGCAAATGTCAACCTGAGGAGTGATTCTGATAAAAATCATAATTTTCTGAAGGTTTATCCTGTTTGCTGGTGATTTTCTTGTGCGAAATTGCAAAATCTCTATTTCGCAAGTGCGAGATTGTTCCTTTCCGCCGCAACTACATGTTCGCAATTGCGAACTCTCGCGAGGTGTGCTGTGCAAGGTGGCAAGCCGCGAGTACGTATTCGCGGGCGACAAACTCCCGCGGGAACACGCAGCAAGATCTAAAATGGCGCGTCACTCGCAAAGAAAAACAACTCGGCAAACGCTAAAATGACGGAAAGTGAACGCCGTGCACCACGCCGCGCGCCGCAACCAAGCAAAAAATCCGCCGCGAGCGGATTCACGGATTTTCGACAAATTCGCGAGCGTTCGCGGATTGCGGATTTGCCGAAAATCCGAAAAATCCGCGAGCGGAGCGGATTTTACGCCCATGCTTAGTTGCCTGACACGACCCTCATCAACATCAGTTTTCCCCAAAAAACAACCCTGACAATTCCTTTTTTTCAGAAACACATTTCAATAGAAGGTTTTGTTCAGTCCCCATGATGAGTTAACACAACAATATTTATTTTGATTTGAGCAGAGGATCCCTCCCGTGTCTGCTCAATGACATTTTGTTTGATAACTCAATGGAACCGAGTCATGGTTCTTCTGAACTCCGCCATCTTAGTTATGGTTAGCAGTCTAATTGTTGTTTACAGAGAGAGTGAGGACGCACCATCCCCTACACGCCGTAACCTACTAAACCTTCCGGTGGATACCACAGCGCCAATATACGTCCCCAAAGGTATATCCCAAGTAGGTGGAATAACAGAGGTGTCGACTGGATGCGGTAAGTGTGGCCCCCATGTTTAATCGTAACTAGGCCTGAGTGGCAAATTCCATTCCGCTCCAAAGTGAAAATAAATGCTTATCTACAGAAGGATATGCTGTAAATTTCTGTTTGCGTATGGTGCTTATATGGTGAAGAGCCAATTCTTGAGTAGTTTTCTGAAGATAAGGTGGTTGTCCGTGGATCTTATGTTGGTGGGTAAAGAGTTCTATAGTTTGGCTGCTTGAACAGAGAAGGTTGTGCCACCCATGGTTTTTTCTTGTATCTTGGGATTTTGAGGCGAGGTGCTACTTTAGAGCGGAGGTTCCTTTGTTGAATGTGTTTGGTGACTTTATTCCTGATGAAGAGCGGTCCCATTCCATGTATTTCTTTGTGGGTGATACAAAGTAGCTATAGTTTTCTTGCAGCACAAAGTGACATCCCAAAACAAATCTTCGAAGCGCACAGTGCACAGTACCGTGACCCCTACGTACAATAAGTGCAAAGGAGGGATTCCTCCACATCGCCAACCAATCTATCCTAATAATGACCAAATTCCTAAGGGTTAACTTAGCCCACTGGGGTCGCAGAGTACCCAATGAGCCCTTCCTTTGTCAGCATGATACAGCCTTCAAAAAAAGATTGGTCATTGTATGAGGGACTGGCTAGTTTTAATTATAAAAACAGCTGCCCGTCTCTCACAGGACCTCAAAACCGAGATGCACACAATTGAAGTCCACCTGAAATCATACCAATCGGTAAGAAACCTCAAGAAAAGATAGCACATTGGCAGTATCAAATAAAGCAAGAAGCTAAAAACCAGGTCAGGGAGATCTTAGATCAACTTGAATACCAAGAGTGATTGAAACATGCCCCTCTCAAATGAATGATTCAGAAAAGGGGGTGGTGATGAACAGAGTGTCTGAATTAAGCAGACCACTCTTACCCAGTCCAAAGATCAGGGCTTGATCCATCACCGTTATTTAGCTCACTGCCCCATCCCAGCTCAGAACCTGGCTACATGCAAATTAGTCTGTCCCTGGCCCAGTGCATCATGGGAACAGGGCAGACCAAACTACCAAGCCAATTCTTCACCAGAAAGGAGACAAGCTACCTGAATTACCCTTCGTTTGCCGTCTCCAAACCACACAACACATATCGTCTAGTTTTACAGACATTTAAATGCTTGCACTAAGACATTTGCAGTTCAAAATGCACACAGTGCCGCATTAATGAAGAACATTGTGCAGTAAAAATACAAAACAATGCTAGATATCTCAAATGGATTCTTTTGCCGAAATATAGCGGCTGAGAGCAGATATTTGACAAAATTCTCAGAGCTAGAGTCGAAGCGGCAATTGTGCCGACTCCCCCAGGGATATAAGAACAGCCCGGGGTTGTTTTCGGCTAAGGTAACTGAATTACTTCAAAAAAATCTGGATGAAGAGGCATTGTCCTATGTAGATGATATTTATCTGACGGATGATGACCTGGAGGAACACTTAAACAGAGTAAACATCATCATTTTGGGATTTGCCTCTGATGGTTACAAATTTAACTTTAAAAAAATCGAAGATCACCCACCTTAATGTCCTTTTTCTAGGATATGAGCTTTCAAGTGAAGGAAAAAGTCTAGCAGCTACGTCTTCCCAAAAATGCACTCTGCTCCAACCTCCAAAATCATTAAAAAAAATTACAATCAATCCTGGGATTCTTGAACTTTGGCAGAACATACATTTTAGATTACGCGGAACGAGTAAAACCTTTCTACGGTTAGATAAAACCTGACTTTTCCGTCAGACAGTGGACACAGGAGCACTCAGATACTCTTCGTTCCTTACAAGTTGATATGATAGCTTCAAAACACTTAGAGACACCCGTGAAAGTATGCAACCTGGTGATCCGTATAGTCGTGGGTCAATCAGGATACACCTATCTAACATATAATGAAGGTGAGACAGTACCAATAGCATGTAAATCTCATTTGTACACGAATGCTGAGAAGAGCTTCGCATTTACACAAAAAATTCTAACAGCAGTACAGACTGCTATAGTCAGAGAAAGAGCACTGGATCAAGGGAAACGTATAATAGTCGTTACCTCTGTTCCAGCCTTAGAGGCTGCGACAAAGGCAAGCGCTCCCAACACTAAAGCCTTACATCCCAGATGGATACAATGGGCTAATTCTCTCACTGCAACAGATGTAGAATACAGGTACGACAAGAATATCCTCTACCAAATGAAATAACGCCTCTAGATCAGTATAAATGTATTATTTATACTGACTGTTCTGTGCAACCGGCTATAGGGAGCAAACAGCAATACAGCGCTGCATGTGCTATTGTTAAAGGATGCATGCAGGATTGAAAGTTTAATCCGAAATGCACAAAAACACAGGCTCTAGGAGACTGCACAGCGCAGCTTTCAGAACTAAAAGCACTAATACTGGCACTGGTAAATACGGATCGAGAATTCCCTATACTAATTGTGTGTGATTCCTTTTACTGTGTACAGTCATATAATTAATATTTACATCAGTGGGAACAAAACGGTTTTAAAGATGCAAAAGGTGGGGCGCTAGCGAGCCCGGAGCAAGATGGCTTCGCCTTAGTGTAGCTCTGCTGGTCGAGCTATCAATCCGCCTAAAATCCGAATATATTGGCGCCATCCACGGCTAAAAACGACGACCGCCTACTCCTACACTGCTACGGACTGCTTTGCTGCTGAAATTCCAGACATCTGCGACCTCTAGCACCTGGTGCCCGACTTCGATCCCCCGCACCACCTTGCAGGTAAAATGGCAGCCCCAGTGCTGGCAGACTGCTGACTCCCTGAATGGTAGCCTGCCCTCGGTGTAAGCGGTTGGGAATACGCTGCCTCTGCGGATTGGTGCCGGAGTACTGGCGAGTAGAGAGAGGCTGCGATCGTCTGCCCCAGTCACCCTCTGTCCGACATTGACCTGCCGTGCCGAGCTGCATGTCTAATGCCGGCCTCCATGTCGGCAGATAATTAACTCATAGAGCGATGGACTGCCCTTCTTGTAAGCGGTGAGTCGGCAGGCGCTATCTGCTGTTTGAATACACGCTGCTTGGTGGGAAACTAATAGACCCGCTTATCACCTTGCCTGGGTCGCGGCAGGGTGATCATCTGCTGTGTGGATCCAAGACGCTGCCGACCGCCCGGGGGTGCGAGACACTTGTGCAGCCCTCGTTGGGGTTGCGACGCGGCTGCTTTGCTGTGGCACGGGGCGCTATTTGAAGTGTGTTGCTCCCACTCCTGGGGGCGCTGCCTGGAAGCCTCTGGCCTGATCTCTTATATGTAGGCGGCAGAGCCGTTTTGACACCTACGGTGAGAACGTGGACAGCCCGATATGAGCTGAGGTGCGTCTTGGGGAAAAGAGTGCCTGACTACAGACGATAGCGGTGAGTGCCGTGTGCTGCCTCTCCTGACCCCCTTTGACGCAGTACATATTGCTGAGACTTTTTTGTGGCCTATATACACTGCAAACTTAAGAGAGGTGCACAGACTTGTGAAGCCCCTGGTAATACCATGGCCTGCGAGGCATGGGGGTGACCAAATAACTATCTTTCAAGCGTACATAGTAGGTGGAAAGGCATCACGGCTGGCAGCACTACCCTCCCTGAACACTACAGCGCCTTGCGCCTCTGGCTGTGCACCACCTTCATTTTGTGAGACCCAGGCCATCCCGGGTGCGAATAATAACTGCTATTTGCCACCTCGCTTTACCTCCAGTGCCACTGGCTGCAGCGTGTGCACCCCCAATTTACAGTTTCTCTGTGGCGGAGGCGGGTGTTTAGGGCACTGGACCTCTCCTAGTTATCGTATCTGGTACATACACTCGATACTGGCGCTGGTTGCTTAATTAACATAAGCTTGCAGTTATACACGGCGGCATCCCTAGTATTGATATGAGGCGCACAAACAAACAGCAGCTCAAGCTCCAATTTGAGGCCAAAAAACATACTAAAATCTCCACACCCACTGCCTCTGACTCAGAGCAGGACTCTGAACATGGTACAGTCACAAAGTTGCAGATTTTAATGCTCAGCATGCAGCAAAGTCTGCACACTATCGATGCTCGCGCACTCCCCATTCAATTACAAATCGAGGTGCGCAGCCCAGTAATAGTGGACCAAGTGAGGACAGGCTAGCCCCCTCCCCTATCGCGTGGGGCCATTAGAATTTTCTGGGAGAAAAGGGGGCGCTTACCACCCCAGATAAAGGAGATGAGGTCGCGCTGCAAGCTCCGTATGCAGTGCAGCGGAATGGGAGTGGGGAGGCATTGGAATACATATAGAATTTTGGGGAGGATCGACATTTTGACTGCGTGAAGGCGGCCTAACCAGGACAGCATTAGGGGTTTCCACCGCCGCAACTCTTCTAAAACCTCCTTCCGGCAAATCCACCAATTAACAGAGCTCCAGTCTTCAAGGGAGGGGGTCAAGGTGAGACCTAGGTACTTAATGTGTCGCTCGGCCCACTGATAGGGCACAACCTCTCTCAGGGCGGGGAGCTCGCCCGTTAGTATGGTAAGGTTCAGGGCCCAGGACTTGTCATGGTTAATCTTGAGACCGGAGGCTCTTTCAAAGAGGCAAAGCGCTCTATGGACTGCCGGTAGGGAGTCCCGCGGGCGCGTGAGAGTAAGAATCAGGTCGTCCGCGAACAGCGCCACCTTGTTGTCCCGCCCTCCGTGCACTATCCCGTGTATGTCCGGATCTCGCCGTATGAGCTCCGCGAGGGGCTCCACTGCAAGAGCAAATAGGAGGGGCGAAAGGGGGCACCCCTGTCTAGTGCCCCTGTGGATCGCTAGGGCCGGTGTTAGGTCCCCATTGATTCGAAGTCGAGCGTGGGGCCCTATGTACGGAGTCATAGTTCTAGCAATCATCTTTGGACCCAGCCCGAGTTTGCGAAGCACCGCTCTGAGGAAGACCCAATCCACCCGATCGAACGCCTTCTCTGCATCCAGGGAGAGAAGGCAGGCCGGAATTTTCCAATGTCGCACCTTCCCCACAAGATGCGCAAGCCTGCGTACGTTGTCTGCCCCTTGGCGGTCGTGGATAAATCCAACCTGGTCGGGGTCCACAAGCCACTGCATGTACGGGTCTAGGCGTTGGGCGAGAAGCTTAGTGTATATTTTGAGGTCCGTATTAAGCAAGGCAATAGGGCGGTAGGACGCACACAGCGCAGGGTCCTTTTCAGGCTTCGGTATGAGCGCAATCTCTGCCATGCCCATGTCACGAGAGGGGCCCATCTCCTCCGAGAAGGAGTTGAACAGCCTGAGGAGGTGAGGCCGCAGCTGGACCTGAAATGTGCGATAGAAAGATAGCGGCAAGCCGTCCGGACCCGGCGTTTTCCCCAGAGGTAGGTTCTTGATCGCCGTCGCGATCTCATCATCCGAGATGAGACGCTCGAGCTCCGTCGCGTCCCCAGCCGATAGCGTCGGCCCCTCATAGTCGTCCAGGACGGCTACTATCGCATCCGTCGACACGGGATCGCTCCTGTACAAGGTTGTATAATAGTCCAGAAATGCAGTCTGCTTGGAGGTCTCCGAGACTACCGTTGATCCGTCCGTCAGTTGGACAGTAGTGATGTGGGCCTTCGCAGCTTGTGCTCTCAGCCTTCCCGCCAACAGTCAACCCACTTTATCGCCTCCCTCAAAGTACTTTTGCTTCAAGGCCAACAGGGCACCTTCCGCCTTGTTGGTGCGCAGCAGTCGTATCTGCCCTCTAAGTGTGGCCAGTCTCCTCCTAGTCTCTCGAGACGACCGCTCCCGATCCTGCATCTCAGCTTTCTTGATACCGCAGCCAACTCAGCCTCCAGTTTGCAGGCGTCTCGCCTGCGTGCAATCGCCAGGGAGGTGATATGCCCCCGGATCGTGGCCTTGAAAGCATCCCAAACCACCGGGAATGGCACGTCCGGGGTATCATTAGAAGCAAAGTAGGCTTCTCGGATGCTATCCACATCGTCCGCGTCTCGAAGGATACTCGGTGGGAAGGACCATCGCACGGCTCTCGTGGGACACGCCGCCGGGTCCTGGAGACACATCTCAACGTGAGCATGGTCCAACAGAGAAATATCCGAGATGGAGGCACCTAGCGTGTCACGGAGCAGCCCCATCGACACAAAGAGGAAGTCTATACGGGAGTAAGACCTGTGGGAGTGCGAGTAGAAGGAGTAGTCCCTAAGGTCCGGGTTGTGATAGCGCCACACATCGAATAATCCTAGATCCACAATCTGTTTGCGCAGGGCAGCGGGATTTTTTTATTAGGTCCTAGAAAGCCACGTCACAAACGTTCCTGCTACGCTGTTTACAATGAGATTTGGAAAATATCACAACAAGAGGTTGCAGAAAGATTACAAGAAATAGATCGTATAAATCTAGATAAAGCTCTAGCAGTGGTCGAGAATGGATTAACAACACTAACCTCCAGAATATATTCTCTAGGCAACATTGTATCTTCTGCTATTGATGTATTAGAACAGGATTTGTCCATATTACAATAGGGGCAATCACAATTGTGTTCTATTATGTTATTAAGCAGGACGCTGCAATCTTTGCTCTCAGGCTATGTGCCTTGGCGTTTCATAAACAGTACGTCTCTGTTTTCTTTGTACAATCTGACAGAAAAACACATAGAAATGGGACAAAGGGGAGCAAAATATACAATGCTGTGTATTGAAAAACTGGATAGATCAGCATTTACGGTGGCAGAGGCACCGTCCGCGGAATGGTTAATCCATGGCCACATACATCTTCTGGTCAAAACTTTTCAATTCCAATATTGCCTTGAACAAATGCAGGCAGGCAGATATGAAGAAATGGGTAGGGAAATCATCAAAGAATCTTGGGAATTACCGTACAGCTGTCAATGCCGGAGTGGAGAAAAAGAAGTGTTTCTAAGCAGTACAAACTGTGAGAGTTCTTTAGGTGGATCACTTATATGCCAGGATATAATCCTTCGTGGGTCCTGTAATGGTTCGGTAGCAAACGTATCCTGTCACTTAAAGGGTGCCCCAGCTGCCGTGATCACTCCAGTGTTCAGGCTACTTTCAAATGGTAGTTACTTGATGCTGAACAATCAAGGTTGCTGTGGGAAGTTTTCAGGCATCACATATCTGGTAACTGTGAGTTCCAGGGTTACCTGCTGTATGCAAGTATTGTTTCCACTGACACATACAGTCAGGGAGGCGCCGTAATGGCCTTCACTAAATGTTTCATTAATACAGTTTGATACTTTGAGCAGAATGAAAACTATGCTTATACAGAAACCTGTGCCCTTAACCGCTGCTTGAG
Source organism: Lissotriton helveticus (assembly GCF_964261635.1). NCBI lineage: Eukaryota > Metazoa > Chordata > Amphibia > Caudata > Salamandridae > Lissotriton > Lissotriton helveticus. The sequence goes on along the minus strand of NC_136072.1, from coordinate 331,917,181 downwards.
AGACCTTTGATCTTCAAGTAGCAAGGTCTTCAGCAGAGATACAAGCACTTATACATACAAATTGCTCTTTTCATTTTGCAGACATGGTAAATCGTATCTTTAACATGTCTGATACGACAGACATTGTGCACCTATTTAAGACCATAGGTTCTGGACTATTAAGCACCTTTTAGACAGTCCTCTGAGTTATAACCAACTTTATACACTCCGTATTTTACCGCAGATCCTGTTTTTAATAGCAGGTATCTGATTGTCGTTTTTCTGCTACGCAATGGACGTCCCCGGTACCAAGGAGATGGCAACAGTATTCCTGTAGAGAAAATACAGTGATCGCATGGTACAACTTCTCGGCACACCTTGCCTAAGGGAACCAAGTGCTTCTTGGTTCCGTCATTTAGACCAGTCTGGATGGACTATATCTTACCTGTCCTCCGATGCCTGTTTTGCAGAGAAGAATGCGTGTTGGTATAGGAGAGTAGGTTCTGCTTCCTATGGTTACCCCCACTTTTTGCTGTGATTCTCTGTTTTTTTACTTTAGTCTGGCTGTGGCCCTGCTATTCAGGACCACAGCCTAGCTGTTCTCGCTCTAGATTGATACCATGTACTTTAGGTACATACCAGATTGGGTATTGGGTCACCTTTGTGAGCCCCTGTGTAGTGTACCTTAGGTACCCAGGGCATAGGTGAATCCAAGGCCTACCAAGGGCTGCAGCATGTATTATGCCACCCCTGGCTGGCCCTCCAAACTGACACCACCGGTCTGTTCACACAGCCTGGGTAAGGTGGTGTAATCAACCCTTACTGGGATATAGTATACCTATACCCATATATATAGATAGACACATATACACCCATAAATCACTCCTATGGCAGGCCTTAACAATCCTGGAGTCAGAGAGCTTGGTTTTATGTGAGAGGGTGCCCTAGCATGAGCTGAGCCCCTCTGCAGCTTTTGGAACCATCTCCTTATAGCTGTTCTATGATATAGCCATACCATATACTCTTAAGTACATTATAATCCTTGCGGTTAATGCTAACTTTGGTTTGGCTTTATCAAAACATGTCCTGTAAGGTGTCAAACACTTTGGAATACTACCCCCCCCCCCCCCCGCCAGTCCTGGCGGCAGGGGTAGCATTCCACCCTTCTAGAGGGAGAAGACATGTAGTTACTGGTTTACCCTGTTAAAGTTAAACAGAGCCCTGGCATCACAAAAGGGATGTTGCTGCCACAGACACGAGTCTGACCTCCTGCTGCTGTACGAAACTCCGGCAGGGGAGGCCTAGACAATAGGTTCCCTGTCCAGGGAGGTGCTGGCACCTCCCCAGACAGGCTTTAGTGTATTGGGGCCGGGGCGGGCTGCATTCAGTGAATGCTTTCCAGACATTGCCTGGGGCACACAAGGTGCTCCATGCATAGCCCAGTTCAAACCAGTTGCTGGGGCGCTCAGCCCCAGCTCTGGCGCGAAACTGGACAAAGGGGAAGGGGTGTAACCACCCCCTCCCCAGGTCCACCCATAGGACGGACCTTACAGGTAGTCCAGCCCCCAAACTTAGTATAAGTTTAGGAGCTGTGTCCCTAGGACTTTAGATTACCCTGGGTGAATTTTTGAAACATATTTCCTGGACCATCGACGTTCCATTTTGACTGGAAGATGGAAAACAACTCCCTTGTGGTCAAGGAGTGACCACCCTGTTCAAATAGGCACCAACAGCAACTTTGCCGGTCTGCAGTTTTGAGGCTCCCGCCGGATCCTGAAGAATCTGAGACACAGGACATGGACTTCCAGACATCCCTGATCCCAACCTTCGCTCACAGTAAAGCTGAGACATGTGGCGGACACGAGAGATGTGGGACTGGAACTCCTGGATATCCTGCATTTTGCAAGCTGCACTCCTTTCTCAAGGTATCTTGAAGTTGTGCATTGGGGTGCTTGAAGCCCCAGCCCCGAGCACCATTTGCACTGAAGCTCAGAGCCCCACACTCCACGAGTGGCCCGTGGGCTCCGCTCTTGCATTTCAGCTTGATGCATCTTCCTGGTTCTTTGCCCGTTGGTTAGTGAGCCCGCCGAAGACTTCCTTTTAAATCTAACTTGCTTTCCTGGTTGCTCCCGGCTTGCTCCAACTTCCCTGCAAAGTAGAAGTTCCTCAGACCTTGCTGGTCTGCACCGAAGCCAATCTTGGCATCCTGCATGGGTTGCAGTTACCAAGGCTTGTTGGGTCCAATCCGGATACCGACACTGCAGTCAACTAAATCGTTTGTGGGACAGCTCGAATCCAGCGCCTGGTCATCGGCGATGCCTCCTGGACCACGTGGCTGAGGAGACAAGCTTCACCTCTTTGACCCGAAAGCACCCGACATCGCCTGGCATCTTCCTGTCGCCATCCTGGTCACTGGCAAGTGACCCAGACTCTGTCCCCTCTGCTTTCAGGTTCTTCAGATCTTCGATCCACCCTTGGATCCGCCCGGACACTTTTCCTCTGGTCGCCTGCAGCACTTCTTCGCAGCTCTCCACAGGAATCGACAACGAAACCCGACACCAAGAGGCACCTATGCACCCGGCTTCCCTGGGTGAGGTAACTCGAGTACTCCGGTGCTCCCGTGGGTCTTGACTCTCGAAGTGTCCTAGTTTAAAGGGTTCCATCGTAGTCCATCCGGAAGTGTCCTTAAATTGTTCTTTTGTAACTTCTTCGTTTCCCATAGAAAGTCAATGGTAACCCGCGGCTGTGTTTAGACACTGCACGCGTCTCCCGTGGGCCTCCTGCTTCCTAACCTTTAGTTGTTTAGAGTAGCCCCAGCGATTCCACAGGCCCTAGGCGTGCTTTCTATTCCTCACGTGGTTCTTATACCACTATTTTAGTATATGGTTTGTGAGGCCCCTAGGGCAAAACGTATACTGTGCAACTTATCGTATGCTAATTGAGATTCTTGTAATGTACTTTGACCTCTGACCTCATAAAGAGTGCAGAGGGGTTGATATATACCTTGTATGGTGTACTTTCATTTGGTACTCAAGGGATTATAATTGGTAAAACAACTTGCTTAATATGCTCTCTAAAGTCTTAGCCTGATGACTTCTGGTCCATGCTACCACTAGTATAGCTTTCTATAAGGTTGATTTTACAACCACCATCAATAAGGGTCGATTAGACTGGTGCTAGGTGCCCACTCGACTAGTGGACATCATATGCCAGGCTAACTTCTCACAGTTGGATCTCTGTCTGACACTCCCAGCATGTGCGCAACCGGACGTTGATGCTTTACTGGACCGGATAACGGCCCATGTTCTGCAGTGTCCCCAGTGTATTCCAATGTTGATGACGGCATACCTAGAACCACCACTGGTAGTATCTGCTCCTGTTGTTATGGACACCGGCTCCTCCTCTGACACCCAGGCCTTGGATGGCGCACGGGCTGCCCCAGCACCACCTGTGGATAGTACGGAAGATCATCTGTGCTAAATTGGCATAATATGCGAGATATTACAGGGACCACCAACTGCGGAAGCAAGCAACAAGAATGTTACATCTACCAGCCAGGACACATAAACATTTGATTCATTTGGCCCGTTGTGTGCTGGGAAAAATATGTGACTTTTGGAAAACAGACGGACAATTGGAACTCCATATCAAAATTGACATTCTTTTTGGGCATGCACGGCTTTCAAATGCTTATAGTAGTTCAAACTTGACGGACATCTTAGAGCTATAGCTCTCAGGCGACAAAACTGAGGTCCTGATTCTGGGCAAGGTCGTGGTCTCTGGGGCCCTCAACACTGGCCGCCCGAAATGGGCACGTTCCCTCAACCCTCTACCCAAGTACGAAACCTCGGCTTCATCATTGATGACACCCTTTCTATGCGGCAACAAGCCACCAAGGTCGCGGCCACTTGCTTCACCTTCCTAAAATGGAGGAGGAAGATTGTATGGATGCTCCCACTTGACGCTCAGGGCACCGTAATCCACGCACTTGTAACATCTAGGCTAGATTACGGGAACATTCTTTATCTGGGAGCCAACAAGGAGGTAACATGCAAATTGCAACGAGTACAAAACTCGGCTGCTAGACTGCTCTGCCAAGCACCCAGAACTGCCCGACGTCCGGGCTGCTGGCAGACCTCCCCTGGCTTCCTATGGAGAAACGGGTCAAGTTCAAGGCACTGACTTACATGTTTCGCATTAAGCATGCGAAGTCTCCACGTTATCTACAGCTCCTAGCTAGTCCCTATGTTCCTTCTCGCACCCTCCGGTCCTCCACCCAAGAGAAATTCCAAATTCCCAAAGTTAGACTTGCTCGAATGGGAGGATGCTCATTTGCTTACCTGGGCCCCACCTTAAGGAATGCCCTGCCACTACCTCTCCGCTTGCAACCTAACCGTCTCTCATTCTGCAGATCTCTCAAAACTCTACTGTTCAGCTAATAGGTCTCTCTAACATCTGCTGTTCCATATAGCGCCGGAAACCCTTGTGGGTAGCTGTGCGCTAATATATAAATTCAAATAAATAAATAACTAAATAGGTTGAGTGTCAATTTCCATTTATTCTTTTAGAATATTTTTTAACATTTTATCTTTGTAATTTTTTTAGCAAACAAAAAACTAATGCTATTAACGATTTGCGTACCAATACCTAGTAAATCTAGTAGTACGTTTAGAATTTAACTATGTTGTCCATTTGGAAGAGGAGTGGGTGTTATATTCCATATAGGCATCGTAACGTAGGCCCCGGTATTCTCATTACCCGTCACCTATGTTCTCTCCCTACATTACACTTGTCACGGTTTACAGGGACTGACCTTTTACCTAGATATTACACTGCAGTCAGAATGTGGGTTTTCCCTAGTTCAAAATCTCATACATTATGCATGAGGATTCTTGGAAGTACAGCAAGACTACCATAACCTTTATAAAATGTTGTACAAAGTTCATGCCCAACGTCATCTTAGGCCGACACAGTTATACAGCAAGGTAGGACCCCTGGGGAGACCTATGGGTATATATACACCACATCAAGGAGACCGAGACTTCCCGGCCGACACACTGACCAGAGACGCTGAGGTTCCTGCATGCAGACACTCCAGCTCGCAGTGGTCTAACATCCCTCGTGGGGGTGTCCAGCTCGAGACCAGGACGGGGTCCCATAGTCTCTCACTTCAGGTAATGGGGTTGACTAAATCCTAGAGGGATTCTTGGCCTAACACATACACCCAGGCTAGGTACACTCAGGTACATCTAGTTAGGGATGCATCGTAGGAGTGCACATCTTTTTATCATGTGTTTTATATACTCAAATGTATTCTTGACTGTAGTATGATGGTAAAGCTATACCATCCATTTACCTTTATCGTACTGCTAATCTTTTATATCTTATACTGCCTAGCGGTTGTTGCAGCTCGTCTATTCTACACCAGAATAACAACTGTTCAATAAATTCCTATTGAAAAACGCCCAGCCTGTTTATTCTGTGTATTTCTATGAGACAGACTAAGTAAGCACGAGTGACTGAGCGAAAAGTAGTATATTGTTTCCAAGGTTCTGAGGGATCAGAGTTGTCATGTTCCATGGTTGCCAGGAACTATTCTCTCCTTAGTAAGAGGAGATTCTAGTGGCACTATGACCAAAACAACTAATATAGGGGGGAACCATGTGACATCAGAAAAACCAACACAAAATATTACTTCTAAGAGTCTTCCCACCAAACCCCCTCCTATTTCCACAGCGCAGTTGTCTAAGGGGTCCCTCTTAACCGTACAAGCCCCAGAAGGTTTGTGGCACAAGTGGAACAAATACTGAAATCTTTTATATTACCACTTATAGAAAGAATGAAAATAATAAATGAGAACCTGGCTGGGGATGCTCGAACGAGCCTCTACAAACAACTCACAAATATTGGCCAACCTGGTAGCTGGTATGCAGAATACTGGTCCCGGGACACAACGAAAAAAATCCAACGGGACTAGTAATAGCTCTCCACACATAACGCCATCACCACTCATTGAAACACCTATAGCCCCTCAAAAACCAATCAGTAGTGAGGGTGAGAAAGACACAGAAAGGATAAAATCTAACAGTAAAGTAGGAACAGAACACATCAAGGGAGTAGTGGAGAAGACAAACCCTGTAGCTTTAGATTGGCTGAGGAAAATATAAATACAGCCAAGAGAATCAGAAGCTCAGAATATCCACCAGTTATTGACCTACCGCCCCAATCAGCCCCGCTAGTGATTATTTTGTGTAATGTACCCACTCTCCTTGACGGAGTTAAAGAGGATTACGGACAACTTAAAAATAAGGTCACACACTGGTTGGCCTGTAACACAGTAGCTGGGCATCGTGCTATGCATAATGTTATTATGGTCCGCCGCGTGTCCTGGTTGGGTAGCTCCAAGAAATCACGAAGGGGTGACTGCATAGTGGTAAACTTTAATATCCCCCTAGCAGCAGAAAGTATACTCATGGAGGTAGATTTGGGTGTGGCGTTTAGGGGTCAAGGTATGGAGATCCTACCACTTGGCTTTTTCTACAGGGTGGGGAGTGAAGAGGAATATCATTTGTTTCAGGGACACTGGGTATGACCGTACAAATTGAGAGATCTACCAAAGTCTGGCCTATTTCAATCTAGGTAAGTAGGGGATAACCCACGGGGGGCTTACAACTATTCCCAACTCCCGTTGGGCCCCAACAGATACGCAGCTCTTTCAGGACTCAATGACTGCGACTGACTACGAGAAAATGAGGTAAAATCAGCCCCCATAGCCAGCGACTGTGTACCCCCTGGCAATCATGATATAGATGCAGGTCCTGTCCTGGACATAGAGGCATTAGCGTCTTATCCTGAATTATTAGACACCGTCCCAAGAACAGGGTTAAGGGAAGATGACCCCCAAGGGGTAACAATCATTGATTGCTCTGGGGAGCAAATCACCATATCTTGGGACAACCATGATAACGCTCTGGATTACAATGTACTGTCTTGGAACATCGCAGGGTTGGTGGGAAAGATCGCAGACCCCCTATGGGTGCAGTTCGTCACTCACTTCTGGGTAATCTGTCTCCAGGAGACGTGGTTGGTTGAGTGTAACCTTTCCCTGGTCGGGTACAAAGCGTTCTTTGTGTCTGCAACGCGTGTTAATAGTGGCAGAGCAAGGGGGGGTCTGGTTATCTTTACCTCCCTGGCTCTGAGATGTAACATCAGGGTTATCTCGTCAGCCCACAGAGATATACAGGCAATTGTCTTAGGACGGTGTAACAGCAGCCTGTGTGTGATACATTTTCCGAACGCTGTACATAATGATGCAGGCTGTAAGATAACTGAGTTGATCGACTTTGTAGAGCAGTGCTGTGGCCCTTATAGAAATAATTTAATGATCACAGGCGACTTCAATGTACATCCGTGTGGTGAACCTAAAAATACAGATATGGGGTCTATGGGGTGCTCACTGATACAGGGTTTACATTTTGAACATTCCGCACAGGGAAATGTTCTTAATGACATGCTTAACAAATATGATCTGTACCCTGCCAAGAGCTACGCTCCTCCAACCAGTAGACAAAGGGAACCGACATTTAAAGGCCGCGGGGAAGGATCTTTTATAGATCATATACTGTTCTTTAGGCCCATCTTGTCCTTCTTGAAGGGATTTTTGATTGCAGCAAGCGCCCATAGTGACCACAACCCAGTGTGTGTGAATTTAGGAGGTAGCTTATTGAAGAAAAAGAACTCTGTATCAAACCCTGCTCGGTTACAATCAACCGATGGTAAGCGTCGGTTGAAATGGACCCAAGGAATCCCGTCCCTTTTTAATGAAGCACTTAAAGTTGCATGTGCGGAGGAATTTTCCTGCTGCACGAATGTAGATTCAACCGCTCAGGACACCCTTAAAGCATTTGAAGAAATTGTCTCTAAGGTGGGGAACCTGCTTTCTGCCCCAGGGAAAATAAGGGGTATAGAGATCCTAAATGATTTAGCCCTTTATGTTCCAAAGCCTCAAGAGATGTCAAGGCGGCCCTGAAAGAAATCCCAAGGGACAGAGAACAGATTCGAACTCTTCGGCACAAATATAAAAAATTGCTGGCAACCCGTAAAAAGGAACTGAAAGAGGCTACGTGGAGGGAGCTTCTAGACCCCTTGACTCTCTCTAGTAGCTCCCGATTCTGGGAAATCATTAATAGACCACTCTTTTCAGTGGAAAGAGTTGAGGAAGTGGGTACCAACATAACTGAGGAGGAATGGGTATCTCACTTTGCTAATATTTTTAAAAGTAAATTCACCCTGGTACAGTCGACAGTTAGGACTCTGAATAAGGAAACAGTTGTGTTTACCGTAGGGGAGGTGGAGGAAGGCATCAGTAACCTTACAAACAAGAAGGCGCCGGGCCCAGATGGTGTCCCGCCGGACCTTTTTAAATCAAACCCCTTTTTCTGGGCTTCAATCCTGGTTGCAGTAATTAATGCCGCAGCTAAAGAAGGTTGCCCAAAATCCTGGGGAACCTCTACCATTGTGCCAGTGTTTAAGAAGGGAGACCGTGACTGCACCATGAACTGTAGACCGATCTCCCTCATCGACTCCGTAGTAAAGGTTATAGGAGGAGTCATCTTAAAGAGACTGACTACCTGGGCCAAAGATAACAAGATCATCTCAGACATCCAGTTTGGGTTCCGCCCAGGCCATTCGACCATGGCACAATGTCTTAATCTCTACCTGATCCTCGGAAAGTACACCATTGCCCGCCCAGGGACAATCTACTTGGCCTTTATGGATTTGTCATCGGCTTTTGATTGTGTTAATCGGGAAAAGCTGTGGCAATCCATGAGGAACATGGGGGTGGAGCCCAACTTGGTGGACTTTCTGATGGAACTACATAGAGAGACACAGGCAAACATCAGATACGCTTCTGACCTCAAGGTGGCCAGGAATTTTAAAATAGAACGGGGGGTACGACAGGGGTGTATTCTTGCACCATTCCTTTTTAATCTTTATATTAATGACCTAGAAGGAACTCTGCGGGAGACTGGGGCCGATTATCCATACGTGGGATGCCGGGGACTGCCCGTCTTACTATATGCGGACGACGCCGTCCTCTTGGCACGTACCCCCAATGGTTTACAGACCCTACTTGATGCATTCTGGGGGTTTATGGATGATAGAGACCTGGCCATAAATAATTCTAAATCATTTGTAATGCAGGTAGGGCAGCACCCCAAAAAGCAGTATCCCTTTAAGGTAAATGGTGCTAGAGTGCCCATATCCACAACCTTCTCCTATCTGGGCGTCCTACTGGATGATAAACTGAACTAGAAAACTGCTTAACAAGAAAAGGGGAGAGGTTATTAGGTCCAATGCAGCACTATTTAGCTTTGCGGCTCAAATGGGCCTTCGCCCGGTGGCCGCAATGCTGAAAATGTATCAAGCTAAAAGCGTCTCTATAGCGAGTTACGGGAGTGATTTATGGGGGTACTCTGGTCTTGAAGGCCTGCAGGTGACCGAAAATAACTTCTTAAAGCGGCTGTTGTGCGTCCCACAAGGGACAGCGAACCTAACGGTTCACAAAGAAACGGGCACCCTATATATCTGTGACACCTTGGCCATGTGTCCCCTAATCTTCTGGCTTAAATGTTGGCTACATTAACACCTCGACCTTACACATAAGACTTTAAAGGAAACTTTGAGCCTTGACCATATGATTCTTATTCCTTGGCTTAAATATCTACAGGGGAGCTTCAGAGAGTTGGGACGTCCAGAACTGTTTTTTTACACCTGATTGTATCACCAGGGAAGATGTGGACCTTGTAAAAAGCTCCTTTATGTTACGTAAAAAATGGAAAGAGAGGAGAGAGAACTGTTAAAGAACAGTGTACGTAAACATATACTACTCAGGACTTCTCTAGAGCTGGAACCATATCTACAATGGCCGGTACCCTCTTACGAGCGCTTTCTGTTAATCAGGTTTAGAATGGATTATTTCCATCTTTTATTAGCTGTTCCTAGAGGGTGTCATCAAGGGAAAGTGCTAGCACCCTGTGGCTGCGATAATAGGTCTCCACAGGATCTGCTGCACTTTGTGTTTTTTGGCAAGTTCTATGAAATCCCTAGGAAGTTTTATTTAAAACCTCTTTAAAAAAAAGTTACATTTTAGACAGGTACGCCCCGCTCTCTATTATCTATTATTGTTAAGACCAGAATTTCGTGGCAGGCTTTTTGAGATGTTCAATGAAACTTAGAAAATGTTTTGACCCCTAAAGGATTTGGAATATGCACTGTATGATACATTTGTTTTTTCAATTTTTTAATATTGGAATCACTGTGTCCTTCCCCCACATACCCCTACTATTGAATACTTAGTAGAACTTTTGTATTGTACACTTGGGTCTGTACTTTTAATGTAATGAAACGTGTTTTGTGCTTTTTTAAACGGTTATGTATTAGAATTTATAAGCTGTAACTTTTATGGTTTCATAATGTGTGAACCGAATAAAGTTTATTTGACTTGACTAGTGGCACTATGTGCTAGGTGGTACAAAAAAGCCAGCATACCCGGTGGGGTTGATCAGAGTTTGTCTGACACCAATCCTACAGTGTATGTTGTCTAAACGTGCAGATCCTGTATACTTTTTATAGGAACTACATGACAGAGGTTTTACAAGAAATACCTTTGTTTTTTTCCGTGGAGAGATCTTTGCACATAACTGACCTGGGTTTTTCTTTCTTTGAAATAAGTTATGTGTGTAGGAGGCCAAAACCTAGTGTATCCTCTTACCCCCCTCTTTTCTCGATACATGTGAAATGTAGGACATGTCCTGTTTTGTGTGACATGTCCTGATAATGAACTACAGTGTAATTATTTTTTTTACCATGGAAAGGCTATCTGTCCCGTAGGATAGAATGGGAGTTTATTTATAACATTTCATAAGTATAACTTCCCGTTGGGACAAGGTAGGAAGATGGAGTTTAGTATGCCTGAGCTCAGAATATAACAAGCATTTGCAATGCAATAGGTCTCACATTTACGCGAGTTTTAGCTATTCACATTGTAAATTACAATGGCTTTTATTTATGATTTAAAATGGAAAACAAAAATAAAACGCATTGTTATTTGCAGTGTCAATAGCTCAAACTCGTGTAAATGCGAGGACTATTGCATTGCTAATGCTTGTTTGGGTAAAAGTGCCTGCCTTTCACCACACAGAACAAAGCCTCCCGTGGCGTGCCTGGCTCTAGCCTCACCTGTGCCCCTCACGCAGAAGAAAACAGCAAATAACCAAGCGTGGCCGCTAAAGTGAGCCGTCCGTGCTGCAAATTATTTAAATAAACAAGCACGGCCGCAAAAGTGAAAGCGGCCCGCACTGCAAATTAAATACATAAATAAGCAAGGGAAGCCGCTTAAGTGATAGTGGACCGCTCTACAAATAAATTTAAAAAAATAAATAAATAGTGCTCTTAGGCCATTCTACCTCTGCAGGCATAAGGTCACTACACTGGCTCCCTGTCCAGCAACGAGTAGAATTCAAGGTCCTATGCTTGGTTCATAAGGCACGATATGGAGGTGGCTCGGACAACATTCAGAAATTGTTTCCATGGTACACTCCTGCATGAAACCTGAGATCCACAAATGTGGGTCTCATTCACATCTCCAAAATTCGCAGAGTAAGATAGGGGGGTAGGAGTCTATCATACTGCGCAGCCAAATTATGGAATTAGATGCCGATTGTTATGAGATTACAATCTAACAGGCAGTGTCCTGGTTAGTATAAGGGGTAAACCAAGCACTAGAACAACCTAAATGTGAAGGACTTTTTGGATATATCGACCCATCCAGGGTGGGTAACCAACTACATCAAGTACCGGCAGAGGGAACGCTAAACTATAGCGTAGGTTTTGGCATGGCTCGATAGTTGGACGACCTACCAAGCTAGCCAAGTGTGGGCCGACAAGGAGCATCCCCTATGATGAAGTATGACACTCTGCCAGTTGTGTGAGGGCCCCAGTTCAAAAAGGAGGAGACTCCGGCTCCAACCTTTGGATATATATATACACCAAACGATCCTTTAAATCTCTCTTCCTGTATCCTTAGGACCTGCATACTTTTTTGATATAATTCATTTCCTTATACCTGTTCTGCAGTCCTACCAACGCCACCTGTGGTTTGAGATAGGATCAGAAAACATCCAGTTTGCCATGCTGCCCTACCTTGGACCAGCCCCAGGTATTCACAAAAGTAACTGCAGGGGGTTGCAGTTAATCTTGGTTGGTCAGTGATGCATGTTTTACCCATATCTCAACAACCTGCTTTTCGAAGTGGGTTCACCGCGGTCAGTCACAGACCACCTCTCAGTAAGGGACATGTGCTTGACTTCCTTGGGCCGAATTCCACTGGAATCCCACACAGATAATACTTTTCACAGGGGCTGTTCCCGAAATGTTGGCGTTTGAGTCCTTTCCATCACTTCAGCGAGTCCAAGACATTCAGGATATGATCCCGATGTTTTGGGCTCAGCCCTCGGTCTCCTTATAAATGCGTCTTGGACTCCTCCTTGTCCCATATACCAGAAAGTATATGTAGACCCTGCAGTTGTACTTCATGTTCAGTGGGCCCAGCACCATTGCGGTCTGCAGTTCCATTTAGATCTCATAGGACACTGTGCAGCATCTTCTGTGGTGGCAAATGAAACACCAACAGCCCACTTTCTCTTCCCCATCGAGACTTCACAGCTGTCACATATGTATCACTGCTGGGGTGTAGTGGTAATTGGAAGAGGTAAATTGTAAATTGTAAATTGATACTTGTATAGCGCACTACTCACCCGCAAGGGTCTCAAGGCGCTTGTATGAATACCGCTGTGGAACCCATCCTGGCTTTCCCTGTGAGGTGTCCACTCCTGGGCACCCCCACGGTGGAGGCCAGGCATCCTTAGCGTTGTGGGGGCCGTTGTGGAGATTAAGCAAGCTATTGCCCAGAGTTGCAGAGTGGGACTCCATGATTGGAATAGGCACCGAGGCGAGAATTATCAGGTCCGTGGAATTTTTGAGCTCAAGATCCGCTGAGGCGGGGAATTGAACCCTGGTCCCGGGCTAGACCTCTGCATCAGGGTCTGCCGCTCTAACCATTGAGCCACACTTCTCCACTGAGGTGAGATCAGAGGCCCATCTTCTCTAGAAGAGCGCCAGTTTGTTATCAATGTTTTGTAATTTCATGCCGCCCAGCAGGCCCTAAAAGTCTTCCTGCCATGAATTAAAGGACAGCTGTGGTAGGTCCTCATAGACAACACAACTGTCATGTATTACTGCAACCGATAGGGTTCAGTGGAGACTTTGCATCCTGTACAAGATGGCATTTTGCCTTTAAAGACAGCTGGACCAACAGCAGTCCTTTGTGGTGGCCAACCATGTGGCAGGGTCCAAAGCAGACAAATTGAACGGGCGTCTGCTGGTAGACCATGAATGGCGTACCCGGAGGTGACACTAAGCATTTTCGAACATTTGAGCCTGATCTAGTTAGATCTGTTTGCCACCTCCGAAATCGTGCAGTGTAAAACCTTTTGTGCACTAGAGTTCTCTGCTGGAAATTCACAGGAATACACATTCTGTCTGCAGCGGAACACGAGTGTCCTGTACGCATTCATACTATTACTTCTCCTGCCTCAAATTCTGAAGAAAATAAGGACAGACGACGCCCACGTCCCCCTTACAGCCCTAAATTGGGCCAGGAGGGCGTGGTACCCAAATCTCTTGATTTTGAGCAATTGTCCTCAAATCCGACTTTCCCCTTCTATTGGGCTGCATTAATTTATCCTGGTCCCCCGTGTGGTGGCCGCAGGATCTAGGAAACCTGCCTTTTCCGGTCAGGAAAGTTCAAAATTTCGAAGTCTATTTCGACGACAAGCTGATCTTCACACAGACCACATCAGTTATATCATTTTGACATGCTCCTATTTGGTGAAAACTCTCAGGAAAATCTTCCCCTTCATCTCTTTTGAACGTAGAAAAACTGTAATTGTTGCTTTCTTTCTCTCTATAATTGATTACTGTAAAGCTCTATATATGGTCTTACAACAGCAACTGCTGAACAAATTGCAGGTTTTACAAAATACCGCTGCATGGCTGCTATTAAGCATTCCTAAATTTCAGTCAGCCTTGCAGGTAATTGCTGACTTACACTGGCTACTGGAGAAAAAGTGTGTTACTTTTAAGGCTATTTGTGTGGCCCATACAACTTTGCTTGACTCCAGACCAGAGAACTAAAAGTTAAGGTTCTGTTGGCATGTTCCCATCAGAACACTACGCTCTCCCTGCTCCAAGAACATAAGGGCCCAGAGGTTTAAAAAAGGATTCATGGGTGAGAAGAGCTTCTCGCTGTCTTCTGCAAAAGCATGTTACAAGCTGCCCATGCATTTTAAAACCCAGTGTAACCTGTTCCTTTTTAAGAAAGGGCTTGAAACCTGGATTTTTGCCAATTAAACAGCTTGTGTTTTCTTGCTTCTGACAGTTCGCAGGCGCCAAGATGACTCTGGGCATTCGTCAGCTGTATAAACTTGAGACCAAGCCAGAGGCATCAGATTACTGGCGCCTTGATGGCCTTGGGCTAAGTTGCATGGTATAAATCTCCCTTCATTCATTCATTCATTCATTCAGATGGACCTTATTCTCTACAATGGCGGATCTTGCCCATGTGGATGACCTAGTATTGCTTTCTCTGGATGCATGACGGTATTCCGCATGCGTTTGGCACTAATGCCTTCTGAACGCTGTCATTAGAACGAATGGATCTTTAGCACGCATTCTTTCAGCACGCAAGTCGTTATAACAACTTGCCTGGGGGGGGGGCACTAGATTTTGGAATAGTTTAATTTACTATTCCAACTCCAGTCTGCACAACAGTAGGGAAGGTGTTGTACTTTAAATCCAACACAATTCCACCAATGCGCCCCCCTAAAGCAAGTTGTTGTAGCTACTTGCTTGCTGAACGAATGCGTGCTGAAGACCCATTCGTTATATTGCCGGCACTGTGAAGGCACAGCATGATCCCTGCTTTGTCCTAAAGGATGTTTCTCCCCACTCACAAACACCAGCATATGCTGAAAAAGACCTCTAGCTTCAACATCTATGCCCAGTAAGAGGCCTGGAAATCAACACGAAGAAATCAGAAGTTGTGCCAGTCAACATCCCAAACCCTTCGCCAATCAAGGTGGATAGAGAGGACGTAGCCATGACAAGAGTTCACATATCTAGGTGGTACTATCAGACATGATGGAGGGGCAGGCAGTTGCATCAAGAGCAGACTGAACAAGGCCAAGAATGTCTTCAGGATGCTGAACAGTGCCTACAGGTAGAACACCAATACCAAGCTGAGGCTTTTCCCAAAGCTGTGTACTGTTCACACTCTTGTATAGATCAGAATGCTGATGGGTGACAAAAAGCAACATTGCCAATGTGTTAGCTTTCTAAACCGAGTAACCTGAGAAGAATCTTGTGCAATATCTGGCAGAGATCCATCTCCATCAGATACAGGCAAGAGGGTGTGGACACCATCATTATGCAAAAAAGATGGAGATGGATAGGACACACCATCAGAAGAGAACAAGTCTCCATCACAAGAACGGTACTCCACTGGACCCGGAAGCCAAACGGAAGAGTGGGATGCCAAAGAAGACCTGGGGCGAACTGTGGAAACAGATAAGAAGACCCTGAATCACTTCTGGGGAACCGTATAGAAACTTTCCCAAGACCGACAGAAGTGAATTCCCTTTGTTGCTGCCATACATGTCAGTTGGCATAACAGTGGGTAAGTAACTTGGAAGTCATCTGAAGAGCAGTGTGCAAATGAGGAACCTATGTTCCATTATTAATATGTGTTCCAGCTGAAGTAAGGAAGCCTCTGTCAGCCCACAAGCTGGACACAATCATGGACAACTCAAAGGTATATTTTGAGTACGAAAAGATAATTATCTTTTCTGTTCCAGAACACATCATGGGTGAGGACAATCAGTTCAACAACCGGGGCAGATTATTTTTACTACATTCCATTACAGAAACAGAGTACATTCAGTATAGGATTCTTTCTATAATGCTTTCTTGGTTTAGTAAACACCGATAATCCAATGTGTCAAATAGATCTACATGTGGTTTGATAATATGGGCTGGAGTAATCATGAAGCTACCCACCATGAGAGTTAGTCAACAGTGAAGCAGGATTCAGGTTTGAAGCACACACAACAGTAAGGTTAAAGAGGGATTAATATGTCCTTGGTAAGTCTAGCTTTAGTACATGCTTCTTTTTCAAGGGGGGCTACGACATGAGGGACTCTAACAGCAGGGTACGAAGGGCAATCTATTCTGTAGCTTTCACCGCCAGGGCTGTTGCTGCAACACCCAATGTCAAAGAGGTGAAGAATCCGCAACAGGGTCAAAGGTAGCAGAATAATAAGTGGTCAGGTGGTTTTGATGATACATGCTTCTGGGTGAGGCCACACTGGGCACAGGCATCCTTTTCATGACAAATAAAGGATACATTTTTTCTATATTCTGAGAATCCCAGGATAGGAGGGGAAAGATAGGGCCTGTTTAAGAGCAATAAAATAGTTTTCTGCATCATTAAGTCCATGTGATGGGATCGAAAACTATTGGCTATATTATCAAGACAGGCGATAAAATTATTGCCGTTTTAGCGGCAGTTTTCTGCCGCTAAAACAGCGATAATGGGCTTGATAATATGCTTTAAGGAATACTTATTGAAGCCCATGTTAGATGTCTTTCACATTTAACAAGGGCTTCAATTGGAATTCCACAGAGCATATTATCAAGCCCATTATCGCCGCTTTAGCGGCAGTTTTCTGTCGCTAAAACTGCGATAATCGTATCGCCTGTCTTGATAATATGCCCCTGTGTTTGGTGATCACTTGCAAGGGTTTAGCTATCACAGCTGAACATGAAACCCACTGTCAACAGTATACAGTCATACCTGTTGAGGTTGTATGATAAAATAACAAGAACAGAAATATTGAAAAATATTCATAACACTAATATCAACCTTTCTTAACCCTTATACAAACATTTACATTTTGACTGCTTAAATATCGATGATCAAATTATCTCATATCATACACAAAAATATAAGAGTTAACAATATCGGGAACACAGTAAAACAAATGCACTATGACCTACATATCGCTAACAAATTATGAAACACTAAAATATTGACAAATCACCCAAAAAAACTGTAATAAACCACTATAAAATAAAACAAATATTAACAATTTTATTTAATTAAAAAACGAAAAAAAAGTTCATTTAAAGTTTTCAATAGAAGGTAAAAAATATGAAATACCTACCAACACCATTTACCAATCCAATTTAAAAAGGAAAGAGTACGAAAAAAGCACTAACTAAAAAAATGTAAAAACAACAGAAGAACTAAACAATCTGCTGCACCTGAAGCCACCTTCCCAAGAGCCCATCAGCCTGTCAGACAAAAAGTCATCAGGCAAACATGTCAGCTAAAGAAAACATTAAAACACTTTAACCTCTGTAGTGTGGCCGTCGGCCACAGCTGACACTGGGGAAGGCTTAAAGGGAACCTCCAGTGCTTGCATTGGAGGTTTCCTTTTCTTAATCCCTCAAGCCACCTGTGACCTCAGCATACCTCACGATGCACTTATATCAAATATCCCCAACGGACTTGAGGAAAAGAAGCAGGTGAATGCTCTCTCATGCTTCTGTGGGAATTTTAGGGTGAAAACATTCTCCCCACCTTTCCAATGATGCCTCCTGTGGCATATTGTGCGTTTCCTCCATGCGTGATTTGGCATCCTGTGCACCACATGTCCTCGTCGTGCCCCTGCCTTGTTATGATATGAAGTAGTCACAAGTGACATTCCTTGTCACTCGTGGTTATTTCATATGTATCGGTATTGAGGGGAGTGATGAGTCTTGCTTGCGGGAAGGTTGTGGTTTCAATGGGAGTGGGATTGTATATACTGTTGTAAAGGGCCGTTAAGGTCATTCTGGACCTGGACTTGTTTGAGATTTCTGCTGTTCATTTGGAATAAAGATTTACCTTTTCAAAGAAGAAGGTATCTCTGCAGAGTATCAATTTCCAACTCGCTACACTGGTGATGAGCGGGAGTTTATCAATAAATCAATCAGGAAATTATGAAGCATGCTACTCACCTGTGAAGGTTTCGAGGCGCTGGGGGGGGAGCAGCTCCAGTCAGTCGAAGAGCCATGTCTTGAGGGTCTTTTTTAAGATGTGCAGAGTGGGGACCACATCTGATGTCGAGTGTGAGCTTGTTCCAGGTCTTAGCTGCGATGTAGGAGAAAGCTCTTCCACCCATTATTGCTCTGTAGTTTGTGCCGGGCTTTGGCGAGGGAGAGGTCGGCAGATCGGAGGTTTCTCTTGAGTTATTGGGGTCCAGTGTTGTGGAGGCATTTGTAGGCGTGGGTGAGTATCTTGGAAGTCACTCTCTTCTTAACGGGGAGCCAGTGGAGGTCTTGCATGTATTGGGTGATGTATTCGTGTCGTGGGATACCGAAAAAGAGTTTGGCTGCAGTGTTCTGTATGGTCTGGAGTTTGCGGAGTAGAGATTTTTTGATCCAGGCATAGAGGGTGTTTCCGTAGTTCAGTCTGCTGGTTATGAGTGTGTGTGTGACGGTCTTTCTTAATTCAGGGAGGATCCATTTGAAGGTTTTGTGAAGGATGCAGGCGGTGTTGAAACAGGTGGAGTCGATGGCGTTGATCTGTCGGGTCATGTAGAGGGAGCAGTTGAGTATGATGCCGAGTTTCCAGGCCTGGTCTGTGGGGTTGGGGGAGCTGCTGTGGGTGGTGGGCCACCAGGTGTCACTCACAAGTTCCAAAAGACTTGTGAGTGATCGCGTGAAGTTTCCTCTACTCGACCATATCATATTTACCAGTGCAGACCGGTGTTAAGAAATAAACTGGTAAGTCATGTTTTCTTCATCAAAGTGTTAAGAAATACACAGCTGAGTCATGTTTTCTTCATCGATCACTGGAGTGTTCTAGTGAACAAAGTGTATGTCACTTTAAGGGACTGTGCTGTTTCACTGCAAGTGTGACTACGCTTCTGTTTTGTTTTGGATTTCACAGTTCTGTGTCATAACCTTTCAAAATTATTCATCATATTTTCCCTGCTGATATTTAATTATTTCTTGCCTATTTGTGTTCAGAATAATTATTGTGACTATTTAGGTTCCTTTTCCTCCTATTCTTTGTTATGGCTGGGATTATTCCTCCACCTTCTTTCCTTAATGCTCATGGGGAACCCCCAATGGATTTGGAGATGTGGGAGGCGATGTTCCTGGCATATGTGAAAGTATTAGATGGAGAGGAGTGTGAACCTGAAAGAAAACTTGCTTTGCGTAAACATTGTCTAGGTGGAATCGGATTGAAGGAATTCAAGAATTTACTTGTTTTAGTCAGCTCTAGTGATATAAATGTTTACCAATATGCTTCTAAACAACTCAGCATAAAATGTGGAGAAAAAAACCATTGTTATGGAAAGATTCATATTCTACTTCAGGAATCAACATTCTGATGAGTCCATTGAGGATTATGTGTCCATACTTAGATCTTTAGCGGTAACATGTGAATTTGAACATATCTCTTATGAGCAAGTACTTAGAGACCAAATTTTAATGAGAACCAACAATAAGAAAACACAAGAAAGATTATGGGCAAGTACTGACATGTCGCTCAACGCTGCCATTGAAATAGCTAAGGCAATCGAACATTCAGAACGTTTGTCAAAGAGATAAGGGGCATAGAAAAAACTGATAAACATGTAGTACACAAAGATGAACCTAAACAGAGAAACACATTAATTCAAAAGAAAGATAGACCACAAAATAATGACATGAGATTCAAATGGAAGCACAGCACTTATTGCTCTGTCTGAAGCATCTGTTTCTACAACAAACTTCCTTGTTGTATCTGGATAACGTAAAACAGGAGCTTGAGTAAATGCCTGTTTTAGTGACTGAAAGGCCTTCTCAGCTGCTTCAGTCCATTTGAATCCTTGCCGGAGATTTTCTTTCTTTAAGGTTTGGGAGATGTAACTTGTACAGTGGGTAAAATTATTGATGAATTGATGATAAAGATGTGTCAAACCTAAGAAACATTGGGTTTCTTTGATTGTTGAAGGTGAAGGCCAATCTAGAATAGCTTTTACCTTTTGTTAATCCATGGCAATACCCGTCTTGTTGATCCGGTAACCTAATTATTCCACTTCAGTTTCGTCAAACTCACACTTCTCAGGGCTTACAGAAAAGGTTGTTTTGACGTAGTCTTTCCAGGTCTTGGGACACGTGTAAATAATATAACTCAGAAGCAGCTGAATAAACCAATATGTCTTGAAAAAAAAAAAGGGATCCACCCTTATAGGAAAGTATAGAAGTGTCCCTCCAGACTAAGGGGCCTATTATGATTGCGGAATTTCCGCATCCTCCGGGCCGGCGGAAGCCACCGCCGGCCCCGAGGATGCGGAAAAACCACAGCGGACCCACCAAAGACCCACCGCCACATTAGGATGGCTGGTGGGTCCTGGTTTCCGTCCGCTGCTTTTCCGCCGCGGTTGGCTTACAACCGCGGCGGAAAAGCTCTAATATGGTGGCGGTGTCTCTCAGACACCGTCCGCCATATTCGGATTGCTGGCAAGATATGCTTTTCCGCGGCGGGTTTACCGCCGTTGAAAAGCATACGGATCTTCACTGCAGGGCCCCTTTGCGGGCCCCCTAGGTGAAGGGGGGTGGGGGGTGCACATGGGGGGTACCTATGGTACCCCCCTGCATTTGTATGCAGAAAACGGCAGGCACCGCGCGGTGCCTGCCACTTTCTACATACAAATGCAATGCGTGCATTTTTAACATTGCTGCGGGTGCAGCTTGAAGCTGCACCCGCCGCAATGTTAAAAATAGAGGATGTGACCGCAAGGGTGGCGGTCATATCCTAATAGCACAGGAGGGAACGCCGCAGCCCATGTGGACGTTCCCTCATCCTCGGTGATCGCGGACGGACTCCAGTCCATCCGCGATCATAATCGGTCCCTAAGTGTGTCTCCTACAATGATGGAAAGCACAGAGCTTTGTTTAAATACCCCTCACCCACCAAAATGACTTGGTGGTATGCTTCATCATCAGGGTCTTCCCGCCCCGCTGCGGGACAGGGTGTGCTGCGACCTATGACTACTGGGAGCACTGATTATGAAAAACATTTATATGTGTGGTGTAGGAGTGTAAGTGGAAGGGTCAGAAGTGAGTCAATAGTGAAAAATTTTAAAAATACCTGGCTCAGTGGAAAAATTAATTTTAATGTTCCTTTGAGCTGGTATCGTTAATAGTGGGGAATGGGATGGAGGTACTATGTTTTAATGAGCAGTGTCTCCTGTGTTGACATGTTTCGAAGCCCTCCCCTGGCTTCTCATCAGGACCTAGAAGAGATCCCTTCTACACTCAAGTCAAAACAACTGTGTATTTACATATAATCCTAACTAAATGGTGCACATACATTCTACATTCACAGAATACTATACCCGAGTAGGAATATTGCTGAATGGGTTCTGGAAGAAAAAACAGTTAACATAACATAACACAACCAACCTGCACCATATGTGGTGTTGTCCTGTAAAGAAAAGTGATATATTTCTGTGATATATTGTTCTTATCTTTATCCGTTATAACTGGTAACCAGTGCTGTGTTATGCCGGCTAGATGGGACAATACAAAACATACAAACACAAAACATAAAGCACACACTCTATATCTAAGGACCCTGTGGTGTGCGTATCCATATGATAAGTGAAATTGAGAGTATCTGTTAAATATATCTCTCCTTCAAAAAACAGTTTAGTGACAGATAAAGAAGCCTCCAAAGTTTAAGCTGTTCACATACTCTTTTATCGCCCAGATAATGCCACATGAGCCTTCAAAACGGAAGGGTAGGGGTTCCTATAGTCACAAACTGTTAAAAAAAGTTGAAAAAGAATTGAGCAGTGTTTCAATGTTTCTAGTTGGCTATGCCCTACTTACAATATCAAGGTCACCTCTTCACCAGGACACTGCCTCGCCGCGGCTCTGTGGAACATTGAGCCAATGTGGGCAGTGTCCTTAAATACTGAGCATATTTGGTAATTTTGCCGCCAAAAAGCTGGACTAATTGGTACAAACACTGGTCCGTCAGAAAATCCAAGATGGTGACCTAGAATCGCACCTCCGGCTGAATGTGTTTGTTCCTCACTTCTTTTTGCTCGAGGGTGTTTGTTCCTCACTTCCTGTTGCCCGAGGGGAGAAAAAGACTAGTGTGCTAACTAAAAGTACACTACCTCTTCCTAACTCCTTAAACTATCCGAGTATAAAATGTGGACCAGCCCGATAGCGTATACAGAGCGTAATAGACTGGAGCGCTCCCCAAAAAAACACTACCTGTTGTCCGAGCGTATAATGAAAAAATGAAAAAATAAAATAAACCAGGTCTGGGCAGGTATTACTAAAGCTACATATAATCGCATTTAAGGTAGATATTGTACCAAGGGAGTGTACAGCCAGACATCGGGTTACTCAGAGGTGTTTTTTCATCATAATATGCAAGACAAAATGGGGTTATTGGCACCTCACAGTAGAGAGGTGAACTCATGACGGCATAGACATATAAATACAAGAGTGGTAAGTCGTGTGGCAGGGCAAAGACTTCCCATGTTTCTATTCGGCCCCTCATGGCTACAATGTTGAGGTTTTTATGTCGTCCGCTGGTGTTTTAACAAAACCAGGTTTTTTTGCCCAGTTGCTTCAAAAGGTTTTTATGTAGAGGACATGTAGTGGTAATGACATCTCTCTACAGAAGGGTGAGCTCAAGATGGCATAAGTGGATAGGAGTGGCAAAAATGTGTGGCAGGACATTAAATTCCACAGGGTAATGTACAGGCCCTCATAGCAACATTATCTCAGGGGTGTTTTCCTATTGGCGCAAGTGTTTAATAGAAGGTTGGCTAACATAAGGGTCCTGCCCGGTCGTTTCAAGAGTTTCTATGCAGTGTATTTGAAGTAGTTTTCTCTTCCCAGAGATAGTGATAAAAAAGTCACGGGTAGATACAAATCAGCTAAATTGTCCCGCAGGGGATGTCGTCATTCAGACCTGTAATGTGTGTCCCCAAGCAGAACACCCACCGTTATTCCTTTTTGAGAAGACCATGTGCACTGTTCAGTTGTTTGATAATGGTCCACTGACAATATAACTTGAGGAGGACGTATCCACCTCTTATGCTCTTTTGAGCATTACCACTTCACTCCTTTCTTGTGTTACTTTGATAAACAAAGATGTCGTCTAGATATATTACAACGATTGAACACGTTATCCATGAATCGTTGAAGGAAATACAGAGGATTGTTTAATCCAAAGGGCATAACTAGATATTTGAAATGGTCCAAGGGTGTTCTGAAAGCGGTTTCCCACTTATCTGCTTTTTTGACTCGAAGGAGATGATTGGAACCCCTAAGATCTAGCTTGCTAAAGACTTGTGCTTCTCTAACAGACTCCAAGATATCTTTAATCAAAGGTAAAGGATAACGATCTTTGATAGTGATCGCGTTGAGACCTCTGAAGTCTATGCAATGCTAAAGGTCCTTTGTCTTTTTTGGTACGAAGAAAAGAGGTGTCCCAGCAGGTGATGAGGACCAAGTGATCAAACCACTTTGAAGGTTTTCTTCAAGATATTATCTAAGGGTTTCTTTCTCGGCTCAGTAAGAGAGTACACACTTCCAAAAGGTACTCACTCTGGGTTCTAGAGCAGAGGTCTTCAAACCTTTTGATGGCAAGACCCCCTAATGTTGGGCGTAAGGACCCCGTCCAACAAAAAATTCTAGAACTTGGTACTCATCATCGACAACCAAAAGCGCCCCCAATTACCACGACAAATCATTTTACGGTGGGGAAATAGTATTAAACAGTGTTTAGCAAATCAAAGGTTTGTGGGTGACTGTGGTTCTGTGTCAGAGGCTTACTACACAGCTCAAATATAAAATCTCCAAAACGAAATGCACAAATGGTGCTGTACTTTATTTTTCACAAACAAACAAAATATAATTTGACTCAATTGGATGATAACACCTTTCTGAATCAGTGTGATGGGTGTGCCTGTTTTTCTCCAGAGAGACGGTCAATCTGCGGATGTATCCCAGCTACTGCCATTCTCAGGTTGTGCTCCACTTCAAGTCTTGAACGGTACTTCGTCTTTAATGCTGCCAGTGCTGAGAACCCAATCTCACATAAATATGATGAGCTAAAAGGCAGAAGTGTCTTGACTGCAATATTCAACAATTACTGCTTTTGTCAAAGAGATCCGTTTGTTACTAAGTTAAGATCCT
Source organism: Lissotriton helveticus (assembly GCF_964261635.1). Taxonomy (NCBI): domain Eukaryota; kingdom Metazoa; phylum Chordata; class Amphibia; order Caudata; family Salamandridae; genus Lissotriton; species Lissotriton helveticus. The sequence continues at coordinate 331,892,821 of NC_136072.1, read as the reverse complement.
AATGCGGCACAGTGAGCTATGAATTGGCAACAAACAGCTGCATGCAAGACATAGGTTAAAAGCGTATAGTTTTCCCCTGTCTTTCATTACCCTACGGTTGCTAAAAAGGGTGTATTTGGCTGCAAATAAATTATTGTTAGTAAAGCCAACCCCAACCACTGGGTAATATTTTAAATTGTGAGTTGCAACTTCTCCTGATCAAGCACTCTTAAAATGTAATGTCTACCAGAATGGATGACATGTGGGTTCTACACCTGGTAGTCCTTAATTTCTTATGGAACATTTCCCATACATGGAATGTAAAGTCCTCTAACATAGGTGGAGGACAACATGTTGCACGGTCAGACTGGCTCAACTGAGCCTTCGTCTTGAAAAAGGCCTTCGCAGGGTAAGGGTCAGAAGAGAGGTTGTGAAAGGTAGCAAAACACACTTGTCTAGAGATGGAAGCCAAAAGACACCAGCTGTTTCTTTTTTGTGGATGAAGTTCCTTGTACCCAGAGGCCGGTAATCTAACAGACATGTAAACTAGATCATTCAAGATCACACAGGCAGTTGGCGAGGAGTTGAGTAGCCTCCAAATTAGCACACACAGCGATTTTGTGAGAGACTGGCCTGGACATGAGACAGACAGCTTTTTGTCTCCTCCTTCTCCCCTCACCTGGGCGATTTATGACGATTTATTGTTGACAAACTTATAGATCAGTCATGGAAAATGATGCCATGAGAGAACAGTTTTGGCACAGCGTTGAGTTACATGTGCTTAGTTTAGGACACAAAAACTCATTGCAAACAAAATGGCGGGATGTGTTCTATATGAACTGAAGATCCACAAAGCATTCACTGCTGCAGTGTGTCAAAGATATTGTATTGCAATTATATAGTGCTTATATAACACTCGTGACGAAGTGTTGAAGCGCCAATATCTTTAAAATACATTTCTTTGCAGGACATAATTATCTGTTTCTAACCACAGCTGAAATTCAGAAGGCTATTTAGGTTTCCATGAGCCCATATTCACCAATCTAGTGATTCGCGTAGTTATAAACCACAACCAATGCCCTCCTTTAGGTGGAATCTATAAGTGGGTGGAACAGCCTATGAATAATGAGAATGGGAAAGTACATAGAATGTGGATCCAGTCTACATAAGCTTGACATCAGGGACATGAATTTGTGATCTCTTGTTTACATTTATGAAGATATACAAGGATATTATAGATCAGCCATTGGCTGCAGGTTTCTGTAATTTGCATCACGCACTGTTTTAAGAGTGTGATCACAAGCTTCATTCCAAATTCCGTGCCTTTAGAATTCTCTCTTCTCACTGCAACATCTGCACTAATATTTCATTGCACCTCCGAGTGAATTTAATATACGTTATTTTGCCTATTTAAAAAATACTGCTACATGTAATAAAAAGACATGAGACACTATTGTGGCCACCAGTCTCATATATTGCGATTTTGGGAATATTTACTATTTAGAACTTTTTGACAAAAAATGATGTCCTCCGATGAACTCTCCCAGACCGGTTTTAAATGATTCCTCCACATGATAACGTTTTTTGTACTACAAAAACCATCACATCAAGTAAGGTGCCATCATGGATGCTTTACACATGAACAAATAACCATCGCTTTTTTGGGGAAAGTGTGGCAACTGTGGTTTGACAAAGGCATCATATTAATCTGCTGCTACAAGAGGAAAGAACACGAAACATTTTAATGTCACAAAAATGAATATGAAACTGCTGCTACAAAAACAGAAAGTACACCGAAAATAAACATCACTCCACAGTCATAAAAATAAACCAGACCTTTTTCCTATCTCTCCCCCCTCTCCGCCCCCCACATGGCTCAATCAAGGAAACAGATAAGAATCCGTGTGTGTGTCTTTGCGTATGTGCAAGATATTTCAGTGTATGTCGTCTGCAGCAGCTGAAAAGCCAGGGAATGGGCCGGTGTACCATCGTTTTGATCTCGCCATCTGAATGATCTCCCCTTAACATGGAAAACATGTGTATTCAGTGGAAGTACAGCCTGCATTTGGAAGGTGCTGGTCCATCTTTATGGAAAAACTTAGCGGGCATTTCCTGGTGTGCATGCTGCAGTCTCTCTGATTGGAGGACAGACATTGATGTCTAGCCGCATTATGATTGGCTTATTTTGCCCTGTCCTCCAATCAGAGATGTAATTATTTCGAATCCAAAATGAAACATAAACGTTTTGGATTCGAGGCAGTATTGTGGCAGGTGAATGCGCGACCCCCTTCCAATGACTCCACGGCCCCCCCTGGGGGTCACGCCCCATACATTGAAGACCTATGTTCTAGAGGGATAGCACAATCAATCTCCCAGTGAGGGGGGCAGTGTTAACTTCTTTGGTTTCTGAAACACATCTGCATACCCTTGGTAGTGACTAGGAACACCTTTGACTATGTTAACATGCTTCCTGTTTTACTATAGGTATCTCTTTTGGGGACCAGTATTCCTCAGTTTGATTACAGAATTGTTGGCAAAAATGTGACAATAAAGACATTTTTCGACTCCCAGTTGATGTAAGGATTGTGCCCAATCAGCCAGGGTATTCCTAAAATCATAATATGATTGGGTGACGCTATCATGTCAAAGGATAAATACTCTTGGTGTCTTCCAATAGTCAATTGAAGTGACAATGTAATTTCTTTGAACGGTCGGGAAACAAGAGGAGTGCCATCGAATGTATGTACTTGTTCTGGCGTCTCCTTCAGAATACGGTGTATTTGTCTCTCTGTAGCCCATCTTTTGTCCAAATAGATATAGCTGGCTTCACAATCTAACAGTGCCAATACGCCTTCTTTAGTGCCATCAGACAACCGCAAGAACATTGGTAGAAGAAAAAGAGAATTTGAGGTTGATGTGCTGATTGAAGATATTCCAGACCATTCCGTCCTCTCCCTTCTTACAGAGGACGGAATCTGGCGTTTTCTGACTGCCTCTGTGGACGGGTAGGATAATTGCGAACCATATGACCAGACGCACCACAATATAGGCATAGTCCCTGTTTTCTCCTGTTGTCTAGTTCGGCCTCGGACAGCGGTCCTCTGGTCAGACTTATTTGCATTGGTTCTTCTCATGATGAAGGGAGTGTTTCAGATACAGGAACTTCCGTTCTACGAGCACTAGGTCGTGTCGTTCCTGTATGTGGATGGACACGTGATTTTCCTCTTTCCGATCGGTGTTCATTGAAACCATGTTCAATAGGCAACGCTAAATCCATTAGTTCAGTCATGGTTTCAGCACGAGGAGAATGCACCAACTCGTCCTTAATGTCTTCTCGTAGAACTCTGCGAAAAATGATATAAACAATAGCAGGGAGGCAACAGTCTTAAAAGAATTTAGGACAAAAGCAAATCTGGAGCCTTCAAACTTGAAGTCGAATCTTTCTTATTGTGTTAGTTTGTGCAAGCGCAGCAATGCATTTCACCTTCAAAAAGGCTTCATCAGGCCCCTGAGAGATGCCATAAGTTTCTCGCCACAGTCTTATTATCTCCTTTTAGTTAATGCAGACTAATATATAGAGAAAACCTTTTAAGGGAGATAGCCATCCCTACAGTCCCGGGGTAAGGCTATAATGTAGTGTGGACGTTTTCACAGTATTGAGCGATTTTCTTAGGAAGCAGTATTCGATTTGCCACACAAGGTCACCACTATAATCCCCCTATTTAGAGAGAGTAGGGAGCATGAAATAGCTGTGTACTAGCTCAAAGACTATTCTTATGTCACCATTATGTCCAGCATGTCCACTGGACCCGTTCGCGGTAGATGGCAACGTGTTTGTTAGGTACTTTTCTTCCTCCTTTCTCAATATGACGACCAGGGCAGGCCATCTTTTGTAAGAACCGAGGATAACTGAACTTTTGACTTTATGATTTTATTTTGAACACCAAATCTTCATCTTGGGTCTGAATTGCAACACCATCCATTGTATGGTAAATCATTCAATGTATCTTACAAAGTAATTCCATTCCTAATTAGTTCACAGACTCAAATCACACAATATAAATTGGTGATCTTTTTCAATAGCACCATTTTTTGCAGGACACTTGCAGAAACTTGTTTCATAATTAATTTATTGTTTATTCCCACAACTTGAACTTCTTTTCTGAAGAGGGATGTTTGGAATATCCATAGAATGATACAGGGTGGCTAGTCACCACACCTTCTACAGTATGGGAATCTTAGGAATGCCTCTAGAACTACACCAAGTATGCTACCCTCCTCCTCCGTCGGGCACTGTCATTGGGCATTAATTACATATGGTGTAAACTGGGAAAACTCCTGATTTATGGTTAAAGGATTTTGCTGAAGCCCTAAATTCTGTTAAAGAGACATTTTGTTTCTCATATTTTGTTGCAACATTGGAGCTATAGGCATATGTGTCTAGAATTGCCCTTGATTTTGTAAAGCAATTTAAACTCACCCTCAGATGGGACCATCTGATTTCTAGGTCAACTAAGTAAGTGACCTCACCTTTCCTTTACAGGGTATAGGGTAGGGACCATTCCATTTGTCCTTGAGGACCATGGGAGCCACAGGCTCCAGTACCCATACCTTCTCCCCTAGTTGGAACTTCACTAGTGCAGACCTTTGGTCATTCCAAAGCTTCTGGAGCTCTTCGATAGCGTCAAGATTTTTGGATTCTTCTTCTATTACTCAGCCATCCTTGAATGTAGGCTAAGTACATAGTCCGCTATGTCTTGTTTAGGCTCTTTGACAGGTTTCTTCCAGCCTTCCCTCACAAGACTTAGCGGTCTCCTTACAGGATGACCAAACAGAAGTTCGAAGGACTAAAGCTTGCTCCCTTCTGTGGCACTTCTCTGCTGGTGAAAAGCAGGCATGGCAAAAGGATATCCCATCTCCTTCTGAGTTTTTCAGGGAGTTCCATGATCATGCCTTTCATGTTTTTTTTTAATCTCTCAACTAAACCATTTGTTTGTGGGTGTTAAGGGTATTGACTTATAAGTCACATCACAATCATTCCACATTGCCTTAAGAGAAGAAGACATGAAGTTACTACCTCTGTCTGATATAACAACCTTAGGAAATTCCACTCTTAAAACACTTAAGAGGGCTCCTCCCACTGCAGGAGCAGAGTTAGTCCTAAGTAGAATTGCTTCTGAATACCTAGTGGCATAATCCACTACCACTAGATTGAATCTGTTTCCTGATGCAGTGGGAGGGTTAATGGGACCGACCCTGTCAATCCCAACCCTTTCATAGGGAACCCTAACCACTGGAAGTGGAATTAAGGAGGCCTTTGGGTGATTACCTGTCTTGCCACTGGCTTGACAGGTAACACGGGAGTCTCAAAACTCCTTCACCTCCTGGGACAAACCTGGCCAGTAGAAGTGGATGACTAACCTACTCCATGTTTTTTTCCTGGCCAAGATGTCCAGATGTCCAGCTAAGAGAAAGTAAGAACTCTATGTACTCTCTCATTTATCCCAAACCCCATACCACTACTATGATTGCCAAAATAACCCTTTCTAGACTCTCTCCTACTCTACCCCTCCTTGCATCATCTGACACCTCTTTTACTATACCGATCCATTAAAACAAACGTTTCTAAACTCTTCCCACTGAGTCCTCCCCTCCAAAACTCCTTTTTACTCATCCAAAAGCCTCCTCCTACTGCTAAGACCTAAAAATATATATATAAAAATGAAAATAAAAAATAAATCCTTCACTCTTTTATCCCTCCACTATCCTTTTCAATCAAAATTAACAGACTAACATTTTCACTTCTCAAATTCCATATTAAACTATATTAATATACTACCCAAATAACTGAATAACATATCCACTACTCAAATTACTTCATATTTTTTTACTATACTCATTTTCAACAGTAATCTTTTATGGGTTCCGGAGTGGCGTGCTACTCGCCAGAAAAGCGCTTCAACACCCATCAGGGGTACCAGGTGCTATATGAATGCAAATCTTTCTTCCCCTTTATTCCTCCGCTATCCTTCTCATTCCAAGTAACTGACTAATATCCACCACTGAAGTTACTTCATATTTCACCATATTAATTCACCACTAATCCTTTGTAGGCTTCCTGAATAGCGTGCGTCAGCAAGCGCTATATAAATACAAACCTTTGTCCTCCTCTATCCTTCTGCTATCATTCCAAATCCAAATAACTGACTAACCTATCCACCACTTAAAATGTACTTTCATGTTTCACTATACTAATTCAACACTAATTCTCTATGTGTCCCGGAGTAGGGTGCTACTCGCCGAAAAAGCGCTTTGACGCCTCGTCAGGGGTAGTAAGCGCTATATAAATGCAATTACAATACAATACAATACAATACTGCTGAGGCACTGTCACTCTCTTAATGGCACCAGGTGACTGGTCTCTAGCCTCAGTATACAGGAGTCCCTCTTACCAATGTGTTCTGTGGGAGCCACTGAAATCTCAGTTTTTCCAACAGTTTGCTTTCTTAGGCGCTCAAGAGTGAGACCGGTCCTCTGCCCCTGGCAGAGCTCTTCACTAGAAGGCCCCTCTGGGCCAAGGAGCTCTGCCTGGTAAGGCTCTAGTTCCTGGGGCTCAGTTCGCTCTGGGGCTGACAGGTCCTCTTCCTGAGTAGAGCAGACCTGAGCTTGTGGCTGTTCAGAAGTTGGTTTCCCAGACTGCTTACCTTTTCTCTTGGAGAATTGGGCCATCATTCCAGGCTCCGATTTCTCTTTTTAACCTGGGCTTTGCTTTGTGCTCTGGTATTTACACACACACACATTACGGTATTCCCAGTATTGCCGCATTGGACTTGAGCTCTACTTACACCCATGCTGAGGACTCCAGATCATTCCCTAACAGACATTCTACTGGAATTGCAGAGGACACGACCGTGTTCCTTTGGCCAATAACCCTTCCCCATTCTAAGGACACCATAGCCAAGGGATGAATCTTAGTTTGGTTATCAGGATTGATGAATTGATAGGTTTCTCCAGTCAAATACTTCCCCAGGGATATCAGTTTCTTAGTCATCATGGTGACACTTGCATCTATATCCCTCAGTGCTTTCACTCTAAATCCATTAATATGTAGCTGTTATCTTTATTTTTTAAGATTATTGGACCAGACAGCCTGGTAAGCTAGATGTACCTCACTGAAAACAAAGTAGCTTCAGTGTGCTGTCTGTCCTGGTCAAGGCACACCAAGGATCTCATCTGGAGACTCACCACCCCAGTGGGAACTGTGAGTCACTAGAGGAACCCTTTTCGGTACAGATAGTGTACGCATTTCGGTGCCCATTGGCTTTACAAATGAAGCACTAAGGGGCAGATTTACAAGCCCCTTGGGCCTCTTTTACGCCGGCGTTATGTCACTTTTGTGACGCAGCGGCGGCGCAAAAGATGCGCCATGGTGCGGGGTATTTACAACGTGACGCATCTGGGAGATGCGTCACGTTGTAAAAAACTGCGCCATAAGGAGGCGTTCCGGCGCAGGAAGGGGGGGGCGTTTCGGCGCAGAAACGCCTCCTAAAAGTAGCAGAGTGAAATCTACAAGATTTCACTCAGTCACTTTTAGGACAATGCTGCGTCAAAACCCTGCGCCTGCTTGAAGCAGGCGTAAGGCTTGACACAGCATTGTAAGAATAGAGCCCCACAGAGCATTGCTGGAGCTGCGCCGCGCTTGCGACGCAACTCCAGCAATGTGCCACTTTTATGGCCCAGATGCGTCACGCATATGTGCCGTTTTTTGCCCCATGGTGCGATGAGGAGGACGGAGGTCCTCATCCTTGGACCCACCCCCTCAGCCTGGGACGACTCCTGGTGGCCGACCGCTCTAGGGACAGCACCTACACCAACCGACCACGCACGCAACCTAGGATTCATCCTCGACTCCTCCCTCTCCATGTCCAAGCAAGTCAACGCCGTCTCCTCCTCCTGCTACAACACCCTACGCTTGCTCCGCCGGATCTACAAATGGATCCCGACCGAAACAAGAAGAACAGTGACACAGGCCCTCGTCAGCAGCAGACTGGACTACGGCAACGCAGTCAACGCAGGAATCCCAGCCAAACACGAACGGCGACTACAACACATCCAAAACGCCTCCGCCCGACTGATCGTCTTCGCCCCCCACCGCAGCCACATCACCCCCTTCCTGAGAGACCTGCACTGGCTCCCCATCGACAAGAGGATCACCTTCAAGGTCCTCACCCATGCACACAAAGCACTCCACAACACCGGACCAGCCTACCTGAACAGCAGACTCAGCTTCTACACCCCCACCCGCCAGCTCCGCTCCACCAGCCTCGCCCTCGCAGATGTCCCCTGCATCCAACGCATGACCGCCTGCGGCAGATCCTTCTCTTACCTCGCCGTCAAAACCTGGAACACCCTCCCAACCCACCTACGCCAGACCCAAGTCCTACTCGCCTTCAGAAGAATCCTCAAGGCCCGGCTCTTCGAGCAGTAGCGGCACCCCCCCTCCCCCCAGCGCCTTGAGACCCTCACGGGAATGTAGCGCGCTTCACAAGTACCCTGATTGATTGATTGTAAATGCGGCGCACCATGGGTGGTCGAGCTGCGGCGCACAATAACTGGCGCATCCCTGGGGATGCGCCAGTTATTGTAAATCTGCCCCTAAGCCTTTTTGGGATCCCAATTCTTGGACCGTGAAGTGTCTCTGGGCCCACTTTCCTGAACAGGTTTTGGAGGTCTTTAGAACATTTTTTGTTTTTGCCTTTAGACTGTCCCACATTCAGAGCTGGGATGCCTCCGGGTAACTACGCACTTTAGAAGTGCTGTTTCATTCAATCATTCAGCATTCTCTTGGGGGGGATTAGTAACCCCTTTCTTTTGTTCAACTCCTCTGTGAGATTTATGGAAAACATAGTCTTGACCCAATGGTCAGCCTTCTTTCCCACTGCTTGGGGACAGACCAAACTTATATCCACCAAGTACTTATGCCATATTTTACAAACTCAGTTACTTAACAGATGCTCTTTCATAATTAAATTATAAAGCCCATAATAGACTTGCACTTGGCTCCCTTTCAACCAGCCACCTAGTGTAACTGAGAAGTCAACAAAATCTACCCAGAATTGACTCAAGGGTTTATGAGTCTCCCTGAATCAAATCCTGTACTCCTCAGTGGTAAGTCCAAAGCCGTCAATCAGGATATCCTTCATGAGGTCATAGGACTCACCATCTGCCTCATTCAGTATCAGGAGTGTATCCCTGCACTTTCCGGGGAACAACTCCCATACTAGAGAGTCCCAATACTTTTGGCTAAGCCTTCTCATTCTACAAGCCCTCTAAAAGGCTGTGAACCACTTGGTGATATCATCAACCTCAACATATTTGGGGACAATCCCTTTTGGAATTTTAGAGTCAAAAAGTTCCTCTCTACCTCCATTTATTAGTCTGCTGCCACCATTGATGGGTTCTAACCCCATGTCAGCCCTTTCCATAGCTAAGGGTTTGGCTTCCAGGGTTGCTCTCCTGGCTAGTCTCTCAAGAATGATATCATCCTCTGTGAGCTCTTCACTGGACACTGATTTGTTGGACCTACCCTCAGTAGAAGAAGGCACGCTGAGCACAGTCTCAATGTTGATAAGCGCAGGTACAATATCTTCCCTCTCTAGGGGAGGAGGATCAAGCTCATGCTCACTTCCACTGTCTCAACCTGACCCTCAGGGTGATCATTGTCATCTATTGTATGGGTCAACTCATACCCTGCCAAAAGCTTCTGAAGATTTACTTTGGTAGGGTTGAGCCAGTTTTTATTTGTTAAAATTGTTACAGAGGATCCTTAACTGTTGGGTTTTAAGCTCCAGGCAAGGGATCCGGTTGAGCTCCTGAACCATATACACTGTAGAGGTCATTATTACTAAAGTTGGGACCTTTTTAGAAAAATTACAACAAATTCTAAAGTAGACTTTAAGGCCTAACTAGTAGTATGCTTTTTAAATTCTAAATAGTTTGGACTGGGAGACTGAAGTGGTTGCACAGAAGGGACCAAGGACAGCGTGCAGTTGTGTAGCAAAGTGGTTTATTTTCTTTACGGAACTTCTCCTTTTCTTCTCAGGTCAGGGTAACACAACAAAAGAAAACAAATGTTATGGAACAAAAAAATATATAAAAGTTTAGTCTCATAAAGCACTGTCAGTGGAAATGTGGTTCACGGTCCATCTGGCTCTTCCTTTCAAGCGCTAGGTTCTTGGGGTTCCAGGGTGTATTCTGGTGATTTCCTCGGTCCATATGTCAGGAAAAGAAAAGAAAAGAACGAATGGGGTTACTGTTCTATATTCTTTCTCCCGCCAAGTGTGCTACCTTCACCAAACACCGCTCATATAGTGAGGGCGGGGAAACGTGAGGAAAGCCTGAGCAGTGCAAGTAAAAAAAAAAACACACATGTGCCTTAATTCCCGGTGCCTAACCACCACCCCCACCAAAACGACCCCCGCAAAGGAACTTGCCTGAAGCCATGACCCGTGTCCAGGGCCGTGGCGAAGGGACCCGGGCGTCCTCCATTCCCGGCGGACCACCGGGCTTGTTGGCGCTGTAAAAGGCTTTTTCTCCGGTTTTCTTCTCCTCCTTCTCGTCTTCTTTCATCGTCTTCTTCACGCTCCTTGTATCTTTCCGCACTTACTCCGCCGCCGGCCGGTGTAGACACCCTCAGCTCCGTCCTTCCGTCTCTGTTCACTTCCCCCTCCGATGTCATCAGGAGTTTCGTCTTGGTGTTTTTGACTGCAGCTAGACCGCTAACTTCCGGTTTGGCTGGAGAGTCGGCGCTGTCTGCTGGGTGTTTCCAGCCTGTTCAGCCCTCGTCCTTCTCACACATCTTCCCCCTCAGGAATGGACGTTGTGGCCATTCGGAGGAGAGGTGACGCGACAGATAATCGGCAGACACCTGATTCGCACCTGGCACGCGGATGGTCTGGAATGAAAAAGGTTGCAAGGCTAAGAACCAACGTAGTATACGTGGATTGGTGTCTTTGTTGTTCGACAGCCAAGTGAGAGGGGCATGGTCGGTGAGTACAAGGAAGGTACGTCCCAACAGATAGTATTGTAGGGCTTCGATGGCCCATTTGATGGCTAAACACTCCTTTTCAATGAAGGAGTAGTGTGTTTTCTGCTGATAAAAATAAGTGGTTTAAGGTCATTGTTTAAGTCCGGCTGAGACAAAACGGCTCCTAGACCTAATCCGGAGGCATCGGTTTGCAAGACAAACGTTTCATTAATGTCGGGGCAATGTAGTACCGGAGCCCTACAAATAGCACCTTTTAGAGTAGAAAAACTGTTCTCGTGTTCGGGATTCCAGGGGATTATGTGAGAGGAATGTTTCTTCGTTAGGAGATCAGTAAGGAGGCTGGCCAGAGAAGAAAAACCCGGGATAAATCGACTATTGTAACCGATAAAACCCAAAAAGGAATGTATGTCCCATTTGGTTTTAGGAGCAGGGATTGCCTTAATTGCCTCTATTTTGTCCATCCGGGGTTTTGTGGAAAAGTAAATTTTGCCATGTTCTGTGTCCCTACGTGTCCTCCATCTTATGTTATGTGTGCATGATTAAATATGCATATGTATTCCCCATGTTTGATTAAAGACGCAATTACAGTTGTGTCCATCTCTAGTATGCCAGTTTCCAGTTCTCGTGAAAGCTACGAGTATTAGGCCTATGTAAAGTTACGTTGCCACGTTTCTCAGTGTGCACGTTATTTTATTGTAAAGTCCCCGTTTCTAGGCCTCAAAAGGGCCTGGACACCAGATTCAGCTCCTGTCTCCTGAACCCTCGCTGAGGAGCGATACAGCCCCCACCTGTATCCTCGACCCTTCACTTACTTCCTGCCTCACAGTGCCCGGCTCAGCCTGGCTCTGCCTCTGAGTCTGCCAAGAGTATGTTATGATTCTAGTTATCAGTCCAGCCCTCCTTCTCTGCATTCCTAAGCTACTGAATCGCATCAATAGTTTCCGTCATTGTCTAGCCTTTACGTCTCCATGTAAGAGAAATACTGCATTTAATGGTCATTTAATATTCTTCATCACGCACTACATATAGAATAATGCATGCTCCAGTCTTAGAGTCTGTTAGCCTTTACCCCGATAACTTTTGGATTCTATCAACATGTTCTCCAAACATTAGATACTGTTTAGGTACATGTCGCCCTGACTCTCCAGACTTCAGTCTCTGCTCCTAGCACAGAGTTCATAGCCCCCAGCTTCTCCTAGTAACACGTCATTGTCAGTTTGCGCGCACCATTAGGTTAGAGGTCCCGGCTCCTTAGGTAGCCCCCTCCATGTTTCCGCCCCATTTATGACATATTCTGTTACGTTTGCATCACATGTCTATGTATACGCCCCTGTTACACCCATTTTCACCCTTATCTTTCGCGACTGCTATTGACCACACCCACTGCTAGGCCTACTGTAATTCATTGTAATGTAACTGTTTTAGTATATATATTTGTGCACTGTTATTAAATGTTATGCCGATTCTGATCCTGCCCCCGGCAGCGCTGCCATCCTGTTCCCGTGCAGGTTGTCCTGTTTCCGTCCTTTATGCTGTATTAAACCTGCAAACTCCTACTACCTCGAATCTTGACTCTTATTTATTGAGCTATCTGTTATTGCTATGTCCAGTAAAACCTAGATCCGGTATTATTTATTTATATACCACAGTTTTATAAGACCCTTCTGGATAGTTTACCCCAGATACTGAATGGTGTTTGTGCCTAGTAAGGATTTCTTTGGGTTTATAGTGAGTCCTGCTGTTTGAATGGCAGTGAATACGGAGTATAAGTGGTGTAAATGGTCTTCCCAAGAGGAACTAAATATGACTATATCGCCAAGGTACGCAGCAGCGTACCCATTGTGTGGCTGCAGAATTCTGTCCATCAAACGTTGAAACGTGGCAGGGGCCCCGTGTAAGCCAAAGGGAAGCACCTTGAATTGGTAGAGACCAGAGGGTGATGAAAAGGCAGTCTTCTTTGACTTGAGGGGTCAGTGGGGATCTGCCAATAATCCTTGGTTATATAAAGGGTCGACATATATCGGGCTTTTCCCAGTCATTCAATCAACTCGTCTATACGCAGCATGGGATAGGTGTCAAATTAGGTTATGGCATTAACTTATCTAAAATCTATACAAAATCGTAGACTGCCATTGGGTTTTGGAACGATCACCACTGGGGAACACCAGTTGCTCTGTGAGGGTTTAATCATGCGAGATTGTAGCATGGTCATTACCTCTCTCTCTACTGCTTCTCTTCGGGCTGCTGGGATTCGATACGGTTTTTGTTTTACTACTTTGTTTTCTAATGATACTATGTCATGTTGTACTAGTGAGATTAGACCTGGGACGGTAGAAAAAAGACTCGGAAAGGATTTCAACTGTGTATGCTGTGTAGGTGATGGAACGTGTCCAGTGGGCACTATCTCTGGCTTGGATTCCTGCATGATCAATGGGGGTATATCAATGGGTTTTTCTGTGCTTACTAGATTCACCGGTATCCCCGTAGTGTCGGGTTTGGAGGGTTCCTCCCACTTCTTCAAATGATTCACATGATATATTTGTGTACCCCCCGCCCTCAAGGGTAAGGAGACGTAGTACGTAACCTCAGTGATTAGTTTGTCAATGACGAAAGGACCCTGCCATTGGGATAATAGTTTATTCTCGCTGGAAGGTAATAAAAGCAACACCTTATCCCCTGGTTGGAATTCCCTCAAACTGCTGTTCCTGTCGTAATACACCATTTGTTTGCTTTGAGCGTTTTCCATGTTTTCGTGTACTAAGCCCCATAAGTGGGTTACCTTGGCCTTAAGGTCTGCTGCGTATTTTAATAGGGGTTTTCCTTCCTCGTCCTCCCCTCCCATTGTTTTGCCGCCATGTCCAGTAAGGACCGGGGTTCCTCCCGAAAAGTAGTTTGAATAGAGAGAATCCAGTGGAACTCTGTGCGCTCTTATGGCAAAGAGAACAACGGGTAGTTTGTGATCCCAATCTTTTCCTGATTCCGAGATGACTTTGCAGAGTATGGTCTTGATAGTTTTATTATAATGCTCCACCAAGCCATCTGTTTGGGGGTGGTATACTGACGTGTGAATTCTATCAATCTCTAGCACTGTGCATATCGGGAAACAACCATTACAACGCAACTTTTACAACGCACTACCATTACAACAAAATTTTTACAACGCAAAAACCATTACAACGCATGTATTTACAACGCATGTTTTTACAACGCAGGTACCTTTACAACGCATACCATTACAACGTAAGTATTGGTAAGTATATAATTATATTTTACATTTTATATGTTTGGTTTTTTTTAAGGGGTATTTTTAGGGTTAAGGGTCAGTTTTCAGTTTTTGGGTAAAAGGGTATTTTTAGGGTTCAGGGTCAGTTTTCAGTTTTTGGGTAAAGGGGTATTTTTAGGGTTCAGGGTCAGTTTTCAGTTTTTGGGTAAAAGGGTATTTTTAGGGTTCAGGGTCAGTTTTCAGTTTTTGGGTAAAGGGGTATTTTTAGGGTTCAGGGTCAGTTTTCAGTTTTTGGGTAAAGGGGTATTTTTAGGGTTCAGGGTCAGTTTTCAGTTTTTGGGGTACATGGGTATTTTTAGGGTTCAGGGTCAGTTTTGGGTTTTTGGTTAAAGGGGTATTTTTAGGGTTCAGGGTCAGTTTTGGGTTTTTGGGTAAAAGGGTATTTTTAGGGTTCAGGGTCAGTTTTGGGTTTTTGGGTTAAGGGGTATTTTTAGGGTTCAGGGTCAGTTTTGGTTTTTTGGGTAAAGGGGTATTTTTAGGGTTCAGGGTCAGTTTTGGGTTTTTGGGTAAAAAGGTATTTTTGGGGTTCAGGGTCAGTTTTGGGTTTTTGGGTAAAGGGGTATTTTTAGGGTTCAGGGTCAGTTTTGAGTTTTTGGGTAAAGGGGTATTTTTAGGGTTCAGGGTCAGTTTTGGGTTTTTTGGGTAAAAGGGTATTTTTGGGGTTCAGGGTCAGTTTTGGGTTTTTGGGTACAGGGGTATTTTTAGGGTTCAGGGTCAGTTTGGGGTTTTTGGGGTACAGGGGTACAGGGTAAAAATAAAATAAAATTAAATTTAAATTAAATCAATTAAATGAAATTAAATTAAATTAAATTAAATTATATTATTTTCAATTATTTTAAATTAAAAAAATTAATATATACTTACCAATACTTACGTTGTAATGGTATGCGTTGTAAAGGTACCTGCCTTGTAAAAACATGCGTTGTAAATACATGCATTGTAAAAGTTTTTGCGTTGTAAAAATTTCGTTGTAATGGTATGCGTTGTAAAAGTATGAGTTGTAACGTCATACATCCTGCATATCTGTGCCATAAAGCGGGACATTAACGGGGTTCCCTGATCTGTTAAGAACTCGGAGGGGAATCCCACCCTTGAGAACAGTGAGATCATGGCCTGGGCTATGGTGGGAGTTGTCATACTTGTTAGGGGAAACGCCTCAGGATATCGGCTTGCATAATCCACAATAACGAGGATGTATCTATGTCCACTGGCTGAGGGGGGCAAGGGTCCTATCAAGTCCATCCCTACCCTTTTGAATGGAACATCAATTATGGGTAAGGGATAAAGAGAAGCTCTCTTCACCCCACATGGGTTCACATACTGACACCTCCTGCATGCAGCACAATGTCTTGCTACGTCTTTATACTGTATGTAGGGATTCAAACCCAATTTTTTTAAAAGATGCAACGCCTGCAGAATGCAGCAGCCAGATTAATATTGAACATCCCTAAGCATGAATCAGTTTCTCAACAGTTGGGAGCTTTGCATTGGCTCCCGGTTAAGAAGAGGATTATTTTTAAGACTCTTTGTATCACATTCAAGGTACTTCAGGGAAAGGGCCCTGCTTACCTAACCTCGCGCATAAAACACTATACACCATCCAGGAACCTTCGATCTGCACAACATAGACTGTTGCAAGCGCGCAGGTTCAAGCAGAGCCGATGGGGAGTAAGGAGTTTCTTGTTGGGAGCCGCCAAGTTTTGGAACCTCCTTCCTCTAACAATTAAAAATAGCTCAGATCTTCCAGCATTTAGGAAAAAAGTAAAAACTTGGCTGTTCCAAACTGATATCTAGTTCATTTACACACTAGCTTCACGCTCCTTGAGTCCTCCGCGCCAAGACGCCTCCGGGCATTCGTTGCGCTCTATAAATCGAATAATCAAATCAAATTATATACACCCGGCCAGTAGAATTTTTCCAAGAGGTATTTCAAGGTGTTTTCCTTACCATAGTGACCCCCACCTACTTGATTGTGTGCCAGATGTAATACATGTGTGCAAAAGGAGGAGGGAACGACCAGTTGCGAGGTAGTGTGTGTAGCCCCCTTCACGATCCTATGTAACAGCCCCTTTTTTACCTGAAAGTAGGGTCCTGCCTGTGCCGGTTTTTGATCTTGAACGTATTCCCAAGCATGTGAAAGAGTGTTGTCCTCCCTCAGGGCCATACGAAAACTAACTGGGGTTATTTTGTTTGTTTCTGCGAGAGAGAGAGGAAAGGCAGGATAGTGTTGTTGTGTTTTCGTGAAGTTCCATTTCTCCCTTCGTCTATCTTGCCTGCTTTTCCTGTCCTTTATTTGTGTGGTTTCTATTTCACTACCGTTAAAGGGTGCTT
This sequence comes from Lissotriton helveticus, assembly GCF_964261635.1. Classification (NCBI taxonomy): domain Eukaryota; kingdom Metazoa; phylum Chordata; class Amphibia; order Caudata; family Salamandridae; genus Lissotriton; species Lissotriton helveticus. Next base: position 331,876,181 of record NC_136072.1, on the reverse strand, counting down.
CTTTTAACCAGGTACTAGGGGTCTCCTTGATTTCTTCCAGTTAGTGTTTAAACCTTGGATGGTCCGTTCCTATAATGATGGCTTTGGGAAGGGATGGCACGACACCCACCTTCCGTAAATGAGGATCATTATTCACGTCTAACAAGACCTCTGCTACTGGGTATGATTTGGTGTCTCCATGTACACATGTGACGCCTACTTGTTAGTTTTCTCGCATTTGCTATCGGGGTATTAAGGACTCATTTACCACTGTCACATGACACCCGGTGTCTAGGAGTGCCTGCTGTTTTTTTCCATTTAGGAGGACCTCCTTCGTATACTGTTGGTGTGCCCTCCTTGTCACGTATATTTGCCCTTTAGAGTAGCCTATTTCCATAGGTTCAGCGGTAGGGGCTCGATGAGGACATTGTCTGGCAATATGTCCCCATTCTGCACAGTAATAGCACTGTGGGCCTTGCCTGATGGGTGGAGGGGAAATGAGCGAGGGTTTTTGTGGCATGCAAGGAGCCAGTGGGGCTTGAGGTTCTGGTCATCCTATATTCCGTGAGGGGTTATAGGGTGGTTTAGGTACGTTGGCCCTGAAATCTTGGGACCTATGAAAGGCACATGCTAGGTCAACCGCCGTGGCAGAGGTGAGGTTGGGATGTTGTTTGACCCATGACCTGGTGTTGGGAAGCAAAGCCTCCAAGAACTGTTCCATATATACCTTCTCAGTAAGTTCCTCTATACTGAATATGCAGGGCGTCAACCATCGATTACCCATGTCCCGTATCCTATACTAAAGAGTGCTGGCAATCTCTCCTGGTGTCCATTTTTCCTTTCTAAACTTTGCTCTGCAGTATTCCTGGTCGCACCCCAGGCGCTCCAGGATGGCCTTCTTTATATCCTCATAAGGAGTAGTTCCGGATGGGTTGGCCGCCTGATAGGCTGCCTGGAGTTCACCTGACAGCAGAGGAGCTATATACTGGCCCCACCGCTCTTGGGGCCAGGCTGCTGTGGTTGTCACTCTTTCAAAATTATTAAAAAAATAATCCGGATCATCTCCTTCTTGGTATTTTTGGAGTACAGATCCCGGAACATTAGGTCTCACCCTTGTACTGAGTCAGTCAGTCAAAATACTTTATTCGATTTTAAATAAAATCATAAAAAGGCATACATTCCATGCATATTAAAATATTAAAATACATTTACAGAGATTGTTTCATAGCAATACATTCAGTAAAAACTGTTAATAAGGGAATTTGTGCAAAAAGGCAAAGTACCACATACAAAATGACAATATGGGCTGCAGGGGGTGAGTGATCATTAGTTACTATCTATTGTAGCATTGCTAGATTTAATACGTGATGCTGCTACCAAATAATTTCCCATGCAAAATATAGTGCGAGTGTTGCTCATGGACTGGAGGTAAAGAAGTGCCGGTCTTGCTTGTATAAAACCAGCCTCCCTCAAGATTGGTAGCAAATGTTTTTTGTGAGGAACTGAAAATAAGGAACAAAACATGACAAAATGCATGGTGTCCTGGGTTGAGAAGTTGTCACAAGAGCAGGGAGGGGGTGACTCTGGTCTGGCCCAAGATTGATAATTGCCCAAATGATAGTGGATCAGGTTGAATCTGAACTTAGTCAAGATGAGTCTGTGAAAAGGCCTAGTAACAATGCTGAGGTAGGGTTCCATTGAGGTGGAGCTTTTTAATATGTAATGAGACCTCACAGAGGGCTTCTGCAATTCCCTTTCCTCGCGAGCTAATCTTGCCAAGGTCAAAAACTGCCTCTTAACTGAGACTACATCCACATTCCTGATACAAGAAGGGGATTCAAAAAGTTCCGGTCTCCCCACTTGGGCAAATGACTTCCTCAGATATTCCAGCCAGGGGATCTTTTTGGAGTGATCTAATGACATGACATCCTTCATGATTGAATGGTTCAGAGTTAACTCCTTATTGAGCCATGTCCTTAACCAAAAGATCAGCGGTGCCAAGTTGAGCCTGTCTGTAACGTAGTCCATGCTCACCTCCGCGTGGATAGAGTGTGTTGGGGTGGATAATGGGACTGACAATAGGGAATGTAAAAACCTATTTTCTGCCCTCTGTATAGGCTCAAGCCGTACATATCCCCATATTGGGGCACCATACGTGGCAAGTGGGATACATTTGGTACTATATACCTTCAGTAAGGCCTCCATCGGCCTAGCCCCCAATCTTTTTGAGAAGCCCATAAGAGCCGCCGATGACCTGGCCACTGATAGGCTTTTTGCCCTAACCTGTGGGCCCCATGATCCCCTCTCATCGAAGAGCACCCCCAGGTAGGGGAAAGTTGCCGTTCTTGAGACCACTTCGTCCTTACAGCTAAAGATTTTTGGCTTCCCTTTGCATCTATGGGCTCGGACCACCATTGTGTGGGATTTACCTGCATTGACCTTCATGTCCAATTCGTCCATGAAGGCACCAAATGCATGCAGCAAACGCTGGAGGCCAATGCCAGTGCGGGCTATGAGGATTGCGTCATCCGCGTATAGGAGAGCAGGAATCTTAGCTTCTCCTACAAGCGGGACGTTTCCCCCCACCTCCTCCAGGTGACTCCCCAGACCGTTAATGTATATGGTGAACAGTAGGGAGGCTAATATAAAGCCCTGCTGTACCCCTCGCATGGACTTAAACTGGGGCCTACATCTTCCCTCCCTGGTGACCCTGACCATAGCAGACAAATCCTGATGAAGAGAAGCCATGAACCTGACTAAAGCCCCGTCTATCCCAATCCTCAGCAGTGTGGCCACAACTTGGACCTGTTCACCAAGTCGAAGGCTGAGGAGAGGTCCATAAACGCCAGGAATAAGGACCCCTCCTTAGCCACCGTGTACTTGGCGATCAGAAGGTGCAAATTGGAGCACTGCTCCATTGTTCCCCTCTTCTCCCTAAACCCATATTGGATGTTGGCCAACCCACCGCAGTTCTCAATGCTCTCCCTCAACTTAACTAACAGGACTCTGCCTAGGATCTTAATGGCAGAGTCCAGGAGGGATATGGGCCTATAGCACCCTGGGTCATCACGGTGGCCCTTCTTGAAGATTGGGACGATGATGGAAGTTGCCCAGGTGGTTGGAAAGGAGTTACCATTAGCGGCATTGAATACATTAGTCAGGACTCCCGCCCAGAGGCTTGGTGTGTGTTTATAAAGATCGGCCGGCACCCCATCGGGGCCTGGCGCTTTATTCTTTGTGGTGTCATGGATAGCTTTTTCCACCTCACTCTTGTTAAAACTCACGAGGGGCGCCTCAGGGACTGCAGACAAACTCAAAGTGCAGTCCGAGGGTACTCCATCGTATACTGCACTAAAGTGGGTAGTCCATTTATCACCGAAATGACACAATCCATATCTGAATTGGTCGATTCGGAGAAAAAGGGCTGATTAATTATGGCCCAAAATTGTCTACTGTCCCTCAAGACGTCCATGCTGAGTAAGTTCTCCCAAGCTGTTTTCTTAATTTCCTCTTTCCTGGTTTTAAGGGCGGACTTGTATTGCTTTCTTAGGAAGGCTATGTTCTGCTTATCCCTCGGTTTATGCTTAAGTGCCAACATCAAGGATCTGTGTGCTTTGGAGCAATTTGAATCAAACCAGCGGCGGTGTTTAAAAACTCCCATCCTCGCACTGGCCGTGAGGTCAGACGAGATTTGACTACATATTGCTTCAAAAGCCCCCGTTATTTCATGGTCCGGAGCCGTAGTATTTTGACAGACCTGTATGTATCCATCAATTTTGGGTAAGATTTCCGCATAAAAAGTGTCAGGCACCACATTCGACCACTTAAGCCTTCTCCCCTGATCCACCGGGCGTAATGTGGCCCGTGCCTCCAGGGGGCGTGGCTTAGGCCCCATGTACTGCCCCCAGGCCACCTCAAGTACTACGGGATTATGATCGCTGTGTACAGAAACCATTGTTCTGTACGAGATTACCCTGTTCAGGATCCCTGGGGTCATAAATATATAAATCGATGATGGACTCCGGAATAGAGCCTTTGCAAGTGCTAATTCTGGGTTTTCCTTCAGGGGATTTTGGTTCATAAAAAGTATAATTGGCCAGCAGGTCTTCTAACTCTTCTCCAACTAAGGAGTGCTCAAAGTGTGGACCTTCTAACCCTGCGCACCCCTCATCATTGCTTATGCCACAAAGATCTTTACATGGATGGATGTTAAAGTCCCCCAAGAGGATAAATTCATGATTAAGACGTTTGTTTTGACTGACAGAGGATAAGAAGGATTCTAGAATGGCTATACTATTGTTGCCAGTATCCTTATTCCTTGAGTTATAAAAGTTAATATAAAAAGTGCTCCTGGTAGGGGAAACTGACCTTTCGACTATTAAAATATTTGGGGAAGGGTTATTAACCAAATTCATTGACCCTTTAAGGTTTAAGGAAAAAAGGGATATGAGGCCTCCCATTGCTCTACCCGCTCTGCTTGGGGAGGCGGCAGTGACAAAACTAGTGAAACCATCCATCCCTTGTACTCACTACGGTGTCTGTGAGCCGTAATATCGTCGTGTCTTGGACCTGTTGGTTATGGGTAATCAGGTTGGCCTGATCCTTTAGGGCTTCCTGGAGAGCCTCCTGATCTTTCTGGGCGGATTGGGAGTGTTGCTCCATCACTAATTGCAGGTGCCGCTGCCCTTCGGCCAGCTGGGCTATAACGCCCTCCTCATGATTCGACACTTGAAATAGTCAATTGGACTTCTGGCACCATTTTGCAGTGATTGCACAGGGGACCAAGGGCAGCTTGCAGTATGGTAGCAAAGTGGTTTATTTTCTTTAAGGAACTTCTCCTTTTTTTTCCAGGTCAGGGTAACACAACAAAAGAAAACAAATGTTATGGAACAAAAAAATATATAAAAGTCCAGCCTTGCAAAGCGCTGTGAGTGCAAATGTGGTTCACAGTCCCTCTGGCTCTTCATTTCAAGCGCTAGGTTCTTAGGGTTCCAGGGTGTATCCAGTGATTTCCTCAGTCCATATGTCAGGAAAAGAAAAGAAAAAAATGACTGGGGTTACCGTTCTATATTCTTTCTCCAGCTGAGTCTGCTACCTTCACCAAACACCGCTCGTATAGTGAGGGGAGGGGAAACGTGAGGAAAGCTGGCGCAGTGCAAGTTAAAAAAAAACACACGTGTGCCTTAATTCCTGGTGCCTCCCGACCACCCCCACCAAAACGACCCCCGCAAAGGAACTTGCCTGAAACCACTACCCGTGTCCAGGGCTGTGGCGAAGGGACCCAGGGCGTCCTCCGTTCCTGGCTAACCGCCAGGCTTGTTGACGCTGTATAAGGCTCTTTCTCTGGTTTTCTTCTCCTCCTTCTCATCTTCTTTCGTCGTCTTCTCCACGCTCCTTGTCTCTTTCCGCACTTGCTCCGCCTCCGGTGTAGACACCCTCAGCTCCGTCCTTCCGTCTCTGTTCACGTCCCCCTCCGATGACGTCAGGAGTTTCGTCTTGGTGTTCTCGGCTGCAGCTAGACCGCTAACCTCTTCCAGTTCGGCTGGAGTCGGTGCTGTCTGCTGGGTGTTTCCGGCCTGTTCCGCCCTCATCCTTCTCACAGAGACTTAACACTAGGCCATAACAGTTGGTTCAAACAATTTAGAAAAAATTGATTTATTTTTTATTTTTTATAAAAACATTTTTGATTCCTTAGCAGAATCACTTATTAAAAGAGTGGTACAGCAAATACCAAGTCTTGTATCCCACCGCTATACCACCAATGTATGAAGCTGGCTCTCTATATAGTATACCTAGGTTATCCTGTTTTAGGTTTAAATATATAATAACTGATAAAACCCCACTAAAAGGGAAATAGCCCTCACCAGTGCAACTATGTAAACACTGAAAAACACCTGCACAACCACTAACTAAATGCCATTGAAAGAAAGGAAAAAGAGAGTGAAAGAGACATTCTATTTCTTCTTGAAGGGACCAATACAATGTACCTTTGTTATACAAGGTAGAAGCAAGAAAGACTGAGCTAACATTATTCTGCTTGAGTTTTGTTGTTTAGAGATGTCACTAAAATATTATTTCTTCTTCCTTTTGCTTTTTTCGGTTTTATGGTTTTTGGTCTAAAAGTGTAGGGTTAGGAAGCATGTTTTAGTTCTTGTTTAATTATTTTATAAACTGGAAATGATCGGGAAATATCAAAATAATATTTGATATTTTGGCTACATTTGATTCTTTCACTGATACGTAAAATGGCTGGTTTCATAAGAATCTTTCCCAATATGTACCATCACATTTACACACAGAGAATAGGTAAAACCCCTTGATACAACAGCCCCTTTTTATAGCAAGTCAGTATTTATAGTCGGTGAATTGCCAAACACCCCAGGCTTTAAACATTCAATGCAAGGTGTAGTGAGAGGTATATGTGAAAAGAGTGCTGTCAACAAGCATCTGCGATAGTGGTGAAAACATGACAGCAGACATTTGGAAAACATGGAACGCAGTGTCAAATGGTATGCTACTGCTAAAGGTTTTTGCCAAGTTCAACAAAGATTGGAGTGATATTGTTTGTATTTGCAGTGATTCAGCTATGTATATGAAAAGGTTGTATGATGATCTGTCAAAATCTATACCTGAGCTGAAGTGCTTCCCTCTAAGAGATCCTTGCCACTTGCTAGATGGTATGCTGAAAGCATCTTTACAATCTTCAGAGTTAATGAAGAATGCTATTGACTTTTTTGTGCATTTTGGTGCACTTATGTGTTTGCGCGGGAACTAAAACACAAATATTTCTTATTTTGTGCTTTGCGTGGCATCAAAGAAAGAGTCATCCCAACTGTCATTTAGCTGGTGGTTCTCAGTCCTAGAGGCTGTGAATGCTATATTATTCATGTGGCAACCGTCTACACAATGTTTGCTGAGTGATGATGCCACAGGCAAGAATTGTGAGGATCTTCAGTCGCATATCGATAGTGTTGTGAAAAAAGTGCACTCTATTGCATTCTTTGATTTTTACAGGAAAACATAACAGCTGTTGTGGACTTAATAAAAAACTAGGGTCTGAAAACACCCTTGTCTACCAAGCAGGGGTGGCTCCTCCACTAAGGCAGAGGAGAGTCACCCCACTGCTTTAAGACAGTGCTGAGGAAAAATAAAATTATAAAACCGATACATTATTATCATTTTCTTTTTCTGTCCCTAGGTGCAGGAAAGGTCAGGGCTGGCCAGAGCAGGGGCCAGGGGATGAGTGGTTTGCCCACTCAAAGTGTGCATGAATGTTTGACTGGCCATCTTTGACCGGCAAAACACACTCAGTGCAGGAAAGCTCATCTAGCTTTAGGTACTGCAATCAAGGGGAGAGAAATGATGGCTATTCGTATCGCTAGAAAAGAATATAAGGATAGTATATCTAAAGCTAAGAAATTGTGGGACAAGTCCCACTGGCAAGAGCTAAAGGATGCTAGTGGAAAAAATGACTCCAGGCACTTTTGGAATATTGTAAAGTGGGGTGGGGTGGGAGTACCCGACCCTCCCAATAACAATGTACCTGAGGAGGACTGGGTTAACTATTTCAAGCCCCAGTATGCTGAAACACAGCCTGGCAACCTGATGGTTGGCTTTAGGCCTGTTTATTATAAAGAAATCTTTTTCAGTAGCAACGAAGTAATGATAGCCCTTAGTACAGTGACTGGTGGTAGAGCCCCAGGCTTAGATGTGGTGCCGGCGGATCTCTTTATTAATGATAAAGTGCACTGGAGTACGTATATCCTTCTCCTTGTCAATGCAGTGGCACAGGGCGCACCTGTACCGACATTTTGGCAAGGTGCAGTTATAATACCTGTATTCAAGAAAGGAGATCGATCCCAACCAGGGAACTATAGGCCCATAAGCCTAATTGACACCATTCAAAAGGTGGTTGGGAGGATGGTTGTCAATAGGCTCCTGGATTGGGCTGAGGAGAACAACGCCCTGTCTCCATTTCAAGCGGGGTTTCAAAAATCCACCAGCACGGTGGACCAGGTCTTCCGATTTACTTTATTGCAGTGGAGAACTGTGTTGCTGGGCAAGGGCAGCCTGTACGCAGCTTTTGTAGATTTGCGGGCTGCCTTTGACCTGGTTCCTAGGTCTAAGCTGTGGTCGGTACTGAAGAACCTGGGCTTACCGGAAGAACTATTGTCAATGTTGATGCGGCTGCACAAAGCAAATTTTGCTAAGATCCAGTGGGGGGGGGGGGGGGGGGGGCAGGGAATGATCACCGCAGACTTCCCGGTGGAGCGGGGAGTTCGGCAAGGGTGTTCGATGGCTCCCACGCTCTTCACCCTGTATATTAATGGAGTCGTGGCTCGTATGCTGTCTGCAAATATGGATGCTCCTTCATTAGCTGGTATTAAGACACCGATTTTAATGTTTGCAGACAACACTTTGATTTTATCAAAGACTCCGAGTGGTCTACAGCGTGCACTATTTATTTTTTACCAATTCTGTGGGGAGCATGGCTTAGAAGTTAATGTGGTCAAAACTAAGCTTATGGTTTTTAATCCCCATCGAAGTTTTAGATCCAAGCTACTCATGAATGATCGCCCTCTAGAGATAGTTAATGCCTTCACGTATCTGGGTATCCATGTAACAAATGATCTTAGATGGTCCCAGCATATAGATATCGCAGTGCTAAGACATAGACAATTGGCCGGTGTTCTTGGTTCAGAGCATAGAAAATCCAGGACTAAACCAATTAAACCGGCACTGCAGGTGTATGAGGCCAAGGTCCTCGGCTCTGCACTATATGGTGCTGAGCTGTGGGGCTTTGAGAAGCTCCAGTCATTACAAACATCAGAAAATAAGTTTTTCCGGACTATTACTGGTCTCCCTAAAAGTACTCCATTGCTCCCACTTAGGTATGATCTGGGTAGGAAGGCTGTTGTAGATCTGGCCAGGCTCCGCCCAATTTTATATTGGCTGAGGCTCTGGACTACACCTGAGCCTTTACATTATGCTGATGGGTTTCTAGACAAAATTGGCTGGCTGAATGTTTTCAGAACAATGTTGGGTGATCTTGGTCTTCAAATGCTTTGGGATAACCCGAAGGGAGCCTCATTCCCAACCAAAAAAGTTCTAAAAGAAATCTATTGGGTGAAGGTGGCCGCTCGGAATTGGAGAGGTACTAGTGCAGCGTCTATGGCTGTAGGATTCCTAGAATCAAAGTTGAATCCCAGCCTAGAACTCTACTGGGACGACATAACTACACCAAGGGACAGGAAGCTCCTTTTCCAACATAGAGCAGGTGCCCTTCCCCTTAGATCTCTGACAGGCAGGTGGGGAGGTTCATCTATTAGCAACTGTCCAGCCTGTGGAGCACACAAGGAAACAACCGGCCACTTCCTATTTGCTTGTAAGATCTATGCAGAACCCAGGCGTATTTGGCTATCACCAGCGTGCAAGAACCTAGGTACCACTAGTAGTGTTGTAGCTCTAAGAATTATATGCACTAGCACTTTATTGCCTTTAGTAATAGCTACAGCCAAATTCCTTGGATGGGCATGGACTATCAGACAGAGTTTTTTAGGCAGCTGATTGTCTTCTATTGTATCAAAAGTTCGTCTGTTTTTTTACTTGACAATTTTTATCTGTAAATTTTTATCTCTAAATCTATATTCTGTAAACGATATTTACGTTTTAAACCATCTGATTGTTATCCAGGTTTTATTTTAACTGAAGTGCTTTTTTAAAGAATGTTTTTATATTTGTGATTGTATGTGCTTTTATGAGAAAAAACTCATATAAAGCAACTTTGACTTGACTTGACCGGCAAAACATTCATGCACACTTTGCATGTTCCCCACCTGGCTGCGTTGCACAGCTGGGTGGGGAACAAGCACAGGCTCCCTGTTCCTATCTGAGTGCTGAACCACAGCACTCGGACCAATCACAACGCTGCAAAAAGCATTGTGATTGGCTTATGGGAACTTAGGGGAACCAATCACAACGCTGCATTGTAGCATTGTCATTGGCTTAGGGAGCCTGGGTGCTTCCCCTGCGATGAGGAGAGAGACGGGGGCTGGCAGTGGGACGAGGAGGTAAGTATTTTTTTTTTGGTTTATTTTTTTATTTAATTTAGAAAAATAACAGTTATTTTTATATACATTTCAACAATAAGAACTTCATAATTGGGTAAGTACTTTTCAAGTTATCAACTTTACCTTTTTAGCAATTTTAGCAAACAGTGCATTTTTACGAGGTAATGCTTTCCAATGGAGAGAAGAACATTTACAGCATGCATGTATTTGCAATAGGGTTTTAAGGTTCCCGTTTAGGTTGTGCGGTGTTTGGGAGCCAAGGTCCCAAGTTCCACCAGCAGTTTGGTTTTACCTCCCATGGTGAGTCTGGGTGCAGAGGTGCTAGACTTGCGCGCTACACCATCAATAAATGATACACACACTCAAGAAGGAAATTCACACCAATTGAAAAAATAACACATATTTTTATACAAATATTTCAACACCAAGATCTTCGTAACTGGGTAATACTTTTCAAGTTATAATCCTTCTCAATCCAAATAACTGGCTAACGTATTCACCACTGAAATTACTCTCATATTTTACTATACTAATTCACCACTAATTCTGGGTTTCGGTGTAGCGTGCTACTTGCTGAAAAATCGCTTTGAGACCTCATCAAGGGTAGTAGGCTCTATATAAATGCAATTACAATTACAATTTTACTGTTTATAGCAATGTTAGCAAACAGTACGTTTTTACATTATAATGCTTTCCTATGGAGAGAACATTTACTGCATACAGGTATTTGCATTAGGATTTCGAGGGTTCCCTGTAGGGCGTGGGGTTTTAGGGGGCCAAGCTCCCAAGTTCCACCAGCAGTTTGGTTTTACCTGCCCTGGTGTGTCCAGGTGCAGAACTGCTGGCCGGGTTTGTAGCCTTGCACTTTACACCCTAGGCAAAGAGAAGGACTTGGGGACAAGTCCGGAAGCACCCAACAGAGCTCAGTTCATAAGGGTCTTGGGAGAAAGGGGGAGCAGTCGGTGTTCATGAACCCAGACTGGGAAGCTCAGGTGCAGAGGGTTTTGGTCAACTGGTCTTTGTGTATCGTAGGCAGTCATGTTTCTAGGACTGGTCCTGCAAAAGGGGACAAAGCAGGACAACTGGGCCACTCTCAATGCTTGCCTCGGCAGAGCTGATGTCCCTTGTTGGCTAGTGGAGCTGATGTCCCTTGTTGGCTAGTGTGTCTTCGGATTGTTGGGGTCCGGATTATATTCTAAATAAGCATTAATCACTGCAAGGGGTTTGGTACCACAGGTATTAGTGCGGGGAGGCTTGTAGGGGTCCTGGCATCTCTAAACTTGGTAAGAAGATGGATATGAACTCCCGGGTGGCTTCTGCATTGGTGGACACAGTGTTCAGCATCATCTTGGAGCCGGATGTCCTGATCGGTACATGCAGGAAGCAGGAGAATGGCTACTTTTCTTCAAGGGAGATTCTGTCTGGTTTTTGAAGTACTGACAACCCTCTGAGGCTTTTGGAAGAGGCACAGCTGCAGGACAAGTTGGGTCTTTGCAATTGTTGAGTTTCGGTTGGGTAGGCAGGGGTTGGCGCCAAAAGTCCACAGCAGTATTCAGTTATCATATTGATTGGCTCTTCAATGTCCTCTTCTTCTTTAGTAAGATGAATCTAAGTTTTAGTGTCATGGGGACACCTAAACACTCATTTTAGGGGCGTTTGGGGAGTATAGAGTAATAGCCAATAGGTTACTTACCCTTGGGGTCACTACACCCTCTATATGACCTCTTCCTCTTGGAGGTGGGCATAACCCTGTCACAGTGTTCCTAATTCTGCCATCACCAAGATGGCACAGGTTTCCTGGAGTGGGGCACATCAGGCAGCTCACCTAAGGGGTGTGTCTGACCTGGGTGTGCTCCACGCCTCCTCGCATAACTAATTTCCCATTTGTCCTGGTGCCAAATGGGCCTCTGGGCAAGCGGTGGCATCTCCTCTGGCTGGGGGATGACGGGGTCACTTGGTCACTTATTAAAAGGGGCAGAGCCTTTGAAGCCTCTGGCCTTGGTATGCTAATTTACCAGGCCGCCTGCTCGGGGATGTGTAAACACCTCCTGCCAGAGAAGACATTGTTCCTGATCTCTGAGAGCGGGACGGTCACCTCCAAGGGGATCAGAAGCAGGTCTGTAGTGGCAGGCTGGACTGTACAAGTCAGCCAACACACTACAGGACTAGTACGGTTTAGTGAGTACCTTTAAGGTACCCCTGGGGGCATGTATTAATAAATCCATCACTGCAATCAGGGTAGGTTTATCAATATGAGGTGTTTGATATGAAACACCTTTGGTTTCAGTGAAGCCATTATGTAGCTGGTGAACTTGTAGTCACAAGTGCCCATTACATATGCTTAATGGGCTTGCCTGCTAACTTGCAACATCTAAGAATCGACTTAGACATCACAGGGGCATATCTACTCTTGAAGATCTGTCCACACATGTAATATAATTAAAGCTCCATATTTTCCATGTTTACGTATTTTTACAGTTAAAGAGAGACAGAAAACAATGTGTTTTCTGTCTGAATTTATTTTTAAAAGTGGATAAATACATAAAATGTGCTTCTTTTAAGTGATTCTTCGTGCGGTTTTTCATTAATTACAGTCCAACAGTTGAGGAGAAGAACAGCTTGGGAAATTAAAAAACAGGTTGGAATTTCTTTAAATAACTGCATGTGTCAACAAACATTTGTGGTATAATGCTAATATTTACCAGTGGATATACTCTTATGTTATATTTGGCAACTTAAAAAGCTAAAACACGACAGACACCAAAGGATGAGTGAATGCTATCATTTAAATAAATAGGGAAATGTACAGTTTTACAACTACAAAAACAACAATTGATGGACAGAATGCAGAACAATGACATACATTCACCCCAGTACAGAGATCTGGGTCTAAATCCATCGTTTTTTTTGCACTCCACACCACCCCAGTTCAGACATGGCCATATGCAAATCAGCCTTGACCCTGTGCCTCATGGGAACAGTCCAGCCCGAACTGCCAAGCCATGTCTTTCCTGGACCGGAATCAAGCATCCTAGGACCGGTTTCGGGCTATCAGCCGTCTTTAGCCAGGATAGCTTGACTCCAGTGGTCTGGAAGAGCATTGGACTCACGTCTGAGCATACCTATCCCACTCGGGGTGACAAATGCAAAAACAACAATTGATGGACAGAATGCAGAACAATGTCATACATTCACCCCAGTACAGAGATCTGGGCCTAAATCCATCGTTTTTTTGCACTCCACACCACCCCAGTTCAGACATGGCCATATGCAAATCAGCCTTGACCTGTGCCTCATGGGAACAGTCCAGCCCGAACTGCCAAGCCATGTCTTTCCTGGACCGGAATCAAGCATCCTAGGACCGGTTTCTGGCTATCAGCCGTCTTCAGCGAGTTTTACAACTACTACATTTATAAGCAAAACACAAAATAAATATAGACAAAATGCCCTAAAAATAAATTTTGATAAATACAGACGGATATGTTAAAAAAATAAATACCACAAAATCGGGAGCCTCAAATATAATGCACCCTGCCTTAGGGCTGTAAAGCTTGCTATAGGGCTGACTTACATATATTGCATTCAGTGTCTGCAGGCATGGCACATAGACTCTGTGCCATGTTGTGTTTTCACTTTTATCTGCACCATTCACGCAGTCTAGAATGTCAGTCGGCATGAGTGTGGTAAGAGGTCCATTAGGGTGGCACAATACATGATTTAGGGACCCTCTTTTGTACCCATGCCCTCGGTACCAGAAATACAGTTTACTAGGGACTTGCTGCGGTGCTAAAGATCTTGCAATTGGGAACAAATTGTACAGTTTTAGGGAAAGAAATCTGGCACTGTGGACCTGAATACCAGGAAACCAGTGTGCCTCTGCCAAAATTACATCAGATACAGGCAAAAAGTGGGGGTGACCCTGTCAAAAAGGGGCACTATCCTACACTAGTCTTTGAAGTTCTTTTTGCCACTTATCTGGATCCTCTCTGAGTTTTGGTAAATTTGTAATTAATGCATAGAGATCAGATTTGCTCCAAAGCACATGCACATGTGCTCCTCCCTATACGTTTGCAAAGGGAACTCTGTTGCAGTCATTTCCATTTTAAGATCACTCGTAACCATACTTACCTGTTTTCAGAATCAATGTTTTTCTTGTTAGAGCTAGCTTTCTTCTTCCATTTATCCCTAGTTTTCCTCAAATCTCTCCAGTGGTTTATAGTGTCAACTAATTCTTTGCTATGTGTTCTTACACATACGCAGATTTAGTAGACCCTTTTTCTCTATTTCAGCTTTACTTAACACAATCATAAAATTTCTGCTTAAGTTCTTGTTTTGTTCCAATTATCGTCCTATTCTTTTGCCTGGCCTCTTGTGCACACCTGGCTGCTTCCCTGAACACATTTTTAATTTAATCTGAATTGCATTCAAGCATTCTCCCTATTTCAATTATACCCTTAAAAGTTCTCCAAACTTCATTTTTAGAAGTTAACTTTATTCGGTTAATTAAAACCATCAAAGTGCATAAAACAAAACCAATCAAAACTACATACATTAAGTACAGAAAAGTAGACGCATTTGATTTTCCCCAACTTATCACAAAGTGACAGACATTAGATTTTTTAACAAAGGACAATTAAAACGGTTATTACACTTCATAAAATCTTACTCTGTTCAGGGTCATTATCTATAGTGGGTTGAGATACACTTCGCAGAATTACATGACACTTCATGCTAAGAAATGAACACCCCAACAATCCATGGCGAGGGGAATACAAATACAAGTCTCCAACACAGAATAATTAGGCCTGGGAATTTTAAAAAAAAATTGATTGAGATAAAATGTAGCCCATCTTGTTCTTATCCAGTGTCATATTAAGAGAACATTAAAAATAAATAACTAAGTAACATGATTTAAGAGAGAGTCCACGGTGTGGTTCAATGGTAACCTGTTCCTATGACTGGTTGCTCCTGTTAGAAAACTTGCTACCCCAAAGCACACCATAGGTGACAATAACATTAGCAGATATGCCAGCACTGGCCTAACTTGTTCAAAGTTACAGCCTCTGAGTAAGGGAATAATACATTTCCTGCGTAATGAATTGTAATAAGCACAGAAAAATATAAAATGGAGCATGTTCTGGTCCGAGAAGTTATCACATGGACAAGGATTTAATGTTCCTTCTTTAAAATACCCTTTCGGAAACGCTAAGAGCCAGGGGACCATATTATGCCTAACTCTTATTAAAACAAACAGATGGTATGGTTTGTTTATATAGGATAAATATGGTTGCTGCTGTCTACCCAGGCTCAGTGTGACAAAACTTCTCACTGTGGGTTTTACCAATTCATTCTCCTCCCTTAATGCCATACATCTATCCAAAAACTACTGCTTAAAGTCCTATATGGCTGATTTGCCCAATGCTATAAGGCTCGAAAATAAGTCAGGGCAGCCAAGGATTTCCATCTGGACCTTAATGTATCGGATCCATGGGATATCTAACGCCTTGTCTAGGGAGAGGCAATCTTGGATAATCAATTGGTTGAGATTTGGTGTGGGTTGTGCCAAAATTATCAACCAACACAGTAAAGGGGCAACCGCAATCTGGTCGGAAATAAAACCTGCTTCTAGCTCCTCATGTATATTAAAAACTGGCGTAGAAGCCTGGACCGACAACAATCTGCGCAAAAAAGTATTTTCGGCCCCCTGAATTTCTCTGACATCTATATATCCCCAGATGTCGCTCCCATAAGTCATCATGGGGAGACACTTGGCATTATGGATCTTCATGAGTGCTGGGAGAGGTTTAGATCCAATTCTTTTTGTAAAGTCTACGATAGCCCCCGAAGCTCTAGCTAATACGTTCTTTTTTGTATGCGCTGCGTAGACCATGAATGCCGGCATCAAAAAGAACCCCTAAGTATGGAAAAGCGGGGACTTTTACTAATTCCAGATCCTTGCAATAGAATTTGGCCTTCATTGCCCTCCTTGAACCTATGGACATAGCATGTGACTTTTTAAAATTATTAATCAAATCCAGGGACTCCATAAAATCTATAAAACAGTTTAAAAGTGTTTGCAGACCCCTTGCAGTCCTTGCCACCAGCACCGCATCATCGGCATACAGAAGTGCAGAAATCATTTTAGTGCCAGCTCTGGGGATGTCTTAACAACAAGAGATCAGAGCGTCCCTTAACTTTTTAATATAGAGTGTAAACAGCAAGGGGGCGAAAATGCATCCCTGCTGGACCCCTCTTGTACTGCACAAGAATCAGTTAGGCTACCATCTCCATTAAAGCGCACTGCCGCTGTTGCATTTTCATGGATGGCCGCCAAAAAAGAGATCAGGTCAGTGTCTAGCCCTATATCTTGGAGGGTCGCCCAGAGTTTTGATCTATTGACAAGGTCGAAAGCCGAGGTTAGGTCCATAAAGGCTAGATGGAGATCCCCGTGCTTAGCGACTGTGTACTTCCTTATCACCAAATGGAGGTTGAGGCATTGGCCCAGCGTACTTGCCTGAAACCGTATTAAAGGTCAGAAACTATGCTTGCTCGATCAAGCCACTCTGTTAGGTGTGCAAGAACCACTTTCCCCATAATTTTGGCCACAGAGTCAAGAAGCGAAATAGGCCTGTAGCAGGCCGGATCGTCTCTGGCTCCCTTTTTGAAGATCGGTATAATAACCGCCTTGGCCCAAGACAGGGGAAAACCAGACAGGGTGGCTGCATTAAAAACAGGAGTTAAAATTTTAGCCCATAGTTAGGATCTGCATTGCAGAGATCGGCCGGTACTCCGTCAGGACCCGGGGCTTTCCCCCCTGACGTTGATATAATCGCCTTAATAACTTCATCCGTTGTAAAATGTAAGGGATATGAAACACAATCACTACCTACTGTCCCTACAGGTGTCCCGGTGAACGCATCACTATACACTTTCCCAAAGTGGTGAACCCACCTCTCAGCAGGAACTAAACAAACAGTCTTTACTGGAGTTTGGTGCTTCAACAAACATTGGGCTATTTACGACGGACCAGAACCTAGTACTATTTGCCAGAACTCTGGCCTGACTAAGCTCTTCCCACGCCATCTCCCGTAGTTGCTTTTTCCTCCTTTCCACTGCAAGTTTGTATGCTCTCCTTGCATTCTTAACCCCTAAGGCTACCCTGGGTTTTTGCTTGAGTTCCTGCATGAGTTCATTATGGGTACTCATACAGGTGTCGTCAAACCATTTTTTATGTTTTAGGGGCCTTGGTCTATGGGATACAGTTAGGTTTGAAGCAACCTGCTTTGTGATTCGGTCAAAAGCACCAAGGACTGATAGTGGATGGGAGTCCTTATCTGAGCAAATCCCAAACTCCTGTGCACAATCAGTAATTAGATTGTCAATGAAGCTGTCAGGGGTGATCGTTTCCCATCTTATTCTACGTGCTTGATCTACAGGTGCAATATTAGCATTAGTAAGTTGGACCATAGGCCGCCCTTTGTTAACAGTGCAAATATTAAGGTCCAGTGTCAACGGGTTGTGATCACTAAAACAAATATTTGTTGCACTTAGTGTGCCTAGTGACGACAACAATGAAGATGAGACTAAAATACAATTATACTTGGCCGGCCTTGACCAATATATGAAGGTACATGAGGTATCCTATCCAACTGTGCAGGGCAGATCACATTATGGGTAGATAAAAAACTTTCTAAAAAGGTCCCGGAGGGGGTATGTTCAAAGTGAGTTAACCCCTGAAGACCATACTCCTCTTCCAGTCTTACTAAACAATTGGTAGGGCAAACATGAACATTAAAATCACCCAGGAATAATATATAATAATGAGTTTCAGAGCTGTCAGCATAGTTAACCCAAAAGACAGTAAGAGCTCTTAGATGCTCTAACTCATCGCTTCTAGTGAACGAATTATAAAAGTTTACCACTAGAAGAATAGGGAGATTCTTCCCTGTCAATTCAACTGCCAGAATATTAGGGGAACATGAGTCTATCAACTTTGCTTTGTATAACAATTTGAGGTTAATCAGCAACAATAGCCCCCCTCTAGCTCTCCCCATACAGGATGGTGTAGCGCATTTACAAAAGGATATAAACCCATCTAAAAAGTAGGTTTCATTAGCCTCCCATGTTTCCTGAAGTGCTAGAATATGGTGAATAGCAAGGAACAGCTCCCAGGTGGCGTCACCCCTTTTAGCCCTTAGTCCAGCATTATTCCATGATAGAACTTTCATACTGCCTCCATTGGTTAATGTCCAGGTAGAGCTAGGGTTTGCAATACCAGGTGGAGGGTGATGGCAGTTCAAAGGGGGTGTTCTAATCGAGATCGGTGGACTGACCATGGGGGCCTGTATTTCGTCCTCCATCGATTCCTCCAGATTGTCTAAAATCGCTGATGCTGTATTACTAACGAGTAGTCAGTCTTGGGTGTCTGGTCCAGACAGTGCCTCTGACCTATTTGAAACAGGGATGGAGGAGCTATCTCCGCCCCACCCACCCAACTCTATGCACCATAATGATGTTATTACTCATGGGTACCCTAAAGCCTTTATGTCTAGATGACCAAGCTATGGTTTTATTATGCAGTTGGGTCCAAGACTCAGATTGGTCTGGTCTGAGCGGGTGAACACCAGCCAAAACCAAGACATAGGAACATGCGGCAGGGGGCAGATCTAAGACACCCCCGAGTGCTTAGTGATAGCAGCCTTCGACATGGTGGGACCATCTCTATGCTGATTACTGGGTTTGAAGGTGGATTTGGCATGTTCAACAAATAATAGTCTCAGGGGGCCCACGGGCATGGGCGGATTCTGTTCGTCTAGGCGAAAAATATTCGCCGGGCCACCTGTACCCAGGGATCCCGTGGTCAATTGTGCAATGTCCCCCCCCCCCGAACCAGATGGCAAACATAGTGATTGTGACATGACAGGGCAAGCATTACCTGTGAGCTTTTATCCTACCCCATAGGCCACATCCCTATTATGATCCCACACAGGCCAATGGTCTCTGGCAGCGACGGGCCGCTGGTACTTTAACGCAGTGACACCCACATGCCTCCGAATTGTCTGGGACATTCCTTGATTTTAAAAGATGAGACAGTTTTTCTTCAATTGCCCCTAGTTTGCTTAAAAAAGGCGCCATGAGAACAGAAATAAAGTCTCCAGGCATTCCCAATGATCAGGGTTGCCTCCGTGGTCCACCATGGTAGGGGTATCAGGGTTTAGAAGAAAAGGCATACCAGCGTTGGGCTTCGTGGAGTAATTCTCGCATGCCCCTAAGGCTTGGTGTTTAAGCTTAGCTTTGGCCTTATTCCTCGTTGCCACACCGCCCCGTGTGCATTTTGCAGGCGGTTCCCCATTTCCTCCCTCACTATTAGCTCCCAGCCTGGATTTAGAGGAACATGCCGCGCTTTCCCTTTCCCTAACGGTTCTTTTGGGTCTGGCGGTGGGGTCGCCTTGGGCTGAAGTATGGACTTGGAGTAGGACAGGGGATGCGGGCAAGTCTAATTTCTCCTCAGGAGCGGTCCCCACCGGATCCCTAGGAGGGCTCAACCTTGGACAGTGGTTGAATTCCGAGATGCATAAATTGTCCGCCTCCAAAGCCCCTGGTTTAGCGGTTAGGCCATCACCCGGTCCCCCAGCTGAAATGGCATCTAGTACATCCATACTTTGGGGAGCCATGGCTTGCGGCGCACCCAAGGGAGATTTGACCAATGTTATAGTCCCCAGGGATTATCTTTTTTGCCCTGCAAACGTCCCCAAAGACAGCTTTTTTCTGTGAGTTGTATTTCGTGCATTAAAACGGATTCCGCCCTTGATAAAAACGCATCCAGCGTTCCCTCTACACCCCCCCCCCCCCACCCTCACTCCAGTAACCTTACGTTTAGTGGTCATTGCCAAAAAGAACAAAAATAACCTCATAGGTGATCAAAGTCCAGGGCTCAGAAAATCTTATGATAGCAAAAAAGGGGGGTGGCCCAGCCCAGCCTCCTTCGGCCTCTGATGGCCTCAGACGGGCCCGCCCTTGGTCCGGGCTTTGTCCGGGTTGCGTCTCGCGCGTGTCCCGGGCTGCGTCCCGTGCCGCGGGGGCAGAGGCAGCGCTTTAAGCACAATTACCACGCCTTCCCCTCACTCATGGCAGCTGCGCTTCAGGTGGTGCACCCTGGGTAATGTAGGCTTCCTCCTGGACGGCATGACGGCTCCGGGTCGGAGCCGCAGATATGTGGTAGCCCGCACAGCCCCCCACCAGCAGGGCGCTGAGCCCGGTAAGGAAAAGAGGGTTTCAGCAAAAATACACACAAGGCACCAGGTTTGACAGAGACTCCCAGATTTAAATTCACAATATTAAATTTCTCTCCTCTCTAGTTCAGTTTCAGTAGGCTGTATTGTAAAAACAGCAGAAGCTGTTGAGGCTGGGACAACAATAAGACTAGGACCAGGTATAGCTGATCCTGGCACACTCACAAGTGGTGCACATGGCACTGCTACTGCTTTCATAGCCATGCTTGGTTCTCCTGCACCCATATCATGTATTGGCAGTCTCTGAGTCTGAGTATCATCTGTGTAAGGAGGAGGTCTTGTCTGTTTTTCTTTTCTTGCTTTTAGATTCATCAGATGTATTCTTAATTTATTTCTTTCTCTAACTATTGCATAAAATACACACACTCCGGATTGTGTCCTTTCTGCTGTTGGCTGCTTTCACTAGCACATGGAGCAAAAACAACAGCACGCCCAGCAAACTATGCCCTAAGGGCAGGCCGAGTGTCAAAAATGAAGAACACGTTTTGTTCTTCTACCCTACTTACACAACGAAGTGTTCACGCTGGATTGCCTCCCTTTTCCATCTCCTCCACTTTGAAAACTGCCATTTGGCTTGCGACTCTGCAAGTCAGACACTAGGTCCAGTGTTGTATATTCTGTTTCCAACTTCCTGCATGCAATGTGGTGAATTAGACAAAAGGCTGTTGGGCCAAGCACTTTTTAGGATAGTGTTCCATACACATTAACGCTGATTCGCAACACATCTTCTAAATGCACTATTCACTTTACTAGGTTTAGGAATAGCTAGTGCACTGTGGGAATCCCCTACTGTGTTTTTACTTACTAGCTGCTTAGATGCGTAGTTGTCCCTTGCAGAGCCTATGTTTTAGGCCACCAATAGGGGTGTTTTACATCAGGTAAATAGTTGGAGGTATTCCGCTATGCCTTATAACATATACAAACAATACTACTGCAACTAATTTTACTTATGTATGTCTGATGTATTCCAACCGGACTTTGAAGCTCACGCCTTCAATATGCTGGCCGTCTTTAAGAGTACCATTGGACCCATTAAGACCAGGGGGGCATTTTATACATCATTTAATTAAGGCCCACTGGTCTATGATTTTTACGTCTTTTTATTGTATTTTTGTTGTGAATCTTGTATTTTTACCATGTACTTATTTGAATCATGTTATACTTTTATTGTGCTTGTAATCAGATACGCTATGATATACTTTTATGGCTCATCTGAGTCGAAATTAAGTTATTTGATGATGGTGTCCTCTCTCCATGCATTTCTCTAGATGCCCCTCTTTGTCTCCAATCATTGACTCACTAAATTCCTAACCTGCTTTTTCATTCTCTTTCTTTCCTTCTCAGTGGCCACTCGATCCCATCCATTTAGTGTCTCAAATTGTGTAGGTCTAGGTGGCAGGTTTTTCACACACATCACAGCCTCAAGAAATCAAGCTTTCTGACACTGAACGTACCCTCTAAAGGAAACTGCAAGTCCTTGTCATGAGATGTTATCTCATGTACTTTTCTTTAACCACATGCATGTATAAAAACCAACGTCCTCCATCATTTCATACACAGGGGCATCAACATGAGAAATCTTTTCACTTTCAATAGGAACCATAAGAACTTTAATGCTTTTTCAATCCAGCACCCAAACCACGCAAACCCAAATAAAGGAATAATCAGCCAATCACAGGACAGCTATGGCAAAGGTCAAAGAATCACAGCATGATCTGCAACAGCAAATTACTAGTGACATAGTGATTTGGGGTGACGTTTTACCAATCCCTGGGCGACTTTCTGGTATCAAGCAACCAACTGCAGAGCTCCTCTTTGTGAATGCAATCAATATAGTGACTTTGCCTGCAACGAAACACATGCACAAATGAAGTAAATCTTGTTTGCTTCACTCAAATAAGAAAGAGAATGAAATCAAAGTCAATCTTAATAAATTAAAGAAATCAGTAGCTTTGTAGAACTTTCAAACACACTAAGATAAAGGCAATGTTACAACAAGGTGTAATCCACCCCGATTAGTGCACTTACGCCTGTGCATCAAACAATAAACAAACTCCAATTTAAGTAACATTAGAAAACATTCATCTAAAAGATTCTTGTTACTTCAGAAATATCTCTATCACAGTGTGCATGTGGCGCCTCAAAAACACACAACCAATTGCAGACAAGTGCCACAATATAGCTCGAGATCTTAGATTTCGACAAATATGAATACCTTAACCAAAAATAAATAGAAAACTCAATATTTTCTTCGATGCAAACACAAAATCAACCTTTCCTCAATTAATTGAAAGCAATGATCACTACTAACTTACAAAACTTGTAATCAAACCACCTAAAGAACCAAAAATCAAAAGGGCATACCTAAAAATCTCCCAGGCAGTATAATTCATGTCTCCACACAAATTCGCAATGTGAGAGATTAGGTTGTTGGTTGAGTGGGGTGTTAAACCCTGATCAAACACAGCACAATCCCTGTCAGAATGAACCACCAAAGTCACTAAATTAACCTGTGCTTAACCCTCTGGTAGCTTGCCACAAAAGCAATCAGACTTTAGAGGCAATGTTTAAAGTATTTATGCAGCATACATACAGCAATAAAGTGAAACGACAGCACAAGAAAAATCCCACACCAATTTAGGAAAATAGAGTAAATTGTAATACATTTTTTGAAACAAGACATCAAACATTGTTTCTACCCTTACCCTCACGTTCTCACCTCACCTACCCCCCACTTCTTTTCTCTCTCCTTTCTCTACTCTCCTACTGTATTGCTGATTGTTTGATGTATTGTGTAATTGTTGATCTTTTCTGTTATACTGTTAAACCACATTGTTTCACTTCCTTTCGTCCCTCCTGTTGTCTCCTCCCGCATCCTCCCTCTATTTATGTCTCTCCTTCTCCCCTCTCTCAATGTACTGAGACTGAACTTTTTTGTCTGATGCCCGATGGAGCTACCTGGTTTAGTTATAGGTGAGATGGGCCCAGGATTCCTTGTTGAACTTTTTATGTTTCATTGTTGATTCTCATGTAAAGCGCTCTGATACCTCCGGGTCTAGCCAGCGCTATATAAAACTCTTTAAATAAATAAATAAATATTCAATCAGTTGAACCTGAATGATTACTTTTTAAAGTTTATAGTAAAAATTAGCACCAAAAGGTCAAAGTCGAAATTTGGTTGAACAATGTCTGAGATGGTAAAGTTCAGCAGGGCAAGGCTGCAAAAAGTATCCGAGGAGGAGGCGTCATCATCTTGGAGCTGCAAGATGAAGTTGCAGTGAAGAATTCTACTTTCAGACTCAGTCTCTGTTTTGGAAGTAAAAAACCTCCAACAGGATGAAGCTGCAAGATGTAGCCGACAAGGGCTCCAAGAAGCCAGATACTCTTTCTCCAATGGACCGTTGAACAGGATTTGCTGCAGCGGGGAAAAAGTAGAGGGAGCTGCCACAAAGTCAGACCGACTGGCGATGCATCTTGGCAAGTCCCTGTCTCCTCTAGGTTCTCAGAGCAATTTTTAGCCAAAAATGTTACAAGTCCCACGGTTTGGATTATGGCTATCTGAGCACCTTTAGCACCACTTACAAGGGTCCAGGACTGGAGGGAC
This sequence comes from Lissotriton helveticus, assembly GCF_964261635.1. Taxonomy (NCBI): domain Eukaryota; kingdom Metazoa; phylum Chordata; class Amphibia; order Caudata; family Salamandridae; genus Lissotriton; species Lissotriton helveticus. The sequence continues at coordinate 331,852,236 of NC_136072.1, read as the reverse complement.
ACAACTTGGAAGGTCAGGACTTGCTCATGCTGGGTCCAGGTGTAAGTTCCCTAGCCCCTGGGGTCCCTCTGTTAGTCCTGGGTTCAAGAGGTGGAACAGGGCTCAAGCAGCAGTGCCGGTCTCTGAGGGTTCAAGGCAGGCTTCAGGCAGCAAAGCAGTCCTTCTAGGTGCAGCAAACAGTTGTCTGAAGTCCACAGCAGGCCACAGTAGCAGGAAGTCCTCTGAGGGTCCTTCTGTGGGTCAAAAAAGTGAACGGAAGGGTCTGAGGGTCCTATTTTCATGAATGGTGATTTTTGAAGAAGGAGACCATTCTAGAGACATTCCTTTGAAGTGCTTGGAATTTTCTGCCTCCCCTACCCTGGATCCAGCTTGATTACAGGCACAGTATGTCAAGGCAGAGCACAGCCTATTCTATTGATTTGCAAGTGGAGCTGGGCTCCTGCTCCGTCCTCCCATATTGACAGTGATAGCACATCCAGGCACCCCTAGTCCAACTGCCAACTACACCCAGTCATGTGACCCAGGAACAGGCTGCAGGCACAAACTAGATAGGGCATGAAAATGTCAACATTGTAAAAGTTGCATGCTCAAAATAAGGATTTAAAATCGGACTTTACCATTAAAGAGGATTTTACATTACAATTTCTTGGACACCAAACATGAATTTCCTACCTGCTTCTAATCAAATGTTAAATGTAATAAGGCAACCCAATGTTATTCTAGGGGAGAGGTGCGACTCACAGTAATGAAAAAGGAATTTAGGTGTTTTTCAGTACCAGAACATGAAAAAATCTTGAATGTTTATGTACAACCTTTTAATTTCAATACACCCTAGCTTATGGGCTACCCAGGGCCTACCTTGGGCATGACACATGCAATCAAAGGGTAATTTAAGGCATGCCCAGGGGTTTATTTTGCCCAGTCACATTGGCAGTTTAAAACTGCATACTGGCTGCAATGGCAGACCTGAGACAGGTTTTAAGGGGCTATTAAGTGGGTAGCATAATAAGTGCTGCAGGCCCCCTAGTAACATTTAATTTACAAGCTCTGAGTATATGGTATAGCACTTTTTTTTTTTTTTTTTTTTGGGTGTAAGAAATGTTTATTGCACTCATCAGAGACAAATTATACATGCGTGTCGCCTACAACCCCACCGGGCCGGCTGTCACCTCGCGAAACAGAAAGAGATAAAGTCGTGAGTTGTACACAGCCCATCAGCCGACATCCATCTGACCGGCGGCGTCATTGCTGAACATCTCTGGACCGTTGGTCCGTGCTACATACGTTTTCAAATACGTTATCGTTCTTACTTGTTTTTCCCCCTCGTCAATATAAATTAACTTAACTTTACAACATTCAACATAACTGAAAGTACCCTCGGGTCACAATTACTCTGTGTCACTGCATCCTCCCCCCTCTGCACCATTGTGTCTAACCCTGTCCCTGTACAGCTGTTAATCATGTAATCCCACCATTAACCGTTATCTGAATCCGAACCAGACTCTCCATGTGATAGCAAGTAGGCACGTAAGAACCCCCAGTAGTCTCTGGGCCGAGACCTGACCGGTAGCTCCTCTTCATATGTGTTCAGTGTGTCCTGACAATATGTCATGTCTTCTAGCCAATTTTTCACGTTTGGGCCTTTCCTACTGTTCCAGTGTAGTGATACCCTTCGTTTTGCTAACAATAGTGCAACAGCACAGAATTTGCGCTTCAATGCTCTCAATCGCGGCGTTATCCCCAACAAACAAAATTTTGCTTCACACATCACGGTTTCCCCAAGCATTTCAGTCAGCACTTGTATGACCTGTTCCCAGTACCCCGCAACCTTACGACAGTGCCAGGCCAGATGCATGAAGTCTGCATCCTCTTGTCCACACCTGATACACCTGGAGTCCTCCCTCAATCCATATCTATGTAGTCTGTGAGGGTGTAGTACACCTGATGTAGGTACTTATAGTGTATGATCCTGAGGTTACCGTTTGGTGTCAACATGCTGGTAAGTGTGCAAGAGGTAGCCCATTCTTCGTCGGATAGAGGTGTGTCTAAGCTAGCACTCCATTTATCTCTAGCCTTGCCTGTGTTGCCGCCCACAGCCTCTTGTATACTCATGTACAATTTGGATACTAGGTGTGATGCTGTAGGCGTAGTAAGGAGTAGCTGTAGCGGTTCGAGTGTCTTTGGTTCGTCTGGGTGTGTGGGATAGTGTTCCCTAAGCGCCATTTGCAATCTGTAGTAGTTAAAAGTAAACAGCTGGGACGGGTTACTGATGTACTGTATCTCGTCCAGGGTTTTAAAACCTCCATTGGCATATATATCGCCTAGTGTCTATCCCGGCTCGCCTCAACAGATCCATACCAACCTGCTCTTGTGTAACCGTTAGAGCCGGGTGGTGAGCTAGTGGAAGAGCAGGTGCATAGAGCGGCAGACTATTCGCCACCTTACCAATCAGTCTCCATGCCTCCGTAGTGGTGTTCACTGTATTAATGTCGTGATCATGGAGCCTAGGGCGCTTGTGTAGTAGTATACTAGTTAGTGGGATCGGGTCAGCATCCCCCGCTTCTACAGCCACGTGCGTTAAAAAAGGTATCTCATGGTACCAGAAGTGTGCGAATTGCGCCTGAGCGCTTAAATAATAAAGGTAGAAATCCGGAACCTTGAACCCACCCTTAGCATATGGCAACGTCATGGTGTGCAGTTCCAACCTCGCCTGTTTTCCCGCCCAAAGCAAATTAAGGACTAACGTATTTATGTTGCGAAATACTGCAGCCGGAGGTCTTATCGGGATATTGTTGAACAAATATAGGAACTTGGGTAGGAGTACCATCTTGACAATCGCTGCTCTGTCTGCCAGGGATAGGGGAAGTGCATTCCATCTTTTAATTTTCCCTTCAAGTGCCGTTACGGCTCTTCCATAATTTGTTTGGATGACCACTTCCGGGTCCCTATGAAACCATATACCCAGATATTTGGTCGGTTCGTCTTGCCATTCTAGCGGGTAATCTAATTGTGTTGGGCGCGTGCCGTCTGTCAGCGACACAATAAGCGACTTACTCCAATTGATCTGTAACCCAGCCTGTTGACCGTATTTTATGTATTCTCTGAGAAGCGGATTTAAGTGTAGTTCTGGATTTTTAATATAGAGCACCATGTCATCCGCGTATAGCGAAATGTGTATGGGACGTGTAGGCATCTGCAGGGCCGAGCAGTGATGGTGTTGCCTGATTTTACAAGCCAATGGTTCTAATATTAATGCAAACAGCATTGGTGAGAGCGGGCAACCCTGTCTGGTGCCTCGACTTATCTGGATAGGTTCCGATACATACTTGTTTATTTTGATGCGTGCTGTTAAGTTAGTGTACAGTGTCGAAATCCAGCCTAGAAAGATAGGGGGAAATCCCATTCGGACCAATACCGCCTGAATAAAAGACCAGTTAATAGTGTTGAATGCTTTAGCAGCATCCAGCAATACTGCAACTGCCTTAGTCTCCGGCGCCAGGTAGTGCGCCAATGCAAATAGAGTGCGAGTGTTATGCGTAGTGGCTCTATCAGGTATGAATCCAGATTGATCAGGTCTGATTAATAAGGGCATAAGCGGTTTCAGCCTATCTGCTAGCAAACTGGCTATGATCTTAGTATCTACATTCAATAGCGATAGGGGACGATATGAGTCGCATCTATCCTCCCCCTTGCCTGGTTTTAAAAGTGCAATGAGTAGGGCTTCTCTCATCGATGCAGGCAAGGTCTGGGCTTCATGGGCTGCTCCATAGAGTCTCACTAGGTGCGGGGCAAGTATGTCTACATATGTTTTATAAAATTCCGTCACGAAGCCATCCGGCCCTGGCGCTTTGGCGTTGGGCAAACGCTTAATGGTGTCAGTGACCTCTTCTACAGTTATAGGACGCGCTAGGTATTGCCTGTGACCGTCTGCCAGCCATGCGATTTCTACATCTTCCATGTATGCAAGTAACTCTGATTGCGGGGGCGACGGGCGCTCTTCATACAGTGCACCGTATGTCATTACAAATTCGTTCATTATCCCTTTGATGTCTCCTACCACCTCACCTGACCGTGTGCTGATGGATTTCACATATTGTGGTGGTTTCCCTGAACATATCTTGTCTGCCAGTGTCCTGCCCGGCCTGCCCCCCTCCCCATAACGCCGTGCAGTCGCTCCTTTAGAAACATAATTAAGCTTGTCCGCTGCAAATTGTCTATGCTCAGTTAGGAGGGCCTGAATTTCCCCCAGTACTTTGGTGTCTCCCGTTTGGGTGTATGTTTGTTCTAATACTTGTATGGCCTGTTCTTGTGCGTGTATCTGCTGGCGTATATCCTTTAGGATCCCCGAGGTCGTACTAATGCACACCCCCCTGAGCGTGGCTTTAAAGGCTTCCCAAAGCAGCCCTGGATCATCTGTAGTCGGGCAGTTCAGATCAAAATAATCTGTTATCGCCTTGTGTATGGTGATAACATACAAGGGGTCTCGCAACGCAGCTGCGTTGAACCGCCAAGTGAAGGGTGGTGGCTCGTAAAGCGGGATGACAACCTCCAGCATCACTGGATTGTGGTCGGACAGTGTCCGTGGCATGTGTTTAATACATTTAACCCATGTCAGTACCTCTTGTGTGCCCAGCCAGTAGTCTAATCTGGACCAACTGTTATTTGCAGCGTTAACGTGTGTAGCCGCAGTTTCCCCCGGGTTACCAATCCTCCACATGTCCACCATTCGCAAATCGTCCATAGCGTCCTGGAGCATTAACCTAGCATTCCCATGTTGTTCCAACGTATGCGTCGATCTGTCTAAAGTGTCCTGCAGTGTAACGTTAAAATCGCCTCCCCATATTATGTGGTCTGATTTCACCGCAGCTATGCGCTGCCATACCTCCCTGAAGAAACCCGGGTCATCTGTGTTCGGACCATAAACGTTAACCAATATTATTCGCTGTCTTCTAACCGTACCCGCCACCACTAGACATCTTCCCTCTGTATCTCTGTGTGTGTGTGTGATCTCAAAATGCGTACCTTTCCTTATTAGGATGTTCACCCCCCTGGAATAGGATGAGTAATTCGAGCTAACCACCGATTCGGCCCATTTGGCGCCCAGTGTGGACGTGGTGGTGTGTGCCATGTGCGTTTCCTGTAAGAAGACAATGTCAATATGCAATCGGTCAAAGTATGCAAATATCTGCCTGATCTTTTTCGGGTTGCCCAGGCCTCGGACATTCCATGTTAGGAGTTTCAGTGTGTTGGCACTACGTGCCATGAGCATGAGCATGTTTGGATATCGCTACCCGACTCGTGAATTTTGGACTATACATCCTAGTGGACATAATTGCAGTAACACGTGGTGTACAAAACAACAGCGACAAAGGTTTGAAATTTCGTGATACACAGTTTGCATGGTATCTCACGGCTAAGGGGTTTGCCATGCTTCTCAGACACAGAGATCGTAACCTAGATAACCCCAAATCCCCCTCTCACCCACCACCCACTTTAGCTCCCAAACTTTGCCAAAGCCATCCCTCATCAGTATTGAACTCCCCTGTAGAACTTGTTTTGGGGTGCACCCGCTTGGGGGTGACACCAGGTTCACACATCTCCATCCACATAGTGGATGTGGACGGACGCATTTATATTCATCTAAGTAGCGTGTATAGAAATCCTTCTCCCCTCCTCCATCCCGCCCAATACTAACAACGGTGTCTGGGAATGCAGCCACAGTCCACCAGGTCGACAATGGTTCAATTGTCCAGTCTCGTAGGATATTGTACCTGTGGAGCACCCACATTGTGCCCTGCTGGACAGCTAGTTCAACCGTGTGTTCTTACAGAGGTTCACATCTTACCTCTCATGTCCTGCTGTCTGGCTCTCCCACTCGTATCAGATCATACATTCCGGTTACACTCAGCATAATCGTACCATCTGCGGTACGACGTTGTCAAAGTCAGGTCGGACATCTTGAGAGTGAGTATATTGCTATGTTCTTGTGGCGTGCAGTTGCCGTGTCGTTCCATTTAGCAGTTATCTCACATTGCCATGTCTTTTGTCGATCCGGTTTCAACGTCGTCCGCTCCATACATTCGTTTGCGGCGTGACGTTCCCACAGTCGATCAGTCCACGTCGCTCGTTCGTTCGTCTTGATCTTGTGCCTTCCGTCACTTCACCTGATGCTTGATGTATTCCTGTGCAGCCTGTACTGTTTGCAGAATAACGGGCTTCCCTACATTAGTGATTTTGAGTTTCGCCGGGTACATCATGGCGTACTCCAGGCCAAGGTCACGCAATTTCTTTTTCACTGGAGCAAATTCTTTCCGTGCTAGTTGCACCGCCATGGTGTGATCAGGATAGAACTCCAGTTTGTTTCCCTGATGAGTGACCGTACCCATTTCCCTGGCCAGTCGTAGGATTGTGTCTCTGTCTCTATAATTTAGCACGCGGGCTATAATCATGCGTGGGGGTGCTCCAGGTTTCGGCACAGGCGCCAAAGAACGATGTGCGCGTTCTATTAAGAACACCGAGGACAGTTTGTCTGAGCCAAAAATCTCCGTCAGTAGTGTCTCAAGGTAGTTTTCCAATCTCCCAGTATTGGTGGATTCCGGCAGGCCCGAAATTCTGACGTTGTTGCGCCTGGACCTGGCTTCCTGATCCTCCACCTTGGCTCGCAGGGTCTCCACCGTCTTCTCCAGGCCACCGCAGACCTTCGATGTGGTCTTTTGGTTGTCCTCCACCGTGGATATTCGCTGTTCCGCCTCTGCTTTTCGCCCGTCGTGATTCTCAATTTTTGCCGCCATGTTGTCCACTCTCTGCATTACGTTGTCGAGTTTACCATTCATTTCCTGCAGGCTCTGCTGGATCGCACGCAACACCGCTTCCATGCTGTTTCCTTCCGCCTGCGCCTGGTCGCCTTCACCCTCTGGGTCTGGTGCGTTATGTTTAACTTGTTTCCGCGCCTCGAACGGGAGCCTGGTCTGCTGTCTGTCAGGTTTCCCCATGTCCCCGCGCTGCGGAGGCGAGGTGTGTCCGCGTGTCCCCGGACTGCCCGCTGTAGGAATGCTGGTAGGTGAGGTGGCGGTGTGCGCTGAGTTTGCGGTTCCCCTCTTCACAGTGCGTTTATTCATCAGCTGAGACATACACTGCGTGATACCACTGGGCGTGGAGCAGAGTGTTTTCTAACGTTTTTACCGGGCCTGGGGACCTCCTGGTGCATATGTGGGCCAAGGCGCGCTAGCTCAATGCCCCCCAGTCAGCTGATAACATCCAGGGGGCCGGGCGTGTGTCTTGTCGCTGTTGGGAAACCCCGTCAAGCTGTTTCTAGCGCCATTCGCAGTGTGAGCACCACTCACCCCTCGAAGCGTGTACAGCACCCCAGGTGCGCAGCTCTGACGGTCGCGACCGCGTTCTTCAAGCTCCTGCCCGGCGGCGCTCCCAATCCGCAATCTTTAGCCGCTTTCTCCCCGTCCGCCAGGTGCAGGGAAGGGGCTCCGCATTTACCATGTCCTTCGTCTGTCCCACGGGCAGCCGCCGCTCTAGGTCAGATGCGGTCCAGCGTCTCCGCCATTTTGTCGTCGCTGGAACGCACGGCGATACTCAGCGTATTCACAGCCATCTGCAGGTCTCAGTTACAGCTGTCGCTCATAATGTTGTTGATGGACCATTCACCCCCGGGCCCCATCAGTTAAACAATCGTACCTCTGTCCGCTCAGCTGTTAACAGCGATCATCCCGGCAGACAGGTGCCGCCATTTTGTGAATGCTCCGGCGATTCCGGACTTTCCGACTCGAAAGTCTCGTTGCAGCCCTTGTGGAGTCCCACTTCTCACATGAGTACGACTGTACCGCCTTCCGACACCGAAATCTTGTGGTGGCTCTGCGATAGTGTCGGTTTGAAGGGGTTAAAGGCCGCTAGAAGCGCGCCCGTCCGGCGGAGCTGTCTCACTAGCCAGCCATTCCGCAGTGCGCCCTCTAGCGCCCCCCTGGTATAGCACTTTAATAGGGGCTCATAGGTAAATCAGATGTTCCAATCAGGTGTAAGCCAATTTTACCATGCTTTAGGCAGTGAGCATATTCCCTTTAGCACCAATTAGCAGTGGTAAAGTGTACAAAGTCTTAAGATCAGATAAAAAGAATTCAGAGAAATAGGAGGGTAAAAGCAAAATGTTTGACGGAAGACCATACCAAGGCTGACAGGTCTAACATACACTTTCAAACTACTGTACACTACCAATATGCCACAATCATTCACAATGCATTTTACCCTACTAACACTCACTCTCCTTCACTCTAGAGCAGCTCTCAAACAGTGCAAATAATTCAAATTTGCCAGATCTTGGAAATTAGTGAATGCAGACAGATTGAAATGATCTTGGAGTAGATATATCATTTTATCTTTAATCTCTGCTCATATGGGCCACCAAAAACCGTGGGTGCTACTTCTTAGATATTCTGCATGATAGTCACACAGCCAATTGTGTTGTAGGAGAAGGTGCTGTCCTCAAGAGCAGATGAGGCAATGTGTCCCTATGATAAGAGTCTTCAAAATGATTGACCAACGCGGAAACCAACTTGGGGGGAAATTTCAGCACTTGTATGAGTTAGGTGAGCCTCTGGATGGATTGTAAATGTCTCAAACTGAATGCCAAGGTCATCATTTTTGGTAAGAACCCTTCCCTCTGGACACCAGGCTGGTGGCCTCCTGAGATGGACTCTCTACCCGAACCTTCAAACAAAGTCAGAAATGTAGGATTCGTGGTAGACAAGGAACTAATGTTTAGTGACCAAGTAAACTCCCTAAGGTTAATAAAAAAAATAGAAAATGTTTTGCCCCTGAACTGCTCAAAACAGTAACAGATAGTATGTGCCTCACGCTTGCAGTAGGACTCGTTAAAATGCTTCACAACATGGCAGCTCGCTTCCTTTGTAAAATTCTGAAGCATGAGTCAGCAAGAGAAGCAATTAGGAAACTGCATTGGCTGCCAGTCAAACATAGATGCAGCTTTAAGGCTCTCTGCTTGGCCTATAAATCCATGCATGGACTTGGGCCAGACCATTTAAATATAAACTTACATGGTATGATCCAGCAAGGACGCTCCGATCAGGCTCCGATCAGGCCTTGCAAGGAACCTGATCGTCCCCCCTTTCAGAAAAGCTACTTGGGGTGGAAAAAGCTTTTTTAGGGCCACTACTATACAATCTCCCATTATCATTAAAAACTACCCCCTCCTTACTCTCCTTTAGAAAAACCTTAAAAACCTGGCTTTTCAATCAGGAATAGAAGTCTTTTTCTCTGCATTTCTGCCTATTCCAACTAAATTACCCTCTTAGTCAAATCAGATTTTCGATAGCACCAAGACGCCCCAAGGCAGGAGACTGCGCGTTATAAGTTATATTACATTACATTACAATACATTCTTCAAAATACAGTCAATAATAATAACGGACTGACTAAAAACGGAAGAGTGAGATCAGGAAATTGGAAAAACTGTGAAGGTTTATTAAATATTGATGTGCAATACAGAAAGACAAACATATAGCAATCTCAATAGATCAGTCATAAAGCTTAGAATCAATTGTCATGAATGTTCCTAGATATTAAAAGAGATGCAGCACTCGGAAAATGTGTAGCAAATGTATAGAAAATTGGACAGCATCCGTAGTAGAGACCCACAAATTGAGGTTCGTTTATAGTAATTATCACCATAGAAAGCAATGGAAATTGCATAGTCAACATGGTGTGAGAAATTGTATCAGAATAACAGCAAATCACAGTTCAACATTATAAAATGTTATATAATACCACCTGTAACAAAGTATGAGGACACAGGATGTAGTAAGAGCAAGAGGTATTTATTACAACCTCATCCAACAGCCAGAGGATCTCAACTGCCATGTAGAGAACACAGAGGGGAAGAACATAGAGAGAACAAGGTTCCACGCTGGACATTCCAGCAGGGGAACAAGTGACATCATTACACTTCTTCCTCTTGACATTTAAATAAGTAACAACATAGCTGAGAACAATTAAACATAATCACGCAAGTGCAAAGGCAACCTGCGAACTCTCACACTCCTGCGAGAACCAGCAGACTCCAGAACAGGAACAGAAGAGAGACCTCCAGAAGAAGACCTGTCATTAAAAGAAGAATCACATCCAGCAAAGTGAGAGAGTCGACTGTGATTCCATATACGACCATCCTCTGTCTTAACAGCATTTTTGAAAAGTTTCACAATGGTTCTAGGAGCAGAGAACTTCGACCAATTTTGACATCCAACAGGTGCTTTTATCTTAATTTTCTCCCCAACTTTAAAATTCATAACCTTGGCAGACTTTTTCTTGTCAACATACACTTTCCTTCTCATTTGCAAAGATAATTCTTTATCTCTCCAAGCCGCAATTTCATTATTTTTAACACCTTTGTCAGACACCATCCATGCAGGACACAAACAAGTGTTGGGAGCTCTCCCCTTGAAAAGTTCAAACGGAGTTTTACCCGTAGATGAATGCGGGGTGAATCTATAAGCGGTTATCCGGTTCTGTAACTCCCTCCTCCAATCCAAACAATTAACCTTTGCCAACTGAATACACTCCTTAAGTGTCCTGTTAAACCTCTCCAAAGCACCATTCGCCTCAGGGTGAGATAATGAAATTTTCTTATGAACAACACCACACTTGACAAAATAGTCCTCCATGACACCTGAACAAAACTGAGGACCATTGTCTGAAAGAATAGAGTCAGTTGAGCTTCTTTTTTTTTCCCCGAGTTTCACACTCATCCAAGATGGCTGCCACAAAACAACCAGACGCTTTTCTTTAGGCGAAGGGGCACCTTTCTTCCTTCTTTCAATTACGTCACGTTACACGAAGGAAAGACACCTACCTCCTCTTCATAGAAACAGCGCTCTAAATATTTCGCCACCAATTCTCCTCCTCGTTCCGCCGCCCGATGTCACCACGAACCAGACACCTGATAATCCAGCAGGAACAGAGTACTCCGGTTTAACAGTGAGTTTTTCTTTTTATCTCACGTTATTCTTCTTTTAAAATATCCTTTTTCCTTGTTGTCATTGAGGTTGTATCCTCTTTTCTTGAATCTTTTTCTTCATCCCATCCTCGTCGCCAGTGTAACAAAGTATGAGGACACAGGATGTAGTAAGAGCAAGAGGTATTTATTACAACCTCATCCAACAGCCAGAGGATCTCAACTGCCATGTAGAGAACACAGAGGGGAAGAACATAGAGAGAACAAGGTTCCACGCTGGACATTCCAGCAGGGGAACAAGTGACATCATTACACCACCATCCGTACACTATCCCACTAGATGAATAGTAATTATGCTCCTTCTGACCTCATGTCATCGGAAGTGTCAGAGAACAAGTCTGGCAACATGAACAATGGGAAAGACTCATTAGTGAATGGACTACAGTGTGTGAGCAGCAACAGCGTTGCAAAATATTTCAAGGCTTCTATTGTATTCTCTCTTTGTTGTTTATATACCCTTTCTGCATTTTTTCTTAAGTTGTTTTGCTAAGTAGTTCTCCCTTATTTAGTGTTCCGTACCCATCAATCTTCCTCTAGTCCTTCCATTCTCCTTTTATGCCTCCCCACTTAGCCTGTGTTTCTCATGCACAATTTTGGGTCACAAATTATTTCTGAGATTTAGTAACTTTAATGAGGACTGTAACTGCTGAATTAATGATTTTGCACTTAAAACAATATGGCTATTTCATTTAGAAGTGTGATTGATAATGCAGTTTTTACTTATGCTACATTTTCGTATAAACACAATTTTTTTTAATATATGCAGTTTCTGGTGTTCTGGTGCTCTTGCACATTCCCCCTCTTAATCAATGGCCCGCTGCAAGTCTTCTCTTCCCACAGTTTCCGCAGAACACGGCAATGCCGTAAAAAGATTAATAATCGAAAAAATAAAAAGCATGTATTGTGAATGAAACCCTCCATTGTGTATCTGATGGTTCATTTTGAAGGATTTCCTCTGGAAGTTCAGATGTAAGGGCGAAGAAGAACAGGATTCTGTGGGCTACTGTTTAAAATATTTTATATTCATCTCTGGAGTGCAATTGTTGAGTAAGCAAAATTAAGATTTCTTTTACCTTATGAAATGGGTTAGTGTTAAGAGCCTTTTGAATTTACTTTTTATTTTGATTTGCCAATGTAATCGAAACATGATCATACCATGCTGAATTTGCAGTTGTATTAATGAATCTACATAAATAAGTATAAAAGCCCTTGTTTTTGAGGGACTGATTCGCCTCCTGAGACTCTGTCCGAGTTTTATGAGATATTCCTTCTCACTAAGATATTGTCTAAATTCTTAATGAGTTTGACACTTAGAAATGAGTGGAATTTTATTAACTGGCTAGGGTTCTGCTATGATTTATGATTTGGCATTTCTGTATTCCGAGTCTCTATGACAAAATGATGCTTTCCTCTGTAATGTTTTATTCGTATTACATTTTTAAGACTTAACCTCGATCTAGAACTAAGTCCTTTGGTGGTCCCCATTTTTAAAAATATATTTTCTCTGCTCAGTTCAGGGGACTGATGGTGAGGCTAGTCTCTTACCACTAAACTACTGGGAAGGAAATGTGCGGCTGAACTGTTTAAGGTAAAATGTGGGGTTCTTTCAATATTGGGGTTCATGAGATTATTGAAGTTCAGCTCCCATAACGTTTAGTAGCAGAGGATGGTTAGTGTAATACTCTTTAAGGAGTCCCTGAAGGATTTTTGTAGTTTTTGAACCTCCTGGCAAGTGAATAGCCATATTGAGTTGGGGTGCTTCCCCTGAGTGCACGAGTGAAGTACATAAACTCAGAGGTAGATTTCTGCTGATCCGAATTTGCCTAGTGAGAAATTTAGCAGGATTGTTGTGTTCCTATTCTTTTATTGCTCAAATGTAAAGTTAATGGTTTGTGAATGAGTTATTTTACTTAAAGTACCGACTTTTCTTTCCTTTCTAGGGTAAACAGGTAAAGGTACATGACGGAAATCTGGTGCATGTCCCGTGGATGAAGGCAGATTTGTATTCTTTTACAAATAATTTTCCAACTTTGAAATAAGACCCAGTAAAGTGATATAAGGAAATTCACAGGTTGACACACATTTCTCCAATGTTATGGGCTGATTTAAATATGTTGTTGGAGACCGTAGTCCCTTGACATCTGTGGTTAGACTGCAAAGTTGCCACCGGATTGCAAACACAAGAACCAGCTAGGTTTGGCCCTAATAATACACCAGCAAATGAGATAAAAGACAAATAAAAGACAAATAAAAGGCTATAATTTGATATTTGGAAAAGCGAGTCCCTGAAAAGGTTATAAATTGGGAGAGGATTTTGAGAAAATACACATGAACCTAAAGAATTAGTGCATTCTTATTATGAGAGGTTGATGCATATTTTCAAAAATTATAGTGGATTCAAAAACGCAAAAAAGGATAGCGCTAATGGCTTTGTTTCTGGTTTTGTAAATTGATTGAGATCAAAAATTTGTAATCATATTCAGCAAAGTGAGTTGTGTTGGCAGATGAAGAGCATTGATGAGATCTTCATGTTGGAGAAAAAAAAGTAGTGACTATTTTGAAACAATGCAAAGAGATTCATGGAGAAGATGATGATTGCTCTGACAAAACAGTTTGAAAAACTTATCACAGAATCAAATGGGTTTAAATATCAACCTTATACAGAATGTAATGAAAACAAATGTTTAGTGTAGGAAATTGGGCTATTAGTTGTGTGACTTGCACAATTAACAGTGCCACAATTTGCCCTTACTGGGAACCAAGCACCCCATTTTAGCACTTGTCTCTCTCAGGATAGGAAAGCAGAACTATCTCAGTCGTATTCAGGGAAGGTGGTGTGGGCTAGTACTCACTACTGGCTGGCACACAATAATATCTCTTAATAAATGATTGTCCAGTCAGTGCTTTTTCTTTAGAAAAGGGAAAAGTACATCTATTAGACACACACTACTAGATGTTGTGTATTCATTTACGAATATATACATTTGGCAGATTTAAAATACCATACATGACATTGCATAATCACCTTTGCCCCCCCCCCCCCAAGGGATCATACCAATATGTATGGTAAGTCTACTGGCTTGGTCAAAGGTTCAAGACCAACAAACCACCTGTTAAAAGACACCTTGTTTTGTGTAAATGTAATAATCCATAATAACCATGTGCAAATGCACTTTTTAATGTTAATAAAGCATATCCACTTTGTTCAATAATTACTGTAAACATTATGCATTATGTCAATAAAGCATTTTAAAATGAACAAAACATCTGCCTGTCTGCTTTTTATATACTTTCAAACCTTGAGAATGCAAGCATAAAAACAGCCCCTAGATTATTGCATTCTGATCATATAAAATGCAGCCATAGATTCAGCATCTAGCGGGCGCTTCAGCCTATGTATCTCCCTTGTACACCTTCAGGACATATTTGATGTACACAAAAACAGCCCCAAGAAGGCACTGTACTCAGCAAACGTTCTAACCTTAGAGTGCTTTAAAAATGATGTGAAAAATCACAGGGGTCAAAGATTCCTTGAACCCACAAATGTAGAGTCAGTTTTTTTCTAAACATTACTTCTGGGGGCCCATTCTGGCTGCCCCTGCCAGCTCCCCATGCTGGCAGCATTGTGTATGCCTCCACAGGATCCAGCATCTCTTTTCCTGTCTCTTCTGATTGGTGGCAGATGCGCTCCACCCAGACATGGGGGCAGGGAACAAGGGATAGGTCCCCCACAGTTGGGGGTATGCAACAGTGCTCGCCCTTCAATTTTGTGTCAGTCTCCAGGGAATATGGAGCCAAAGTGGAAACAGGGAGGATGTCCTGCTCACGCCCCCTCTCAGGAATGGTTAAATCATTAAATCCTGTGCTGGGCACTGGACTGCCGTTATAGCTAAAAGAAAGTCTGTATCCAGTAAGGCTTGTCCACTACCAGGCTCTATAATGTCCTATCTCACTAAAGCTATGGGGGATATAGAGCATTAAATTGGCTCAGTTGAGGAACGACTGAGCTCTGTCATGAACCGTACAGCCGGGAATGGTCCCAGGAATTAACCTAGCTCCCTGAGGCCGATGGCACGTGTAGCTAGATCCCATGTATGATTCTCTAGCTCAAAAGGGAAAAATCCATGTGTAGCGATTGGGTCTGATGAAATATTCCCTCTGGAGACAGGGCCTGCATGCCTAACAGTATAAGATTCACACTGCTCCTTGCCCCCAGCAAAAAAGAAACGCCCTTAACGCAGGAAAGGTAAACCTGCCCAGTACATCCATCTATCGCAGGATGGTACAGCTTTGCCTGCCTCTGGTGAAGGATCCATTTCCAGCTTTGGAACTGGCCAACAAATGTGCAAGTTTGGAAAGTAAAGTATCAGACTTTATTAATAAAGTCTTTGATGTGTTAGACTCACTTGCGGCCCTTATCAGGGTTCTTAGCTCATGTGGAGTACCTGTAAGGCTCTCAAGAAAGGATGTTGTGATGACTACTGAGGAGGACTGAGGTACAGTTAAGATTAAAAGGTATGCCCTAACTCAATCTAGGCAGCCATCAAGGTGTTAATCAGTAACATGTTCCATGCGCTCCTCTTGTCCATCCCGGGCAAATCAATGAGCATCGTTGGAGCCGGCCTTGTCACTGAACGACTCAACTGCATGAGCCCATGTGGGGGCTGAGGGGTACACCCAGGAGTTTTTCGCTATGAAGCTTACTGTGTGGCAATTGCCCCAACTGACCACTCCTTTTTTTCTGGTTCTTAAAGGTGTCCCTCCTCTGAGACCAGGTACACACGAGAATCACGATCAACTACTAAACAAGGTGGTTACTGGATAAAAGATAGGTTGAGTCGGTACAGGGCAACTCCATAATCGGATTCATTTTGTTCGGGGAGTCTCATGGATAGGAACACTCCAAACCCAACAGCAATGATGTATCATTGTTAATTTTAAGAATAGAGCTGTTACCATGAACATTCTGACAAGGCTCAACCTTTTCTGTGTTTACTTCATCTGCAATTGAGGCACTCCCTCTGGGCTTTTTCTACAGACCAACTGGAAGAATGATCCCAATGCCTAGCAATTTGCCTCACCCTCCGACTGTTACGAATAGGTTTATGCGTATTTTGCAGTTGGACCAGCTGGATTGACTTTCATATCAGGCCATTCCCCAGTCAGTTAAGTTGTTCAACCATCGGTTGTAGGATGGATAGCCTTCAACCCATTACACCGAACATAACTACTTCTACTGATAGAGACAGCCCTGGGAAGAGCCTTGCAAATGGTGTAGGCGAAACCATAAGGCTAACTTCATGGAACATGGTAGGTCTGGCAAACAAGTTGAAAACTTTAGACTAGCTAAATTTAATTGAACATTATGCAGTTCTTTGCATGCAGGAAACCTGGCCGACAGACACTGTGTTACCTACTTTACATCTGCCACACCAGGATCCATGGGCATTGGCTAAGGGACGATTAATTACTCCTGTCCCCGTACTTTCCCAGGCCCGGTCATATGAATGAGCTTGAGTTTTCCACACTATCAACCCAATCCGATAAAATCTCTCAAAAAACATGCTACTGATAACGTTTTACAACACTTTTTTTGATTCAAGTAATGTCATGACAGAACTACTGCAAGGGGAAATTGAGCATAGTGTGGGCAACATAAATTGTAGTTATGTGATTGTATGGATGGGTGATTTTAACACAAAACACTATCAAATGTAATCAGAAGAGTCTTGCAGGATGGTGGGTGATGAAGGGGATCCCATCACTCATTTTGGTTCACAGCCCATTTGGAGATAAACTTAATTTGGTACTTATGAAATACAATTTATTGTTTGCCTTGGACTACCTGACCACGGATCCAGTTATTATTCTCACGTTTCTCTGGTGGGACTGTTCTAATTTAATTGTTTTCATCCTACTCTTGGAAAATGTAAGAGAATGGGTAGATGAATAGATCCCATCAGATTAACCCCTTAGTGATCTAAAGTTATAGCCATTTCAATTCCCAAGTGCTTTATTTGCAAAGAGACAATTGGAGGTCAATCCCTTACTACTTACCTATACAAAAAATAAAAGGGTGATTATGAGTTGGCCAAAGGTTGATAATGATCTTTTTTGTCAGCCTTAATGGGATCAGTGTTACCTGATTTTCTGCTGTGCCTTTGCGAAAACATCAATATTGAATAGGGGGGCAGAGATAATCAATTTCTTTGACAGAATGTGTGGCATGGCACATGAAATGCTCACAGTCACAATTAGATCCAGTAACAATAAGCAAGTGAAATGGTTTGACTCCGACTGCACTAGGGCTCACAACCAGCAGCTGTCAGCACTCAAAGCAGTCCCTAGAAATTCAGAGCAGGTGAGTAATTGCAAGAAGGCATATAAGATGGTGTTAAGTGCCCAGAAATAGAAAATCAGCGAGGAAGTTTATCACACCTTAGTATGGGTCAGTGACCTTAAAGATAGTAAGACCTTTTGGCAGATGGTGAAATGCAATTATTTTGAGAAAGCCCAGGAGCTCGGGCTTGACACAGTGAAGTCGGGGTCACTCACTGCACTCAATTTAATTAGGCCCTACCTCTATGGAGAGTTCTATTCCCGCTGAGACAGTGGCAACTCTATCAAGAGGTTCTCCAGCTTCTTCTCTGTCTTCTTTCCCAAGCTTCTCCCAGGGATAGAGATAGAACTGACCGATGTGATAGATGCATTTATTAGATTTGGGGAAAGCTCTTGTCCCGGATGGGATACAAGCTGATCTTTCGAAGGCAAATATGCCTTTGTGGGCTCTCCTCCTGAAAAATGTCTTAAAGGCTTCTTTACTAAGGGGTCCTGCCAAGGATTGGTTCCATGTGATTATTGTTCCTATCTTAAAAAAAGGCTCCAAGGGGAACCCGCAGTTTAATCTGCCAATATTGCTGATCAATAAAATGCTGCTAAAATAATGGGAAGGATTCTGTTGGAGCACTTGCAAACCTGGGCGAGCGAATGCAATATACTCACTTAGCTTCAATATGGCTTTCGCACCGATCTTGGGACAGTAGAGCTGGGACTTAATTTATATATTTTAATAAACAAGTGCACAGTGGCCAAGGAAGGAAAGGTGTAATTAGAATGTATGGATTTGAGTTCAGCATTTGACTCAGTCAGTAGATCCAAGCTCTGGAGTATTATGCCAGGGCTTGGGGTAGAGGTGAACATTGTTAACTGTTTTAGAGGACTCCACCTAGCGGTGACTGCTAGTGTTAGGTATGGCCCTGGGGGAGGAGGGGAGACAATGGAACCCTTTAAACTAGCTAGAGGTGTACACCAGGGCTGTGTTTTGGCACTCTTTCTCTTTTCTCTATATGGCAGCGGCTAAGAAGAGCAATTACTGGACCGCAATGCCGATTGAACACGAGTGGCTATCCAGTGTTCCAGCAATGATCTACTCCAATGACAAAGTCCTAGTTGCTAGAACTGTGATTGTGATTGGCCTGCAGTGATTGCTTGACCGACTTTGTGCTTTTATGGCTAACTTGGATCTGATTGTCAATCAGACAAAAACCCACATAATGGTTTTTGGACTCCAGAAAAAGAAAGATATTGTCGGGATTTAAAAGTTCTAGACTGAAGACCCCTTTTTTCCCCAGGAGCAAAGAAGGGGTCCTTTCCTTTCCCAGAAATATCGCTACCTCGTGTTAGAGATCACAACCACACCAGGGAGCCAATATATCCAAAGAAGGAGGGACCAAGAAGAACCATCCAAGAAGTCCCAAAGGCAGCCGACCGGGAGGAGGCCAGCTCCAACAGGAAAATTAGGAAGAACTATTGGGAAAGAGAATAATAGAATAACTGTCAGTGTTGAAGAGGTTTAAGCAAACATTAAACTCCCACCATGGATATTGTGCACTCTTCCACTTACTGTAAATGTAGAACTGGTAGCAAGTGATGGTCTTCTGTAACTGAATAGGATTCACAGCCCAAAAAATATAAATCACAAAGGTATGAGGGCTGGCGTTAGTAAGAGCTTGCAGAGTTCCAAAAAAGAAAAATAGTAAAGTCCGAATAACTCAAGTTCTGCGCAACTGCGCTTTATTCACACACAAAAATTATATATAACTGGCAAGCTCCACATGAAGTTCAAATATCATCCACGCGCGGAGGCGCGATAAAAGAATTCACAATACAAGCCCTAAAACTGGGCAGAAAACAAAAGCAGGCAAAAAGCTCTACTCTCAGAGCTATGAGCAGAGGAAGGCGGGGTGTCCCCCGAAGGCGTCAGCTGCTAATTTGAACACAGCGCAAACTCTTGTAACACCAAAGTCGAAAAGGAATCCAAAATAAAAATAAAAGCGGGGCGGAGATGAGAAACTCACTCGGCAAGGAAGAAGGAATCCAAAGCTCATTCACAACAACGGAGATTCCAAGGGGGCCAGGAGAACTTCCACGGAGGCTTCTGAACCGGCAGGGAGGAAATGCTGCCAGAAGCTGGAGGGAAGGTGAGCGCTGGGGAATTAGCGCGTCCTCTGTAATTAGCAGATTGCTGAAAGGGAGGCAGGAAATAGCACAAACATGTAGTATTGAAGTATGACAGATAACAGGAATCAAATGTCGAGGCTCAATTGAAAGCAAGAATAGGAATCCAAATAAGCAAATGAGCTGGGCTACAGCAGAACGCAGAAAGCCAAGCACAGGAGAATGGTAGCAGCTGACTATATCTTCACCATCAGCTGACCATTCCTAGAGCAGCATGAGAGAGTGCACAATCCCTTACTGCCTCTAAGCCTTATGGTATACGTAGTCCCTCAGTTACGCATACCGCCCGATTCCTAACAGATCTTCCCCCTAAAGGCCATCTAACAAGTCTGGGTTTAGAAGGATGTAGGGCATTAAATCTCCTCACTAACAGGGGAGCATGAACATTTTGAGCGGGTTCCCATGTTCTATCCTCTGGTGTATACCCTACCCAATCTATAAGATACTGCAAAAGACCTCTGTGTCTTTGAGAGTCCACTATTCTTTTCACCTCTTATTCCATTTCTTCTTCTACCCTAATAGGAGGAGGTGGGGGTTCATGACAAGAGGGAGTAGTGTACGGTTTTAATAGAGAAGAATGAAATACAGGATGTATTTGCATTTCCGGTGGAAGGTCTAACTTCACCGTCATTGGATTAATGATGCGACTGATTACAAAAGGACCTAGATATCTGAGTTGAAGTTTACGAGTCCCTCCCAAACGTAAATGTAGGGTAGCTAACCACACTTGTTCTCCTACTTGATAAGAGGGAGCAAGCTGCCTGTGTTTATCTGCTTGATCTTTTATGCGTTCCTTGGCAATCAGTAATTCATGTTGGGCCTTTTCCCAAATGGATAGAAGGAGCTTATGATGGTCTGCTACAGCTGGTGTGTTAATGTCAGAAGGTGGCAATTCTACGGGTAGGAATTTAGGATGATATCCAGTGTTGAAGAAAAAAGGTGATGCTTTGGAAGCAGAGTGAGTGGAGTTGTTATAGGCGAATTCAGCTAATGGTAATGCCTGAACCCAGTCACCAGTGATGGTACTAATTAGACATCCTAGGAACTGCTCTAGAGTCTGGTTTGTTCTCTCTGTTTGAAAAATCCGTCTGCGGATGGAAAGCTGTGGAGAGGCAGTGATCAATGTGCACGATTTTACATAATCCTTGCCAGAATCTGGAGATAAACTGAGGGCCTCGGTCCGACACAATCATGGAAGGCAGTCCATGAAGCCGTACTATGTTGCGGATAAATGCTTCCGTAAGTTCTTTAGGAGTGGGTAGTTTTTTGAGGGGAACAAAATGGGCCATTTTAGACAACATGTCTACTACCACTAATATGGTGGTGTATCCTTGAGTGGGAGGCAGATCTGTGATAAGATCCATACTAATGGATGGCCAGGAACTGTTAGCTATAGGTAAGGGTTGCAAGAGACCTGCAGGAGCACAATGTAAAGTCTTTTGTCTGGCACAAGTGGGACAGGCCTTAACATAATCAGCAATGTCTTGATCCATTCCCTTCCACCCAAACCAGCGTTGACAGATATGTAAAGTCTTAGCTATTCCTGGGTGAGCGGCCATGGGTAAAGTGTGGCACCACTTCATAATCATTTCTCTGATCTCAGTGATTGGGAGAAACAACCGGTCATCATGATAAAATAAACCATCTTTTATCTTATGGTGAGAATCAGTCAACCATTCTTGATGATCTAGGGATGCCAAAGCTTGTTCTAGGAGTAAATAAAAACAGTCAGAGTGAGTGTTATTTCTTTCTCCGACAGCAATAAGTTTGTGATCTGGGATGATAGGCATTGGTTCTTCCTTAGTGTCTTTATCTTCTTTCCCTAGTCGCGACAGGGCATCAGCTTTACCCTGTCTGACCCCAGGATGGAAATGGATTACAAAATCATATTCACAAAAGGACACCCACCTCATTTGTCTAGGTGTTAGTGCCCGTGCAGTTCTGAAGTATTGCAGATTCCGATGATCGAAATAGAAGGTGATAGTGTGGGGGGAACCTAACAGATAGTGACGCCATTCTTGAAAAGCCATTTTAATGACTAGGAGTTCCCTCTCCCCTATTGTATAATTTTGCTCAGCAGAGGACAGAGTCTTGGAAAAATAAGCTATTGGGTGGAGAGTGCCAGTGTTGGAATCTCGTTGCGATAACACCCCACCAACCGCATACTGGGAAGCATCAGCTTTTATGAAATATGGTTGTGTCTCATCTGCATGGCAAACAATAGGGGCAGAGGTAAAACGATCTTTCAAGGTTCGAAAGGCATTGACTGCAGCTTGGTCCCATTGAAAAACCACCCCCTTTTTCAGAAGTCGAGTGATCGGCTTCATTAAATCAGAAAAAAGATCAATAAACCTCCTGTAGAAGTTTGCAAAACCCAGAAAGGATTGCACCTCTTTAACTGTTGAAGGGGTATTCCAGTTGGTGATTGCAGATGTCTTAGCAGGATCCATATGTATCCCTTCTGGAGAGATGACGAACCCTAAAAAGGCTACCTTGCGAGTATGAAAGAGGCATTTATCAAGCTTGGCAAAAAGGTTATGCTCCTGTAACTTACGGAGGATTAATGTGACATGGTTTACATGGTCTTCTTCATTCTGGGAATAAATCAATATGTCGTCTATAAAGACGATGACAAAAACATCCAGATATTCACGAAGGATATCATTAATGAAAAATTGAAAAGCTGCAGGAGCGTTACACAACCCAAAGGGCATAACGCAATATTCATAAAGGCCAAACTTCGTCCTAAAAGCAGTCTTCCACTCATCTCCCTCTCTGATTCGAATTAGATGGTATGCTCCTCCCAGGTCGAGTTTGGTAAAGATGGTGGCTTTTCTGACTTGATCTAACAGAGTGGAGATGAGTGGAAGAGGGTAGTTGTTCTTAATAGTTATTTTGTTTATGGCACGATAGTCTAGGCATGCTCTCAAGCCTCCTTCCCTCTTAGGGATGAAAAAAATAGCATGTCCTGCAGGTATTCGGACAGGTATTTCGTCTCAGGTTCTGTGAGGGAGTATACTCCACTCACAGGCAAGTCTGCTCCAGGGACTAAGTCGATTCTACAGTTGTAAGACCTTTGCGGTGGAAGGGCTACTGCTTTAACCTCATCAAAAACATCCGCAAAATCTTGGTATTCCAAAGGTAGTAATGAGGAGTCAGTGGTGGAAATAGAACATCATAGTGGAGTATGCCAATGGGTGATATCTCGGTAGCAATGAGTCATACAATAGGGTGAGCTTAATGTCACCCTCCTGGAATTCCAATCAATAAGGGGATTATGTTGTTGGAGCCACGGAACTCCAAGAATAGCTCCAAAGGTGGGAGTGTCAATTAAATCAAATGAAATTACCTCTGAGTGACCATTGTCACACATTATAACAATATCGGGGGTTTGATGAGTTATCATGCCTGAGGATAGTTCTGAGTCATCCACTGCTCTTACTTTTTCTGGGTGTTTTTTCAACAAGAATTCTAGCCCCAAGAACCTAGCCAAGGTTATGTCTAGAAAATTACCAGTAGCCCCCGAGTCAATAAGAATAGACATATTATGTCTACGCTGGGAGGGTAGAAGGAACATCATGTTGATGGAGAAATGTTTCGGTACAGACATCATTGTGTCTGAAAGGAAGCGAGAGGCCTGGGTATCTGAGAGACTTGGAGGAGCGACCTCAACATTCCCCAAGTCAGTCAGTTTTCCGACTGCACAACCAGCCCAGCTCGAGTGGTCGCTGTCTTTAAGGTACTCTTAGGCTTAACAGGACAGTCCTTAGTGAAATGGCCACCTTTGCCACAGTATAAACAGAGGTTCAGTCGTCTGCGTTTTTCTCTTTCTTCACTGGATAGAAGTCCTCTGACACCACCTATTTGCATAGGTTCGCTAGTGTCCTTTGCTTCCTTTTTATTGCTTCTTGCCAGGAATAATCAGGAATAGTCTCCTCTAGTCTTTTCTCCCTTCCTTTCAGAGAGACGATCGTCTAGCTTAACACGAGGTCCATAAACGCAGAGCAGTCTTCAGGGGGTTCACTATTTGAGAGAGGATGTCTTTAAGTTCATCCTTAAGTCCTCTATAAAACAAGGAAGGTATTTTTTCCTTAGGCCAGTGAGTTTCAGTGACTAACAATTGAACGTGGTTATATAAGTGAGCAAATCCTGGGAACCTTGCTTTAAGTTCAGGAGTTCATTATCACTGGCTTGCATATAAGAATGACGTGCAAAAAGGCTCCTCATTCTCTCTTTGAACGCAGACAGATCATATAAGATAGGATCGACGTTATCCACAAGAGGTGCTGCCCAAAGTGCTGCATTGCCGCTTAAATATGAAATTATAAACGCCACCTTCGCAGCGTCATCCGGAAAAGAAGTAGCTCTACGCAAAAATTGAAGGCGACATTGGTTCATAAAAACCCCATATTTGCTACTGTCACCGCTAAACCTTTCGGGCATTGCTAGAGGGGTCTGAGGGGGAGTGACTACTGTGACATTAACTGGTGAATGGGTTGATTCTGCTGGAATAGGAACTGATGGAGGGGTGGTAGGCTGAAAGTGCGCCGGCTGTATGTAGCTACGCTTATGTTTAGGTAGTAGTGTCTGTCATTCTGCCCTCTACTTGTTTCTGTGTCTTTGAAACATTAAGTTCAGTGAGAAGTCGTTGGTTCTCTCCTTTAACTAATTTGAGTTTGGTTTGGAGATTAACTACAGCTGCAGCTAATTCCCTCATAGTAGATTCAGTATTGTCAGGGTTCATGGTCTCATCCATGTCGGCTAAGAACAGGGTTTTCGCTCAGGGGGAAATAATTCCGTGGGCTTGGCTTTCTGTAGGGATTTTAAAGTTCTAAACTGAAGACCCCTTTTTTCCCCAGGAGCGAAGAATGTGTCCTTTCCTTTCCCAGAAATATCGCTACCCCGTGTTAGAGATCACAACCACACCAGGGAGCCAATATATCCAAACAAGCATTTACAATGCAATGGTCTCAGCATTATTAAAGGTAAAGCTATTGGCATTGCTCATGACATTTTTTTTCATTTTTTTTAAAACATAAATAAATGGTATTGTTATTTACAATGGCAATAGGTGAGCATTAGAGAGTAGTAGAGAGTATTTGCGAACACAGAGCCACACACACACACAGACAGAGCCACGCACACACACAGACAGAGCCACGCACACACACAGAGATTGCCACGCACACACACAGAGATTGCCACGCACACACACAGACAGAGCCACACACACAGACAGAGCCACGTACACACAGGCACAGAAAAACCAGGGATGACAAGCAGGGAACAGACACCTATGCACACACACATACAGCGGCACGCTGGTAAACACGGCGCAGACATGGCTGCTCCCTCTGACTCACTCTGTGAATGAAAGCCAAGGGGAGGTTTGGCAGCTCGAGGCGGGGCTTCTGGGCACTTCTGATCTCCGTGTATTTCCTGTAAGTAAATGGCACGCAGGCACTTACACACACACATCCATCCATTTCTGCATACACACACACCATGGTAAGCATGCATTCACACAGACACCCATGCACACACACATACAGCAGCACGCTGGTAAACACGGCGCACTTTGGCAGGAGGCTGGCAGCACTTTTCTACCTGTTGCTTGCAACGGTGTTGTGTTACTTTCTGCAAGAGAGGAAGTCTAATTTGGAGTCGAGGGTAGGACAGGGAGGGGGCAGAGTGGCAGGCATTTTATTTCAGACTGTCACTCAGTTATACAGAATTTCCAAACCTTGCCTCTTTGGATGGAACTAATTGAATGTAAGAATCTGGGTGATTTCGGAATTGCTTGGAGCCTCTGCAGGCTAGCATGACAGACCGAGGGAGTCATGATTGTAGTAAGGGCAGCCCAGCAGTACCCCGGGCAGAGCCTCACACGAGAACGGATTAAAACAACCGGTGCGTGGGCGCCTCTGGGAGCCGGCAGAGTGAGGGAAAGAGAACGGAAACCCTCGGGCCCTCGCTAACCTCAAGAGCTCAGAAAACACGAGATGCAGCAGAGTGTGTGGGAATCAGAGATTCAGCCCAAGCCTCTTTAAAGAGAAGGGATGGAGCTTCCCTGTAAAGGTAGCATAGCACGGGGTCTTACAGAGGCTGAAGGAAGAGGGTTCCACATGCATGCGCGGTCGGGCAGAAATGGCTGCCGCAAAGCTCCGATATTTTTGGAATTGGGGGCGTGTTTTTAGGTTTGAGTGACGGATGACGTCACAGATAGAAAGAACCTAAAACACACGCCCCCAAATCCGAAAAAGACGGGGCTTAAGAGGAGTGACGCCCCTCTCCTCCAATGGCTGGCCAGCATTTACGAGACCAGCCAATGGAGAAGAGTTCCAAGCCCCCTCTAAGAAACATTAAATCTCGGGCTCCGCCCACTGCTACGCAGTGCGACGGTCCTCGACCTAAAAACCTGAGCACGAGAAGCGAATGGTCAGCAAAGAACATATGAAAATGCAACAGCTACTTCTTATAAAGACATACAATTTCAATGCTTTACAACTTTTGTCACGTGGGTAAACCATAAAAAAAACATCTAATGAACAATATGTATTATCTTGATTTAGTATTTGATCTCACAAGCAACAGAAGCCTTCAGACACCAGCCTCCCAACCATCCAGGCGCTCCTGTGCGACCTTTCATGCACTATTCTGCGCTTTTTCAAGGGCAAATGTACAGTTGTGATTTTAAAGGCCCGTTTTGACTCTCTTCGATGGCTCCATGTAACCGAGCTGCATGTTGGGCTTCTGGTAAGCTAGCAATACTGATACAAATGCTGTGAAATGAAAGCATATACATAAATCTTTCAGAGGCACTCAGCATTCCCTTCATCCCTCACCTTGGATCCAGCTCCTCGCATCTTGTTTGAATCTGGTCCCTGAAGCTCGGCCTGTCCCATCTCCAGCAGGACCCCAGTGGTGGAGTGCAGAGATATCCTGGCGGCATGAGCAGAAACACATGAGGACATGAATGCCGCAAACTGAGAGACAGGAATTATTAACTGTCTCGTGATGTGGTGCCTTGACCCATCTGTTCCTGTGTTCTGTAACACAAATTGAATCCAGCCACGAGAAAGATTTATTGGAAAACAGCTCAACCCAACAGTTTCTGAATGTTACTCTACTGTTCCTGTGCAAGTGTCATCTGGGATCCGGACTACAGATGCGTGTGCCAAGCTCTCGCTTGCCAACATCAGAGCTCGGGCAGTTTGTGGCCAATCAAAATGTAATGACCATGCATGGAAGGGCAGCAAGCCAATTCCCCAAGGTCTGCTGTGAGGGAGTATAACCTGGGCAGCAGGGGCAAAAAATGTGCTAATAAAGAACAGCCAACATTGAGGGGGGGCAAGCAAAAGAATAGAATGCCAGAAGCACAGGCTGTACTGCTCCAAGACCTGGAAGATTGCAGAAAGCTTGGTTAAGTTAGAAACCAAATGAGGCTCTCATATTGAAAAAGGAAAATAGCAAACTTGAGGTGGCTGGTGAACTTTTCTTTTCGCTTCTCCACTTGGTGTATTAGTGGTAACTGGGAGAAGTGCAGAACAATAATTATCTTCCAACCATTAACCATGCAACCGTTTTCCACTGCTGATGCATCACGCCTCAGTGTGACCATTCCGGTCTCCACTATGATTTTTTATATTGGTCAGGAGAACAATGCATCAACAGAGAGCTAGAACAACTCATGACCAAAGAGAGTCGATTGTCCAGGTAGGAGTCACTCAGAGCACTGTTTTTTTCAAACAGGACCAATAAAATAATTTTGCAGTCAGGATATGATGGCCACAACCAACTGTAGTAAAGGACTGCAGATGATTTTAATTGCTATAGCTTGGGGTGCCATAGACTGCTCCAAAAAATGTGGATGGGAAATGGCAACAGACCACATAAACAAATGGATAACTCATGTTTTTGAAGACTAGAACAACCACAATTGGCTGCCCTTTACTGACACCACCCTGCAGAGGGCTGGGCATGCAGTAGGACCAGGAAAGACAGAGACTGCAGGAGTAGAGTGGGCATCTATCACCAGCCGCTTGCTGGAAAGGAAGGAACACTTTCCTTGTGCAAAGCCCGCCGCGGACATGCTACTGTGGGATAAAGGACTGGCCAGCTGGGAGGTGGCGAGCCAGAAACTGCTGGAAAGGAGTTTGCGGCTCCTGCCAGCCAGGTCCAACCTCAAACAATGCTGCACGCTCTTGTTGGAAGCCCGCTACCACAGATGTACCTATCACATGACTACCCTATAAAGGTCGTACACATGCCACACCATCAAAAGGTGCTGAACATGCTTCAAGAGCCAGTGCATGTATCCTTTCCCCCGACACTATATTCTCATGCTGCTGTTCTAAATCATATTTTGTTTCTGAAACTATATATAAAGCAACTTGCTCTCTGTTCCTATTGGTCTCCTACCCACCTACTTGAGAAAAATAGTTTCAACATGTGATCTTCGGCATCTAACAATTATCTTGTCGATCAAGTCCACCTTCGGAAACTACCAAACTGTGTTTCGTTCCTGCCCATACCCCCTCCCCACAAATTATTTCTATTCTCCCACTATAGGCTCTCACTCTGCTAGAATATTTTAAACTCTGCCAAAGATTCTAGGAGATGATTCCTGCAGTCAGCTGAGGGTAGGAACACGCCCAGAATAAGGCTTAGCTGCCTGCATAGCAGTCTTTGCAGCACAAGGATAAATAACATGTGCTTTCCTCTGTATTAGTACTATTATCCAAATGTTATGTTATATCCATTTTATAAAGCGCAGTGAGTTTGTAAATAACCCGCCTTGCACCAGAGAATGTAAACAAAACTCACTGCCGTAGGTTGCGTGGAGGACCCACAGAAAAGAAAAGGCCATTGGGCAGGCATCGAAAGCAGCCCATGACGCTGATCTCGCGAGCCTGGCCCGAGCTTGGCTCCCGCTGTTTAACAAGAGCGGGGATATGAAAGATGTCAAGGCGAAGTGATAAAATTTCGGTAGTTTATGCCCCAGCACGCAGCATTTACTATCCGAGTCCCACTCAAGAAAATGTGAACAGGCATTTGGTGAAAATCCCTGGCTCTCCTGTTGTTAATTACATCACATAGATAAAATCTGTCAGACCGAGTTTGCCGCGCCAAAATAATTATACAAGTGTGTCTGCCTCCGACGCAGCAGAAGGAACCAAGAAGCCCTCCCCACAGCCAGAGTCGGGCTGCCAATTTGCAGCATGAAAAAATGCGAACAATTCCAAAGGTTGAACCGTGCGTCGGTGAACTCTTTCCTTGCCAGTTTCAGGGCGAAAAAAAAAAAGGAGACACGATGCATGAAAGAGAAAAGAACTGGACAGATGGAGAACAGACGCAAGGGCAACAAAAAAGTGGCTGGAGCCACAACAAAAATCAACCTTGGGAGATTGTGTGCGTGTTTCCATAAAGGGAGCGTTCCGCCGCTGGCTAGCACACTGCAGACCGTTGCGCAGCCTGTGGTGCCTCCGAGTGCCAGGATTTGAAACATAAATGAGTGTTCAGTGAAAGGCGCCATGCAGCTAACAACGTCCTGTGGCAAGTTGACGTGCAGTGCCTGCTGCCGGTTTACTTCATTCATTTACTATGCTGCCTCACGCCATCACCTCAGACTTACTCGGGGTCTTGTTTGTAAAGCGCAGCATAATACAAGTTGGCAATGTAGTCCCTCAGACTCATGTCTACATTCCGCGTACACAGAACACTAAAGAAATACAATGAACAAGGGAT
Source organism: Lissotriton helveticus (assembly GCF_964261635.1). Taxonomy (NCBI): domain Eukaryota; kingdom Metazoa; phylum Chordata; class Amphibia; order Caudata; family Salamandridae; genus Lissotriton; species Lissotriton helveticus. The sequence continues at coordinate 331,822,937 of NC_136072.1, read as the reverse complement.
AGTTACCTCATCGGTAGACACTGCTCTCCTGGTTTTACCGAGCAGCAAAATGGCGTCCGCAAAGCTCCGAAAATTTCAGAATCGGGGCGTGTTTTTGCGTTCTGAGTGACGGATGACATCACAGGGCGAAAGAACGCAAAAAACACGCCCCCGAATCCGAAAGAGACTGGGCTTCAACCGAGTGATGCCCCTCTCCTCCAATGGCCGGCCCCCGTTTAGGAAGCCAGCCAATGGAGAAGAGGGATGGGTTCAAGCCCCCTACACCAAGAAACATAAAATCTTCGGAGCTCCACCCACTGCTTACAGCAGTGCGACGAGTCCTCGACCTAAAAAGGAGGGACCAAGAAGAACCATCCAAGAAGTCCCAAAGGCAGCCGACCGGGAGGAGGCCAGGTCCAACAGGAAAATGAGGAAGAACTATTGGGAAAGAGAATATTATAATTACTGTCAGTGCTGAAGAGGTTTAAGCAAACATTAAACTCCCACCATAGATATTGTGCACTCTTCCACTTACTGTAAATGTAGAACTGGTAGCAAGTGATGGTCTTCTGTAACTGAATAGGATTCACAGCCCAAAAAATATAAATCACGAAGGTAAGAGGGCTGGCGTTAGTAAGAGCTTGCAGAGTTCCAAAAAAGAAAAATAGTAAAGTCCGAATAACTCAAGTTCTGCGCAACTGCGCTTTATTCACACACAAAATATATATATAACTGGCAAGCTACACATGAAGTTCAAATATCATCCACGCGCGGAGGCGCGATAAAGGAATTCACAATACAAGCCCTAAAACTGGGCAGAAAACAAAAGCAGGCAAAAAGCTCTACTCTCAGAGCTATGAGCAGAGGAAGGCGGGGCGTCCCCCGAAGGCGTCAGCTGCTAATTTGAACACAGCGCAAACTCTTGTAACAAAAAAGTCGAAAAGGAATCCAAAATAAAAATAAAAGCGGGGGCAGAGATGAGAAAATCACTCGGCAAGGAAGAAGGAATCCAAAGCGCATTCACAACAACAGAGATTCCAAGGGGGCCAGGAGAACTTCCACGGAGGCTTTTGAACTGGCAGGGAGGAAATGCTGCCAGAAGCTGGAGGGAAGGTGAGCGCTGGGGAATTAGCGCGTCCTCTGTAATTAGCAGATTGCTGAAAGGGAGGCAGGAAATAGCACAAACATGTAGGGCCCGATTCACAGAACTAACTTAAGACAAAATCCTAAACTTACTACGTTTGGTATTCACAGAAGTTAGGATTTTGTCTTAAGTTTGTCTTAAGACAAACTTAAGACAAAATCCTAACTTCTGTGAATACCAAAAGTAGTAATTTTAGGATTTTGTCTTAAGTTAGTTCTGTGAATCGGGCCCGTAGTATTGAAGTATGACAGATAACAGGAATCAAATGTCGAGGCTCAATTGAAAGCAAGAATAGGAATCCAAATAAGCAAGTGAGCTGGGCTACAGAACGAAGAAAGCCAAGCACCGGAGATTGGTAGCAGCTGACTATATCTTCACCATCAGCTGACCATTCCTAGAGCAGCATGAGAGAGTGCACAATCCTTTACCTCTAAGCCTTATGGTATATGTAGTCCCTCAGTTACGCATACCGCCCGATTCCTAACGGATATCGCCTTTAGGGTGAACAACAAAATCATCTGACTGTCCCTTCATATACATATCTAGGGATTTTATTTGATAACAAACTTACCTGGGGACCACTGAAAACTCTGGCAAGAACCACAGAGGTAGCCTTCAGCTTTGTGACCAGACTAGGCAACAAGTACATCAGAGAGCTTATAAAAGTATGGAATGCAAAGCTTTGCATGAATGCCACCTGTGGGGCTGGCGTCTGATGACTTAGTGACTAAGCTTGGTTGGAGAGGGTTGGAAATAGTTTTGTTAAAAGATTGCTGGCTGTGTCAGAAACCACTAGCACTCATATCTGTTACTCTGAAACTGGACTAGGCTATATTAATGATATGAGTAAGCTGCAACCACTTCTGTTATGGCTCAAGATCTGAACCAAGGGCACAACTTAATTTAATCAAGCAGTTCTTGCTGACTGTCTAAAGCTGGAACAATGCTTAAAAAACCTCAGATCTCATACATGTAAAACATGTGTATCAGCCTGAAATTAATTGACCTGTTTAAGAACATCGGAACCTAAGAGGCCACCTTTTTTAAAACACTGAGGAGAGTGTTTTTAGCTAAATCTACTGATGAGAGAATGCACAAAGAGGTTAGCAAGCCCAATGTCCAGGCCTATGCCGCAATTTGTACTTTCCCTGGAATTGAGCCATACTTAACCTAGGTTAGCAATTTACATCACATGTTCCTGCTAACAAGGCTAGGGCTGAACAATATAGTGGCTTATCCTATGCAGGGTATCTAAATTGACAATATACCTGCATGCCCATGTTATTTGTTATTTTGTTATTTGTTATTGCGGGTTTATATCGCGCCAAATCACCTGCAGGTCTCAGGGCGCTTTTACCTCATGACATAATAACCAGGGTACTGAGAAGGGTCGAGGAAGAGACAGGATTTACGCTAGGTTGTGTGCTGTTCTGAAAAGGTTGGTTTTCAGGGCTTTCCTGAAACGGAGTAGGTTACCCTCCTTACGGAGTGCCTCAGGCAGGGCGTTCCATAGGTTCGGTAGCACGACCGAAAAAGATCTCCCTCCCATTGTAGCCAGTTTGAAACGTGGGCAAACAAGGAGTTGGGCGTCTGAAGACCTAAGGTTTCTTTCCGGTCTATATACCTCAATCCGTTCCTTGATGTAGGCCGGGGCCTGCCCATAGATGGCTTTATGGGCTATGCAGAGGCTTTTAAAGGTGGACCTCTGCCCGATTGGCAGCCAGTGTAGACTCTTTAATAATGGGGAGGCATGCGCTCTCCTCGGGAGATTAAAAATGAGCCTGGCGGCATCGTTTAGGACTACTTGGAGTCTGTTAATTAGCGTCTTTGGCAGGCCTAAGTAGAGCGCATTTCCATAGTCGAGTCTTGACACTATGGTGGCAGAAACTACTGTGCGAAGCATCGGCTCGGAGAGGAGAGGAACTAGTTTGCGCAGCTGTCTTAAATGACCAGTGCAGGTACCGACTACAGTGGAAACCTGGTTGGTCATTGAAAGAGCACTGTCTAACTTAATGCCAAGACTTTTGACTGTAGTGACTGGCTGTGGAGTTGGGCCCAGCTCCTGGGGCCAGAACATGTCACTCCAGGAGGAGCACTTGGATGGTACTATCAGCACCTCTGTTTTTTCCGGGTTAATTTTTAGCTGGTTAGTAGCCATCCAGTGAACTGTGTATCTAAGTATGTCCTGGGCGTGTGACTGGGCTTGTACGGTGTCATCTATGCCCAACAGCAGCTGAGTGTCGTCGGCATAGTTGAACACCTGACAGCCCATCTCCGCTAGTGTGTTAATCAGGGGCTGCAGATATAGGTTAAACAGGAGTGGGGATAGCGCTGAACCCTGGGGGACACCACAGGTCAGACCTTCCACTCCTGTTATGCTATCTCCCATCTGGATTCTCTGGGTTCTCCCAGATAAGAAAGATTCCAGCCACCGAAGAGCTGAGCCCTGAATCCCAACCCCAGCCAGCCTGTCCAGTAGAAGGGTATGGCTGACAGTATTGAACACCGCTGATAGGTCTAACAAAATCAGGGCGCTCGGTCTCTTACTGTCAGCCATCCTTCTGAGCTCGTCCAGCACCGAGAGCATGACAAGCTCGGTGCTGTGATGTGCGCGGAAACCTGCCTGCCTCTCATGGAGTAGATGGTTAGACTCCAGGAAGCTAGACAGAGATTTAAGCACATGTTGCTCAAGGACTTTGGACAGGAAAGGCAGCTGGGATATGGGTCTATAATTTTTTAAGGCGTTGGGATCTGCCCCCACTTTCTTTAGCAGCGGTCTTACACGAGCTTCTTTGAAGCTAGTGGGGAGCCTGCCGGTGCGCAAGGATTTATTCAGAGTGGCTGGCATGTGATGGCTGCTCTGCACAAACCATGTTATACCTTATGTTTTTTTGCAAGCTTTATGCTCATTAAAACGTTGCTTATTTTACCTTTTTTTTAAATATTCCAATTTTAGATAATTTTAGACAATGTAGGGCTGCTATGGAGTTTCTGCAGTCATCGTTTATACAGTGTGCTATATGGCTTAGGGCATCAACTGCATTGATTAAAGAAATCTTTCTAATGTTGAACGATGATGGATTAAACCCGGATCTGTGACTGGGGGTGAATGTCTGAAAAGTTTCAGCACTGCGTTTATCATCTCCTTGTGTTTGCTTTGTTCACCCCAAGTTGGCAGGGTCTGCCCACTCGTGGGTCCCTTGCTCACTTTGCCACTGGATTAAAGCTAGCCTGGCTAATGAGGGGTGAAACCCCCGAAACCAGTCCTAGGATGCTTGTTTCTGGTCCAGGAAAGACCTGGCTTGGCAGTTCATGCTGGACTGTTCTCCTAAGGCACAGGGTCAAGACTGATTTGCATATGGCTGTGTCTGAACTTGGGTGGCGAGGTGAGCTAAAGAATGTTGATGGATTAAACCCAGATCTGTGACAGGGGGTGGGTGTCTGAAAAGTTTCAGCACTCCGTCCATCATCTCATTGTGTTTATAGAATTTATTAAGATGCCACAGTTTAATGGCTATGTCTTGGAAATAGTCTGCCTGTTCTCCTAATGGGGTAGAAGCATTTTCCACAGCAGATAGTCTACAGTTACCAAATTGTTGTTAAGGGAATTGATTCCAAGATTTGGACTCCCAGCTTCTATTGAGACCGATCGTGGTGTACACTTTAAGAATGAAGTGTTGCAAATAATTTGCACAGCTTTTGAGATGAAGCAATGGTTTCATTGCAGTTCTCGGCCACAATCATCAGGTTTAGTAGAATGTTCCAACGGCACTTTGAAAAATAAACTGGCGAAGGTCTATGCCTCAACTGGTCTGAAATGGTCTGACGTTTTTCCTCTTGTTTTGATGAATATGTGAAGTACTCCAGACAGAAAGACAGGCTTGACTCCTCATGAGATACTGATAGGCACGGCAGTGAGGCTTGCACTTGTGCCTTCAGCAGCAGGTTATGGAAGATATTCCCGTTAAAATAGGATGACAGAAGAATAAATGTCAGTTTATAATATGTAATTAAAGTCCAGCGGTTTTGCTTGGAAGAGACCTATAAATTGTGTAATATATTGCACACAAAATGGTATTGAGATTGAAACACAAGACAAAGATTCAGATTTTAAAATTTGTTCAGAAGACACCAGAATTAAATTGCAAACAGTTTTGACAAAGGATGACCTGCTTCTGGATTTAAGACATCCTGTCAAGGAAGAGTTACCAGCTTACACTAGCAAATACATTGGTCTGCATAAAGGAGCAGAACCAGTGAAACTAAAGGAAAATCAGAAGTAATATTTCCTAGAACTAGAAAGTATAGACTTATAGCTGTGGAAGAAATGAAACCAGTAATTGAAAAAATTATTGAGCGAGGAATTCTTCAAGAAGGCCTTGATAGTCTTTGCAGTTCTCCAGTGATGGGAGTCAAAAGCCAAATGGCAAGTGGAGGATCCTCCAAGAGCTCCTAAAAATAAATACAATTGTTGTTCCTTGTTGTCCGGTGGTACCGAATCCAGCATTATTATTGTTTCAGAGTCCATCAGAAGCAGAATGGCATACAGTCGTTGATTTACGCCAAGCGTTATTTTCACTCCCATTGCATGCTGATTCACAATTCCTTTTTTTGCATTTCAATTTTTAAATAAAGTTCTTGTGTGGTGTAGAATTCCACTAAGATATAGTGAGAGTCCATCAATTTTCTCCCAGATACTGAGGAAAAATTTAGAATGTCTATAATTGCAGTGTAACTCAGTAGTTTCAATAACGGATGATGACATTGGTTTGGATTATTGCAAGGGTCTGGCTGATATGATGGAATCTGTTTCTCATCAGAGGAATGTGTCAACTAAGGACTACAAGGATACACCCTGTGTGAGAAGCTGGCCTGATGTATGATGTTCACTAATCTAGTGAGCACCTTGTATCAGTCCAAACAACCCTTATGGTGGTGGTTGTAAGTCAACCTTATAGACAAGCTATCCTAGGGGTAGAATAGGCCTAAGCAGTCTTAGGCTTAACTCAAGCGGGCATGTGAAGCCAGTTGTTTTACCATATGTAATCCTGTAATATCAAATGAAAGGACACCACACAAGTTATATATTATAAAAATATATGTATTTATTACTAGAATAATCTTCTGTACTCTTTATGAGTGCAGAGGCACAAGCGTTTAAACAAAAGCACAGTTAAACATACAAAAGTTGCACAGTTATGGATAGGCCCGGTGGCCACTTAAACCATATACTAAAATAGTGGTATAAGAACCACGTCATGAACAATGGTAAGGCCTAGGGCCTTGGGAATCGCTGGGACTACACTGAACTAACTGTGATTAGGACGGGAGTAGCCCGCGGGATTCGGGTGCAGTGCTTAAAGCACACGCGCACATCAATGCAAAGTCAATGGCGCGTAAAAGTTACAAAGTTACTGTTTTGGAAGTCTTCCGACTGGACTAGAACTTAGCCACTTAAAACTAGGACACTAGTGGTGTAAACCACTACAGGAGCACCAGTGTTTTATCGTTACCTCACCCACAGGAAGCGGGTGCATAGGTGGTAAAGTGTGTCGGGTTTAGTCGTGGAGTTCTATGGAGCCTGGAGATGAAGATGCTGCAGGCGGCCAGGAGAGAAGAGTCCGGTTGGATCCAAGGGTGGATCGAAGATGTAGTGTACCTGAAAGCAGAGGGGACAGAGTCTGGGTCACTAGCCAGTGACCAGGATGGAACCAGGAAGGAATCAGGCGATGTCGGGCGCAATCAGGTGGTTGTTGAGAAGCTTGTCTCCGCTGCCACGTAGACTATGGGGCATCGACGATAACCAGGAGTAGAACACAGACTGTTCCACAAAGGCTCTCGCTGTCGGCAGTGTCGGCTTCTAGATCGGAGTCAACAGGCCTTGGCAAATGCAACCCATGCAGGATTTGAAGATTGCTTCTTACTCAGACCAGTAAGGTCAGAGAGACTGCTCCTTTTCAGGGGAGTGAGGGCCAGTCTGGAGCCACCAGACCAGTAGAGTAGATTTAAAGATTCATCGTCGTAGGGGTCACTAGCCAACGGGCAAGTGACCGGACAGATGCGTCAAGCACAAAAATGCAAAAGGGCCCCACGCAGCACTCGGTGAGTGTGGAGAGGTGATCTTCGGTGCACTAGCTGCTAGGGGCTGGGGCTTCTTAAACTCCAATGCACAGCTTCGAGGGTGCCTCGGGAGCTGCACTGTCAGCACTTTGCAGTCTTTTGAAGATGGCCGGTCCCACGTCTCACGTCGCCTCCACGGGTCTCAGCTTTGCTGTGGCTCTGGATCAGGCTGTTGGATGTCTGGGAATCTGGTTCTTGTTGATCTTTGTCGCTCGAGCTTCAGCACGAGCTGCAACAAAGCAAACTGTTGGGTGCTGGATGGTGCCTGTTTGCACAGGGTGGTCACTCCTTGACCACAAGGGAGATTCATCAGTCTTCCACGTTGAGTGGGATGTCGAAGAGTCCAGAGTTTTGTTTCAAAGTTTCAGTCAGGATTATCTAAAGTCTATGGGCACAGCTCCTACCTTTATTCCAAATTAAGGGGCTGGATAACCTGCTAGGTCCCTCCTATGGGTGGGAACCAGGAAGGGGATGATTACACCCCTTTCCCTTTGTCCAGTTTCACGCCAGAGCTGGGGCTGGAGTGCCCCAGCACCGGTTTGAACTGGGCTATGCATGGGGAGCCTGTGCGCCCCAGGCAGTGTCTAGTTTCACTCGCCCTGCCTGCCTCAATCCACTATCTCCTGTCTGAGGTGGTGTATCACCTCCCTGTGACAGGATACCATTTGTCCAGACCTCCCCTGCCGGAGTTTCGGTCAGCAGCAGGAGGCCAGACTTGTGTCTGTGGCAGCAGCATCCATTTTGTGATGCTGAGGCTCTGGTTAGATTTAACCGCGTTTAAGTAAAGTAACATGTCTTCTTCCTCTAGAAGGGTGGAATGCTACCCCCGTCGCCAGAACTGACGGGAGGGTAGTATTCCAAAGTGTATGACACCTTACACGACATGTTTTGATAAAGCCAAACCAAAGTTAGCAATAACCGCGAGGATTATAATGCACTTAAGAGTATATGGTATGGCGTTACCCTGGAACAGCAGTAAGGAAATTGTTCCGAAAGCTGCAGACAGGCTCAGCTCATGCTAGAGCACCATATCACATAAAACCAAGCACTCTGCCTCCAGGATTGTTAAGGCCTGCCATAGGAGTGACTTATAGGTGCCTATGTGTCCAGATATAGGTTTAGACATATGTATACTATATCTAAGCAAGGGGTGATTACACAACCTTGCCCCAGCTGAGTGATCAGCCAGTTGTGTCTGTTTGGATGGCCAGCCAGGGGTGGCAAAAGATATGCTGCAGCCCCTGGTAGGCCTTGGATGCACCTATGCCCTGGGTACCTATAGTACACTGTACAGGGGCTGATAAGGTGACCCAATACCCAATTGGTGATGTACCTATAGTACATGTATGTGAATTTAGAGAGAGAACAGCAGGCTGTGGGTCTGATTAGCAGGCCCCCAGCCACATTAAGTCGAAAACCAGTGAAGCAAAAAGCAAACATTGGGGTGACCATAGGAAAGCAGACCCTACTCTCCTACACCCTGTCACATTCTAAATGCGGGTGACTGGGTACTTGTCCGAAAGCACTTTCGCAAATGGTTGGCAGGGTGAAAGACGGGAAGGCCCTTTCCAGATCAATTAACGACAAATAGCACTGTCACATGCACAGGAGTGCCTCAGAGAATCAATGCTGCTCACTCAGAGAGATTGAGAGTAGCTGAAGAACTGGATGAGGCAAATGATCAAGGTACACAGTCTGCTAAACAAGTTTAGAGCCAAGCTCAAAGCAAAAGCAATAATGAACAAAGATTTCAGGTGAGCGAAAGTTCAGATGAAGAACCTGAAATTCCTGATGTCCAGTTACAGAGTGATCAGACACAGGGGTATATTACCAACAACTAGCGATAATTTTTGTCTCTAACTTGTTTAGAGACAAAAATTATCGCCGCACATCGGCGATTTTTATCGCAGATAAACCTTGCTATTAGCAAGGTTTATCGCAAATGCGATAAAAAACGGCCGCAATGCATGAATATCGCTGAAAAGTCAGCGATATTCATGCATTATCGAGCAAATGCTCTTAGCCATGTTATCCACCTCCCATTGGATAACATGGTGAAGAACTGCTCAGGGCAGGTGTTAGCTTTTGGAGATATTCGCGCTTAGCGCGAATATCTCCAAAAGTTGGTAATAGGAGATAGCGATGTTAGCGACTGTTTCCAGTCGCTAACATCTTGGCACGCCCACTTTGCATGTCATTAGTGATAAATATCACTGACATGCAAAGCGGGGCCCAAGATGGTCGCTATCTCCTATTAGCTGTCACTAACTGGTGTTAGCGACAGCTTGGTAATAGGGAGATCATTTTATCTCCGCTTTCTTGGCTTTTAAAGCCAAAAAAGCGGAGATAAACCCCTTGATAATATACCCCACAGTGTTTAATAGGAGCCAGTGGTTTCCAGTGCTCGGTACCGGCACTTAATTGTCAACACAGGTGCTTATGACAGTCTGCCACATGGTGGCACTGTCTGTGTAATTTAGAGATGAGCACAAAAACAGTAGTTTATTAATTCATTTATTAATGTATACATTAAAAATGATACATTCCTGCCATTCAAGCCATTCTTATAGCTTTAGGGGCGCGGAATAGTCTGATTGTCACACTTGTAGGAGTGTGATGGTTAGTAGCAGTTTTGCTACAGTTATTGGCAGGAAGTATGACATTATAACGCATGCTTTTACAACGCATGCTGTTACCACGCAATTTTTACAATGCAATGCCTTTACAACGCATAGTGCTTTGGGTGCTGGATAGTGAATAGTTTAATTTACTATTCCAACTCCAGTCCCCGTGGACACTAGGGAAGGTTATTGGATAGTAAATTAACCTATTCACTACCCATTCCCTATGTCAGATTGCCCCAAAGCGCTATGCATTGTAATGGCATGCGTTGTAATAGTTGCGTTGTAATGGCACTGCATCGTAAAAGTTGCGTTGTAAGTGCTGTATACCTTATTGGCACCGTTAGCAGGGGCAATGAGTGGTGCAAGCTGCAGCAGTGTCCTGACTAGGGCCCTGGCACTTATTTTGTTACAAATTAAGCACTGGATCAGAGTGAAGAGCTACTTCCATGCATAAAGCAAAGCATGAGTGGAAGCAAGAAGAAGCAGTCTCTGATAAAAACAATGATAAGTTGCAGTTGAAAATTAAAGTAAAAAGCCCCTTTTCGGGAGAATAATATTCACTGTAGAGAATGCAGATAGAGATAAATTTGATTAAAGAACAAGTTTAAGTAAGAGTCAGAGCTCAGAATCGGGCTCAAGGCAAAGTCAAGAAGAAGAGGAAACTTGGAAAACTGCACTAGAAAAAGAGAAAGCGGAAGATATTTGAAAAAAGAGAACATGTAAACTAAAGCACTATGAACCAGAAAGAGACTTCAGAGACTTTGAGGGATAACTGAATTCAGAAATTAGTGAAAGTGAATCATCAGTTGTCAAAAGACCAACATAAAGGAAATATCCAAATTGAAAATATGGCTTGCTTAAGTGGGTGTATCGAGCTACACTGTAAAAAAAAAAAGAGGCAGATGAAACTGAGGAAGATTACTTAAGAATGAGAAAAAGTCAATATTGTTTTGAAAGTGGTACATAGACTGAAACTGAAAAAGAACCAAGGTGAAATCAAGACTATAAATTATCCAACATTGATGAAGAAGCTCCATAAAGAAATAAAAAGTGATCTTTTACAAAGATACTGGTAGAGAAATACATTTTCAACAGACAGCTATAATTTTTTAAAAATACAAACTGTTTTTTCTTTTGTGTATTTTTGTTTTAAAGAAAAAATAAGAAAATATTATTGTTTTAAAGATTATTTTGGTTTAATTTAGATTTTTGCCAAAAAACATTTGCATTTTTGGTCTCCATTGCGAAGATGGGAAGTAGCAGATCCTGCACAATTGTAGGGACGACGCTGCTAACTAGCATTAGTTGGCCTGTTAGTGTGTTTATTGATTAGCCAGACTCATTTTGGACATCCCTCGGCAAGCTCATATCTCCAGCCACCTGAAAGACCTGCATTGGCTCCCTGTCAACAAGAGAATAACGTTCCGTCTCCTCACCCACGCACACAAAGCCCTCTACGACCTAGGACCCGAATGCCTCAACACGCGTCTATCCTTCTACACCCCCTCCCGACAACTACGATCGTCCAATCAAGCCCTCGCCGCAATTCCGCGCATCCACAGATCCACCATGGGAGGAAGATCCTTCTCCTACTTAGCGGCCAAAACCTGGAATTCTCTCCCCACCCACCTCCGCCTTACACAGAACCACCTCTCCTTCAGAAAGCAACTAAAAACTTGGATATTCGATAAATAAATACACCTTCCTCCCCCAAGCGCCTTGAGACCCTCTGGGTGAGTAGTGCGCTATACACATTTTAGAACTTGAACTTGAACTATTCCAGTGGGAAATGTTTTAGCTTATGTGAATTATAATGCTGGAATTTAAACTAATTATGAAGAATGTAGACAAATGATACCAATACATGAAGAGCATTTAGCTAATGGTTTTATGGTTAATGTGCATACTACAATTATTAGGGAGTATGTGGGTAGCACAAGAATAAATAGCTGCTTTGTATGTACTTATCTTCCCGCTTCAGCTGGGGAGGGTTCAATATACATAGAATTAGAAATGTCAAACGCACTGTCCTCTTACATTTTGAAGGCTATTTTTAGTCACAAAGAATTCCTTTCTCCGTATCTGGCTGATTTTAAGGCGTCTTTAGAGAATTAGTTTATTGATGAGAATGATAAAAGAATTAAATATGGTGATAATTTGAGGGTGGTTGAACAAAACAGAATTAATACTAACATGAATAAAGATTATTTATGTTTATTGAGTAATGAGGAGTGTGATTTCATATGGGAAAATAATGCGAGAGAAGTGAAAGTAGAGATAAATGTATAGGAGCAGAAGTTTGCTTTGGAAGATATAAAAGAAGAAGAAGAATTTAGGATCTTGGGTTTACATCCTTTGGTTGAAAGTAGAGCAGGAAAGAAAAGGTGAGTTGGGTATGATAAGGCAAAATTATAGAGAAAAAGGGAAAGAAGAATTTGTAAGAGAAAGCATGTATGATAAATCTTATGAAGTAAGCGGAATCTGTTGTCTGAATGGGGACCTATTATGAGGGGAATTTATTATGTTTGTAGAAAGACTACTTATTTTAACCTACCAAGAAAATGTTATCTGGATTTAGTTTTACTTAGAATTTATCATATAGATCACAGATGACGAATATGACATGAACAGATTAAGACGAAGTTTTGGACAAGTGTTTTTAGATATTTTAGGAGCAATGATTCCTCCAATGGGTGTGGCTATGAATGATGTAAAAATTGGATGATTGTCTACAACAGTAAATAGACATGCAGTATCTACAGCAGGGTCCTTTAAATGGCTGAATATGGAAAAGATAGCAATTAGAGTAGTGGTTATGCAGTAACATTTTGTCTTGGGTATTTGTTTGGCAAAAAAAGGGTAGAGTTTGTAAAATAATAAAGGCAAAGAGGTGTTGTACGTAAATTCTGGATTATAGTGGTGCAAATTATTCTTTAATTACTAACATAACTAATTTGATTCATGAGATTTAGATAATTGACTGAGCCCAGGATTATGGATCTGTGCAGGATCCTGGGTAAGAGAGAATCTCTGGTAAAGGATATGAATGGTTAGATAATACTGGCGGTAGTGTTCTTCAATCAGTTTGAAAACCTATAATAATTATGATGATTTGTGGAGTTGCTCCATTATTCTTACTAACATTTTTAGAATATAAAGTTAGTAAACATAATAATAAAACTAAAATCTGGAATAGTTTTTTTAATAAACCAATTTTATTGATTTTATAAAAATTCCACAGCAGGTACATTCCTCAAGATATACAACACATTTGGTGCACAAAATAACAGTGAAGGTGATATCATTATCCCAGTTGGCACATCAAGCAAATTGCATAGATAAATCATAAAATGAACACGATTTCCCCGAAACCCTGTGATGCTTGCGGGGCATTCAAGTGCCATATATACAGGTTTCTCAAGTTGCGCCCACCAATCAACCCCTCTACGCCAACTCGAAATTGAGGGGAGCATTGGTTGCATCCATGCATGCACCACATCTTGTTTAGCTGTAAGGCAGACCACCCCAATACAAGATTGTTCGGCCTGGGGACCCCCAAACTCCTCCATCAACCCCAGGAGAGCAGAGTATGGAGTCAATTCCACTGATTGCCCAAGGACCACCGAAAGCTCCTTAGTCACCCGGCTAGTAAGGGTGGAGCGCCGGGCAGTACCAGACCATATCGAAAAAGTCTGCAGCAGGGAGGGTAAGTAAGTAAGTACATTTTATTATGCATGATTAATTAAAACCATTGCATACAGTACATTAGTGATAAAATCAAGGAACATTGCACTTGTACAAGAATTACAAAGTTTAAAATAAATTGTTTTGTTTTATGCATAAAACTTAAAATGGATCTCGGAGGTACTTGCATCACTGACACAGTTAATGCTCAGTCTGTTAAAAGTCTGTTTGATAAGAGCTGTCTGTTTAGACTGACAAGATGTTCCCATATAACAAGTAACGGTACCATGTTACCCCTGATTGAGACATCCAAATGCCATTATATAGAGCCATTGTGTAGCTATATGGGCTGGCTCATATAGTGCCCAAAACCATTTTACAGGGCTTTTTTTTTATTTATTTTTTATTCCTCATATACCATTAATGGGTATTCTGGATAGGGTATCTCCACCTCTCCAAGTTACGATGTGCCAACCTCAAGATCCCAATCCAGAGGATTTGATCTAGAGTAGGAGAGGATAAGAGAGTCCCCCTCCAGACTCGACTGTTAGCTAGGTCCACTCCATGCCCGTTAATCTGATCCGTCTTCTGTAAGGTTTGGGTTGGAGACCAAGCACCTACAGTACCCAGGTGAAATCATAGGAATATATCTCAACGGTTCCGCCAAGCCACTAGGGCCGCCCAGGTCTTAACAAGGCTAGAAATATCACATGCTATATCGGACTCACTGATATATATAATATATCTAAGGCAGTCGGCAAAGATTGGAGCATTCTCTGATTTCCAGGACTTACATATTTCCCGTCTAGCTAAGATCATCACATAAAATATGAATTTAGTTCTCATCTCCTTAAGCTGGTACCCTATCTCTAGACCAAAAAGACCAAAAAGAATCGTCATGGAAGTAATAGCAAAATGTATATCCAATACCTCCATTATAAATTCTTCAACCTTAGACCAAAAAAGAGATAGTCTTGGGCACTCGACAAACATGTGCAGATCATCCGCAGCGGGAGACTTACAATGTGGGCAACAATATTCGAGGTTTGTGATCTTAACCAATTTCTTGGGGGATATATAGACTCTATATAAGGTGAACAGATGGTTTCGTTTTAAAGGGGCTGGTTTTACCACTGTATGCAATAATTTGAAAGAATCTCCCCAAAGAGCTAGTATATTGCCAGATTGCCCAAGTGCTGCTTCCCCCCATAGGTTATTAAGTTCTAATTCTGTGACTTCATCTTTCTCGTTTAGTGCTTCATACCAAAAGGAAATCTCTTTTTTCCAGCTACCTTTTTTCTTAACAAGGTCAAATTTGGAGTTAATTAGAGGGCACCAAGATATGGTATTACACCAGCTAGAGAGCTGATAAAATTTGAACCTAGTGAGAGTTCCATTTGTCAGCCGAGAAAGTGAATCCCATCCTAATAGTTCTGAACCATCTAGAATATCCTGCCACTGCATAATATCAGCTGTTTTAAGGGGAAGCGATAATTGATCTCTGAGACATTCGGGTGTTCCCGGGGAATCCCATATTGGAGCAAGATGTGAATAATAAGGGATACCTAATTTTTTTCTTACAAACACCCAGTTTCTCAGAGCTGTGCCCAAGACCTTTAGTCTGACCTTCTTGTAAAATTTTGGGTCTCCAAACTTAAATAAAAAAGATTCATGACCTTGAGGGATGTTATGTAATAAGGCCTGAAAGAGCATACCCAAGCAGGATGTATCGGCTTTATCAGCCATTGACCTAAAGTTTTTAAAATGAAAGGCATGGCAGTAATGGAGAATGTCTGGCATGGCAAGCCCACCTGTCTTCATTTTCCTTCTCAATTTTTTCAAGGAAATCCTGGGAGATTTAGAATTCCAAATGAAAGATCCTACTCGTCCCTGCAATTTAGCGATATCCTTGGGACTGAATGACAACGGGATTGAATTAAAAAGGAAAGTAATTTTTGGTAGAATGACCATTTTCACCAGGTTCACCCTCCCGAAGATGTTCAATGGTAGGCCCGTCCAACGATTTAAGAGTACATTAACATCCTTGTATACTCTATCCAGATTGACTTTGGATGTCTCCGAGATGTTCTGAACCAGATGTATGCCTAGATATCTCATCCGAGACTTTGTTCCCTGGTATTGATCCTCCTGATTCCATTGCATGACCTCGGTTTTTTCTTTGTTGATTTTATATCCTGAGACCTCTCCAAAGACCTCTGCATGATGGAATAGTTGAGGGATAGATATTGCAGGATTAGATGTAAACATTAAAAGGTCATCCGCATATAAAGCAAATTTTAGGTCCAGTTCATTTATGTGGAAAGGTTCAATGAGAGCATAAAAATCCCCTTTAACTATTGTGGCCATCGATGCCGCCAAGGCCTTCGACCAAGTTGACTGGGTGTACCTATGGGAAGCATTGTCAAGGTTTGGTATACCAACCAATTTTATAACATCTGTAAAAGCATTATATCGTCACCCTAGAGCCAAGTTTCTTGTAAATAACTCACTTACAGATTGGGTCCAAATTACACGTGGCACCAGACAGGGATGTCCCCTCTCCACTTTATTGTTTAATTTGTATTTAGAGCCCTTAGTTACACAGTTAAAACCATTTTACAGGGCTTGATCTTAACTGCTGAGAATAGATTTTTTTAGTCGCAATGCTGTTAAGTCAAAAGATTTTGTAAGGCTGCAGTTTAGCTGTACTAAAGTGGGATTAAAGCACAGCATCACCGCCTGCCTACAGGACCTTACTCCTTGCTGGTTAAAAAATGGTTTTAACAAGGTTTTCCCTATGTCCCTTAGGTTGTTACAGATACAGATGATGTGAATGAAGTTCTCCGTGTCCCACACACACAGATGGCAAGGCTGCTCTTCTTTTCCCAAGGCGGTAAAAAGAGACTGATTGAACCGACTCCCAAGCGGGCCTTAAGAATTTTTCCTTAGTCACAATCTTAGTTCCGTTTTGAGATAGCGTTGAGGTTTGAGGACGTCATAATTATTGAGGACAACCCAGCTGTGATCTTGTTTGGATATTGCTTTCTTGTTCTCTATGGCTGATAAGAGTCTTGTTGACTTTGTTAGTAATTTTATTAAAGGATGTATGTCAGTACAACACGATCTTTTAGATCGCGGTACATGACAAAGCTGCCATTACAACGCAAGTCGTTACAACGACTTGCGTTGTGGGGCGTGGATTGTGGAATATTATAATTTTATATTCCAACACCAGTCCACGTAACAGTAGGGAAGGTGTTGGAATATAAAATTGCAATATTCCTTATACAACAGCGCCATCCAGCGCAAGTCGTAGTAATGACTTGCGTTGTAATGTCATGGTTGTAAAGGCATCGCGGTGTTTTCACCGCGTTGTAAACGATGTTCCCCTTTTTAAAACCTTGTGGCTCATTGAGGTGTTCCAGGCATCTCTAAGACCTAGAGTGTAAATAGATTCCTCGAGGTACATGTTGGCTGGCAGTTTTCCAGTACGGGTCAGCTCAACCCAAGGACCCTATGTCAGCAGCTCTAATTTTATGCCAGCTTTTTTATAAAGGCTCCCTTTCTTTCTATGCCTGATTTTGGAGGCCAAATTCCAGCCTATTTTGGGCTGATGAAACATATTTGGGAAGCTGGAAAATCGTTTAGTAAGAGGTTGCTGTTACGCTATTGAGGATTGCTGCGTCTCTTCCAGTCAGAGATTCACTCCCATAGGTGATTGTAGGCTGCAATTTGGCTCGCAGGACTTTTAAAAAGGGGTCTAGTGTTAGCAACTTCTTTAAAGGTTTTAGTGCTAAATAGGTCATAGCTCCCTTCCTTCATAGGAATTCAAATTGCGGTTTAAAGGAGTTGTTTTGATCTAAGAGCACGCCCAGATATTTATAGTTTGTTACTTGGTCTAGACGTTTACCGGCCAAATACCAGTGAGGGTTTGCCTTCTTATGATGGTTTACTGCCATAATTTTGGATTTTTTGAAATTTATTTTTAGAGCATTCCATTGCAAGAATTTGTAGGTTGCATCTAGGAGGTGCTGTAGTCCAACAGGAATTAGACTAATCAGGACTAAGTCGTCAGCATATAGCAAGTTAGTCAATATCATGCCACCTTCGGGGCTTGTGAAGAGCAATTGTCCAGTTCTGCCGGTAAGTCAGCCTGAAAAAAGGCTAAAAAACAAGGGAGCTAAAACGCATCCTTACTTTAACCCTTTAGTTGTGGTGATTCTGCTTCAAAGATGCTTTCCTGCGCCTAGTTTAATTCTGACCCACGTATTATTATGCAGTTGTATAAGTTGGTCTAGGAGGAGTGATGGTATCCCCCATCTTTTCAGCTTGTGCCAGAGCCTGAAACGGTCAACGTGATCGAAAGCTGCTGAGTAGTCTATGAAGAAGAGGTATAGGCGGTATGTACCCTGCATCGCATCATCCATAAGCATTGTTAAGGCCATAATATTAGTTGTAGTTCCATGCCCTTTACGGAAAGCTGTTTGAGTTATTGGTATAATGTGGTTCATGGAAGACCAGCTAACCAGATCGTTTAATATAATCCCTGTGCTGTATTTGGCCTCAGTATCTGTAAGGGCTATCAGGCGGTAGTTGTTCGGAGCAGACCTCGCTCCTTGCTAATGATTGAGCCTCTCTATGACACCGGGAATGTGGTGGTTCTTAGAGCACGTCCTATCACAGGAGCTAGTGCATTGCACCAAAATTCAGGATCCTGTTTGTACAATATTGGTGGTATGATGTTTGGGCCGGGTGGTCCCGCCCGTCTACCTCTGGCTATTTGTTTCCTGACTGCTGTATCCAAAGGTCTGTTTTTCTCATCTGCTGCACTTAGTTGGCAGTGTGGGCTTGATGGTAGTGCCGTCCCCAGCTGCGTGGGCTTAAGTTGCCTACTGTCGACATCGCTTGGCGGTGCTGATTTGTTCCTGCCCTTGCTAATTTGTTGATATAAACGTTTCCCAAATAGACTAGGGGAGTGGCTGTTTTTGGTTACTGATCGTTAAAGTGATTGAAGAGATATTCAACCCAGGTAGCTTCAGTGATAATAGAGTCTATGTCTAGGTGATTAGGCTGCTGCAGTTTGTTAGCTGATTGCCAGAATTTGGTGCTGTTTTTATGGTTTGCATCATGGAAAAGTTTTGCCTATTATTCGTTTTCCTTTGCTTTTTTGTTTATCCATCCCATCTCCTCCATTTTAATGATGTCTTTAGTTTGCAAAGAGTTCCTTGCAGACTCTGGTTATTTGGAGATTTACATTGTAGCTTTAAGGTTCGGTTTATGGTTCGCTTTACGTTTTTTAGAGACAGGGCTCTTTGCTGCCTTGGTTGGAGTGGCAATTACTTTCCTCTTTTTCCGGCCGTGGCTGTTTGAGAATTTTTCTCCTAGGGATGTTAAAAACATTTCCTAGCTTTCCAAAGGCTCGGCTAGATTACCACGTCCTTGTCCGTATAGAGCTTTAGCTGTTGATTTTATTTCCTCTACATTGCTAGAGTTGCACCTTATTCTTTTAAGATTACTGATTTCAAATAGCACAATAGAGTTTCTAGTTTCTGGTATTTGGCAAGGTCTTGTTTGAAGATACAACTCTTGTGGCAAAGGATCGCTAAATTCGTTATTGTCAATCTTGAAGGTAGCAATGTTACTGAACAGAGTTAGAGTCGTAAAGGTGTAATCTAAATGAGATGATGCTGTAGTTGAATGATACATAGCTACTGGAGGGTTGTCATAGGTAAGCCGATCATTTATAGCTCTCATATTTAAGTGCTCCAATTCCCGGAGCAGGCTCTTTGCAATTCTTGAAGGCTTAATGGTCTCTATTAGGCCTTGCGTTGGGATACCCCATGCGCCTGAGAGCTCCTGCGTTGGATCATTGTTATGAATAAACCCTAGGAGATGCATGTTAAAATCTTCAGCCAGGATGATGAGGTCAGTTTCCTCCTGTTCCATTACTCTCTGTAGCGCCGTTAGCAGCTCCTTCACTGCTTTTGATTTTTGTTTAGGGTGCACATAAACATTTATTATTATTATATCCTGTTTGATCTGATTGAGCATGAGCGTTACTTTTGCTGCCTGGATACAGCATGGAGGTGTTAAATGTATTATTACAGGAAGAAACTCTCCTATTTCAGTTATTGAGGCAAGAAATAATAAGCCTCCCGAGCAGCTGCCAAAGACAGATCCCTTGGTCGCCGGAAGTAAGTGGGAGGTGTAACCTTGCAGATCAAAGGGCTTGTCTTCCCAGGTCTCCTGGAGCAGAATTATGTCAAAGGTTTTTAGATAGTTTAGAATCTCCTGATCGTTCATTTTAGAGGCTAAGCCATTAATGTTCCAGACAAATATGGAGGTTCCGTCTTGTTCTGTTTGCGGTAGCTGTGCTACGACTGTCGCCTGTCAGTTTGGACGTGCAAATGTTATTAGCCGATGTGTGCCTGTCCAGTTGTTACTTGTTGAGGGATGTGATAGGTCAGGGAGACCTTGAGTTGGTAACAGGGGGATTCTCAAGTTGGCCTCAGTTGTTGTGCCTGGTCACTTGCTCCTTGCTCCTTTCAAAACTGAAAAGGTCGTCCGACTTGGATTGTTTGCCTCTGTGCTAAGGAAAGGTGTTAGATATAATGGCTTTGCGATTGATTTCAGGGTTATCCCCCAGTTTTGAAATCTGTTTCTTTCCCGTAAGATTCTGCCTGCAACCTCTGAGGTTTGCCATCTTGTTCTGGTCTCTTCAGGGCTCTGGATAGTGTTGGATGGCAAGAATTCTATTGACAGTAAATCAAAAGTTTTGATGTTGGCAAGGGGTGTGATGGAATGTACGAGCCGTAAAATGTCCCCTCTATTCAATATGTCCACGCGACCTCGTGATTTATGATGAGAATGTAATATTAGAGTGTCGGCCTCTTCTGCCTTGGTTGAGTCCTGATCTTGAAGCTCTGTGCTGTCACTGCTAGTTGCTGTGTGGGGAAATGAGTTCCCATTTTGGTACGGTGAACCTGTGCCTTTTTTTGCGGTGTAGACAAAAGGCCCTTGATGAGGAGAATGCGCTTTGGTTATTTCTGGGTTTTGATTGTATGTGGAAATATCAGTTGGCCAGATAAAAATTAAGCTGTGTCACGCACTCTTGGCATCCTTCTCTTGATTTTGAGTTGAGAGCAGTGGGTGCTCTCTTTGAACGTCCTGCGAATCTAAGCCTTATTTTGGTGGTATTACTTGTGTTCCTCCAGTAGGCATCTTTTTATCTGAGATAGTTGTTGGTGGCTCCTGCCTTGGGTTAGTGCTTGCCAGAGTCTTCTTCTGAATAGAGGGACTTAAGGAAGAGATACTGCCAGACGGTTTCCCTGATAATTCATTCTCGACCTCTTGCTTATTGCTAACACTGTCTGGGGGGCCAGCACTCCTTAATTGTGGCTTTGTGAGATTGGGTCTTCTGATCGAGGCCCTCGTGTGTTTTGCCTGTGCTGGCACTACTGCGTTTGATATTTAATTGCCTGTTAAATCAATTGTGGCTGGGCCAGGCTGGAGATAGGTGGCTGAATGTTAGACTTGAACTGTTGGTTTCTTGTTCCTACCTTTCCTTTTTTAAATAAATCATTTTTGTTTAATGATTCGGTTTTTATGCGCTGTGAGAGACTACTTCCTTCTAATGAAAGTTCGCTGCTTAATGATGTCGGCCCTGTTGGTTGTGGTCCCAATGCTGTCTAATCAGCCGTCAGGTTGTCATTATTGTCAGTGTTCTGGGTTATAGCTGTTAATTGCAGGGCAGTCAGCAAGTCACCCAGTATTGTCTGGAGTGTTTGTAATGTATCCACAATTTGGGTGCAAGAACATTCTTGTTGCATGGGCAGTGTTTTAGAGGTCGCTTCCTGCCCTCTCTTTATTAGGCCATTCAAGTTGCCTAGCTTACTATCAATCCCTGAGGTGAAGTTAGTAAAACTGTGAGCTGAAGGTCTAGTTTATGAGACTGATATTGCAAAGCCGCAGTGGAATATTGCATGGTGCTTACTAACGATTCCCAAATTAGAGTTTTGGTAATGTGACTAATATTGCTTCTTCCTGTCTGCACGATTTTTGGGAGGTTACAAGAGTCATGTCTGTAAAAGGTGACTAGTTCCTTCCACTCTTGGGAGGCTAGGAAGGACATGTCGCCATTGGAAGCAGACCGGCCTTCGTTTTGGAGCGGCTATCCTTGCACTGAATGTGATGTTTCATTAGGTTTGCCAGATACCAGCAAGCCTGCCACAGGGAATATTTAATCAGAACTGGTGGGTGATAAGGGTTGTAGGAGAGAGTTATTTGGTTGTAATGCAGGTTTCCTTGGTTTATGCTCCTCCAACTGGTCTACTGCCAGTGAGAGGCATTGATGAAGCTTTTTAGGGCAGGTCCCATGTCTGACCTCGTTTGTTGGTTGAAGTGAAGTGTAAGCACCCTCGCCTACAGTAGACCCGGCTGCATAGGGGGAAGTTTGAGGACTCTGGGTGTCTGAACCTGAGGTTGATCCCCCTTGCTGGTCAGGTATTGAAGTTGCTGACTCTAATAGGTCCTCGGATGCTGGCCTGACTACTTGAGAGTACAAGGTGGTATTTTGAGGATTGCATAAACTAACCAATGGATTATTGTGTAAGGAGGTGGTATGCTCTTTGTTGATGTCCATCTGATGAGCAAGTTGGTGTTCCAGTTGGTCACAATCATACTCCTTATTTGTAACTGGTGTGTTTGATTATTTGACTGCTTGCCTTGCATCGTAATTCTCCTTGGATTTGGATTGCGGACTTACTTGAAGTCTGTCATTAGGATGAATGTGTGCAGCGGTTTCCTTCATTGCCAGTGGGTGTAGTTTTTTATCAAGGCTGCGTGGTTCTAGGGGTAAAAGAGGAGATTGCAACCCTTCTATGGTGGCACTTTTTGAGAATATTACTGGTCCGGGATCTTTCAGAAAGGAGAACTTTGTGTATATTTTAGGCTGGAACAAGTTTTCCTCCTTGGTGGTGTACCTACTGCCCAGGTTAGATCCTGTACTTCCAGACCCAGCCTCGTGATGACTTTGTTGTTCCTTGCTGCCACATTACTGCCTTCCAGGGGTAATAAGACGTTGTTGGCGGCGCTAGGATGCAGGCTGCTCTGTGGATTATGTGCTCTATTGGCCGTCGAGTTGTTTTGCGTTTCATCAAACTTTTCATGTTTTATCTTGTGACTATCAAGGTCAAGATTCAGTGGGCAAGTGTCCCTAGGACCTCTCCTGCCTTCGTTCTTCCGTTTGGTTTCTTTGGATTGTGGTTGTGTTTTTGATTTCATTGGGGCTCTTCTTACTCTGCCCGATCTTGTGGCTCCTAGCCCCGATGTCCGATTCGTCTGTTGGTTTACCTGTATGGACTGTATGAGGCTGTGGGCTGAAGACTGTAATGGCACTGTTGTGCATACCTGGGCCCCCTTTAGCTTTCCAAGTGAGGGCTGTGGCGGCAAAGCTACCAGAACTACTGAGGTTCAACAGATACCATATGCATATGCTGTGAAATCCTGCAAGGGAACAATGGTAGTGGTAGCGGAGCTAGAAGGAAACTGCTCGGGCCCCCTACTGTTGCTCCAGAAGTTCCAGATGCCCCAGGATGGTGGGCTGGTCCGGTCAGGGAAGATGTAGGTAACATGAAGGGGGATGAGGCAGCGGTGGAGCAAGCGGGGCTCTCGAGGCCAGTTCGAAGGCTGCACCTGATGTAATCAGGCCGCCTCAGCGATCCCGTCAAGGGTCACTCTCATAGCAGCCGCCGTGCTAAAGGCAGCTGCGCTTGCATTTACCAGAGCTGTTAGAAATGGAATCCCCACCTGGCTGAGGTTTGCGCCCCAGTCCCGTAGGAACCCCACTCCCACGTACAGGAAGGGAGGGGCCCTTCCCCCAATGATGCCTGCTACCCTTGGGAGGATGGTAGCGAGGGCAGGCAGGCTTTATTCTCTAGTTAGCGGGCCAAGTATTTCGGGTTATAAGTAGTAGTCGAGGAGACCCCCAACAAAATAGACATGACACAGAGTTCTAGTAAAAATATAGGGCTCTTTATATAA
Organism: Lissotriton helveticus; assembly: GCF_964261635.1. Lineage (NCBI taxonomy): Eukaryota > Metazoa > Chordata > Amphibia > Caudata > Salamandridae > Lissotriton > Lissotriton helveticus. The sequence goes on along the minus strand of NC_136072.1, from coordinate 331,799,345 downwards.
CTCTCTTAATAGGTGAATAACCATACAATCCGCACAGTGCCTCCGATGAGGCAGTGTTTCTAGTCTCTGGGTTCGTGGCGCACCAACGGTGTGGCCGGGAGTATGCTTCGTACTCCGGGCTCTGTCCTCAAAGTTCGTGGCGCACCAGCAGTGCGGCCAGGAGTACACTGGGTACTCGGGGTGGAGTTCTCACAGTTCGTGACGCCTTCAGCAGTGCGGCCAGGAGTGCGGAACACACCCTACGTTGCTGCTGGTCAGTACAGGTGGAAGACAGGCGTGAGCCGCGACAGGATCTGCAGGGCTCGGGTGATGGTGAAAGCTTGGAGCCGCGACAGCATCAGCAGGGCTCGGGTGATGGTGAAAACTTGGAGCCGCGACGGCGTCCGCAGGGCTCGGGTGATGGTGAAAGCTTGGAGCTGCGACAGCGTCAGCAGGGCTCAGGTGATGGCGAAGGCTTGGGGCCACGACAGCGTCAGCAGGGCCCTTGTGGATAGCGAAGACTTGGAGCCGCAACAGCGTCAGCAGGGCTCAGGTGATGGCGAAGGCTGGGGGGCGCGACAGCGTCAGCAGGGCCCTTGTGGATAGCGAGGACTTGGAGCCCCGTCAGCAGGGCTCAGGTGATGGCCGAGGCTTGGGGGCCGCGACAGCGTCAGCAGGGCCCTTGTGGATAGCGAGGACTTGGAGCCGCGACAGCGTCAGCAGGGCTCAGGTGGTTCCGGGCAGAAGTCCTTCTCTGCCAGGTAGGAGCTGCGACGATGTCAGCAGGGCTCAGATGATGCGAAGACTTGGAGCCGCGACAGCTTCAGCATGGCTCAGGTGGTTCCGGGCAGAAGTCCTTCTCTGCCAGGTAGGAGCCGCGACGACGTCAGCAGGGCTCAGAAGATGCGAGAGGCACACTCGTCGTGCCTTAGGAGGGCTCCCGGGGGTACCTCTTTGGAGGTTCCCCTAGCAGATCTGATCTCTAGTTCCAGTGTTCTTCTTTTATCCCTCAAAATGTCTTTGATCTCCTTTCATGTAGGCCGGGGGTTTCCCTCTCCCAGGCCCGGTTGGGGGTGGTCCCCGCCAGGGGTCACCTCATTCTTTGAAGCAGGAAGGCAGGGTCGCCAGCCGCCCAGCAGGAAGCGGTGCCGGCATTGTGGAGGACAGGACGCAGCCCCAAAACTACTCCTCCCCTCTAATCTAAAGGGCAGACAGCAGATACCAGATGGCGGAGTTTCCCCAGGCCCTGTCACGGTCTCTAGACGGGGAATACACATCCTAGCAGTATCGTCCAGCAAGAATGCCTGGAGGACAGTCCCGGTCCAGAAGTCCTATTTCTAGACCTAGGAGGTGAAGAGCACTCTTCCTAAAGAGTGTATCGCGTAATTCTGATTCTAGGGGTGTCAGTCTCATATTTTCCTCTGTTCCATGGGTCAGATAAATAATAAGGGGAATGGATCGGAAAGCTACTAAAACAAGATGGCTGCGAACCACTACGAGGTCAGGCCACCCGCACCTAGGCAGGGCCAGGTCCAACAAGATCCTTTTCTGCTCAAGTGCCTGCAATGACCTGCAATGGCATGTCCAGATATGCACCAGTAGTCAGGGAAACAGGAGTCAGGACTGTCGGGGTGATCAAGGAGAACAGAATTGGGGTTTTGCTACTGCTGTTGCAGGGGGATTACCTTATGCGCAGGGCTCCCGGCTCCACAATCCCTCAGCTACTCCTCCTCCTCAGCTCAGCTCCTGGCTCCTAGCTCTTGATTTGTTCACATTCGCCGCCGCTGCACTCCTGCGCAACACCGTGCACCTTCTCCAGACTGCTCCAGGCTGCTCCAGGCTTCAGACTTCACCAGCAGTCCGAAAGCCCAAATAGCCAGAGCAAGTCCAAGAGCTGGCTGTGGCCGGCAGTGGCCCGCTATGAGGCTGCACACTGCAGGGGTCACGGGGGCCGCGGGGAACTTCAGCGAGGCTCAGCGGAGCTCAGCAGCTCCTTGAAGGGTTCGGCAGGGTAAAAACAGATAAAGCAGCGAGGAGTGGCGTGGCTTCTTCCACCTCCTTGCTCGCACTGCATCTGCAGCAGGGAGGGAGCATTGAGGAAAGGGGGGGCCGCTCAGCCCTCCCGCATGTATGGCGGGGTGTCAGACCCCCTTTCCCCCGCACCCTCGGTGGTGGGGCCGGCCCCTTCACTGCGTCTTGATGACGCGGCAGGCGAGCCCCACCCCCCGATTGGTGCCGGATACCCCGTTTGACCCGGAAGCAATCTGATTGCTTCCGGGTCAAAGATGGGGAGCTAGGGGGGGGCGGGCCAGTGAGAATTGGTCCGACCCATTGGGGTTTAAATGGCTGGGAGAGCGCGGGAGGCTCCCTCTTGTTCCCGCGCTCTCCCAGGCCTGCACCGTGCCGCGGAGGGCTCAATAATCGTCCACACCCACCAGCCCCTGAAGCAAATGTTTTGTTTTCTGTGTTGTTTGGTCTTGCCAATTTGGTTCAGTTTTACTTTACATATTGTTTGGGTGACTTATGTCCTTAGACCTTTTTTCCTGTTTACAGGATTGTAAGTATTGGTGGTTAGCATTTGGTGCACATTGTAGTTGGATGTACATGTTTTCTCCTTAGGCCTTTTTTCCCGTTTGCAGGTGCATATTGTCGTATTTATTGAAGTATTAGGTCAAGCGGTAAGGTCATGATCGGTGAGCAGTTAATTTAAGGTCCTTAGGGGGCATCACCATTCTTGAAATGGGGTCGCCCAGGAGGAGGGGCCAATAGTCTCTCCCAGAACTCCAGGGGCAGGATATCCGCTTGGTTGGATGGGTGCGGGGGAAGCGGGAGTCATGCTTTCTTTGGGCTGGTTAGCCACCCTGCACGTACACTATGACATCATTAAACAGCGAAGTGAAAGGGCCCTCTTTGAGTAATGGAGTACATGGAGCGTACCGGGGTAACCGGGAGGGGGGGAAGTACTCTCCCGGTAAATGGGCCCTCTGCGCATGCACACTCGGACGTGAGTGCGTAGCTGGTTAATAAGGATCTGACACCGGTTAGCGACCTTGCCGTAGGCCCAAAAGTTAGGATATGCAAAAATCCATACGTAGGATGTTAGATTCTATTAGGAAATACGCTGTATTAGACATTTGCTAAGGTTAGCCCTTTTGATACCTGTCTACATTGCTTGTAATCTAATGTCAAATTTTTGCATATTAATGTTTGTAAATATTTTTTATTTCCACCATTTTTAATTTGTTTTCATGTTTTAATAAATATGGCCGGGGGGTCGCGAGACCCCCTGCCTTTGGAAGAAACTCCTCGCATGTCTATTTGACTTAATGGTTTGGTGTTGGTGGGGCACAAGACAGGGAGGGGGTGGTTGGTA